>NW_027363477.1:0-600000 GCF_046119375.1 Phyllobates terribilis | reverse complement strand
TCAAAGAGAGTGAGATGCCAGCTCCTTTCACTCAGTCAGTAGCTTCAAACATTTCTGGTATATGAATAACATGATGTTTTTCAATGGCAAAAATCAATGAATATTGTAAATGCACAAACAGTAATTTCTCCGCATTGCAAGGTGCAATTCTGAAATTTTTTGCTTTTTCCTGCTCCTCTTAGCATGATAAAGAAGATTCAAAGAGAGTGAGATGCCAGCTCCTTTCATTCAGTCAGTAGCTTCAAGCATTTCTGGACGTTTTTCAATGGCAAAAATTAATGAATATTGTAAATGCACAAACAGTAATTTCTCCGCATTGCAAGGTGCAATTCTGAAATTTTTTGCTTTTTCCTGCTCCTCTTAGCAAGATAAACAAGATTCAAAGAGAGTGAGATGCCAGCTCCTTTCATTCAGTCAGTAGCTTCAATCATTTCTGGACGTTTTTCAATGGCAAAAATCAATGAATATTGTAAATGCACAAACAGTAATTTCTCCGCATTGCAAGGTGCAATTCTGAAATTTTTTGCTTTTTCCTGCTCCTCTTAGCATGATAAAGAAGATTCAAAGAGAGTGAGATGCCAGCTCCTTTCATTCAGTCAGTAGCTTCAATCATTTCTGGACGTTTTTCAATGGCAAAAATCAATGAATATTGTAAATGCACAAACAGTAATTTCTCCGCATTGCAAGGTGCAATTCTGAAATTTTTTGCTTTTTCCTGCTCCTCTTAGCATGATAAAGAAGATTCAAAGAGAGTGAGATGCCAGCTCCTTTCATTCAGTCAGTAGCTTCAAACATTTCTGGTATATGAATAACATGATGTTTTTCAATGGCAAAAATCAATGAATATTGTAAATGCACAAACAGTAATGTCTCCGCATTGCAAGGTGCAATTTTGAAATTTTTTGCTTTTTCCTGCTCCTCTTAGCATGATAAAGAAGATTCAAAGAGAGTGAGATGCCAGCTCCTTTCATTCAGTCAGTAGCTTCAATCATTTCTGGACGTTTTTCAATGGCAAAAATCAATGAATATTGTAAATGCACAAACAGTAATTTCTCCGCATTGCAAGGTGCAATTCTGAAATTTTTTGCTTTTTCCTGCTCCTCTTAGCATGATAAACAAGATTGAAAGAGAGTGAGATGCCAGCTCCTTTCATTCAGTCAGTAGCTTCAATCATTTCTGGATGTTTTTCAATGGCAAAAATCAATGAATATTGTAAATGCACAAACAGTAATTTCTCCGCATTGCAAGGTGCAATTCTGAAATTTTTTGCTTTTTTCTGCTCCTCTTAGCATGATAAAGAAGATTCAAAGAGAGTGAGATGCCAGCTCCTTTCATTCAGTCAGTAGCTTCAAACATTTCTGGTATATGAATAACATGATGTTTTTCAATGGCAAAAATCAATGAATATTGTAAATGCACAAACAGTAATTTCTCCGCATTGCAAGGTGCAATTCTGAAATTTTTTGCTTTTTCCTGCTCCTCTAAGCATGATAAAGAAGATTCAAAGAGAGTGAGATGCCAGCTCCTTTCATTCAGTCAGTAGCTTCAATCATTTCTGGACGTTTTTCAATGGCAAAAATCAATGAATATTGTAAATGCACAAACAGTAATTTCTCCGCATTGCAAGGTGCAATTCTGAAATTTTTTGCTTTTTCCTGCTCCTCTTAGCATGATAAACAAGATTCAAAGAGAATGAGATGCCAGCTCCTTTCATTCAGTCAGTAGCTTCAATCATTTCTGGACGTTTTTCAATGGCAAAAATCAATGAATATTGTAAATGCACAAACAGTAATTTCTCCGCATTGCAAGGTGCAATTCTGAAATTTTTTGCTTTTTCCTGCTCCTCTTAGCATGATAAAGAAGATTCAAAGAGAGTGAGATGCCAGCTCCTTTCATTCAGTCAGTAGCTTCAAACATTTCTGGTATATGAATAACATGATGTTTTTCAATGGCAAAAATCAATGAATATTGTAAATGCACAAACAGTAATTTCTCCGCATTGCAAGGTGCAATTCTGAAATTTTTTGCTTTTTCCTGCTCCTCTTAGCATGATAAAGAAGATTCAAAGAGAGTGAGATGCCAGCTCCTTTCATTCAGTCAGTAGCTTCAATCATTTCTGGACGTTTTTCAATGGCAAAAATCAATGAATATTGTAAATGCACAAACAGTAATTTCTCCGCATTGCAAGGTGCAATTCTGAATTTTTTTGCTTTTTCCTGCTCCTCTTAGCATGATAAAGAAGATTCAAAGAGAGTGAGATGCCAGCTCCTTTCATTCAGTCAGTAGCTTCAAACATTTCTGGTATATGAATAACATGATGTTTTTCAATGGCAAAAATCAATGAATATTGTAAATGCACAAACAGTAATTTCTCCGCATTGCAAGGTGCAATTTTGAAATTTTTTGCTTTTTCCTGCTCCTCTTAGCATGATAAAGAAGATTCAAAGAGAGTGAGATGCCAGCTCCTTTCATTCAGTCAGTAGCTTCAATCATTTCTGGACGTTTTTCAATGGCAAAAATCAATGAATATTGTAAATGCACAAACAGTAATTTCTCCGCATTGCAAGGTGCAATTCTGAATTTTTTTGCTTTTTCCTGCTCCTCTTAGCATGATAAAGATTCAAAGAGAGTGAGATGCCAGCTCCTTTCATTCAGTCAGTAGCTTCAATCATTTCTGGATGTTTTTCAATGGCAAAAATCAATGAATATTGTAAATGCACAAACAGTAATTTCTCCGCATTGCAAGGTGCAATTCTGAAATTTTTTGCTTTTTTCTGCTCCTCTTAGCATGATAAAGAAGATTCAAAGAGAGTGAGATGCCAGCTCCTTTCATTCAGTCAGTAGCTTCAAACATTTCTGGTATATGAATAACATGATGTTTTTCAATGGCAAAAATCAATGAATATTGTAAATGCACAAACAGTAATTTCTCCGCATTGCAAGGTGCAATTCTGAAATTTTTTGCTTTTTCCTGCTCCTCTTAGCATGATAAAGAAGATTCAAAGAGAGTGAGATGCCAGCTCCTTTCATTCAGTCAGTAGCTTCAAACATTTCTGGTATATGAATAACATGATGTTTTTCAATGGCAAAAATCAATGAATATTGTAAATGCACAAACAGTAATTTCTCCGCATTGCAAGGTGCAATTCTGAAATTTTTTGCTTTTTCCTGCTCCTCTTAGCATGATAAAGAAGATTCAAAGAGAGTGAGATGCCAGCTCCTTTCATTCAGTCAGTAGCTTCAATCATTTCTGGACGTTTTTCAATGGCAAAAATCATTGAATATTGTAAATGCACAAACAGTAATTTCTCCGCATTGCAAGGTGCAATTCTGAAATTTTTTGCTTTTTCCTGCTCCTCTTAGCATGATAAAGAAGATTGAAAGAGAGTGAGATGCCAGCTCCTTTCATTCAGTCAGTAGCTTCAATCATTTCTGGTATATGAATAACATGATGTTTTTCAATGGCAAAAATCAATGAATATTGTAAATGCACAAACAGTAATTTCTCCGCATTGCAAGGTGCAATTCTGAAATTTTTTGCTTTTTCCTGCTCCTCTAAGCATGATAAAGAAGATTCAAAGAGAGTGAGATGCCAGCTCCTTTCATTCAGTCAGTAGCTTCAATCATTTCTGGACGTTTTTCAATGGCAAAAATCAATGAATATTGTAAATGCACAAACAGTAATTTCTCCGCATTGCAAGGTGCAATTCTGAAATTTTTTGCTTTTTCCTGCTCCTCTTAGCATGATAAAGAAGATTCAAAGAGAGTGAGATGCCAGCTCCTTTCATTCAGTCAGTAGCTTCAATCATTTCTGGACGTTTTTCAATGGCAAAAATCAATGAATATTGTAAATGCACAAACAGTAATTTCTCCGCATTGCAAGGTGCAATTCTGAAATTTTTTGCTTTTTCCTGCTCCTCTTAGCATGATAAAGAAGATTCAAAGAGAGTGAGATGCCAGCTCCTTTCATTCAGTCAGTAGCTTCAAACATTTCTGGTATATGAATAACATGATGTTTTTCAATGGCAAAAATCAATGAATATTGTAAATGCACAAACAGTAATTTCTCCGCATTGCAAGGTGCAATTCTGAAATTTTTTGCTTTTTCCTGCTCCTCTAAGCATGATAAAGAAGATTCAAAGAGAGTGAGATGCCAGCTCCTTTCATTCAGTCAGTAGCTTCAATCATTTCTGGACGTTTTTCAATGGCAAAAATCAATGAATATTGTAAATGCACAAACAGTAATTTCTCCGCATTGCAAGGTGCAATTCTGAAATTTTTTGCTTTATCCTGCTCCTCTTAGCATGATAAACAAGATTCAAAGAGAATGAGATGCCAGCTCCTTTCATTCAGTCAGTAGCTTCAATCATTTCTGGACGTTTTTCAATGGCAAAAATCAATGAATATTGTAAATGCACAAACAGTAATTTCTCCGCATTGCAAGGTGCAATTCTGAAATTTTTTGCTTATTCCTGCTCCTCTTAGCATGATAAAGAAGATTCAAAGAGAGTGAGATGCCAGCTCCTTTCATTCAGTCAGTAGCTTCAAACATTTCTGGTATATGAATAACATGATGTTTTTCAATGGCAAAAATCAATGAATATTGTAAATGCACAAACAGTAATTTCTCCGCATTGCAAGGTGCAATTCTGAAATTTTTTGCTTTTTCCTGCTCCTCTTAGCATGATAAAGAAGATTCAAAGAGAGTGAGATGCCAGCTCCTTTCATTCAGTCAGTAGCTTCAATCATTTCTGGACGTTTTTCAATGGCAAAAATCAATGAATATTGTAAATGCACAAACAGTAATTTCTCCGCATTGCAAGGTGCAATTCTGAAATTTTTTGCTTTTTCCTGCTCCTCTTAGCATGATAAAGAAGATTCAAAGAGAGTGAGATGCCAGCTCCTTTCATTCAGTCAGTAGCTTCAAACATTTCTGGTATATGAATAACATGATGTTTTTCAATGGCAAAAATCAATGAATATTGTAAATGCACAAACAGTAATTTCTCCGCATTGCAAGGTGCAATTCTGAAATTTTTTGCTTTTTCCTGCTCCTTTTAGCATGATAAAGAAGATTCAAAGAGAGTGAGATGCCAGCTCCTTTCATTCAGTCAGTAGCTTCAATCATTTCTGGATGTTTTTCAATGGCAAAAATCAATGAATATTGTAAATGCACAAACAGTAATTTCTCCGCATTGCAAGGTGCAATTCTGAAATTTTTTGCTTTTTCCTGCTCCTCTTAGCAAGATAAACAAGATTCAAAGAGAGTGAGATGCCAGCTCCTTTCATTCAGTCAGTAGCTTCAATCATTTCTGGACGTTTTTCAATGGCAAAAATCAATGAATATTGTAAATGCACAAACAGTAATTTCTCCGCATTGCAAGGTGCAATTCTGAAATTTTTTGCTTTTTTCTGCTCCTCTTAGCATGATAAAGAAGATTCAAAGAGAGTGAGATGCCAGCTCCTTTCATTCAGTCAGTAGCTTCAAACATTTCTGGTATATGAATAACATGATGTTTTTCAATGGCAAAAATCAATGAATATTGTAAATGCACAAACAGTAATTTCTCCGCATTGCAAGGTGCAATTCTGAAATTTTTTGCTTTTTCCTGCTCCTCTAAGCATGATAAAGAAGATTCAAAGAGAGTGAGATGCCAGCTCCTTTCATTCAGTCAGTAGCTTCAATCATTTCTGGACGTTTTTCAATGGCAAAAATCAATGAATATTGTAAATGCACAAACAGTAATTTCTCCGCATTGCAAGGTGCAATTCTGAAATTTTTTGCTTTTTCCTGCTCCTCTTAGCATGATAAACAAGATTCAAAGAGAATGAGATGCCAGCTCCTTTCATTCAGTCAGTAGCTTCAATCATTTCTGGACGTTTTTCAATGGCAAAAATCAATGAATATTGTAAATGCACAAACAGTAATTTCTCCGCATTGCAAGGTGCAATTCTGAAATTTTTTGCTTTTTCCTGCTCCTCTTAGCATGATAAAGAAGATTCAAAGAGAGTGAGATGCCAGCTCCTTTCATTCAGTCAGTAGCTTCAAACATTTCTGGTATATGAATAACATGATGTTTTTCAATGGCAAAAATCAATGAATATTGTAAATGCACAAACAGTAATTTCTCCGCATTGCAAGGTGCAATTCTGAAATTTTTTGCTTTTTCCTGCTCCTCTTAGCATGATAAAGAAGATTCAAAGAGAGTGAGATGCCAGCTCCTTTCATTCAGTCAGTAGCTTCAATCATTTCTGGACGTTTTTCAATGGTAAAAATCAATGAATATTGTAAATGCACAAACAGTAATTTCTCCGCATTGCAAGGTGCAATTCTGAATTTTTTTGCTTTTTCCTGCTCCTCTTAGCATGATAAAGAAGATTCAAAGAGAGTGAGATGCCAGCTCCTTTCATTCAGTCAGTAGCTTCAAACATTTCTGGTATATGAATAACATGATGTTTTTCAATGGCAAAAATCAATGAATATTGTAAATGCACAAACAGTAATTTCTCCGCATTGCAAGGTGCAATTTTGAAATTTTTTGCTTTTTCCTGCTCCTCTTAGCATGATAAAGAAGATTCAAAGAGAGTGAGATGCCAGCTCCTTTCATTCAGTCAGTAGCTTCAATCATTTCTGGACGTTTTTCAATGGCAAAAATCAATGAATATTGTAAATGCACAAACAGTAATTTCTCCGCATTGCAAGGTGCAATTCTGAATTTTTTTGCTTTTTCTTGCTCCTCTTAGCATGATAAACAAGATTCAAAGAGAGTGAGATGCCAGCTCCTTTCATTCAGTCAGTAGCTTCAATCATTTCTGGACGTTTTTCAATGGCAAAAATCAATGAATATTGTAAATGCACAAACAGTAATTTCTCCGCATTGCAAGGTGCAATTCTGAAATTTTTTGCTTTTTCCTGCTTCTCTTAGCATGATAAACAAGATTCAAAGAGAATGAGATGCCAGCTCCTTTCATTCAGTCAGTAGCTTCAATCATTTCTGGACGTTTTTCAATGGCAAAAATCAATGAATATTGTAAATGCACAAACAGTAATTTCTCCGCATTGCAAGGTGCAATTCTGAAATTTTTTGCTTTTTCCTGCTCCTCTTAGCATGATAAAGAAGATTCAAAGAGAGTGAGATGCCAGCTCCTTTCATTCAGTCAGTAGCTTCAAACATTTCTGGTATATGAATAACATGATGTTTTTCAATGGCAAAAATCAATGAATATTGTAAATGCACAAACAGTAATTTCTCCGCATTGCAAGGTGCAATTCTGAAATTTTTTGCTTTTTCCTGCTCCTCTTAGCATGATAAAGAAGATTCAAAGAGAGTGAGATGCCAGCTCCTTTCATTCAGTCAGTAGCTTCAATCATTTCTGGACGTTTTTCAATGGCAAAAATCAATGAATATTGTAAATGCACAAACAGTAATTTCTCCGCATTGCAAGGTGCAATTCTGAAATTTTTTGCTTTTTCCTGCTCCTCTTAGCATGATAAAGAAGATTCAAAGAGAGTGAGATGCCAGCTCCTTTCATTCAGTCAGTAGCTTCAATCATTTCTGGACGTTTTTCAATGGCAAAAATCAATGAATATTGTAAATGCACAAACAGTAATTTCTCCGCATTGCAAGGTGCAATTCTGAAATTTTTTGCTTTTTCCTGCTCCTCTTAGCATGATAAAGAAGATTCAAAGAGAGTGAGATGCCAGCTCCTTTCATTCAGTCAGTAGCTTCAATCATTTCTGGACGTTTTTCAATGGCAAAAATCAATGAATATTGTAAATGCACAAACAGTAATTTCTCCGCATTGCAAGGTGCAATTCTGAAATTTTTTGCTTTTTCCTGCTCCTCTTAGCATGATAAAGAAGATTCAAAGAGAGTGAGATGCCAGCTCCTTTCATTCAGTCAGTAGCTTCAAACATTTCTGGTATATGAATAACATGATGTTTTTCAATGGCAAAAATCAATGAATATTGTAAATGCACAAACAGTAATTTCTCCGCATTGCAAGGTGCAATTTTGAAATTTTTTGCTTTTTCCTGCTCCTCTTAGCATGATAAAGAAGATTCAAAGAGAGTGAGATGCCAGCTCCTTTCATTCAGTCAGTAGCTTCAATCATTTCTGGACGTTTTTCAATGGCAAAAATCAATGAATATTGTAAATGCACAAACAGTAATTTCTCCGCATTGCAAGGTGCAATTCTGAAATTTTTTGCTTTTTTCTGCTCCTCTTAGCATGATAAAGAAGATTCAAAGAGAGTGAGATGCCAGCTCCTTTCACTCAGTCAGTAGCTTCAAACATTTCTGGTATATGAATAACATGATGTTTTTCAATGGCAAAAATCAATGAATATTGTAAATGCACAAACAGTAATTTCTCCGCATTGCAAGGTGCAATTCTGAAATTTTTTGCTTTTTCCTGCTCCTCTTAGCATGATAAAGAAGATTCAAAGAGAGTGAGATGCCAGCTCCTTTCATTCAGTCAGTAGCTTCAATCATTTCTGGACGTTTTTCAATGGCAAAAATCAATGAATATTGTAAATGCACAAACAGTAATTTCTCCGCATTGCAAGGTGCAATTCTGAAATTTTTTGCTTTTTCCTGCTCCTCTTAGCAAGATAAACAAGATTCAAAGAGAGTGAGATGCCAGCTCCTTTCATTCAGTCAGTAGCTTCAATCATTTCTGGACGTTTTTCAATGGCAAAAATCAATGAATATTGTAAATGCACAAACAGTAATTTCTCCGCATTGCAAGGTGCAATTCTGAAATTTTTTGCTTTTTCCTGCTCCTCTTAGCATGATAAAGAAGATTCAAAGAGAGTGAGATGCCAGCTCCTTTCATTCAGTCAGTAGCTTCAATCATTTCTGGACGTTTTTCAATGGCAAAAATCAATGAATATTGTAAATGCACAAACAGTAATTTCTCCGCATTGCAAGGTGCAATTCTGAAATTTTTTGCTTTTTCCTGCTCCTCTTAGCATGATAAAGAAGATTCAAAGAGAGTGAGATGCCAGCTCCTTTCACTCAGTCAGTAGCTTCAAACATTTCTGGTATATGAATAACATGATGTTTTTCAATGGCAAAAATCAATGAATATTGTAAATGCACAAACAGTAATTTCTCCGCATTGCAAGGTGCAATTCTGAAATTTTTTGCTTTTTCCTGCTCCTCTTAGCATGATAAAGAAGATTCAAAGGAAGTGAGATGCCAGCTCCTTTCATTCAGTCAGTAGCTTCAATCATTTCTGGACGTTTTTCAATGGCAAAAATCAATGAATATTGTAAATGCACAAACAGTAATTTCTCCGCATTGCAAGGTGCAATTCTGAAATTTTTTGCTTTTTCCTGCTCCTCTTAGCAAGATAAACAAGATTCAAAGAGAGTGAGATGCCAGCTCCTTTCATTCAGTCAGTAGCTTCAATCATTTCTGGACGTTTTTCAATGGCAAAAATCAATGAATATTGTAAATGCACAAACAGTAATTTCTCCGCATTGCAAGGTGCAATTCTGAAATTTTTTGCTTTTTCCTGCTCCTCTTAGCATGATAAAGAAGATTCAAAGAGAGTGAGATGCCAGCTCCTTTCATTCAGTCAGTAGCTTCAATCATTTCTGGACGTTTTTCAATGGCAAAAATCAATGAATATTGTAAATGCACAAACAGTAATTTCTCCGCATTGCAAGGTGCAATTCTGAAATTTTTTGCTTTTTCCTGCTCCTCTTAGCATGATAAAGAAGATTCAAAGAGAGTGAGATGCCAGCTCCTTTCATTCAGTCAGTAGCTTCAAACATTTCTGGTATATGAATAACATGATGTTTTTCAATGGCAAAAATCAATGAATATTGTAAATGCACAAACAGTAATTTCTCCGCATTGCAAGGTGCAATTCTGAAATTTTTTGCTTTTTCCTGCTCCTCTTAGCATGATAAAGAAGATTCAAAGAGAGTGAGATGCCAGCTCCTTTCATTCAGTCAGTAGCTTCAATCATTTCTGGACGTTTTTCAATGGCAAAAATCAATGAATATTGTAAATGCACAAACAGTAATTTCTCCGCATTGCAAGGTGCAATTCTGAAATTTTTTGCTTTTTCCTGCTCCTCTTAGCATGATAAAGAAGATTCAAAGAGAGTGAGATGCCAGCTCCTTTCATTCAGTCAGTAGCTTCAATCATTTCTGGACGTTTTTCAATGGCAAAAATCAATGAATATTGTAAATGCACAAACAGTAATTTCTCCGCATTGCAAGGTGCAATTCTGAAATTTTTTGCTTTTTCCTGCTCCTCTTAGCATGATAAAGAAGATTCAAAGAGAGTGAGATGCCAGCTCCTTTCATTCAGTCAGTAGCTTCAATCATTTCTGGACGTTTTTCAATGGCAAAAATCAATGAATATTGTAAATGCACAAACAGTAATTTCTCCGCATTGCAAGGTGCAATTCTGAAATTTTTTGCTTTTTCCTGCTCCTCTTAGCATGATAAAGAAGATTCAAAGAGAGTGAGATGCCAGCTCCTTTCATTCAGTCAGTAGCTTCAAACATTTCTGGTATATGAATAACATGATGTTTTTCAATGGCAAAAATCAATGAATATTGTAAATGCACAAACAGTAATTTCTCCGCATTGCAAGGTGCAATTTTGAAATTTTTTGCTTTTTCCTGCTCCTCTTAGCATGATAAAGAAGATTCAAAGAGAGTGAGATGCCAGCTCCTTTCATTCAGTCAGTAGCTTCAATCATTTCTGGACGTTTTTCAATGGCAAAAATCAATGAATATTGTAAATGCACAAACAGTAATTTCTCCGCATTGCAAGGTGCAATTCTGAAATTTTTTGCTTTTTTCTGCTCCTCTTAGCATGATAAAGAAGATTCAAAGAGAGTGAGATGCCAGCTCCTTTCACTCAGTCAGTAGCTTCAAACATTTCTGGTATATGAATAACATGATGTTTTTCAATGGCAAAAATCAATGAATATTGTAAATGCACAAACAGTAATTTCTCCGCATTGCAAGGTGCAATTCTGAAATTTTTTGCTTTTTCCTGCTCCTCTTAGCATGATAAAGAAGATTCAAAGAGAGTGAGATGCCAGCTCCTTTCATTCAGTCAGTAGCTTCAATCATTTCTGGACGTTTTTCAATGGCAAAAATCAATGAATATTGTAAATGCACAAACAGTAATTTCTCCGCATTGCAAGGTGCAATTCTGAAATTTTTTGCTTTTTCCTGCTCCTCTTAGCAAGATAAACAAGATTCAAAGAGAGTGAGATGCCAGCTCCTTTCATTCAGTCAGTAGCTTCAATCATTTCTGGACGTTTTTCAATGGCAAAAATCAATGAATATTGTAAATGCACAAACAGTAATTTCTCCGCATTGCAAGGTGCAATTCTGAAATTTTTTGCTTTTTCCTGCTCCTCTTAGCATGATAAAGAAGATTCAAAGAGAGTGAGATGCCAGCTCCTTTCATTCAGTCAGTAGCTTCAATCATTTCTGGACGTTTTTCAATGGCAAAAATCAATGAATATTGTAAATGCACAAACAGTAATTTCTCCGCATTGCAAGGTGCAATTCTGAAATTTTTTGCTTTTTCCTGCTCCTCTTAGCATGATAAAGAAGATTCAAAGAGAGTGAGATGCCAGCTCCTTTCATTAAGTCAGTAGCTTCAATCATTTCTGGACGTTTTTCAATGGCAAAAATCAATGAATATTGTAAATGCACAAACAGTAATTTCTCCGCATTGCAAGGTGCAATTCTGAAATTTTTTGCTTTTTCCTGCTCCTCTTAGCATGATAAAGAAGATTCAAAGAGAGTGAGATGCCAGCTCCTTTCATTCAGTCAGTAGCTTCAAACATTTCTGTTATATGAATAACATGATGTTTTTCAATGGCAAAAATCAATGAATATTGTAAATGCACAAACAGTAATTTCTCCGCATTGCAAGGTGCAATTTTGAAATTTTTTGCTTTTTCCTGCTCCTCTTAGCATGATAAAGAAGATTCAAAGAGAGTGAGATGCCAGCTCCTTTCATTCAGTCAGTAGCTTCAATCATTTCTGGACGTTTTTCAATGGCAAAAATCAATGAATATTGTAAATGCACAAACAGTAATTTCTCCGCATTGCAAGGTGCAATTCTGAAATTTTTTGCTTTTTTCTGCTCCTCTTAGCATGATAAAGAAGATTCAAAGAGAGTGAGATGCCAGCTCCTTTCACTCAGTCAGTAGCTTCAAACATTTCTGGTATATGAATAACATGATGTTTTTCAATGGCAAAAATCAATGAATATTGTAAATGCACAAACAGTAATTTCTCCGCATTGCAAGGTGCAATTCTGAAATTTTTTGCTTTTTCCTGCTCCTCTTAGCATGATAAAGAAGATTCAAAGGAAGTGAGATGCCAGCTCCTTTCATTCAGTCAGTAGCTTCAATCATTTCTGGACGTTTTTCAATGGCAAAAATCAATGAATATTGTAAATGCACAAACAGTAATTTCTCCGCATTGCAAGGTGCAATTCTGAAATTTTTTGCTTTTTCCTGCTCCTCTTAGCAAGATAAACAAGATTCAAAGAGAGTGAGATGCCAGCTCCTTTCATTCAGTCAGTAGCTTCAATCATTTCTGGACGTTTTTCAATGGCAAAAATCAATGAATATTGTAAATGCACAAACAGTAATTTCTCCGCATTGCAAGGTGCAATTCTGAAATTTTTTGCTTTTTCCTGCTCCTCTTAGCATGATAAAGAAGATTCAAAGAGAGTGAGATGCCAGCTCCTTTCATTCAGTCAGTAGCTTCAATCATTTCTGGACGTTTTTCAATGGCAAAAATCAATGAATATTGTAAATGCACAAACAGTAATTTCTCCGCATTGCAAGGTGCAATTCTGAAATTTTTTGCTTTTTCCTGCTCCTCTTAGCATGATAAAGAAGATTCAAAGAGAGTGAGATGCCAGCTCCTTTCATTCAGTCAGTAGCTTCAAACATTTCTGGTATATGAATAACATGATGTTTTTCAATGGCAAAAATCAATGAATATTGTAAATGCACAAACAGTAATGTCTCCGCATTGCAAGGTGCAATTTTGAAATTTTTTGCTTTTTCCTGCTCCTCTTAGCATGATAAAGAAGATTCAAAGAGAGTGAGATGCCAGCTCCTTTCATTCAGTCAGTAGCTTCAATCATTTCTGGACGTTTTTCAATGGCAAAAATCAATGAATATTGTAAATGCACAAACAGTAATTTCTCCGCATTGCAAGGTGCAATTCTGAAATTTTTTGCTTTTTCCTGCTCCTCTTAGCATGATAAACAAGATTGAAAGAGAGTGAGATGCCAGCTCCTTTCATTCAGTCAGTAGCTTCAATCATTTCTGGATGTTTTTCAATGGCAAAAATCAATGAATATTGTAAATGCACAAACAGTAATTTCTCCGCATTGCAAGGTGCAATTCTGAAATTTTTTGCTTTTTTCTGCTCCTCTTAGCATGATAAAGAAGATTCAAAGAGAGTGAGATGCCAGCTCCTTTCATTCAGTCAGTAGCTTCAAACATTTCTGGTATATGAATAACATGATGTTTTTCAATGGCAAAAATCAATGAATATTGTAAATGCACAAACAGTAATTTCTCCGCATTGCAAGGTGCAATTCTGAAATTTTTTGCTTTTTCCTGCTCCTCTAAGCATGATAAAGAAGATTCAAAGAGAGTGAGATGCCAGCTCCTTTCATTCAGTCAGTAGCTTCAATCATTTCTGGACGTTTTTCAATGGCAAAAATCAATGAATATTGTAAATGCACAAACAGTAATTTCTCCGCATTGCAAGGTGCAATTCTGAAATTTTTTGCTTTTTCCTGCTCCTCTTAGCATGATAAACAAGATTCAAAGAGAATGAGATGCCAGCTCCTTTCATTCAGTCAGTAGCTTCAATCATTTCTGGACGTTTTTCAATGGCAAAAATCAATGAATATTGTAAATGCACAAACAGTAATTTCTCCGCATTGCAAGGTGCAATTCTGAAATTTTTTGCTTTTTCCTGCTCCTCTTAGCATGATAAAGAAGATTCAAAGAGAGTGAGATGCCAGCTCCTTTCATTCAGTCAGTAGCTTCAAACATTTCTGGTATATGAATAACATGATGTTTTTCAATGGCAAAAATCAATGAATATTGTAAATGCACAAACAGTAATTTCTCCGCATTGCAAGGTGCAATTCTGAAATTTTTTGCTTTTTCCTGCTCCTCTTAGCATGATAAAGAAGATTCAAAGAGAGTGAGATGCCAGCTCCTTTCATTCAGTCAGTAGCTTCAATCATTTCTGGACGTTTTTCAATGGCAAAAATCAATGAATATTGTAAATGCACAAACAGTAATTTCTCCGCATTGCAAGGTGCAATTCTGAAATTTTTTGCTTTTTCCTGCTCCTCTTAGCAAGATAAACAAAATTCAAAGAGAGTGAGATGCCAGCTCCTTTCATTCAGTCAGTAGCTTCAATCATTTCTGGACGTTTTTCAATGGCAAAAATCAATGAATATTGTAAATGCACAAACAGTAATTTCTCCGCATTGCAAGGTGCAATTCTGAAATTTTTTGCTTTTTCCTGCTCCTCTTAGCATGATAAAGAAGATTCAAAGAGAGTGAGATGCCAGCTCCTTTCATTCAGTCAGTAGCTTCAATCATTTCTGGACGTTTTTCAATGGCAAAAATCAATGAATATTGTAAATGCACAAACAGTAATTTCTCCGCATTGCAAGGTGCAATTCTGAAATTTTTTGCTTTTTCCTGCTCCTCTTAGCATGATAAAGAAGATTCAAAGAGAGTGAGATGCCAGCTCCTTTCATTCAGTCAGTAGCTTCAATCATTTCTGGACGTTTTTCAATGGCAAAAATCAATGAATATTGTAAATGCACAAACAGTAATTTCTCCGCATTGCAAGGTGCAATTCTGAAATTTTTTGCTTTTTCCTGCTGCTCTTTGCATGATAAAGAAGATTCAAAGAGAGTGAGATGCCAGCTCCTTTCATTCAGTCAGTAGCTTCAAACATTTCTGGTATATGAATAACATGATGTTTTTCAATGGCAAAAATCAATGAATATTGTAAATGCACAAACAGTAATTTCTCCGCATTGCAAGGTGCAATTTTGAAATTTTTTGCTTTTTCCTGCTCCTCTTAGCATGATAAAGAAGATTCAAAGAGAGTGAGATGCCAGCTCCTTTCATTCAGTCAGTAGCTTCAATCATTTCTGGACGTTTTTCAATGGCAAAAATCAATGAATATTGTAAATGCACAAACAGTAATTTCTCCGCATTGCAAGGTGCAATTCTGAAATTTTTTGCTTTTTTCTGCTCCTCTTAGCATGATAAAGAAGATTCAAAGAGAGTGAGATGCCAGCTCCTTTCACTCAGTCAGTAGCTTCAAACATTTCTGGTATATGAATAACATGATGTTTTTCAATGGCAAAAATCAATGAATATTGTAAATGCACAAACAGTAATTTCTCCGCATTGCAAGGTGCAATTCTGAAATTTTTTGCTTTTTCCTGCTCCTCTTAGCATGATAAAGAAGATTCAAAGAGAGTGAGATGCCAGCTCCTTTCATTCAGTCAGTAGCTTCAATCATTTCTGGACGTTTTTCAATGGCAAAAATCAATGAATATTGTAAATGCACAAACAGTAATTTCTCCGCATTGCAAGGTGCAATTCTGAAATTTTTTGCTTTTTCCTGCTCCTCTTAGCAAGATAAACAAGATTCAAAGAGAGTGAGATGCCAGCTCCTTTCATTCAGTCAGTAGCTTCAATCATTTCTGGACGTTTTTCAATGGCAAAAATCAATGAATATTGTAAATGCACAAACAGTAATTTCTCCGCATTGCAAGGTGCAATTCTGAAATTTTTTGCTTTTTCCTGCTCCTCTTAGCATGATAAAGAAGATTCAAAGAGAGTGAGATGCCAGCTCCTTTCATTCAGTCAGTAGCTTCAATCATTTCTGGACGTTTTTCAATGGCAAAAATCAATGAATATTGTAAATGCACAAACAGTAATTTCTCTGCATTGCAAGGTGCAATTCTGAAATTTTTTGCTTTTTCCTGCTCCTCTTAGCATGATAAAGAAGATTCAAAGAGAGTGAGATGCCAGCTCCTTTCATTCAGTCAGTAGCTTCAAACATTTCTGGTATATGAATAACATGATGTTTTTCAATGGCAAAAATCAATGAATATTGTAAATGCACAAACAGTAATGTCTCCGCATTGCAAGGTGCAATTTTGAAATTTTTTGCTTTTTCCTGCTCCTCTTAGCATGATAAAGAAGATTCAAAGAGAGTGAGATGCCAGCTCCTTTCATTCAGTCAGTAGCTTCAATCATTTCTGGACGTTTTTCAATGGCAAAAATCAATGAATATTGTAAATGCACAAACAGTAATTTCTCCGCATTGCAAGGTGCAATTCTGAAATTTTTTGCTTTTTCCTGCTCCTCTTAGCATGATAAACAAGATTGAAAGAGAGTGAGATGCCAGCTCCTTTCATTCAGTCAGTAGCTTCAATCATTTCTGGATGTTTTTCAATGGCAAAAATCAATGAATATTGTAAATGCACAAACAGTAATTTCTCCGCATTGCAAGGTGCAATTCTGAAATTTTTTGCTTTTTTCTGCTCCTCTTAGCATGATAAAGAAGATTCAAAGAGAGTGAGATGCCAGCTCCTTTCATTCAGTCAGTAGCTTCAAACATTTCTGGTATATGAATAACATGATGTTTTTCAATGGCAAAAATCAATGAATATTGTAAATGCACAAACAGTAATTTCTCCGCATTGCAAGGTGCAATTCTGAAATTTTTTGCTTTTTCCTGCTCCTCTAAGCATGATAAAGAAGATTCAAAGAGAGTGAGATGCCAGCTCCTTTCATTCAGTCAGTAGCTTCAATCATTTCTGGACGTTTTTCAATGGCAAAAATCAATGAATATTGTAAATGCACAAACAGTAATTTCTCCGCATTGCAAGGTGCAATTCTGAAATTTTTTGCTTTTTCCTGCTCCTCTTAGCATGATAAACAAGATTCAAAGAGAATGAGATGCCAGCTCCTTTCATTCAGTCAGTAGCTTCAATCATTTCTGGACGTTTTTCAATGGCAAAAATCAATGAATATTGTAAATGCACAAACAGTAATTTCTCCGCATTGCAAGGTGCAATTCTGAAATTTTTTGCTTTTTCCTGCTCCTCTTAGCATGATAAAGAAGATTCAAAGAGAGTGAGATGCCAGCTCCTTTCATTCAGTCAGTAGCTTCAAACATTTCTGGTATATGAATAACATGATGTTTTTCAATGGCAAAAATCAATGAATATTGTAAATGCACAAACAGTAATTTCTCCGCATTGCAAGGTGCAATTCTGAAATTTTTTGCTTTTTCCTGCTCCTCTTAGCATGATAAAGAAGATTCAAAGAGAGTGAGATGCCAGCTCCTTTCATTCAGTCAGTAGCTTCAATCATTTCTGGACGTTTTTCAATGGCAAAAATCAATGAATATTGTAAATGCACAAACAGTAATTTCTCCGCATTGCAAGGTGCAATTCTGAATTTTTTTGCTTTTTCCTGCTCCTCTTAGCATGATAAAGAAGATTCAAAGAGAGTGAGATGCCAGCTCCTTTCATTCAGTCAGTAGCTTCAAACATTTCTGGTATATGAATAACATGATGTTTTTCAATGGCAAAAATCAATGAATATTGTAAATGCACAAACAGTAATTTCTCCGCATTGCAAGGTGCAATTTTGAAATTTTTTGCTTTTTCCTGCTCCTCTTAGCATGATAAAGAAGATTCAAAGAGAGTGAGATGCCAGCTCCTTTCATTCAGTCAGTAGCTTCAATCATTTCTGGACGTTTTTCAATGGCAAAAATCAATGAATATTGTAAATGCACAAACAGTAATTTCTCCGCATTGCAAGGTGCAATTCTGAATTTTTTTGCTTTTTCCTGCTCCTCTTAGCATGATAAAGATTCAAAGAGAGTGAGATGCCAGCTCCTTTCATTCAGTCAGTAGCTTCAATCATTTCTGGATGTTTTTCAATGGCAAAAATCAATGAATATTGTAAATGCACAAACAGTAATTTCTCCGCATTGCAAGGTGCAATTCTGAAATTTTTTGCTTTTTTCTGCTCCTCTTAGCATGATAAAGAAGATTCAAAGAGAGTGAGATGCCAGCTCCTTTCATTCAGTCAGTAGCTTCAAACATTTCTGGTATATGAATAACATGATGTTTTTCAATGGCAAAAATCAATGAATATTGTAAATGCACAAACAGTAATTTCTCCGCATTGCAAGGTGCAATTCTGAAATTTTTTGCTTTTTCCTGCTCCTCTTAGCATGATAAAGAAGATTCAAAGAGAGTGAGATGCCAGCTCCTTTCATTCAGTCAGTAGCTTCAAACATTTCTGGTATATGAATAACATGATGTTTTTCAATGGCAAAAATCAATGAATATTGTAAATGCACAAACAGTAATTTCTCCGCATTGCAAGGTGCAATTCTGAAATTTTTTGCTTTTTCCTGCTCCTCTTAGCATGATAAAGAAGATTCAAAGAGAGTGAGATGCCAGCTCCTTTCATTCAGTCAGTAGCTTCAATCATTTCTGGACGTTTTTCAATGGCAAAAATCATTGAATATTGTAAATGCACAAACAGTAATTTCTCCGCATTGCAAGGTGCAATTCTGAAATTTTTTGCTTTTTCCTGCTCCTCTTAGCATGATAAAGAAGATTGAAAGAGAGTGAGATGCCAGCTCCTTTCATTCAGTCAGTAGCTTCAATCATTTCTGGTATATGAATAACATGATGTTTTTCAATGGCAAAAATCAATGAATATTGTAAATGCACAAACAGTAATTTCTCCGCATTGCAAGGTGCAATTCTGAAATTTTTTGCTTTTTCCTGCTCCTCTAAGCATGATAAAGAAGATTCAAAGAGAGTGAGATGCCAGCTCCTTTCATTCAGTCAGTAGCTTCAATCATTTCTGGACGTTTTTCAATGGCAAAAATCAATGAATATTGTAAATGCACAAACAGTAATTTCTCCGCATTGCAAGGTGCAATTCTGAAATTTTTTGCTTTTTCCTGCTCCTCTTAGCATGATAAACAAGATTCAAAGAGAGTGAGATGCCAGCTCCTTTCATTCAGTCAGTAGCTTCAATCATTTCTGGACGTTTTTCAATGGCAAAAATCAATGAATATTGTAAATGCACAAACAGTAATTTCTCCGCATTGCAAGGTGCAATTCTGAAATTTTTTGCTTTTTCCTGCTCCTCTTAGCATGATAAAGAAGATTCAAAGAGAGTGAGATGCCAGCTCCTTTCATTCAGTCAGTAGCTTCAAACATTTCTGGTATATGAATAACATGATGTTTTTCAATGGCAAAAATCAATGAATATTGTAAATGCACAAACAGTAATTTCTCCGCATTGCAAGGTGCAATTCTGAAATTTTTTGCTTTTTCCTGCTCCTCTAAGCATGATAAAGAAGATTCAAAGAGAGTGAGATGCCAGCTCCTTTCATTCAGTCAGTAGCTTCAATCATTTCTGGACGTTTTTCAATGGCAAAAATCAATGAATATTGTAAATGCACAAACAGTAATTTCTCCGCATTGCAAGGTGCAATTATGAAATTTTTTGCTTTATCCTGCTCCTCTTAGCATGATAAACAAGATTCAAAGAGAATGAGATGCCAGCTCCTTTCATTCAGTCAGTAGCTTCAATCATTTCTGGACGTTTTTCAATGGCAAAAATCAATGAATATTGTAAATGCACAAACAGTAATTTCTCCGCATTGCAAGGTGCAATTCTGAAATTTTTTGCTTATTCCTGCTCCTCTTAGCATGATAAAGAAGATTCAAAGAGAGTGAGATGCCAGCTCCTTTCATTCAGTCAGTAGCTTCAAACATTTCTGGTATATGAATAACATGATGTTTTTCAATGGCAAAAATCAATGAATATTGTAAATGCACAAACAGTAATTTCTCCGCATTGCAAAGTGCAATTCTGAAATTTTTTGCTTTTTCCTGCTCCTCTTAGCATGATAAAGAAGATTCAAAGAGAGTGAGATGCCAGCTCCTTTCATTCAGTCAGTAGCTTCAATCATTTCTGGACGTTTTTCAATGGCAAAAATCAATGAATATTGTAAATGCACAAACAGTAATTTCTCCGCATTGCAAGGTGCAATTCTGAAATTTTTTGCTTTTTCCTGCTCCTCTTAGCATGATAAAGAAGATTCAAAGAGAGTGAGATGCCAGCTCCTTTCATTCAGTCAGTAGCTTCAAACATTTCTGGTATATGAATAACATGATGTTTTTCAATGGCAAAAATCAATGAATATTGTAAATGCACAAACAGTAATTTCTCCGCATTGCAAGGTGCAATTCTGAAATTTTTTGCTTTTTCCTGCTCCTCTTAGCATGATAAAGAAGATTCAAAGAGAGTGAGATGCCAGCTCCTTTCATTCAGTCAGTAGCTTCAATCATTTCTGGATGTTTTTCAATGGCAAAAATCAATGAATATTGTAAATGCACAAACAGTAATTTCTCCGCATTGCAAGGTGCAATTCTGAAATTTTTTGCTTTTTCCTGCTCCTCTTAGCAAGATAAACAAGATTCAAAGAGAGTGAGATGCCAGCTCCTTTCATTCAGTCAGTAGCTTCAATCATTTCTGGACGTTTTTCAATGGCAAAAATCAATGAATATTGTAAATGCACAAACAGTAATTTCTCCGCATTGCAAGGTGCAATTCTGAAATTTTTTGCTTTTTCCTGCTCCTCTTAGCATGATAAAGAAGATTCAAAGAGAGTGAGATGCCAGCTCCTTTCATTCAGTCAGTAGCTTCAATCATTTCTGGACGTTTTTCAATGGCAAAAATCAATGAATATTGTAAATGCACAAACAGTAATTTCTCCGCATTGCAAGGTGCAATTCTGAAATTTTTTGCTTTTTCCTGCTCCTCTTAGCATGATAAAGAAGATTCAAGGAGAGTGAGATGCCAGCTCCTTTCATTCAGTCAGTAGCTTCAATCATTTCTGGACGTTTTTCAATGGCAAAAATCAATGAATATTGTAAATGCACAAACAGTAATTTCTCCGCATTGCAAGGTGCAATTCTGAAATTTTTTGCTTTTTCCTGCTCCTCTTAGCATGATAAAGAAGATTCAAAGAGAGTGAGATGCCAGCTCCTTTCATTCAGTCAGTAGCTTCAAACATTTCTGGTATATGAATAACATGATGTTTTTCAATGGCAAAAATCAATGAATATTGTAAATGCACAAACAGTAATTTCTCCGCATTGCAAGGTGCAATTTTGAAATTTTTTGCTTTTTCCTGCTCCTCTTAGCATGATAAAGAAGATTCAAAGAGAGTGACATGCCAGCTCCTTTCATTCAGTCAGTAGCTTCAATCATTTCTGGACGTTTTTCAATGGCAAAAATCAATGAATATTGTAAATGCACAAACAGTAATTTCTCCGCATTGCAAGGTGCAATTCTGAAATTTTTTGCTTTTTTCTGCTCCTCTTAGCATGATAAAGAAGATTCAAAGAGAGTGAGATGCCAGCTCCTTTCACTCAGTCAGTAGCTTCAAACATTTCTGGTATATGAATAACATGATGTTTTTCAATGGCAAAAATCAATGAATATTGTAAATGCACAAACAGTAATTTCTCCGCATTGCAAGGTGCAATTCTGAAATTTTTTGCTTTTTCCTGCTCCTCTTAGCATGATAAAGAAGATTCAAAGAGAGTGAGATGCCAGCTCCTTTCATTCAGTCAGTAGCTTCAATCATTTCTGGACGTTTTTCAATGGCAAAAATCAATGAATATTGTAAATGCACAAACAGTAATTTCTCCGCATTGCAAGGTGCAATTCTGAAATTTTTTGCTTTTTCCTGCTCCTCTTAGCAAGATAAACAAGATTCAAAGAGAGTGAGATGCCAGCTCCTTTCATTCAGTCAGTAGCTTCAATCATTTCTGGACGTTTTTCAATGGCAAAAATCAATGAATATTGTAAATGCACAAACAGTAATTTCTCCGCATTGCAAGGTGCAATTCTGAAATTTTTTGCTTTTTCCTGCTCCTCTTAGCATGATAACGAAGATTCAAAGAGAGTGAGATGCCAGCTCCTTTCATTCAGTCAGTAGCTTCAATCATTTCTGGACGTTTTTCAATGGCAAAAATCAATGAATATTGTAAATGCACAAACAGTAATTTCTCCGCATTGCAAGGTGCAATTCTGAAATTTTTTGCTTTTTCCTGCTCCTCTTAGCATGATAAAGAAGATTAAAAGAGAGTGAGATGCCAGCTCCTTTCATTCAGTCAGTAGCTTCAAACATTTCTGGTATATGAATAACATGATGTTTTTCAATGGCAAAAATCAATGAATATTGTAAATGCACAAACAGTAATTTCTCCGCATTGCAAGGTGCAATTTTGAAATTTTTTGCTTTTTCCTGCTCCTCTTAGCATGATAAAGAAGATTCAAAGAGAGTGAGATGCCAGCTCCTTTCATTCAGTCAGTAGCTTCAATCATTTCTGGACGTTTTTCAATGGCAAAAATCAATGAATATTGTAAATGCACAAACAGTAATTTCTCCGCATTGCAAGGTGCAATTCTGAATTTTTTTGCTTTTTCCTGCTCCTCTTAGCATGATAAAGAAGATTCAAAGAGAGTGAGATGCCAGCTCCTTTCATTCAGTCAGTAGCTTCAAACATTTCTGGTATATGAATAACATGATGTTTTTCAATGGCAAAAATCAATGAATATTGTAAATGCACAAACAGTAATTTCTCCGCATTGCAAGGTGCAATTTTGAAATTTTTTGCTTTTTCCTGCTCCTCTTAGCATGATAAAGAAGATTCAAAGAGAGTGAGATGCCAGCTCCTTTCATTCAGTCAGTAGCTTCAATCATTTCTGGACGTTTTTCAATGGCAAAAATCAATGAATATTGTAAATGCACAAACAGTAATTTCTCCGCATTGCAAGGTGCAATTCTGAATTTTTTTGCTTTTTCCTGCTCCTCTTAGCATGGTAAACAAGATTCAAAGAGAGTGAGATGCCAGCTCCTTTCATTCAGTCAGTAGCTTCAATCATTTCTGGATGTTTTTCAATGGCAAAAATCAATGAATATTGTAAATGCACAAACAGTAATTTCTCCGCATTGCAAGGTGCAATTCTGAAATTTTTTGCTTTTTTCTGCTCCTCTTAGCATGATAAAGAAGATTCAAAGAGAGTGAGATGCCAGCTCCTTTCATTCAGTCAGTAGCTTCAAACATTTCTGGTATATGAATAACATGATGTTTTTCAATGGCAAAAATCAATGAATATTGTAAATGCACAAACAGTAATTTCTCCGCATTGCAAGGTGCAATTCTGAAATTTTTTGCTTTTTCCTGCTCCTCTTAGCATGATAAAGAAGATTCAAAGAGAGTGAGATGCCAGCTCCTTTCATTCAGTCAGTAGCTTCAAACATTTCTGGTATATGAATAACATGATGTTTTTCAATGGCAAAAATCAATGAATATTGTAAATGCACAAACAGTAATTTCTCCGCATTGCAAGGTGCAATTCTGAAATTTTTTGCTTTTTCCTGCTCCTCTTAGCATGATAAAGAAGATTCAAAGAGAGTGAGATGCCAGCTCCTTTCATTCAGTCAGTAGCTTCAATCATTTCTGGACGTTTTTCAATGGCAAAAATCATTGAATATTGTAAATGCACAAACAGTAATTTCTCCGCATTGCAAGGTGCAATTCTGAAATTTTTTGCTTTTTCCTGCTCCTCTTAGCATGATAAAGAAGATTCAAAGAGAGTGAGATGCCAGCTCCTTTCATTCAGTCAGTAGCTTCAATCATTTCTGGTATATGAATAACATGATGTTTTTCAATGGCAAAAATCAATGAATATTGTAAATGCACAAACAGTAATTTCTCCGCATTGCAAGGTGCAATTCTGAAATTTTTTGCTTTTTCCTGCTCCTCTAAGCATGATAAAGAAGATTCAAAGAGAGTGAGATGCCAGCTCCTTTCATTCAGTCAGTAGCTTCAATCATTTCTGGACGTTTTTCAATGGCAAAAATCAATGAATATTGTAAATGCACAAACAGTAATTTCTCCGCATTGCAAGGTGCAATTCTGAAATTTTTTGCTTTTTCCTGCTCCTCTTAGCATGATAAACAAGATTCAAAGAGAGTGAGATGCCAGCTCCTTTCATTCAGTCAGTAGCTTCAATCATTTCTGGACGTTTTTCAATGGCAAAAATCAATGAATATTGTAAATGCACAAACAGTAATTTCTCCGCATTGCAAGGTGCAATTCTGAAATGTTTTGCTTTTTCCTGCTCCTCTTAGCATGATAAAGAAGATTCAAAGAGAGTGAGATGCCAGCTCCTTTCATTCAGTCAGTAGCTTCAAACATTTCTGGTATATGAATAACATGATGTTTTTCAATGGCAAAAATCAATGAATATTGTAAATGCACAAACAGTAATTTCTCCGCATTGCAAGGTGCAATTCTGAAATTTTTTGCTTTTTCCTGCTCCTCTAAGCATGATAAAGAAGATTCAAAGAGAGTGAGATGCCAGCTCCTTTCATTCAGTCAGTAGCTTCAATCATTTCTGGACGTTTTTCAATGGCAAAAATCAATGAATATTGTAAATGCACAAACAGTAATTTCTCCGCATTGCAAGGTGCAATTCTGAAATTTTTTGCTTTTTCCTGCTCCTCTTAGCATGATAAAGAAGATTCAAAGAGAGTGAGATGCCAGCTCCTTTCATTCAGTCAGTAGCTTCAAACATTTCTGGTATATGAATAACATGATGTTTTTCATTGGCAAAAATCAATGAATATTGTAAATGCACAAACAGTAATTTCTCCGCATTGCAAGGTGCAATTCTGAATTTTTTTGCTTTTTCCTGCTCCTCTTAGCATGATAAAGAAGATTCAAAGAGAGTGAGATGCCAGCTCCTTTCATTCAGTCAGTAGCTTCAATCATTTCTGGACGTTTTTCAATGGCAAAAATCAATGAATATTGTAAATGCACAAACAGTAATTTCTCCGCATTGCAAGGTGCAATTCTGAAATTTTTTGCTTTTTCCTGCTCCTCTTAGCATGATAAAGAAGATTCAAAGAGAGTGAGATGCCAGCTCCTTTCATTCAGTCAGTAGCTTCAATCATTTCTGGACGTTTTTCAATGGCAAAAATCAATGAATATTGTAAATGCACAAACAGTAATTTCTCCGCATTGCAAGGTGCAATTCTGAAATTTTTTGCTTTTTCCTGCTCCTCTAAGCATGATAAAGAAGATTCAAAGAGAGTGAGATGCCAGCTCCTTTCATTCAGTCAGTAGCTTCAATCATTTCTGGACGTTTTTCAATGGCAAAAATCAATGAATATTGTAAATGCACAAACAGTAATTTCTCCGCATTGCAAGGTGCAATTCTGAAATTTTTTGCTTTTTCCTGCTCCTCTTAGCATGATAAAGAAGATTCAAAGAGAGTGAGATGCCAGCTCCTTTCATTCAGTCAGTAGCTTCAAACATTTCTGGTATATGAATAACATGATGTTTTTCATTGGCAAAAATCAATGAATATTGTAAATGCACAAACAGTAATTTCTCCGCATTGCAAGGTGCAATTCTGAATTTTTTTGCTTTTTCCTGCTCCTCTTAGCATGATAAAGAAGATTCAAAGAGAGTGAGATGCCAGCTCCTTTCATTCAGTCAGTAGCTTCAATCATTTCTGGACGTTTTTCAATGGCAAAAATCAATGAATATTGTAAATGCACAAACAGTAATTTCTCCGCATTGCAAGGTGCAATTCTGAAATTTTTTGCTTTTTCCTGCTCCTCTTAGCAAGATAAACAAGATTCAAAGAGAGTGAGATGCCAGCTCCTTTCATTCAGTCAGTAGCTTCAATCATTTCTGGACGTTTTTCAATGGCAAAAATCAATGAATATTGTAAATGCACAAACAGTAATTTCTCCGCATTGCAAGGTGCAATTCTGAATTTTTTTGCTTTTTCCTGCTCCTCTTAGCATGATAAAGAAGATTCAAAGAGAGTGAGATGCCAGCTCCTTTCATTCAGTCAGTAGCTTCAATCATTTCTGGACGTTTTTCAATGGCAAAAATCAATGAATATTGTAAATGCACAAACAGTAATTTCTCCGCATTGCAAGGTGCAATTCTGAAATTTTTTGCTTTTTCCTGCTCCTCTTAGCATGATAAAGAAGATTCAAAGAGAGTGAGATGCCAGCTCCTTTCATTCAGTCAGTAGCTTCAATCATTTCTGGACGTTTTTCAATGGCAAAAATCAATGAATATTGTAAATGCACAAACAGTAATTTCTCCGCATTGCAAGGTGCAAATCTGAAATTTTTTGCTTTTTCCTGCTCCTCTTAGCATGATAAAGAAGATTCAAAGAGAGTGAGATGCCAGCTCCTTTCATTCAGTCAGTAGCTTCAAACATTTCTGGTATATGAATAACATGATGTTTTTCAATGGCAAAAATCAATGAATATTGTAAATGCACAAACAGTAATTTCTCCGCATTGCAAGGTGCAATATTGAAATTTTTTGCTTTTTCCTGCTCCTCTTAGCATGATAAAGAAGATTCAAAGAGAGTGAGATGCCAGCTCCTTTCATTCAGTCAGTAGCTTCAATCATTTCTGGACGTTTTTCAATGGCAAAAATCAATGAATATTGTAAATGCACAAACAGTAATTTCTCCGCATTGCAAGGTGCAATTCTGAAATTTTTTGCTTTTTTCTGCTCCTCTTAGCATGATAAAGAAGATTCAAAGAGAGTGAGATGCCAGCTCCTTTCACTCAGTCAGTAGCTTCAAACATTTCTGGTATATGAATAACATGATGTTTTTCAATGGCAAAAATCAATGAATATTGTAAATGCACAAACAGTAATTTCTCCGCATTGCAAGGTGCAATTCTGAAATTTTTTGCTTTTTCCTGCTCCTCTTAGCATGATAAAGAAGATTCAAAGAGAGTGAGATGCTAGCTCCTTTCATTCAGTCAGTAGCTTCAATCATTTCTGGACGTTTTTCAATGGCAAAAATCAATGAATATTGTAAATGCACAAACAGTAATTTCTCCGCATTGCAAGGTGCAATTCTGAAATTTTTTGCTTTTTCCTGCTCCTCTTAGCAAGATAAACAAGATTCAAAGAGTGAGATGCCAGCTCCTTTCATTCAGTCAGTAGCTTCAATCATTTCTGGACGTTTTTCAATGGCAAAAATCAATGAATATTGTAAATGCACAAACAGTAATTTCTCCGCATTGCAAGGTGCAATTCTGAAATTTTTTGCTTTTTCCTGCTCCTCTTAGCATGATAAAGAAGATTCAAAGAGAGTGAGATGCCAGCTCCTTTCATTCAGTCAGTAGCTTCAATCATTTCTGGACGTTTTTCAATGGCAAAAATCAATGAATATTGTAAATGCACAAACAGTAATTTCTCCGCATTGCAAGGTGCAATTCTGAAATTTTTTGCTTTTTCCTGCTCCTCTTAGCATGATAAAGAAGATTCAAAGAGAGTGAGATGCCAGCTCCTTTCATTCAGTCAGTAGCTTCAAACATTTCTGGTATATGAATAACATGATGTTTTTCAATGGCAAAAATCAATGAATATTGTAAATGCACAAACAGTAATTTCTCCGCATTGCAAGGTGCAATTCTGAAATTTTTTGCTTTTTCCTGCTCCTCTTAGCATGATAAAGAAGATTCAAAGAGAGTGAGATGCCAGCTCCTTTCATTCAGTCAGTAGCTTCAATCATTTCTGGACGTTTTTCAATGGCAAAAATCAATGAATATTGTAAATGCACAAACAGTAATTTCTCCGCATTGCAAGGTGCAATTCTGAATTTTTTTTCTTTTTCCTGCTCCTCTTAGCATGATAAAGAAGATTCAAAGAGAGTGAGATGCCAGCTCCTTTCATTCAGTCAGTAGCTTCAAACATTTCTGGTATATGAATAACATGATGTTTTTCAATGGCAAAAATCAATGAATATTGTAAATGCACAAACAGTAATTTCTCCGCATTGCAAGGTGCAATTTTGAAATTTTTTGCTTTTTCCTGCTCCTCTTAGCATGATAAAGAAGATTCAAAGAGAGTGAGATGCCAGCTCCTTTCATTCAGTCAGTAGCTTCAATCATTTCTGGACGTTTTTCAATGGCAAAAATCAATGAATATTGTAAATGCACAAACAGTAATTTCTCCGCATTGCAAGGTGAAATTCTGAATTTTTTTGCTTTTTCTTGCTCCTCTTAGCATGATAAACAAGATTCAAAGAGAGTGAGATGCCAGCTCCTTTCATTCAGTCAGTAGCTTCAATCATTTCTGGACGTTTTTCAATGGCAAAAATCAATGAATATTGTAAATGCACAAACAGTAATTTCTCCGCATTGCAAGGTGCAATTCTGAAATTTTTTGCTTTTTCCTGCTCCTCTTAGCATGATAAACAAGATTCAAAGAGAATGAGATGCCAGCTCCTTTCATTCAGTCAGTAGCTTCAATCATTTCTGGACGTTTTTCAATGGCAAAAATCAATGAATATTGTAAATGCACAAACAGTAATTTCTCCGCATTGCAAGGTGCAATTCTGAAATTTTTTGCTTTTTCCTGCTCCTCTTAGCATGATAAAGAAGATTCAAAGAGAGTGAGATGCCAGCTCCTTTCATTCAGTCAGTAGCTTCAAACATTTCTGGTATATGAATAACATGATGTTTTTCAATGGCAAAAATCAATGAATATTGTAAATGCACAAACAGTAATTTCTCCGCATTGCAAGGTGCAATTCTGAAATTTTTTGCTTTTTCCTGCTCCTCTTAGCATGATAAAGAAGATTCAAAGAGAGTGAGATGCCAGCTCCTTTCATTCAGTCAGTAGCTTCAATCATTTCTGGACGTTTTTCAATGGCAAAAATCAATGAATATTGTAAATGCACAAACAGTAATTTCTCCGCATTGCAAGGTGCAATTCTGAAATTTTTTGCTTTTTCCTGCTCCTCTTAGCATGATAAAGAAGATTCAAAGAGAGTGAGATGCCAGCTCCTTTCATTCAGTCAGTAGCTTCAATCATTTCTGGACGTTTTTCAATGGCAAAAATCAATGAATATTGTAAATGCACAAACAGTAATTTCTCCGCATTGCAAGGTGCAATTCTGAAATTTTTTGCTTTTTCCTGCTCCTCTTAGCATGATAAAGAAGATTCAAAGAGAGTCAGATGCCAGCTCCTTTCATTCAGTCAGTAGCTTCAATCATTTCTGGACGTTTTTCAATGGCAAAAATCAATGAATATTGTAAATGCACAAACAGTAATTTCTCCGCATTGCAAGGTGCAATTCTGAAATTTTTTGCTTTTTCCTGCTCCTCTTAGCATGATAAAGAAGATTCAAAGAGAGTGAGATGCCAGCTCCTTTCATTCAGTCAGTAGCTTCAAACATTTCTGGTATATGAATAACATGATGTTTTTCAATGGCAAAAATCAATGAATATTGTAAATGCACAAACAGTAATTTCTCCGCATTGCAAGGTGCAATTTTGAAATTTTTTGCTTTTTCCTGCTCCTCTTAGCATGATAAAGAAGATTCAAAGAGAGTGAGATGCCAGCTCCTTTCATTCAGTCAGTAGCTTCAATCATTTCTGGACGTTTTTCAATGGCAAAAATCAATGAATATTGTAAATGCACAAACAGTAATTTCTCCGCATTGCAAGGTGCAATTCTGAAATTTTTTGCTTTTTTCTGCTCCTCTTAGCATGATAAAGAAGATTCAAAGAGAGTGAGATGCCAGCTCCTTTCACTCAGTCAGTAGCTTCAAACATTTCTGGTATATGAATAACATGATGTTTTTCAATGGCAAAAATCAGTGAATATTGTAAATGCACAAACAGTAATTTCTCCGCATTGCAAGGTGCAATTCTGAAATTTTTTGCTTTTTCCTGCTCCTCTTAGCATGATAAAGAGGATTCAAAGAGAGTGAGATGCCAGCTCCTTTCATTCAGTCAGTAGCTTCAATCATTTCTGGACGTTTTTCAATGGCAAAAATCAATGAATATTGTAAATGCACAAACAGTAATTTCTCCGCATTGCAAGGTGCAATTCTGAAATTTTTTGCTTTTTCCTGCTCCTCTTAGCAAGATAAACAAGATTCAAAGAGAGTGAGATGCCAGCTCCTTTCATTCAGTCAGTAGCTTCAATCATTTCTGGACTTTTTTCAATGGCAAAAATCAATGAATATTGTAAATGCACAAACAGTAATTTCTCCGCATTGCAAGGTGCAATTCTGAAATTTTTTGCTTTTTCCTGCTCCTCTTAGCATGATAAAGAAGATTCAAAGAGAGTGAGATGCCAGCTCCTTTCATTCAGTCAGTAGCTTCAATCATTTCTGGACGTTTTTCAATGGCAAAAATCAATGAATATTGTAAATGCACAAACAGTAAATTCTCCACATTGCAAGGTGCAATTCTGAAATTTTTTGCTTTTTCCTGCTCCTCTTAGCATGATAAAGAAGATTCAAAGAGAGTGAGATGCCAGCTCCTTTCATTCAGTCAGTAGCTTCAAACATTTCTGGTATATGAAGAACATGATGTTTTTCAATGGCAAAAATCAATGAATATTGTAAATGCACAAACAGTAATTTCTCCGCATTGCAAGGTGCAATTTTGAAATTTTTTGCTTTTTCCTGCTCCTCTTAGCATGATAAAGAAGATTCAAAGAGAGTGAGATGCCAGCTCCTTTCATTCAGTCAGTAGCTTCAATCATTTCTGGACGTTTTTCAATGGCAAAAATCAATGAATATTGTAAATGCACAAACAGTAATTTCTCCGCATTGCAAGGTGCAATTCTGAAATTTTTTGCTTTTTCCTGCTCCTCTTAGCATGATAAAGAAGATTCAAAGAGAGTGAGATGCCAGCTCCTTTCATTCAGTCAGTAGCTTCAATCATTTCTGGACGTTTTTCAATGGCAAAAATCAATGAATATTGTAAATGCACAAACAGTAATTTCTCCACATTGCAAGGTGCAATTCTGAAATTTTTTGCTTTTTCCTGCTCCTCTTAGCATGATAAAGAAGATTCAAAGAGAGTGAGATGCCAGCTCCTTTCATTCAGTCAGTAGCTTCAAACATTTCTGGTATATGAAGAACATGATGTTTTTCAATGGCAAAAATCAATGAATATTGTAAATGCACAAACAGTAATTTCTCCGCATTGCAAGGTGCAATTTTGAAATTTTTTGCTTTTTCCTGCTCCTCTTAGCATGATAAAGAAGATTCAAAGAGAGTGAGATGCCAGCTCCTTTCATTCAGTCAGTAGCTTCAATCATTTCTGGACGTTTTTCAATGGCAAAAATCAATGAATATTGTAAATGCACAAACAGTAATTTCTCCGCATTGCAAGGTGCAATTCTGAAATTTTTTGCTTTTTCCTGCTCCTTTTAGCATGATAAACAAGATTGAAAGAGAGTGAGATGCCAGCTCCTTTCATTCAGTCAGTAGCTTCAATCATTTCTGGATGTTTTTCAATGGCAAAAATCAATGAATATTGTAAATGCACAAACAGTAATTTCTCCGCATTGCAAGGTGCAATTCTGAAATTTTTTGCTTTTTCCTGCTCCTCTTAGCATGATAAACAAGATTGAAAGAGAGTGAGATGCCAGCTCCTTTCATTCAGTCAGTAGCTTCAAACATTTCTGGTATATGAATAACATGATGTTTTTCAATGGCAAAAATCAATGAATATTGTAAATGCACAAACAGTAATTTCTCCGCATTGCAAGGTGCAATTCTGAAATTTTTTGCTTTTTCCTGCTCCTCTTAGCAAGATAAACAAGATTCAAAGAGAGTGAGATGCCAGCTCCTTTCATTCAGTCAGTAGCTTCAATCATTTCTGGACTTTTTTCAATGGCAAAAATCAATGAATATTGTAAATGCACAAACAGTAATTTCTCCGCATTGCAAGGTGCAATTCTGAAATTTTTTGCTTTTTCCTGCTCCTCTTAGCATGATAAAGAAGATTCAAAGAGAGTGAGATGCCAGCTCCTTTCATTCAGTCAGTAGCTTCAATCATTTCTGGACGTTTTTAAATGGCAAAAATCAATGAATATTGTAAATGCACAAACAGTAATTTCTCCACATTGCAAGGTGCAATTCTGAAATTTTTTGCTTTTTCCTGCTCCTCTTAGCATGATAAAGAAGATTCAAAGAGAGTGAGATGCCAGCTCCTTTCATTCAGTCAGTAGCTTCAAACATTTCTGGTATATGAATAACATGATGTTTTTCAATGGCAAAAATCAATGAATATTGTAAATGCACAAACAGTAATTTCTCCGCATTGCAAGGTGCAATTTTGAAATTTTTTGCTTTTTCCTGCTCCTCTTAGCATGATAAAGAAGATTCAAAGAGAGTGAGATGCCAGCTCCTTTCATTCAGTCAGTAGCTTCAATCATTTCTGGACGTTTTTCAATGGCAAAAATCAATGAATATTGTAAATGCACAAACAGTAATTTCTCCGCATTGCAAGGTGCAATTCTGAAATTTTTTGCTTTTTCCTGCTCCTCTTAGCATGATAAACAAGATTGAAAGAGAGTGAGATGCCAGCTCCTTTCATTCAGTCAGTAGCTTCAATCATTTCTGGATGTTTTTCAATGGCAAAAATCAATGAATATTGTAAATGCACAAACAGTAATTTCTCCGCATTGCAAGGTGCAATTCTGAAATTTTTTGCTTTTTCCTGCTCCTCTTAGCATGATAAACAAGATTGAAAGAGAGTGAGATGCCAGCTCCTTTCATTCAGTCAGTAGCTTCAAACATTTCTGGTATATGAATAACATGATGTTTTTCAATGGCAAAAATCAATGAATATTGTAAATGCACAAACAGTAATTTCTCCGCATTGCAAGGTGCAATTCTGAAATTTTTTGCTTTTTCCTGCTCCTCTTAGCATGATAAAGAAGATTCAAAGAGAGTGAGATGCCAGCTCCTTTCATTCAGTCAGTAGCTTCAATCATTTCTGGACGTTTTTCAATGGCAAAAATCAATGAATATTGTAAATGCACAAACAGTAATTTCTCCGCATTGCAAGGTGCAATTCTGAATTTTTTTGCTTTTTCTTGCTCCTCTTAGCATGATAAACAAGATTCAAAGAGAGTGAGATGCCAGCTCCTTTCATTCAGTCAGTAGCTTCAATCATTTCTGGACGTTTTTCAATGGCAAAAATCAATGAATATTGTAAATGCACAAACAGTAATTTCTCCGCATTGCAAGGTGCAATTCTGAAATTTTTTGCTTTTTCCTGCTCCTCTTAGCATGATAAACAAGATTCAAAGAGAATGAGATGCCAGCTCCTTTCATTCAGTCAGTAGCTTCAATCATTTCTGGACGTTTTTCAATGGCAAAAATCAATGAATATTGTAAATGCACAAACAGTAATTTCTCCGCATTGCAAGGTGCAATTCTGAAATTTTTTGCTTTTTCCTGCTCCTCTTAGCATGATAAAGAAGATTCAAAGAGAGTGAGATGCCAGCTCCTTTCATTCAGTCAGTAGCTTCAAACATTTCTGGTATATGAATAACATGATGTTTTTCAATGGCAAAAATCAATGAATATTGTAAATGCACAAACAGTAATTTCTCCGCATTGCAAGGTGCAATTCTGAAATTTTTTGCTTTTTCCTGCTCCTCTAAGCATGATAAAGAAGATTCAAAGAGAGTGAGATGCCAGCTCCTTTCATTCAGTCAGTAGCTTCAATCATTTCTGGACGTTTTTCAATGGCAAAAATCAATGAATATTGTAAATGCACAAACAGTAATTTCTCCGCATTGCAAGGTGCAATTCTGAAATTTTTTGCTTTATCCTGCTCCTCTTAGCATGATAAACAAGATTCAAAGAGAATGAGATGCCAGCTCCTTTCATTCAGTCAGTAGCTTCAATCATTTCTGGACGTTTTTCAATGGCAAAAATCAATGAATATTGTAAATGCACAAACAGTAATTTCTCCGCATTGCAAGGTGCAATTCTGAAATTTTTTGCTTTTTCCTGCTCCTCTTAGCATGATAAAGAAGATTCAAAGAGAGTGAGATGCCAGCTCCTTTCATTCAGTCAGTAGCTTCAAACATTTCTGGTATATGAATAACATGATGTTTTTCAATGGCAAAAATCAATGAATATTGTAAATGCACAAACAGTAATTTCTCCGCATTGCAAGGTGCAATTCTGAAATTTTTTGCTTTTTCCTGCTCCTCTTAGCATGATAAAGAAGATTCAAAGAGAGTGAGATGCCAGCTCCTTTCATTCAGTCAGTAGCTTCAATCATTTCTGGACGTTTTTCAATGGCAAAAATCATTGAATATTGTAAATGCACAAACAGTAATTTCTCCGCATTGCAAGGTGCAATTCTGAAATTTTTTGCTTTTTCCTGCTCCTCTTAGCATGATAAAGAAGATTCAAAGAGAGTGAGATGCCAGCTCCTTTCATTCAGTCAGTAGCTTCAAACATTTCTGGTATATGAATAACATGATGTTTTTCAATGGCAAAAATCAATGAATATTGTAAATGCACAAACAGTAATTTCTCCGCATTGCAAGGTGCAATTCTGAAATTTTTTGCTTTTTCCTGCTCCTCTTAGCATGATAAAGAAGATTCAAAGAGAGTGAGATGCCAGCTCCTTTCATTCAGTCAGTAGCTTCAATCATTTCTGGATGTTTTTCAATGGCAAAAATCAATGAATATTGTAAATGCACAAACAGTAATTTCTCCGCATTGCAAGGTGCAATTCTGAAATTTTTTGCTTTTTCCTGCTCCTCTTAGCAAGATAAACAAGATTCAAAGAGAGTGAGATGCCAGCTCCTTTCATTCAGTCAGTAGCTTCAATCATTTCTGGACGTTTTTCAATGGCAAAAATCAATGAATATTGTAAATGCACAAACAGTAATTTCTCCGCATTGCAAGGTGCAATTCTGAAATTTTTTGCTTTTTCCTGCTCCTCTTAGCATGATAAAGAAGATTCAAAGAGAGTGAGATGCCAGCTCCTTTCATTCAGTCAGTAGCTTCAATCATTTCTGGACGTTTTTCAATGGCAAAAATCAATGAATATTGTAAATGCACAAACAGTAATTTCTCCGCATTGCAAGGTGCAATTCTGAAATTTTTTGCTTTTTCCTGCTCCTCTTAGCATGATAAAGAAGATTCAAGGAGAGTGAGATGCCAGCTCCTTTCATTCAGTCAGTAGCTTCAATCATTTCTGGACGTTTTTCAATGGCAAAAATCAATGAAGATTGTAAATGCACAAACAGTAATTTCTCCGCATTGCAAGGTGCAATTCTGAAATTTTTTGCTTTTTCCTGCTCCTCTTAGCATGATAAAGAAGATTCAAAGAGAGTGAGATGCCAGCTCCTTTCATTCAGTCAGTAGCTTCAAACATTTCTGGTATATGAATAACATGATGTTTTTCAATGGCAAAAATCAATGAATATTGTAAATGCACAAACAGTAATTTCTCCGCATTGCAAGGTGCAATTTTGAAATTTTTTGCTTTTTCCTGCTCCTCTTAGCATGATAAAGAAGATTCAAAGAGAGTGACATGCCAGCTTCTTTCATTCAGTCAGTAGCTTCAATCATTTCTGGACGTTTTTCAATGGCAAAAATCAATGAATATTGTAAATGCACAAACAGTAATTTCTCCGCATTGCAAGGTGCAATTCTGAAATTTTTTGCTTTTTTCTGCTCCTCTTAGCATGATAAAGAAGATTCAAAGAGAGTGAGATGCCAGCTCCTTTCACTCAGTCAGTAGCTTCAAACATTTCTGGTATATGAATAACATGATGTTTTTCAATGGCAAAAATCAATGAATATTGTAAATGCACAAACAGTAATTTCTCCGCATTGCAAGGTGCAATTCTGAAATTTTTTGCTTTTTCCTGCTCCTCTTAGCATGATAAAGAAGATTCAAAGAGAGTGAGATGCCAGCTCCTTTCATTCAGTCAGTAGCTTCAATCATTTCTGGACGTTTTTCAATGGCAAAAATCAATGAATATTGTAAATGCACAAACAGTAATTTCTCCGCATTGCAAGGTGCAATTCTGAAATTTTTTGCTTTTTCCTGCTCCTCTTAGCAAGATAAACAAGATTCAAAGAGAGTGAGATGCCAGCTCCTTTCATTCAGTCAGTAGCTTCAATCATTTCTGGACGTTTTTCAATGGCAAAAATCAATGAATATTGTAAATGCACAAACAGTAATTTCTCCGCATTGCAAGGTGCAATTCTGAAATTTTTTGCTTTTTCCTGCTCCTCTTAGCATGATAACGAAGATTCAAAGAGAGTGAGATGCCAGCTCCTTTCATTCAGTCAGTAGCTTCAATCATTTCTGGACGTTTTTCAATGGCAAAAATCAATGAATATTGTAAATGCACAAACAGTAATTTCTCCGCATTGCAAGGTGCAATTCTGAAATTTTTTGCTTTTTCCTGCTCCTCTTAGCATGATAAAGAAGATTCAAAGAGAGTGAGATGCCAGCTCCTTTCATTCAGTCAGTAGCTTCAAACATTTCTGGTATATGAATAACATGATGTTTTTCAATGGCAAAAATCAATGAATATTGTAAATGCACAAACAGTAATTTCTCCGCATTGCAAGGTGCAATTTTGAAATTTTTTGCTTTTTCCTGCTCCTCTTAGCATGATAAAGAAGATTCAAAGAGAGTGAGATGCCAGCTCCTTTCATTCAGTCAGTAGCTTCAATCATTTCTGGACGTTTTTCAATGGCAAAAATCAATGAATATTGTAAATGCACAAACAGTAATTTCTCCGCATTGCAAGGTGCAATTCTGAATTTTTTTGCTTTTTCCTGCTCCTCTTAGCATGATAAAGAAGATTCAAAGAGAGTGAGATGCCAGCTCCTTTCATTCAGTCAGTAGCTTCAAACATTTCTGGTATATGAATAACATGATGTTTTTCAATGGCAAAAATCAATGAATATTGTAAATGCACAAACAGTAATTTCTCCGCATTGCAAGGTGCAATTTTGAAATTTTTTGCTTTTTCCTGCTCCTCTTAGCATGATAAAGAAGATTCAAAGAGAGTGAGATGCCAGCTCCTTTCATTCAGTCAGTAGCTTCAATCATTTCTGGACGTTTTTCAATGGCAAAAATCAATGAATATTGTAAATGCACAAACAGTAATTTCTCCGCATTGCAAGGTGCAATTCTGAATTTTTTTGCTTTTTCCTGCTCCTCTTAGCATGATAAACAAGATTCAAAGAGAGTGAGATGCCAGCTCCTTTCATTCAGTCAGTAGCTTCAATCATTTCTGGATGTTTTTCAATGGCAAAAATCAATGAATATTGTAAATGCACAAACAGTAATTTCTCCGCATTGCAAGGTGCAATTCTGAAATTTTTTGCTTTTTTCTGCTCCTCTTAGCATGATAAAGAAGATTCAAAGAGAGTGAGATGCCAGCTCCTTTCATTCAGTCAGTAGCTTCAAACATTTCTGGTATATGAATAACATGATGTTTTTCAATGGCAAAAATCAATGAATATTGTAAATGCACAAACAGTAATTTCTCCGCATTGCAAGGTGCAATTCTGAAATTTTTTGCTTTTTCCTGCTCCTCTTAGCATGATAAAGAAGATTCAAAGAGAGTGAGATGCCAGCTCCTTTCATTCAGTCAGTAGCTTCAAACATTTCTGGTATATGAATAACATGATGTTTTTCAATGGCAAAAATCAATGAATATTGTAAATGCACAAACAGTAATTTCTCCGCATTGCAAGGTGCAATTCTGAAATTTTTTGCTTTTTCCTGCTCCTCTTAGCATGATAAAGAAGATTCAAAGAGAGTGAGATGCCAGCTCCTTTCATTCAGTCAGTAGCTTCAATCATTTCTGGACGTTTTTCAATGGCAAAAATCATTGAATATTGTAAATGCACAAACAGTAATTTCTCCGCATTGCAAGGTGCAATTCTGAAATTTTTTGCTTTTTCCTGCTCCTCTTAGCATGATAAAGAAGATTCAAAGAGAGTGAGATGCCAGCTCCTTTCATTCAGTCAGTAGCTTCAATCATTTCTGGTATATGAATAACATGATGTTTTTCAATGGCAAAAATCAATGAATATTGTAAATGCACAAACAGTAATTTCTCCGCATTGCAAGGTGCAATTCTGAAATTTTTTGCTTTTTCCTGCTCCTCTAAGCATGATAAAGAAGATTCAAAGAGAGTGAGATGCCAGCTCCTTTCATTCAGTCAGTAGCTTCAATCATTTCTGGACGTTTTTCAATGGCAAAAATCAATGAATATTGTAAATGCACAAACAGTAATTTCTCCGCATTGCAAGGTGCAATTCTGAAATTTTTTGCTTTTTCCTGCTCCTCTTAGCATGATAAACAAGATTCAAAGAGAGTGAGATGCCAGCTCCTTTCATTCAGTCAGTAGCTTCAATCATTTCTGGACGTTTTTCAATGGCAAAAATCAATGAATATTGTAAATGCACAAACAGTAATTTCTCCGCATTGCAAGGTGCAATTCTGAAATTTTTTGCTTTTTCCTGCTCCTCTTAGCATGATAAAGAAGATTCAAAGAGAGTGAGATGCCAGCTCCTTTCATTCAGTCAGTAGCTTCAAACATTTCTGGTATATGAATAACATGATGTTTTTCAATGGCAAAAATCAATGAATATTGTAAATGCACAAACAGTAATTTCTCCGCATTGCAAGGTGCAATTCTGAAATTTTTTGCTTTTTCCTGCTCCTCTAAGCATGATAAAGAAGATTCAAAGAGAGTGAGATGCCAGCTCCTTTCATTCAGTCAGTAGCTTCAATCATTTCTGGACGTTTTTCAATGGCAAAAATCAATGAATATTGTAAATGCACAAACAGTAATTTCTCCGCATTGCAAGGTGCAATTCTGAAATTTTTTGCTTTTTCCTGCTCCTCTTAGCATGATAAAGAAGATTCAAAGAGAGTGAGATGCCAGCTCCTTTCATTCAGTCAGTAGCTTCAAACATTTCTGGTATATGAATAACATGATGTTTTTCAATGGCAAAAATCAATGAATATTGTAAATGCACAAACAGTAATTTCTCCGCATTGCAAGGTGCAATTCTGAATTTTTTTGCTTTTTCCTGCTCCTCTTAGCATGATAAAGAAGATTCAAAGAGAGTGAGATGCCAGCTCCTTTCATTCAGTCAGTAGCTTCAATCATTTCTGGACGTTTTTCAATGGCAAAAATCAATGAATATTGTAAATGCACAAACAGTAATTTCTCCGCATTGCAAGGTGCAATTCTGAAATTTTTTGCTTTTTCCTGCTCCTCTTAGCAAGATAAACAAGATTCAAAGAGAGTGAGATGCCAGCTCCTTTCATTCAGTCAGTAGCTTCAATCATTTCTGGACGTTTTTCAATGGCAAAAATCAATGAATATTGTAAATGCACAAACAGTAATTTCTCCGCATTGCAAGGTGCAATTCTGAATTTTTTTGCTTTTTCCTGCTCCTCTTAGCATGATAAAGAAGATTCAAAGAGAGTGAGATGCCAGCTCCTTTCATTCAGTCAGTAGCTTCAATCATTTCTGGACGTTTTTCAATGGCAAAAATCAATGAATATTGTAAATGCACAAACAGTAATTTCTCCGCATTGCAAGGTGCAATTCTGAAATTTTTTGCTTTTTCCTGCTCCTCTTAGCATGATAAAGAAGATTCAAAGAGAGTGAGATGCCAGCTCCTTTCATTCAGTCAGTAGCTTCAATCATTTCTGGACGTTTTTCAATGGCAAAAATCAATGAATATTGTAAATGCACAAACAGTAATTTCTCCGCATTGCAAGGTGCAAATCTGAAATTTTTTGCTTTTTCCTGCTCCTCTTAGCATGATAAAGAAGATTCAAAGAGAGTGAGATGCCAGCTCCTTTCATTCAGTCAGTAGCTTCAAACATTTCTGGTATATGAATAACATGATGTTTTTCAATGGCAAAAATCAATGAATATTGTAAATGCACAAACAGTAATTTCTCCGCATTGCAAGGTGCAATATTGAAATTTTTTGCTTTTTCCTGCTCCTCTTAGCATGATAAAGAAGATTCAAAGAGAGTGAGATGCCAGCTCCTTTCATTCAGTCAGTAGCTTCAATCATTTCTGGACGTTTTTCAATGGCAAAAATCAATGAATATTGTAAATGCACAAACAGTAATTTCTCCGCATTGCAAGGTGCAATTCTGAAATTTTTTGCTTTTTCCTGCTCCTCTTAGCAAGATAAACAAGATTCAAAGAGAGTGAGATGCCAGCTCCTTTCATTCAGTCAGTAGCTTCAATCATTTCTGGACGTTTTTCAATGGCAAAAATCAATGAATATTGTAAATGCACAAACAGTAATTTCTCCGCATTGCAAGGTGCAATTCTGAAATTTTTTGCTTTTTCCTGCTCCTCTTAGCATGATAAAGAAGATTCAAAGAGAGTGAGATGCCAGCTCCTTTCATTCAGTCAGTAGCTTCAATCATTTCTGGACGTTTTTCAATGGCAAAAATCAATGAATATTGTAAATGCACAAACAGTAATTTCTCCGCATTGCAAGGTGCAATTCTGAAATTTTTTGCTTTTTCCTGCTCCTCTTAGCATGATAAAGAAGATTCAAAGAGAGTGAGATGCCAGCTCCTTTCATTCAGTCAGTAGCTTCAATCATTTCTGGACGTTTTTCAATGGCAAAAATCAATGAATATTGTAAATGCACAAACAGTAATTTCTCCGCATTGCAAGGTGCAATTCTGAAATTTTTTGCTTTTTCCTGCTCCTCTTAGCATGATAAAGAAGATTCAAGGAGAGTGAGATGCCAGCTCCTTTCATTCAGTCAGTAGCTTCAATCATTTCTGGACGTTTTTCAATGGCAAAAATCAATGAATATTGTAAATGCACAAACAGTAATTTCTCCGCATTGCAAGGTGCAATTCTGAAATTTTTTGCTTTTTCCTGCTCCTCTTAGCATGATAAAGAAGATTCAAAGAGAGTGAGATGCCAGCTCCTTTCATTCAGTCAGTAGCTTCAAACATTTCTGGTATATGAATAACATGATGTTTTTCAATGGCAAAAATCAATGAATATTGTAAATGCACAAACAGTAATTTCTCCGCATTGCAAGGTGCAATTTTGAAATTTTTTGCTTTTTCCTGCTCCTCTTAGCATGATAAAGAAGATTCAAAGAGAGTGACATGCCAGCTCCTTTCATTCAGTCAGTAGCTTCAATCATTTCTGGACGTTTTTCAATGGCAAAAATCAATGAATATTGTAAATGCACAAACAGTAATTTCTCCGCATTGCAAGGTGCAATTCTGAAATTTTTTGCTTTTTTCTGCTCCTCTTAGCATGATAAAGAAGATTCAAAGAGAGTGAGATGCCAGCTCCTTTCACTCAGTCAGTAGCTTCAAACATTTCTGGTATATGAATAACATGATGTTTTTCAATGGCAAAAATCAATGAATATTGTAAATGCACAAACAGTAATTTCTCCGCATTGCAAGGTGCAATTCTGAAATTTTTTGCTTTTTCCTGCTCCTCTTAGCATGATAAAGAAGATTCAAAGAGAGTGAGATGCCAGCTCCTTTCATTCAGTCAGTAGCTTCAATCATTTCTGGACGTTTTTCAATGGCAAAAATCAATGAATATTGTAAATGCACAAACAGTAATTTCTCCGCATTGCAAGGTGCAATTCTGAAATTTTTTGCTTTTTCCTGCTCCTCTTAGCAAGATAAACAAGATTCAAAGAGAGTGAGATGCCAGCTCCTTTCATTCAGTCAGTAGCTTCAATCATTTCTGGACGTTTTTCAATGGCAAAAATCAATGAATATTGTAAATGCACAAACAGTAATTTCTCCGCATTGCAAGGTGCAATTCTGAAATTTTTTGCTTTTTCCTGCTCCTCTTAGCATGATAACGAAGATTCAAAGAGAGTGAGATGCCAGCTCCTTTCATTCAGTCAGTAGCTTCAATCATTTCTGGACGTTTTTCAATGGCAAAAATCAATGAATATTGTAAATGCACAAACAGTAATTTCTCTGCATTGCAAGGTGCAATTCTGAAATTTTTTGCTTTTTCCTGCTCCTCTTAGCATGATAAAGAAGATTCAAAGAGAGTGAGATGCCAGCTCCTTTCATTCAGTCAGTAGCTTCAAACATTTCTGGTATATGAATAACATGATGTTTTTCAATGGCAAAAATCAATGAATATTGTAAATGCACAAACAGTAATTTCTCCGCATTGCAAGGTGCAATTTTGAAATTTTTTGCTTTTTCCTGCTCCTCTTAGCATGATAAAGAAGATTCAAAGAGAGTGAGATGCCAGCTCCTTTCATTCAGTCAGTAGCTTCAATCATTTCTGGACGTTTTTCAATGGCAAAAATCAATGAATATTGTAAATGCACAAACAGTAATTTCTCCGCATTGCAAGGTGCAATTCTGAATTTTTTTGCTTTTTCCTGCTCCTCTTAGCATGATAAAGAAGATTCAAAGAGAGTGAGATGCCAGCTCCTTTCATTCAGTCAGTAGCTTCAAACATTTCTGGTATATGAATAACATGATGTTTTTCAATGGCAAAAATCAATGAATATTGTAAATGCACAAACAGTAATTTCTCCGCATTGCAAGGTGCAATTTTGAAATTTTTTGCTTTTTCCTGCTCCTCTTAGCATGATAAAGAAGATTCAAAGAGAGTGAGATGCCAGCTCCTTTCATTCAGTCAGTAGCTTCAATCATTTCTGGACGTTTTTCAATGGCAAAAATCAATGAATATTGTAAATGCACAAACAGTAATTTCTCCGCATTGCAAGGTGCAATTCTGAATTTTTTTGCTTTTTCCTGCTCCTCTTAGCATGATAAACAAGATTCAAAGAGAGTGAGATGCCAGCTCCTTTCATTCAGTCAGTAGCTTCAATCATTTCTGGATGTTTTTCAATGGCAAAAATCAATGAATATTGTAAATGCACAAACAGTAATTTCTCCGCATTGCAAGGTGCAATTCTGAAATTTTTTGCTTTTTTCTGCTCCTCTTAGCATGATAAAGAAGATTCAAAGAGAGTGAGATGCCAGCTCCTTTCATTCAGTCAGTAGCTTCAAACATTTCTGGTATATGAATAACATGATGTTTTTCAATGGCAAAAATCAATGAATATTGTAAATGCACAAACAGTAATTTCTCCGCATTGCAAGGTGCAATTCTGAAATTTTTTGCTTTTTCCTGCTCCTCTTAGCATGATAAAGAAGATTCAAAGAGAGTGAGATGCCAGCTCCTTTCATTCAGTCAGTAGCTTCAAACATTTCTGGTATATGAATAACATGATGTTTTTCAATGGCAAAAATCAATGAATATTGTAAATGCACAAACAGTAATTTCTCCGCATTGCAAGGTGCAATTCTGAAATTTTTTGCTTTTTCCTGCTCCTCTTAGCATGATAAAGAAGATTCAAAGAGAGTGAGATGCCAGCTCCTTTCATTCAGTCAGTAGCTTCAATCATTTCTGGACGTTTTTCAATGGCAAAAATCATTGAATATTGTAAATGCACAAACAGTAATTTCTCCGCATTGCAAGGTGCAATTCTGAAATTTTTTGCTTTTTCCTGCTCCTCTTAGCATGATAAAGAAGATTCAAAGAGAGTGAGATGCCAGCTCCTTTCATTCAGTCAGTAGCTTCAATCATTTCTGGTATATGAATAACATGATGTTTTTCAATGGCAAAAATCAATGAATATTGTAAATGCACAAACAGTAATTTCTCCGCATTGCAAGGTGCAATTCTGAAATTTTTTGCTTTTTCCTGCTCCTCTAAGCATGATAAAGAAGATTCAAAGAGAGTGAGATGCCAGCTCCTTTCATTCAGTCAGTAGCTTCAATCATTTCTGGACGTTTTTCAATGGCAAAAATCAATGAATATTGTAAATGCACAAACAGTAATTTCTCCGCATTGCAAGGTGCAATTCTGAAATTTTTTGCTTTTTCCTGCTCCTCTTAGCATGATAAACAAGATTCAAAGAGAGTGAGATGCCAGCTCCTTTCATTCAGTCAGTAGCTTCAATCATTTCTGGACGTTTTTCAATGGCAAAAATCAATGAATATTGTAAATGCACAAACAGTAATTTCTCCGCATTGCAAGGTGCAATTCTGAAATTTTTTGCTTTTTCCTGCTCCTCTTAGCATGATAAAGAAGATTCAAAGAGAGTGAGATGCCAGCTCCTTTCATTCAGTCAGTAGCTTCAAACATTTCTGGTATATGAATAACATGATGTTTTTCAATGGCAAAAATCAATGAATATTGTAAATGCACAAACAGTAATTTCTCCGCATTGCAAGGTGCAATTCTGAAATTTTTTGCTTTTTCCTGCTCCTCTAAGCATGATAAAGAAGATTCAAAGAGAGTGAGATGCCAGCTCCTTTCATTCAGTCAGTAGCTTCAATCATTTCTGGACGTTTTTCAATGGCAAAAATCAATGAATATTGTAAATGCACAAACAGTAATTTCTCCGCATTGCAAGGTGCAATTCTGAAATTTTTTGCTTTTTCCTGCTCCTCTTAGCATGATAAAGAAGATTCAAAGAGAGTGAGATGCCAGCTCCTTTCATTCAGTCAGTAGCTTCAAACATTTCTGGTATATGAATAACATGATGTTTTTCAATGGCAAAAATCAATGAATATTGTAAATGCACAAACAGTAATTTCTCCGCATTGCAAGGTGCAATTCTGAATTTTTTTGCTTTTTCCTGCTCCTCTTAGCATGATAAAGAAGATTCAAAGAGAGTGAGATGCCAGCTCCTTTCATTCAGTCAGTAGCTTCAATCATTTCTGGACGTTTTTCAATGGCAAAAATCAATGAATATTGTAAATGCACAAACAGTAATTTCTCCGCATTGCAAGGTGCAATTCTGAAATTTTTTGCTTTTTCCTGCTCCTCTTAGCAAGATAAACAAGATTCAAAGAGAGTGAGATGCCAGCTCCTTTCATTCAGTCAGTAGCTTCAATCATTTCTGGACGTTTTTCAATGGCAAAAATCAATGAATATTGTAAATGCACAAACAGTAATTTCTCCGCATTGCAAGGTGCAATTCTGAATTTTTTTGCTTTTTCCTGCTCCTCTTAGCATGATAAAGAAGATTCAAAGAGAGTGAGATGCCAGCTCCTTTCATTCAGTCAGTAGCTTCAATCATTTCTGGACGTTTTTCAATGGCAAAAATCAATGAATATTGTAAATGCACAAACAGTAATTTCTCCGCATTGCAAGGTGCAATTCTGAAATTTTTTGCTTTTTCCTGCTCCTCTTAGCATGATAAAGAAGATTCAAAGAGAGTGAGATGCCAGCTCCTTTCATTCAGTCAGTAGCTTCAATCATTTCTGGACGTTTTTCAATGGCAAAAATCAATGAATATTGTAAATGCACAAACAGTAATTTCTCCGCATTGCAAGGTGCAAATCTGAAATTTTTTGCTTTTTCCTGCTCCTCTTAGCATGATAAAGAAGATTCAAAGAGAGTGAGATGCCAGCTCCTTTCATTCAGTCAGTAGCTTCAAACATTTCTGGTATATGAATAACATGATGTTTTTCAATGGCAAAAATCAATGAATATTGTAAATGCACAAACAGTAATTTCTCCGCATTGCAAGGTGCAATATTGAAATTTTTTGCTTTTTCCTGCTCCTCTTAGCATGATAAAGAAGATTCAAAGAGAGTGAGATGCCAGCTCCTTTCATTCAGTCAGTAGCTTCAATCATTTCTGGATGTTTTTCAATGGCAAAAATCAATGAATATTGTAAATGCACAAACAGTAATTTCTCCGCATTGCAAGGTGCAATTCTGAAATTTTTTGCTTTTTTCTGCTCCTCTTAGCATGATAAAGAAGATTCAAAGAGAGTGAGATGCCAGCTCCTTTCATTCAGTCAGTAGCTTCAAACATTTCTGGTATATGAATAACATGATGTTTTTCAATGGCAAAAATCAATGAATATTGTAAATGCACAAACAGTAATTTCTCCGCATTGCAAGGTGCAATTCTGAAATTTTTTGCTTTTTCCTGCTCCTCTTAGCATGATAAAGAAGATTCAAAGAGAGTGAGATGCCAGCTCCTTTCATTCAGTCAGTAGCTTCAAACATTTCTGGTATATGAATAACATGATGTTTTTCAATGGCAAAAATCAATGAATATTGTAAATGCACAAACAGTAATTTCTCCGCATTGCAAGGTGCAATTCTGAAATTTTTTGCTTTTTCCTGCTCCTCTTAGCATGATAAAGAAGATTCAAAGAGAGTGAGATGCCAGCTCCTTTCATTCAGTCAGTAGCTTCAATCATTTCTGGACGTTTTTCAATGGCAAAAATCATTGAATATTGTAAATGCACAAACAGTAATTTCTCCGCATTGCAAGGTGCAATTCTGAAATTTTTTGCTTTTTCCTGCTCCTCTTAGCATGATAAAGAAGATTCAAAGAGAGTGAGATGCCAGCTCCTTTCATTCAGTCAGTAGCTTCAATCATTTCTGGTATATGAATAACATGATGTTTTTCAATGGCAAAAATCAATGAATATTGTAAATGCACAAACAGTAATTTCTCCGCATTGCAAGGTGCAATTCTGAAATTTTTTGCTTTTTCCTGCTCCTCTAAGCATGATAAAGAAGATTCAAAGAGAGTGAGATGCCAGCTCCTTTCATTCAGTCAGTAGCTTCAATCATTTCTGGACGTTTTTCAATGGCAAAAATCAATGAATATTGTAAATGCACAAACAGTAATTTCTCCGCATTGCAAGGTGCAATTCTGAAATTTTTTGCTTTTTCCTGCTCCTCTTAGCATGATAAACAAGATTCAAAGAGAGTGAGATGCCAGCTCCTTTCATTCAGTCAGTAGCTTCAATCATTTCTGGACGTTTTTCAATGGCAAAAATCAATGAATATTGTAAATGCACAAACAGTAATTTCTCCGCATTGCAAGGTGCAATTCTGAAATTTTTTGCTTTTTCCTGCTCCTCTTAGCATGATAAAGAAGATTCAAAGAGAGTGAGATGCCAGCTCCTTTCATTCAGTCAGTAGCTTCAAACATTTCTGGTATATGAATAACATGATGTTTTTCAATGGCAAAAATCAATGAATATTGTAAATGCACAAACAGTAATTTCTCCGCATTGCAAGGTGCAATTCTGAAATTTTTTGCTTTTTCCTGCTCCTCTAAGCATGATAAAGAAGATTCAAAGAGAGTGAGATGCCAGCTCCTTTCATTCAGTCAGTAGCTTCAATCATTTCTGGACGTTTTTCAATGGCAAAAATCAATGAATATTGTAAATGCACAAACAGTAATTTCTCCGCATTGCAAGGTGCAATTCTGAAATTTTTTGCTTTTTCCTGCTCCTCTTAGCATGATAAAGAAGATTCAAAGAGAGTGAGATGCCAGCTCCTTTCATTCAGTCAGTAGCTTCAAACATTTCTGGTATATGAATAACATGATGTTTTTCAATGGCAAAAATCAATGAATATTGTAAATGCACAAACAGTAATTTCTCCGCATTGCAAGGTGCAATTCTGAATTTTTTTGCTTTTTCCTGCTCCTCTTAGCATGATAAAGAAGATTCAAAGAGAGTGAGATGCCAGCTCCTTTCATTCAGTCAGTAGCTTCAATCATTTCTGGACGTTTTTCAATGGCAAAAATCAATGAATATTGTAAATGCACAAACAGTAATTTCTCCGCATTGCAAGGTGCAATTCTGAAATTTTTTGCTTTTTCCTGCTCCTCTTAGCAAGATAAACAAGATTCAAAGAGAGTGAGATGCCAGCTCCTTTCATTCAGTCAGTAGCTTCAATCATTTCTGGACGTTTTTCAATGGCAAAAATCAATGAATATTGTAAATGCACAAACAGTAATTTCTCCGCATTGCAAGGTGCAATTCTGAATTTTTTTGCTTTTTCCTGCTCCTCTTAGCATGATAAAGAAGATTCAAAGAGAGTGAGATGCCAGCTCCTTTCATTCAGTCAGTAGCTTCAATCATTTCTGGACGTTTTTCAATGGCAAAAATCAATGAATATTGTAAATGCACAAACAGTAATTTCTCCGCATTGCAAGGTGCAATTCTGAAATTTTTTGCTTTTTCCTGCTCCTCTTAGCATGATAAAGAAGATTCAAAGAGAGTGAGATGCCAGCTCCTTTCATTCAGTCAGTAGCTTCAATCATTTCTGGACGTTTTTCAATGGCAAAAATCAATGAATATTGTAAATGCACAAACAGTAATTTCTCCGCATTGCAAGGTGCAAATCTGAAATTTTTTGCTTTTTCCTGCTCCTCTTAGCATGATAAAGAAGATTCAAAGAGAGTGAGATGCCAGCTCCTTTCATTCAGTCAGTAGCTTCAAACATTTCTGGTATATGAATAACATGATGTTTTTCAATGGCAAAAATCAATGAATATTGTAAATGCACAAACAGTAATTTCTCCGCATTGCAAGGTGCAATATTGAAATTTTTTGCTTTTTCCTGCTCCTCTTAGCATGATAAAGAAGATTCAAAGAGAGTGAGATGCCAGCTCCTTTCATTCAGTCAGTAGCTTCAATCATTTCTGGACGTTTTTCAATGGCAAAAATCAATGAATATTGTAAATGCACAAACAGTAATTTCTCCGCATTGCAAGGTGCAATTCTGAAATTTTTTGCTTTTTCCTGCTCCTCTTAGCAAGATAAACAAGATTCAAAGAGAGTGAGATGCCAGCTCCTTTCATTCAGTCAGTAGCTTCAATCATTTCTGGACGTTTTTCAATGGCAAAAATCAATGAATATTGTAAATGCACAAACAGTAATTTCTCCGCATTGCAAGGTGCAATTCTGAAATTTTTTGCTTTTTCCTGCTCCTCTTAGCATGATAAAGAAGATTCAAAGAGAGTGAGATGCCAGCTCCTTTCATTCAGTCAGTAGCTTCAATCATTTCTGGACGTTTTTCAATGGCAAAAATCAATGAATATTGTAAATGCACAAACAGTAATTTCTCCGCATTGCAAGGTGCAATTCTGAAATTTTTTGCTTTTTCCTGCTCCTCTTAGCATGATAAAGAAGATTCAAAGAGAGTGAGATGCCAGCTCCTTTCATTCAGTCAGTAGCTTCAAACATTTCTGGTATATGAATAACATGATGTTTTTCAATGGCAAAAATCAATGAATATTGTAAATGCACAAACAGTAATTTCTCCGCATTGCAAGGTGCAATTCTGAAATTTTTTGCTTTTTCCTGCTCCTCTTAGCATGATAAAGAAGATTCAAAGAGAGTGAGATGCCAGCTCCTTTCATTCAGTCAGTAGCTTCAATCATTTCTGGATGTTTTTCAATGGCAAAAATCAATGAATATTGTAAATGCACAAACAGTAATTTCTCCGCATTGCAAGGTGCAATTCTGAATTTTTTTCTTTTTCCTGCTCCTCTTAGCATGATAAAGAAGATTCAAAGAGAGTGAGATGCCAGCTCCTTTCATTCAGTCAGTAGCTTCAAACATTTCTGGTATATGAATAACATGATGTTTTTCAATGGCAAAAATCAATGAATATTGTAAATGCACAAACAGTAATTTCTCCGCATTGCAAGGTGCAATTTTGAAATTTTTTGCTTTTTCCTGCTCCTCTTAGCATGATAAAGAAGATTCAAAGAGAGTGAGATGCCAGCTCCTTTCATTCAGTCAGTAGCTTCAATCATTTCTGGACGTTTTTCAATGGCAAAAATCAATGAATATTGTAAATGCACAAACAGTAATTTCTCCGCATTGCAAGGTGCAATTCTGAATTTTTTGCTTTTTCTTGCTCCTCTTAGCATGATAAACAAGATTCAAAGAGAGTGAGATGCCAGCTCCTTTCATTCAGTCAGTAGCTTCAATCATTTCTGGACGTTTTTCAATGGCAAAATCAATGAATATTGTAATGCACAAACAGTAATTTCTCCGCATTGCAAGGTGCAATTCTGAAATTTTTTGCTTTTTCCTGCTCCTCTTAGCATGATAAACAAGATTCAAAGAGAATGAGATGCCAGCTCCTTTCATTCAGTCAGTAGCTTCCAATCATTCTGGACGTTTTTCAATGGCAAAAAATCAATGATGAATATTGTAAATGCACAAACAGTAATTTCTCCGCATTGCAAGGTGCAATTTTGAAATTTTTTGCTTTTTCCTGCTCCTCTTAGCATGATAAAGAAGATTCAAAGAGAGTGAGATGCCAGCTCCTTTCATTCAGTCAGTAGCTTCAAACATTTCTGGTATATGAATAACATGATGTTTTTCAATGGCAAAAATCAATGAATATTGTAAATGCACAAACAGTAATTTCTCCGCATTGCAAGGTGCAATTCTGAAATTTTTTGCTTTTTCCTGCTCCTCTTAGCATGATAAAGAAGATTCAAAGAGAGTGAGATGCCAGCTCCTTTCATTCAGTCAGTAGCTTCAATCATTTCTGGACGTTTTTCAATGGCAAAAATCAATGAATATTGTAAATGCACAAACAGTAATTTCTCCGCATTGCAAGGTGCAATTCTGAAATTTTTTGCTTTTTCCTGCTCCTCTTAGCATGATAAAGAAGATTCAAAGAGAGTGAGATGCCAGCTCCTTTCATTCAGTCAGTAGCTTCAATCATTTCTGGACGTTTTTCAATGGCAAAAATCAATGAATATTGTAAATGCACAAACAGTAATTTCTCCGCATTGCAAGGTGCAATTCTGAAATTTTTTGCTTTTTCCTGCTCCTCTTAGCATGATAAAGAAGATTCAAAGAGAGTGAGATGCCAGCTCCTTTCATTCAGTCAGTAGCTTCAATCATTTCTGGACGTTTTTCAATGGCAAAAATCAATGAATATTGTAAATGCACAAACAGTAATTTCTCCGCATTGCAAGGTGCAATTCTGAAATTTTTTGCTTTTTCCTGCTCCTCTTAGCATGATAAAGAAGATTCAAAGAGAGTGAGATGCCAGCTCCTTTCATTCAGTCAGTAGCTTCAAACATTTCTGGTATATGAATAACATGATGTTTTTCAATGGCAAAAATCAATGAATATTGTAAATGCACAAACAGTAATTTCTCCGCATTGCAAGGTGCAATTTTGAAATTTTTTGCTTTTTCCTGCTCCTCTTAGCATGATAAAGAAGATTCAAAGAGAGTGAGATGCCAGCTCCTTTCATTCAGTCAGTAGCTTCAATCATTTCTGGACGTTTTTCAATGGCAAAAATCAATGAATATTGTAAATGCACAAACAGTAATTTCTCCGCATTGCAAGGTGCAATTCTGAAATTTTTTGCTTTTTTCTGCTCCTCTTAGCATGATAAAGAAGATTCAAAGAGAGTGAGATGCCAGCTCCTTTCACTCAGTCAGTAGCTTCAAACATTTCTGGTATATGAATAACATGATGTTTTTCAATGGCAAAAATCAATGAATATTGTAAATGCACAAACAGTAATTTCTCCGCATTGCAAGGTGCAATTCTGAAATTTTTTGCTTTTTCCTGCTCCTCTTAGCATGATAAAGAGGATTCAAAGAGAGTGAGATGCCAGCTCCTTTCATTCAGTCAGTAGCTTCAATCATTTCTGGACGTTTTTCAATGGCAAAAATCAATGAATATTGTAAATGCACAAACAGTAATTTCTCCGCATTGCAAGGTGCAATTCTGAAATTTTTTGCTTTTTCCTGCTCCTCTTAGCAAGATAAACAAGATTCAAAGAGAGTGAGATGCCAGCTCCTTTCATTCAGTCAGTAGCTTCAATCATTTCTGGACTTTTTTCAATGGCAAAAATCAATGAATATTGTAAATGCACAAACAGTAATTTCTCCGCATTGCAAGGTGCAATTCTGAAATTTTTTGCTTTTTCCTGCTCCTCTTAGCATGATAAAGAAGATTCAAAGAGAGTGAGATGCCAGCTCCTTTCATTCAGTCAGTAGCTTCAATCATTTCTGGACGTTTTTCAATGGCAAAAATCAATGAATATTGTAAATGCACAAACAGTAATTTCTCCACATTGCAAGGTGCAATTCTGAAATTTTTTGCTTTTTCCTGCTCCTCTTAGCATGATAAAGAAGATTCAAAGAGAGTGAGATGCCAGCTCCTTTGATTCAGTCAGTAGCTTCAAACATTTCTGGTATATGAATAACATGATGTTTTTCAATGGCAAAAATCAATGAATATTGTAAATGCACAAACAGTAATTTCTCCGCATTGCAAGGTGCAATTTTGAAATTTTTTGCTTTTTCCTGCTCCTCTTAGCATGATAAAGAAGATTCAAAGAGAGTGAGATGCCAGCTCCTTTCATTCAGTCAGTAGCTTCAATCATTTCTGGACGTTTTTCAATGGCAAAAATCAATGAATATTGTAAATGCACAAACAGGAATTTCTCCGCATTGCAAGGTGCAATTCTGAAATTTTTTGCTTTTTCCTGCTCCTCTTAGCATGATAAACAAGATTGAAAGAGAGTGAGATGCCAGCTCCTTTCATTCAGTCAGTAGCTTCAATCATTTCTGGATGTTTTTCAATGGCAAAAATCAATGAATATTGTAAATGCACAAACAGTAATTTCTCCGCATTGCAAGGTGCAATTCTGAAATTTTTTGCTTTTTCCTGCTCCTCTTAGCATGATAAACAAGATTGAAAGAGAGTGAGATGCCAGCTCCTTTCATTCAGTCAGTAGCTTCAAACATTTCTGGTATATGAATAACATGATGTTTTTCAATGGCAAAAATCAATGAATATTGTAAATGCACAAACAGTAATTTCTCCGCATTGCAAGGTGCAATTCTGAAATTTTTTGCTTTTTCCTGCTCCTCTTAGCAAGATAAACAAGATTCAAAGAGAGTGAGATGCCAGCTCCTTTCATTCAGTCAGTAGCTTCAATCATTTCTGGACTTTTTTCAATGGCAAAAATCAATGAATATTGTAAATGCACAAACAATAATTTCTCCGCATTGCAAGGTGCAATTCTGAAATTTTTTGCTTTTTCCTGCTCCTCTTAGCATGATAAAGAAGATTCAAAGAGAGTGAGATGCCAGCTCCTTTCATTCAGTCAGTAGCTTCAATCATTTCTGGACGTTTTTCAATGGCAAAAATCAATGAATATTGTAAATGCACAAACAGTAATTTCTCCACATTGCAAGGTGCAATTCTGAAATTTTTTGCTTTTTCCTGCTCCTCTTAGCATGATAAAGAAGATTCAAAGAGAGTGAGATGCCAGCTCCTTTCATTCAGTCAGTAGCTTCAAACATTTCTGGTATATGAATAACATGATGTTTTTCAATGGCAAAAATCAATGAATATTGTAAATGCACAAACAGTAATTTCTCCGCATTGCAAGGTGCAATTTTGAAATTTTTTGCTTTTTCCTGCTCCTCTTAGCATGATAAAGAAGATTCAAAGAGAGTGAGATGCCAGCTCCTTTCATTCAGTCAGTAGCTTCAATCATTTCTGGACGTTTTTCAATGGCAAAAATCAATGAATATTGTAAATGCACAAACAGTAATTTCTCCGCATTGCAAGGTGCAATTCTGAAATTTTTTGCTTTTTCCTGCTCCTCTTAGCATGATAAACAAGATTGAAAGAGAGTGAGATGCCAGCTCCTTTCATTCAGTCAGTAGCTTCAATCATTTCTGGATGTTTTTCAATGGCAAAAATCAATGAATATTGTAAATGCACAAACAGTAATTTCTCCGCATTGCAAGGTGCAATTCTGAAATTTTTTGCTTTTTCCTGCTCCTCTTAGCATGATAAACAAGATTGAAAGAGAGTGAGATGCCAGCTCCTTTCATTCAGTCAGTAGCTTCAAACATTTCTGGTATATGAATAACATGATGTTTTTCAATGGCAAAAATCAATGAATATTGTAAATGCACAAACAGTAATTTCTCCGCATTGCAAGGTGCAATTCTGAAATTTTTTGCTTTTTCCTGCTCCTCTTAGCAAGATAAACAAGATTCAAAGAGAGTGAGATGCCAGCTCCTTTCATTCAGTCAGTAGCTTCAATCATTTCTGGACTTTTTTCAATGGCAAAAATCAATGAATATTGTAAATGCACAAACAGTAATTTCTCCGCATTGCAAGGTGCAATTCTGAAATTTTTTGCTTTTTCCTGCTCCTCTTAGCATGATAAAGAAGATTCAAAGAGAGTGAGATGCCAGCTCCTTTCATTCAGTCAGTAGCTTCAATCATTTCTGGACGTTTTTCAATGGCAAAAATCAATGAATATTGTAAATGCACAAACAGTAATTTCTCCACATTGCAAGGTGCAATTCTGAAATTTTTTGCTTTTTCCTGCTCCTCTTAGCATGATAAAGAAGATTCAAAGAGAGTGAGATGCCAGCTCCTTTCATTCAGTCAGTAGCTTCAAACATTTCTGGTATATGAATAACATGATGTTTTTCAATGGCAAAAATCAATGAATATTGTAAATGCACAAACAGTAATTTCTCCGCATTGCAAGGTGCAATTTTGAAATTTTTTGCTTTTTCCTGCTCCTCTTAGCATGATAAAGAAGATTCAAAGAGAGTGAGATGCCAGCTCCTTTCATTCAGTCAGTAGCTTCAATCATTTCTGGACGTTTTTCAATGGCAAAAATCAATGAATATTGTAAATGCACAAACAGTAATTTCTCCGCATTGCAAGGTGCAATTCTGAAATTTTTTGCTTTTTCCTGCTCCTCTTAGCATGATAAACAAGATTGAAAGAGAGTGAGATGCCAGCTCCTTTCATTCAGTCAGTAGCTTCAATCATTTCTGGATGTTTTTCAATGGCAAAAATCAATGAATATTGTAAATGCACAAACAGTAATTTCTCCGCATTGCAAGGTGCAATTCTGAAATTTTTTGCTTTTTCCTGCTCCTCTTAGCATGATAAACAAGATTGAAAGAGAGTGAGATGCCAGCTCCTTTCATTCAGTCAGTAGCTTCAAACATTTCTGGTATATGAATAGCATGATGTTTTTCAATGGCAAAAATCAATGAATATTGTAAATGCACAAACAGTAATTTCTCCGCATTGCAAGGTGCAATTCTGAAATTTTTTGCTTTTTCCTGCTCCTCTTAGCAAGATAAACAAGATTCAAAGAGAGTGAGATGCCAGCTCCTTTCATTCAGTCAGTAGCTTCAATCATTTCTGGACTTTTTTCAATGGCAAAAATCAATGAATATTGTAAATGCACAAACAGTAATTTCTCCGCATTGCAAGGTGCAATTCTGAAATTTTTTGCTTTTTCCTGCTCCTCTTAGCATGATAAAGAAGATTCAAAGAGAGTGAGATGCCAGCTCCTTTCATTCAGTCAGTAGCTTCAATCATTTCTGGACGTTTTTCAATGGCAAAAATCAATGAATATTGTAAATGCACAAACAGTAATTTCTCCGCATTGCAAGGTGCAATTCTGAATTTTTTTGCTTTTTCCTGCTCCTCTTAGCATGATAAAGAAGATTCAAAGAGAGTGAGATGCCAGCTCCTTTCATTCAGTCAGTAGCTTCAAACATTTCTGGTATATGAATAACATGATGTTTTTCAATGGCAAAAATCAATGAATATTGTAAATGCACAAACAGTAATTTCTCCGCATTGCAAGGTGCAATTTTGAAATTTTTTGCTTTTTCCTGCTCCTCTTAGCATGATAAAGAAGATTCAAAGAGAGTGAGATGCCAGCTCCTTTCATTCAGTCAGTAGCTTCAATCATTTCTGGACGTTTTTCAATGGCAAAAATCAATGAATATTGTAAATGCACAAACAGTAATTTCTCCGCATTGCAAGGTGCAATTCTGAATTTTTTTGCTTTTTCCTGCTCCTCTTAGCATGATAAACAAGATTCAAAGAGAGTGAGATGCCAGCTCCTTTCATTCAGTCAGTAGCTTCAATCATTTCTGGATGTTTTTCAATGGCAAAAATCAATGAATATTGTAAATGCACAAACAGTAATTTCTCCGCATTGCAAGGTGCAATTCTGAAATTTTTTGCTTTTTTCTGCTCCTCTTAGCATGATAAAGAAGATTCAAAGAGAGTGAGATGCCAGCTCCTTTCATTCAGTCAGTAGCTTCAAACATTTCTGGTATATGAATAACATGATGTTTTTCAATGGCAAAAATCAATGAATATTGTAAATGCACAAACAGTAATTTCTCCGCATTGCAAGGTGCAATTCTGAAATTTTTTGCTTTTTCCTGCTCCTCTTAGCATGATAAAGAAGATTCAAAAAGAGTGAGATGCCAGCTCCTTTCATTCAGTCAGTAGCTTCAAACATTTCTGGTATATGAATAACATGATGTTTTTCAATGGCAAAAATCAATGAATATTGTAAATGCACAAACAGTAATTTCTCCGCATTGCAAGGTGCAATTCTGAAATTTTTTGCTTTTTCCTGCTCCTCTTAGCATGATAAAGAAGATTCAAAGAGAGTGAGATGCCAGCTCCTTTCATTCAGTCAGTAGCTTCAATCATTTCTGGACGTTTTTCAATGGCAAAAATCATTGAATATTGTAAATGCACAAACAGTAATTTCTCCGCATTGCAAGGTGCAATTCTGAAATTTTTTGCTTTTTCCTGCTCCTCTTAGCATGATAAAGAAGATTCAAAGAGAGTGAGATGCCAGCTCCTTTCATTCAGTCAGTAGCTTCAATCATTTCTGGTATATGAATAACATGATGTTTTTCAATGGCAAAAATCAATGAATATTGTAAATGCACAAACAGTAATTTCTCCGCATTGCAAGGTGCAATTCTGAAATTTTTTGCTTTTTCCTGCTCCTCTAAGCATGATAAAGAAGATTCAAAGAGAGTGAGATGCCAGCTCCTTTCATTCAGTCAGTAGCTTCAATCATTTCTGGACGTTTTTCAATGGCAAAAATCAATGAATATTGTAAATGCACAAACAGTAATTTCTCCGCATTGCAAGGTGCAATTCTGAAATTTTTTGCTTTTTCCTGCTCCTCTTAGCATGATAAACAAGATTCAAAGAGAGTGAGATGCCAGCTCCTTTCATTCAGTCAGTAGCTTCAATCATTTCTGGACGTTTTTCAATGGCAAAAATCAATGAATATTGTAAATGCACAAACAGTAATTTCTCCGCATTGCAAGGTGCAATTCTGAAATTTTTTGCTTTTTCCTGCTCCTCTTAGCATGATAAAGAAGATTCAAAGAGAGTGAGATGCCAGCTCCTTTCATTCAGTCAGTAGCTTCAAACATTTCTGGTATATGAATAACATGATGTTTTTCAATGGCAAAAATCAATGAATATTGTAAATGCACAAACAGTAATTTCTCCGCATTGCAAGGTGCAATTCTGAAATTTTTTGCTTTTTCCTGCTCCTCTAAGCATGATAAAGAAGATTCAAAGAGAGTGAGATGCCAGCTCCTTTCATTCAGTCAGTAGCTTCAATCATTTCTGGACGTTTTTCAATGGCAAAAATCAATGAATATTGTAAATGCACAAACAGTACTTTCTCCGCATTGCAAGGTGCAATTCTGAAATTTTTTGCTTTTTCCTGCTCCTCTTAGCATGATAAAGAAGATTCAAAGAGAGTGAGATGCCAGCTCCTTTCATTCAGTCAGTAGCTTCAAACATTTCTGGTATATGAATAACATGATGTTTTTCAATGGCAAAAATCAATGAATATTGTAAATGCACAAACAGTAATTTCTCCGCATTGCAAGGTGCAATTCTGAATTTTTTTGCTTTTTCCTGCTCCTCTTAGCATGATAAAGAAGATTCAAAGAGAGTGAGATGCCAGCTCCTTTCATTCAGTCAGTAGCTTCAATAATTTCTGGACGTTTTTCAATGGCAAAAATCAATGAATATTGTAAATGCACAAACAGTAATTTCTCCGCATTGCAAGGTGCAATTCTGAAATTTTTTGCTTTTTCCTGCTCCTCTTAGCAAGATAAACAAGATTCAAAGAGAGTGAGATGCCAGCTCCTTTCATTCAGTCAGTAGCTTCAATCATTTCTGGACGTTTTTCAATGGCAAAAATCAATGAATATTGTAAATGCACAAACAGTAATTTCTCCGCATTGCAAGGTGCAATTCTGAATTTTTTTGCTTTTTCCTGCTCCTCTTAGCATGATAAAGAAGATTCAAAGAGAGTGAGATGCCAGCTCCTTTCATTCAGTCAGTAGCTTCAATCATTTCTGGACGTTTTTCAATGGCAAAAATCAATGAATATTGTAAATGCACAAACAGTAATTTCTCCGCATTGCAAGGTGCAATTCTGAAATTTTTTGCTTTTTCCTGCTCCTCTTAGCATGATAAAGAAGATTCAAAGAGAGTGAGATGCCAGCTCCTTTCATTCAGTCAGTAGCTTCAATCATTTCTGGACGTTTTTCAATGGCAAAAATCAATGAATATTGTAAATGCACAAACAGTAATTTCTCCGCATTGCAAGGTGCAAATCTGAAATTTTTTGCTTTTTCCTGCTCCTCTTAGCATGATAAAGAAGATTCAAAGAGAGTGAGATGCCAGCTCCTTTCATTCAGTCAGTAGCTTCAAACATTTCTGGTATATGAATAACATGATGTTTTTGAATGGCAAAAATCAATGAATATTGTAAATGCACAAACAGTAATTTCTCAGCATTGCAAGGTGCAATATTGAAATTTTTTGCTTTTTCCTGCTCCTCTTAGCATGATAAAGAAGATTCAAAGAGAGTGAGATGCCAGCTCCTTTCATTCAGTCAGTAGCTTCAATCATTTCTGGACGTTTTTCAATGGCAAAAATCAATGAATATTGTAAATGCACAAACAGTAATTTCTCCGCATTGCAAGGTGCAATTCTGAAATTTTTTGCTTTTTCCTGCTCCTCTTAGCAAGATAAACAAGATTCAAAGAGAGTGAGATGCCAGCTCCTTTCATTCAGTCAGTAGCTTCAATCATTTCTGGACGTTTTTCAATGGCAAAAATCAATGAATATTGTAAATGCACAAACAGTAATTTCTCCGCATTGCAAGGTGCAATTCTGAAATTTTTTGCTTTTTCCTGCTCCTCTTAGCATGATAAAGAAGATTCAAAGAGAGTGAGATGCCAGCTCCTTTCATTCAGTCAGTAGCTTCAATCATTTCTGGACGTTTTTCAATGGCAAAAATCAATGAATATTGTAAATGCACAAACAGTAATTTCTCCGCATTGCAAGGTGCAATTCTGAAATTTTTTGCTTTTTCCTGCTCCTCTTAGCATGATAAAGAAGATTCAAAGAGAGTGAGATGCCAGCTCCTTTCATTCAGTCAGTAGCTTCAAACATTTCTGGTATATGAATAACATGATGTTTTTCAATGGCAAAAATCAATGAATATTGTAAATGCACAAACAGTAATTTCTCCGCATTGCAAGGTGCAATTCTGAAATTTTTTGCTTTTTCCTGCTCCTCTTAGCATGATAAAGAAGATTCAAAGAGAGTGAGATGCCAGCTCCTTTCATTCAGTCAGTAGCTTCAATCATTTCTGGACGTTTTTCAATGGCAAAAATCAATGAATATTGTAAATGCACAAACAGTAATTTCTCCGCATTGCAAGGTGCAATTCTGAATTTTTTTTCTTTTTCCTGCTCCTCTTAGCATGATAAAGAAGATTCAAAGAGAGTGAGATGCCAGCTCCTTTCATTCAGTCAGTAGCTTCAAACATTTCTGGTATATGAATAACATGATGTTTTTCAATGGCAAAAATCAATGAATATTGTAAATGCACAAACAGTAATTTCTCCGCATTGCAAGGTGCAATTTTGAAATTTTTTGCTTTTTCCTGCTCCTCTTAGCATGATAAAGAAGATTCAAAGAGAGTGAGATGCCAGCTCCTTTCATTCAGTCAGTAGCTTCAATCATTTCTGGACGTTTTTCAATGGCAAAAATCAATGAATATTGTAAATGCACAAACAGTAATTTCTCCGCATTGCAAGGTGCAATTCTGAATTTTTTTGCTTTTTCTTGCTCCTCTTAGCATGATAAACAAGATTCAAAGAGAGTGAGATGCCAGCTCCTTTCATTCAGTCAGTAGCTTCAATCATTTCTGGACGTTTTTCAATGGCAAAAATCAATGAATATTGTAAATGCACAAACAGTAATTTCTCCGCATTGCAAGGTGCAATTCTGAAATTTTTTGCTTTTTCCTGCTCCTCTTAGCATGATAAACAAGATTCAAAGAGAATGAGATGCCAGCTCCTTTCATTCAGTCAGTAGCTTCAATCATTTCTGGACGTTTTTCAATGGCAAAAATCAATGAATATTGTAAATGCACAAACAGTAATTTCTCCGCATTGCAAGGTGCAATTCTGAAATTTTTTGCTTTTTCCTGCTCCTCTTAGCATGATAAAGAAGATTCAAAGAGAGTGAGATGCCAGCTCCTTTCATTCAGTCAGTAGCTTCAAACATTTCTGGTATATGAATAACATGATGTTTTTCAATGGCAAAAATCAATGAATATTGTAAATGCACAAACAGTAATTTCTCCGCATTGCAAGGTGCAATTCTGAAATTTTTTGCTTTTTCCTGCTCCTCTTAGCATGATAAAGAAGATTCAAAGAGAGTGAGATGCCAGCTCCTTTCATTCAGTCAGTAGCTTCAATCATTTCTGGACGTTTTTCAATGGCAAAAATCAATGAATATTGTAAATGCACAAACAGTAATTTCTCCGCATTGCAAGGTGCAATTCTGAATTTTTTTTCTTTTTCCTGCTCCTCTTAGCATGATAAAGAAGATTCAAAGAGAGTGAGATGCCAGCTCCTTTCATTCAGTCAGTAGCTTCAAACATTTCTGGTATATGAATAACATGATGTTTTTCAATGGCAAAAATCAATGAATATTGTAAATGCACAAACAGTAATTTCTCCGCATTGCAAGGTGCAATTTTGAAATTTTTTGCTTTTTCCTGCTCCTCTTAGCATGATAAAGAAGATTCAAAGAGAGTGAGATGCCAGCTCCTTTCATTCAGTCAGTAGCTTCAATCATTTCTGGACGTTTTTCAATGGCAAAAATCAATGAATATTGTAAATGCACAAACAGTAATTTCTCCGCATTGCAAGGTGCAATTCTGAATTTTTTTGCTTTTTCTTGCTCCTCTTAGCATGATAAACAAGATTCAAAGAGAGTGAGATGCCAGCTCCTTTCATTCAGTCAGTAGCTTCAATCATTTCTGGACGTTTTTCAATGGCAAAAATCAATGAATATTGTAAATGCACAAACAGTAATTTCTCCGCATTGCAAGGTGCAATTCTGAAATTTTTTGCTTTTTCCTGCTCCTCTTAGCATGATAAACAAGATTCAAAGAGAATGAGATGCCAGCTCCTTTCATTCAGTCAGTAGCTTCAATCATTTCTGGACGTTTTTCAAAGGCAAAAATCAATGAATATTGTAAATGCACAAACAGTAATTTCTCCGCATTGCAAGGTGCAATTCTGAAATTTTTTGCTTTTTCCTGCTCCTCTTAGCATGATAAAGAAGATTCAAAGAGAGTGAGATGCCAGCTCCTTTCATTCAGTCAGTAGCTTCAAACATTTCTGGTATATGAATAACATGATGTTTTTCAATGGCAAAAATCAATGAATATTGTAAATGCACAAACAGTAATTTCTCCGCATTGCAAGGTGCAATTCTGAAATTTTTTGCTTTTTCCTGCTCCTCTTAGCATGATAAAGAAGATTCAAAGAGAGTGAGATGCCAGCTCCTTTCATTCAGTCAGTAGCTTCAATCATTTCTGGACGTTTTTCAATGGCAAAAATCAATGAATATTGTAAATGCACAAACAGTAATTTCTCCGCATTGCAAGGTGCAATTCTGAAATTTTTTGCTTTTTCCTGCTCCTCTTAGCATGATAAAGAAGATTCAAAGAGAGTGAGATGCCAGCTCCTTTCATTCAGTCAGTAGCTTCAATCATTTCTGGACGTTTTTCAATGGCAAAAATCAATGAATATTGTAAATGCACAAACAGTAATTTCTCCGCATTGCAAGGTGCAATTCTGAAATTTTTTGCTTTTTCCTGCTCCTCTTAGCATGATAAAGAAGATTCAAAGAGAGTGAGATGCCAGCTCCTTTCATTCAGTCAGTAGCTTCAATCATTTCTGGACGTTTTTCAATGGCAAAAATCAATGAATATTGTAAATGCACAAACAGTAATTTCTCCGCATTGCAAGGTGCAATTCTGAAATTTTTTGCTTTTTCCTGCTCCTCTTAGCATGATAAAGAAGATTCAAAGAGAGTGAGATGCCAGCTCCTTTCATTCAGTCAGTAGCTTCAAACATTTCTGGTATATGAATAACATGATGTTTTTCAATGGCAAAAATCAATGAATATTGTAAATGCACAAACAGTAATTTCTCCGCATTGCAAGGTGCAATTTTGAAATTTTTTGCTTTTTCCTGCTCCTCTTAGCATGATAAAGAAGATTCAAAGAGAGTGAGATGCCAGCTCCTTTCATTCAGTCAGTAGCTTCAATCATTTCTGGACGTTTTTCAATGGCAAAAATCAATGAATATTGTAAATGCACAAACAGTAATTTCTCCGCATTGCAAGGTGCAATTCTGAAATTTTTTGCTTTTTCCTGCTCCTCTTAGCAAGATAAACAAGATTCAAAGAGAGTGAGATGCCAGCTCCTTTCATTCAGTCAGTAGCTTCAATCATTTCTGGACGTTTTTCAATGGCAAAAATCAATGAATATTGTAAATGCACAAACAGTAATTTCTCCGCATTGCAAGGTGCAATTCTGAAATTTTTTGCTTTTTCCTGCTCCTCTTAGCATGATAAAGAAGATTCAAAGAGAGTGAGATGCCAGCTCCTTTCATTCAGTCAGTAGCTTCAATCATTTCTGGACGTTTTTCAATGGCAAAAATCAATGAATATTGTAAATGCACAAACAGTAATTTCTCCGCATTGCAAGGTGCAATTCTGAAATTTTTTGCTTTTTCCTGCTCCTCTTAGCATGATAAAGAAGATTCAAAGAGAGTGAGATGCCAGCTCCTTTCATTCAGTCAGTAGCTTCAAACATTTCTGGTATATGAATAACATGATGTTTTTCAATGGCAAAAATCAATGAATATTGTAAATGCACAAACAGTAATTTCTCCGCATTGCAAGGTGCAATTTTGAAATTTTTTGCTTTTTCCTGCTCCTCTTAGCATGATAAAGAAGATTCAAAGAGAGTGAGATGCCAGCTCCTTTCATTCAGTCAGTAGCTTCAATCATTTCTGGACGTTTTTCAATGGCAAAAATCAATGAATATTGTAAATGCACAAACAGTAATTTCTCCGCATTGCAAGGTGCAATTCTGAAATTTTTTGCTTTTTTCTGCTCCTCTTAGCATGATAAAGAAGATTCAAAGAGAGTGAGATGCCAGCTCCTTTCACTCAGTCAGTAGCTTCAAACATTTCTGGTATATGAATAACATGATGTTTTTCAATGGCAAAAATCAATGAATATTGTAAATGCACAAACAGTAATTTCTCCGCATTGCAAGGTGCAATTCTGAAATTTTTTGCTTTTTCCTGCTCCTCTTAGCATGATAAAGAGGATTCAAAGAGAGTGAGATGCCAGCTCCTTTCATTCAGTCAGTAGCTTCAATCATTTCTGGACGTTTTTCAATGGCAAAAATCAATGAATATTGTAAATGCACAAACAGTAATTTCTCCGCATTGCAAGGTGCAATTCTGAAATTTTTTGCTTTTTCCTGCTCCTCTTAGCAAGATAAACAAGATTCAAAGAGAGTGAGATGCCAGCTCCTTTCATTCAGTCAGTAGCTTCAATCATTTCTGGACTTTTTTCAATGGCAAAAATCAATGAATATTGTAAATGCACAAACAGTAATTTCTCCGCATTGCAAGGTGCAATTCTGAAATTTTTTGCTTTTTCCTGCTCCTCTTAGCATGATAAAGAAGATTCAAAGAGAGTGAGATGCCAGCTCCTTTCATTCAGTCAGTAGCTTCAATCATTTCTGGACGTTTTTCAATGGCAAAAATCAATGAATATTGTAAATGCACAAACAGTAATTTCTCCACATTGCAAGGTGCAATTCTGAAATTTTTTGCTTTTTCCTGCTCCTCTTAGCATGATAAAGAAGATTCAAAGAGAGTGAGATGCCAGCTCCTTTCATTCAGTCAGTAGCTTCAAACATTTCTGGTATATGAATAACATGATGTTTTTCAATGGCAAAAATCAATGAATATTGTAAATGCACAAACAGTAATTTCTCCGCATTGCAAGGTGCAATTTTGAAATTTTTTGCTTTTTCCTGCTCCTCTTAGCATGATAAAGAAGATTCAAAGAGAGTGAGATGCCAGCTCCTTTCATTCAGTCAGTAGCTTCAATCATTTCTGGACGTTTTTCAATGGCAAAAATCAATGAATATTGTAAATGCACAAACAGTAATTTCTCCGCATTGCAAGGTGCAATTCTGAAATTTTTTGCTTTTTCCTGCTCCTCTTAGCATGATAAACAAGATTGAAAGAGAGTGAGATGCCAGCTCCTTTCATTCAGTCAGTAGCTTCAATCATTTCTGGATGTTTTTCAATGGCAAAAATCAATGAATATTGTAAATGCACAAACAGTAATTTCTCCGCATTGCAAGGTGCAATTCTGAAATTTTTTGCTTTTTCCTGCTCCTCTTAGCATGATAAACAAGATTGAAAGAGAGTGAGATGCCAGCTCCTTTCATTCAGTCAGTAGCTTCAAACATTTCTGGTATATGAATAACATGATGTTTTTCAATGGCAAAAATCAATGAATATTGTAAATGCACAAACAGTAATTTCTCCGCATTGCAAGGTGCAATTCTGAAATTTTTTGCTTTTTCCTGCTCCTCTTAGCAAGATAAACAAGATTCAAAGAGAGTGAGATGCCAGCTCCTTTCATTCAGTCAGTAGCTTCAATCATTTCTGGACTTTTTTCAATGGCAAAAATCAATGAATATTGTAAATGCACAAACAGTAATTTCTCCGCATTGCAAGGTGCAATTCTGAAATTTTTTGCTTTTTCCTGCTCCTCTTAGCATGATAAAGAAGATTCAAAGAGAGTGAGATGCCAGCTCCTTTCATTCAGTCAGTAGCTTCAATCATTTCTGGACGTTTTTCAATGGCAAAAATCAATGAATATTGTAAATGCACAAACAGTAATTTCTCCACATTGCAAGGTGCAATTCTGAAATTTTTTGCTTTTTCCTGCTCCTCTTAGCATGATAAAGAAGATTCAAAGAGAGTGAGATGCCAGCTCCTTTCATTCAGTCAGTAGCTTCAAACATTTCTGGTATATGAATAACATGATGTTTTTCAATGGCAAAAATCAATGAATATTGTAAATGCACAAACAGTAATTTCTCCGCATTGCAAGGTGCAATTTTGAAATTTTTTGCTTTTTCCTGCTCCTCTTAGCATGATAAAGAAGATTCAAAGAGAGTGAGATGCCAGCTCCTTTCATTCAGTCAGTAGCTTCAATCATTTCTGGACGTTTTTCAATGGCAAAAATCAATGAATATTGTAAATGCACAAACAGTAATTTCTCCGCATTGCAAGGTGCAATTCTGAAATTTTTTGCTTTTTCCTGCTCCTCTTAGCATGATAAACAAGATTGAAAGAGAGTGAGATGCCAGCTCCTTTCATTCAGTCAGTAGCTTCAATCATTTCTGGATGTTTTTCAATGGCAAAAATCAATGAATATTGTAAATGCACAAACAGTAATTTCTCCGCATTGCAAGGTGCAATTCTGAAATTTTTTGCTTTTTCCTGCTCCTCTTAGCATGATAAACAAGATTGAAAGAGAGTGAGATGCCAGCTCCTTTCATTCAGTCAGTAGCTTCAAACATTTCTGGTATATGAATAACATGATGTTTTTCAATGGCAAAAATCAATGAATATTGTAAATGCACAAACAGTAATTTCTCCGCATTGCAAGGTGCAATTCTGAAATTTTTTGCTTTTTCCTGCTCCTCTTAGCATGATAAAGAAGATTCAAAGAGAGTGAGATGCCAGCTCCTTTCATTCAGTCAGTAGCTTCAATCATTTCTGGACGTTTTTCAATGGCAAAAATCAATGAATATTGTAAATGCACAAACAGTAATTTCTCCGCATTGCAAGGTGCAATTCTGAATTTTTTTGCTTTTTCTTGCTCCTCTTAGCATGATAAACAAGATTCAAAGAGAGTGAGATGCCAGCTCCTTTCATTCAGTCAGTAGCTTCAATCATTTCTGGACGTTTTTCAATGGCAAAAATCAATGAATATTGTAAATGCACAAACAGTAATTTCTCCGCATTGCAAGGTGCAATTCTGAAATTTTTTGCTTTTTCCTGCTCCTCTTAGCATGATAAACAAGATTCAAAGAGAATGAGATGCCAGCTCCTTTCATTCAGTCAGTAGCTTCAATCATTTCTGGACGTTTTTCAATGGCAAAAATCAATGAATATTGTAAATGCACAAACAGTAATTTCTCCGCATTGCAAGGTGCAATTCTGAAATTTTTTGCTTTTTCCTGCTCCTCTTAGCATGATAAAGAAGATTCAAAGAGAGTGAGATGCCAGCTCCTTTCATTCAGTCAGTAGCTTCAAACATTTCTGGTATATGAATAACATGATGTTTTTCAATGGCAAAAATCAATGAATATTGTAAATGCACAAACAGTAATTTCTCCGCATTGCAAGGTGCAATTTTGAAATTTTTTGCTTTTTCCTGCTCCTCTTAGCATGATAAAGAAGATTCAAAGAGAGTGAGATGCCAGCTCCTTTCATTCAGTCAGTAGCTTCAATCATTTCTGGACGTTTTTCAATGGCAAAAATCAATGAATATTGTAAATGCACAAACAGTAATTTCTCCGCATTGCAAGGTGCAATTCTGAAATTTTTTGCTTTTTCCTGCTCCTCTTAGCATGATAAACAAGATTGAAAGAGAGTGAGATGCCAGCTCCTTTCATTCAGTCAGTAGCTTCAATCATTTCTGGATGTTTTTCAATGGCAAAAATCAATGAATATTGTAAATGCACAAACAGTAATTTCTCCGCATTGCAAGGTGCAATTCTGAAATTTTTTGCTTTTTCCTGCTCCTCTTAGCATGATAAACAAGATTGAAAGAGAGTGAGATGCCAGCTCCTTTCATTCAGTCAGTAGCTTCAAACATTTCTGGTATATGAATAACATGATGTTTTTCAATGGCAAAAATCAATGAATATTGTAAATGCACAAACAGTAATTTCTCCGCATTGCAAGGTGCAATTCTGAAATTTTTTGCTTTTTCCTGCTCCTCTTAGCATGATAAAGAAGATTCAAAGAGAGTGAGATGCCAGCTCCTTTCATTCAGTCAGTAGCTTCAATCATTTCTGGACGTTTTTCAATGGCAAAAATCAATGAATATTGTAAATGCACAAACAGTAATTTCTCCGCATTGCAAGGTGCAATTCTGAATTTTTTTGCTTTTTCTTGCTCCTCTTAGCATGATAAACAAGATTCAAAGAGAGTGAGATGCCAGCTCCTTTCATTCAGTCAGTAGCTTCAATCATTTCTGGACGTTTTTCAATGGCAAAAATCAATGAATATTGTAAATGCACAAACAGTAATTTCTCCGCATTGCAAGGTGCAATTCTGAAATTTTTTGCTTTTTCCTGCTCCTCTTAGCATGATAAACAAGATTCAAAGAGAATGAGATGCCAGCTCCTTTCATTCAGTCAGTAGCTTCAATCATTTCTGGACGTTTTTCAATGGCAAAAATCAATGAATATTGTAAATGCACAAACAGTAATTTCTCCGCATTGCAAGGTGCAATTCTGAAATTTTTTGCTTTTTCCTGCTCCTCTTAGCATGATAAAGAAGATTCAAAGAGAGTGAGATGCCAGCTCCTTTCATTCAGTCAGTAGCTTCAAACATTTCTGGTATATGAATAACATGATGTTTTTCAATGGCAAAAATCAATGAATATTGTAAATGCACAAACAGTAATTTCTCCGCATTGCAAGGTGCAATTCTGAAATTTTTTGCTTTTTCCTGCTCCTCTTAGCATGATAAAGAAGATTCAAAGAGAGTGAGATGCCAGCTCCTTTCATTCAGTCAGTAGCTTCAATCATTTCTGGACGTTTTTCAATGGCAAAAATCAATGAATATTGTAAATGCACAAACAGTAATTTCTCCGCATTGCAAGGTGCAATTCTGAAATTTTTTGCTTTTTCCTGCTCCTCTTAGCATGATAAAGAAGATTCAAAGAGAGTGAGATGCCAGCTCCTTTCATTCAGTCAGTAGCTTCAATCATTTCTGGACGTTTTTCAATGGCAAAAATCAATGAATATTGTAAATGCACAAACAGTAATTTCTCCGCATTGCAAGGTGCAATTCTGAAATTTTTTGCTTTTTCCTGCTCCTCTTAGCATGATAAAGAAGATTCAAAGAGAGTGAGATGCCAGCTCCTTTCATTCAGTCAGTAGCTTCAATCATTTCTGGACGTTTTTCAATGGCAAAAATCAATGAATATTGTAAATGCACAAACAGTAATTTCTCCGCATTGCAAGGTGCAATTCTGAAATTTTTTGCTTTTTCCTGCTCCTCTTAGCATGATAAAGAAGATTCAAAGAGAGTGAGATGCCAGCTCCTTTCATTCAGTCAGTAGCTTCAAACATTTCTGGTATATGAATAACATGATGTTTTTCAATGGCAAAAATCAATGAATATTGTAAATGCACAAACAGTAATTTCTCCGCATTGCAAGGTGCAATTTTGAAATTTTTTGCTTTTTCCTGCTCCTCTTAGCATGATAAAGAAGATTCAAAGAGAGTGAGATGCCAGCTCCTTTCATTCAGTCAGTAGCTTCAATCATTTCTGGACGTTTTTCAATGGCAAAAATCAATGAATATTGTAAATGCACAAACAGTAATTTCTCCGCATTGCAAGGTGCAATTCTGAAATTTTTTGCTTTTTTCTGCTCCTCTTAGCATGATAAAGAAGATTCAAAGAGAGTGAGATGCCAGCTCCTTTCACTCAGTCAGTAGCTTCAAACATTTCTGGTATATGAATAACATGATGTTTTTCAATGGCAAAAATCAATGAATATTGTAAATGCACAAACAGTAATTTCTCCGCATTGCAAGGTGCAATTCTGAAATTTTTTGCTTTTTCCTGCTCCTCTTAGCATGATAAAGAGGATTCAAAGAGAGTGAGATGCCAGCTCCTTTCATTCAGTCAGTAGCTTCAATCATTTCTGGACGTTTTTCAATGGCAAAAATCAATGAATATTGTAAATGCACAAACAGTAATTTCTCCGCATTGCAAGGTGCAATTCTGAAATTTTTTGCTTTTTCCTGCTCCTCTTAGCAAGATAAACAAGATTCAAAGAGAGTGAGATGCCAGCTCCTTTCATTCAGTCAGTAGCTTCAATCATTTCTGGACTTTTTTCAATGGCAAAAATCAATGAATATTGTAAATGCACAAACAGTAATTTCTCCGCATTGCAAGGTGCAATTCTGAAATTTTTTGCTTTTTCCTGCTCCTCTTAGCATGATAAAGAAGATTCAAAGAGAGTGAGATGCCAGCTCCTTTCATTCAGTCAGTAGCTTCAATCATTTCTGGACGTTTTTCAATGGCAAAAATCAATGAATATTGTAAATGCACAAACAGTAATTTCTCCACATTGCAAGGTGCAATTCTGAAATTTTTTGCTTTTTCCTGCTCCTCTTAGCATGATAAAGAAGATTCAAAGAGAGTGAGATGCCAGCTCCTTTCATTCAGTCAGTAGCTTCAAACATTTCTGGTATATGAATAACATGATGTTTTTCAATGGCAAAAATCAATGAATATTGTAAATGCACAAACAGTAATTTCTCCGCATTGCAAGGTGCAATTTTGAAATTTTTTGCTTTTTCCTGCTCCTCTTAGCATGATAAAGAAGATTCAAAGAGAGTGAGATGCCAGCTCCTTTCATTCAGTCAGTAGCTTCAATCATTTCTGGACGTTTTTCAATGGCAAAAATCAATGAATATTGTAAATGCACAAACAGTAATTTCTCCGCATTGCAAGGTGCAATTCTGAAATTTTTTGCTTTTTCCTGCTCCTCTTAGCATGATAAACAAGATTGAAAGAGAGTGAGATGCCAGCTCCTTTCATTCAGTCAGTAGCTTCAATCATTTCTGGATGTTTTTCAATGGCAAAAATCAATGAATATTGTAAATGCACAAACAGTAATTTCTCCGCATTGCAAGGTGCAATTCTGAAATTTTTTGCTTTTTCCTGCTCCTCTTAGCATGATAAACAAGATTGAAAGAGAGTGAGATGCCAGCTCCTTTCATTCAGTCAGTAGCTTCAAACATTTCTGGTATATGAATAACATGATGTTTTTCAATGGCAAAAATCAATGAATATTGTAAATGCACAAACAGTAATTTCTCCGCATTGCAAGGTGCAATTCTGAAATTTTTTGCTTTTTCCTGCTCCTCTTAGCAAGATAAACAAGATTCAAAGAGAGTGAGATGCCAGCTCCTTTCATTCAGTCAGTAGCTTCAATCATTTCTGGACTTTTTTCAATGGCAAAAATCAATGAATATTGTAAATGCACAAACAGTAATTTCTCCGCATTGCAAGGTGCAATTCTGAAATTTTTTGCTTTTTCCTGCTCCTCTTAGCATGATAAAGAAGATTCAAAGAGAGTGAGATGCCAGCTCCTTTCATTCAGTCAGTAGCTTCAATCATTTCTGGACGTTTTTCAATGGCAAAAATCAATGAATATTGTAAATGCACAAACAGTAATTTCTCCACATTGCAAGGTGCAATTCTGAAATTTTTTGCTTTTTCCTGCTCCTCTTAGCATGATAAAGAAGATTCAAAGAGAGTGAGATGCCAGCTCCTTTCATTCAGTCAGTAGCTTCAAACATTTCTGGTATATGAATAACATGATGTTTTTCAATGGCAAAAATCAATGAATATTGTAAATGCACAAACAGTAATTTCTCCGCATTGCAAGGTGCAATTTTGAAATTTTTTGCTTTTTCCTGCTCCTCTTAGCATGATAAAGAAGATTCAAAGAGAGTGAGATGCCAGCTCCTTTCATTCAGTCAGTAGCTTCAATCATTTCTGGACGTTTTTCAATGGCAAAAATCAATGAATATTGTAAATGCACAAACAGTAATTTCTCCGCATTGCAAGGTGCAATTCTGAAATTTTTTGCTTTTTCCTGCTCCTCTTAGCATGATAAACAAGATTGAAAGAGAGTGAGATGCCAGCTCCTTTCATTCAGTCAGTAGCTTCAATCATTTCTGGATGTTTTTCAATGGCAAAAATCAATGAATATTGTAAATGCACAAACAGTAATTTCTCCGCATTGCAAGGTGCAATTCTGAAATTTTTTGCTTTTTCCTGCTCCTCTTAGCATGATAAACAAGATTGAAAGAGAGTGAGATGCCAGCTCCTTTCATTCAGTCAGTAGCTTCAAACATTTCTGGTATATGAATAACATGATGTTTTTCAATGGCAAAAATCAATGAATATTGTAAATGCACAAACAGTAATTTCTCCGCATTGCAAGGTGCAATTCTGAAATTTTTTGCTTTTTCCTGCTCCTCTAAGCATGATAAAGAAGATTCAAAGAGAGTGAGATGCCAGCTCCTTTCATTCAGTCAGTAGCTTCAATCATTTCTGGACGTTTTTCAATGGCAAAAATCAATGAATATTGTAAATGCACAAACAGTAATTTCTCCGCATTGCAAGGTGCAATTCTGAAATTTTTTGCTTTTTCCTGCTCCTCTTAGCATGATAAACAAGATTCAAAGAGAATGAGATGCCAGCTCCTTTCATTCAGTCAGTAGCTTCAATCATTTCTGGACGTTTTTCAATGGCAAAAATCAATGAATATTGTAAATGCACAAACAGTAATTTCTCCGCATTGCAAGGTGCAATTCTGAAATTTTTTGCTTTTTCCTGCTCCTCTTAGCATGATAAAGAAGATTCAAAGAGAGTGAGATGCCAGCTCCTTTCATTCAGTCAGTAGCTTCAAACATTTCTGGTATATGAATAACATGATGTTTTTCAATGGCAAAAATCAATGAATATTGTAAATGCACAAACAGTAATTTCTCCGCATTGCAAGGTGCAATTCTGAAATTTTTTGCTTTTTCCTGCTCCTCTTAGCATGATAAAGAAGATTCAAAGAGAGTGAGATGCCAGCTCCTTTCATTCAGTCAGTAGCTTCAATCATTTCTGGACGTTTTTCAATGGCAAAAATCAATGAATATTGTAAATGCACAAACAGTAATTTCTCCGCATTGCAAGGTGCAATTCTGAATTTTTTTGCTTTTTCCTGCTCCTCTTAGCATGATAAAGAAGATTCAAAGAGAGTGAGATGCCAGCTCCTTTCATTCAGTCAGTAGCTTCAATCATTTCTGGACGTTTTTCAATGGCAAAAATCAATGAATATTGTAAATGGACAAACAGTAATTTCTCCGCATTGCAAGGTGCAATTCTGAAATTTTTTACTTTTTCCTGCTCCTCTTAGCATGATAAAGAAGATTCAAAGAGAGTGAGATGCCAGCTCCTTTCATTCAGTCAGTAGCTTCAATCATTTCTGGACGTTTTTCAATGGCAAAAATCAATGAATATTGTAAATGCACAAACAGTAATTTCTCCGCATTGCAAGGTGCAAATCTGAAATTTTTTGCTTTTTCCTGCTCCTCTTAGCATGATAAAGAAGATTCAAAGAGAGTGAGATGCCAGCTCCTTTCATTCAGTCAGTAGCTTCAAACATTTCTGGTATATGAATAACATGATGTTTTTCAATGGCAAAAATCAATGAATATTGTAAATGCACAAACAGTAATTTCTCCGCATTGCAAGGTGCAATATTGAAATTTTTTGCTTTTTCCTGCTCCTCTTAGCATGATAAAGAAGATTCAAAGAGAGTGAGATGCCAGCTCCTTTCATTCAGTCAGTAGCTTCAATCATTTCTGGACGTTTTTCAATGGCAAAAATCAATGAATATTGTAAATGCACAAACAGTAATTTCTCCGCATTGCAAGGTGCAATTCTGAAATTTTTTGCTTTTTTCTGCTCCTCTTAGCATGATAAAGAAGATTCAAAGAGAGTGAGATGCCAGCTCCTTTCACTCAGTCAGTAGCTTCAAACATTTCTGGTATATGAATAACATGATGTTTTTCAATGGCAAAAATCAATGAATATTGTAAATGCACAAACAGTAATTTCTCCGCATTGCAAGGTGCAATTCTGAAATTTTTTGCTTTTTCCTGCTCCTCTTAGCATGATAAAGAAGATTCAAAGAGAGTGAGATGCTAGCTCCTTTCATTCAGTCAGTAGCTTCAATCATTTCTGGACGTTTTTCAATGGCAAAAATCAATGAATATTGTAAATGCACAAACAGTAATTTCTCCGCATTGCAAGGTGCAATTCTGAAATTTTTTGCTTTTTCCTGCTCCTCTTAGCAAGATAAACAAGATTCAAAGAGAGTGAGATGCCAGCTCCTTTCATTCAGTCAGTAGCTTCAATCATTTCTGGACGTTTTTCAATGGCAAAAATCAATGAATATTGTAAATGCACAAACAGTAATTTCTCCGCATTGCAAGGTGCAATTCTGAAATTTTTTGCTTTTTCCTGCTCCTCTTAGCATGATAAAGAAGATTCAAAGAGAGTGAGATGCCAGCTCCTTTCATTCAGTCAGTAGCTTCAATCATTTCTGGACGTTTTTCAATGGCAAAAATCAATGAATATTGTAAATGCACAAACAGTAATTTCTCCGCATTGCAAGGTGCAATTCTGAAATTTTTTGCTTTTTCCTGCTCCTCTTAGCATGATAAAGAAGATTCAAAGAGAGTGAGATGCCAGCTCCTTTCATTCAGTCAGTAGCTTCAAACATTTCTGGTATATGAATAACATGATGTTTTTCAATGGCAAAAATCAATGAATATTGTAAATGCACAAACAGTAATTTCTCCGCATTGCAAGGTGCAATTCTGAAATTTTTTGCTTTTTCCTGCTCCTCTTAGCATGATAAAGAAGATTCAAAGAGAGTGAGATGCCAGCTCCTTTCATTCAGTCAGTAGCTTCAATCATTTCTGGACGTTTTTCAATGGCAAAAATCAATGAATATTGTAAATGCACAAACAGTAATTTCTCCGCATTGCAAGGTGCAATTCTGAATTTTTTTTCTTTTTCCTGCTCCTCTTAGCATGATAAAGAAGATTCAAAGAGAGTGAGATGCCAGCTCCTTTCATTCAGTCAGTAGCTTCAAACATTTCTGGTATATGAATAACATGATGTTTTTCAATGGCAAAAATCAATGAATATTGTAAATGCACAAACAGTAATTTCTCCGCATTGCAAGGTGCAATTTTGAAATTTTTTGCTTTTTCCTGCTCCTCTTAGCATGATAAAGAAGATTCAAAGAGAGTGAGATGCCAGCTCCTTTCATTCAGTCAGTAGCTTCAATCATTTCTGGACGTTTTTCAATGGCAAAAATCAATGAATATTGTAAATGCACAAACAGTAATTTCTCCGCATTGCAAGGTGCAATTCTGAATTTTTTTGCTTTTTCTTGCTCCTCTTAGCATGATAAACAAGATTCAAAGAGAGTGAGATGCCAGCTCCTTTCATTCAGTCAGTAGCTTTAATCATTTCTGGACGTTTTTCAATGGCAAAAATCAATGAATATTGTAAATGCACAAACAGTAATTTCTCCGCATTGCAAGGTGCAATTCTGAAATTTTTTGCTTTTTCCTGCTCCTCTTAGCATGATAAACAAGATTCAAAGAGAATGAGATGCCAGCTCCTTTCATTCAGTCAGTAGCTTCAATCATTTCTGGACGTTTTTCAATGGCAAAAATCAATGAATATTGTAAATGCACAAACAGTAATTTCTCCGCATTGCAAGGTGCAATTCTGAAATTTTTTGCTTTTTCCTGCTCCTCTTAGCATGATAAAGAAGATTCAAAGAGAGTGAGATGCCAGCTCCTTTCATTCAGTCAGTAGCTTCAAACATTTCTGGTATATGAATAACATGATGTTTTTCAATGGCAAAAATCAATGAATATTGTAAATGCACAAACAGTAATTTCTCCGCATTGCAAGGTGCAATTCTGAAATTTTTTGCTTTTTCCTGCTCCTCTTAGCATGATAAAGAAGATTCAAAGAGAGTGAGATGCCAGCTCCTTTCATTCAGTCAGTAGCTTCAATCATTTCTGGACATTTTTCAATGGCAAAAATCAATGAATATTGTAAATGCACAAACAGTAATTTCTCCGCATTGCAAGGTGCAATTCTGAAATTTTTTGCTTTTTCCTGCTCCGCTTAGCATGATAAAGAAGATTCAAAGAGAGTGAGATGCCAGCTCCTTTCATTCAGTCAGTAGCTTCAATCATTTCTGGACGTTTTTCAATGGCAAAAATCAATGAATATTGTAAATGCACAAACAGTAATTTCTCCGCATTGCAAGGTGCAATTCTGAAATTTTTTGCTTTTTCCTGCTCCTCTTAGCATGATAAAGAAGATTCAAAGAGAGTGAGATGCCAGCTCCTTTCATTCAGTCAGTAGCTTCAATCATTTCTGGACGTTTTTCAATGGCAAAAATCAATGAATATTGTAAATGCACAAACAGTAATTTCTCCGCATTGCAAGGTGCAATTCTGAAATTTTTTGCTTTTTCCTGCTCCTCTTAGCATGATAAAGAAGATTCAGAGTGAGATGCCAGCTCCTTTCATTCAGTCAGTAGCTTCAAACATTTCTGGTATATGAATAACATGATGTTTTTCAATGGCAAAAATCAATGAATATTGTAAATGCACAAACAGTAATTTCTCCGCATTGCAAGGTGCAATTTTGAAATTTTTTGCTTTTTCCTGCTCCACTTAGCATGATAAAGAAGATTCAAAGAGAGTGAGATGCCAGCTCCTTTCATTCAGTCAGTAGCTTCAATCATTTCTGGACATTTTTCAATGGCAAAAATCAATGAATATTGTAAATGCACAAACAGTAATTTCTCCGCATTGCAAGGTGCAATTCTGAAATTTTTTGCTTTTTTCTGCTCCTCTTAGCATGATAAAGAAGATTCAAAGAGAGTGAGATGCCAGCTCCTTTCACTCAGTCAGTAGCTTCAAACATTTCTGGTATATGAATAACATGATGTTTTTCAATGGCAAAAATCAATGAATATTGTAAATGCACAAACAGTAATTTCTCCGCATTGCAAGGTGCAATTCTGAAATTTTTTGCTTTTTCCTGCTCCTCTTAGCATGATAAAGAGGATTCAAAGAGAGTGAGATGCCAGCTCCTTTCATTCAGTCAGTAGCTTCAATCATTTCTGGACGTTTTTCAATGGCAAAAATCAATGAATATTGTAAATGCACAAACAGTAATTTCTCCGCATTGCAAGGTGCAATTCTGAAATTTTTTGCTTTTTCCTGCTCCTCTTAGCAAGATAAACAAGATTCAAAGAGAGTGAGATGCCAGCTCCTTTCATTCAGTCAGTAGCTTCAATCATTTCTGGACTTTTTTCAATGGCAAAAATCAATGAATATTGTAAATGCACAAACAGTAATTTCTCCGCATTGCAAGGTGCAATTCTGAAATTTTTTGCTTTTTCCTGCTCCTCTTAGCATGATAAAGAAGATTCAAAGAGAGTGAGATGCCAGCTCCTTTCATTCAGTCAGTAGCTTCAATCATTTCTGGACGTTTTTCAATGGCAAAAATCAATGAATATTGTAAATGCACAAACAGTAATTTCTCCACATTGCAAGGTGCAATTCTGAAATTTTTTGCTTTTTCCTGCTCCTCTTAGCATGATAAAGAAGATTCAAAGAGAGTGAGATGCCAGCTCCTTTCATTCAGTCAGTAGCTTCAAACATTTCTGGTATATGAATAACATGATGTTTTTCAATGGCAAAAATCAATGAATATTGTAAATGCACAAACAGTAATTTCTCCGCATTGCAAGGTGCAATTTTGAAATTTTTTGCTTTTTCCTGCTCCTCTTAGCATGATAAAGAAGATTCAAAGAGAGTGAGATGCCAGCTCCTTTCATTCAGTCAGTAGCTTCAATCATTTCTGGACGTTTTTCAATGGCAAAAATCAATGAATATTGTAAATGCACAAACAGTAATTTCTCCGCATTGCAAGGTGCAATTCTGAAATTTTTTGCTTTTTCCTGCTCCTCTTAGCATGATAAACAAGATTGAAAGAGAGTGAGATGCCAGCTCCTTTCATTCAGTCAGTAGCTTCAATCATTTCTGGATGTTTTTCAATGGCAAAAATCAATGAATATTGTAAATGCACAAACAGTAATTTCTCCGCATTGCAAGGTGCAATTCTGAAATTTTTTGCTTTTTCCTGCTCCTCTTAGCATGATAAACAAGATTGAAAGAGAGTGAGATGCCAGCTCCTTTCATTCAGTCAGTAGCTTCAAACATTTCTGGTATATGAATAACATGATGTTTTTCAATGGCAAAAATCAATGAATATTGTAAATGCACAAACAGTAATTTCTCCGCATTGCAAGGTGCAATTCTGAAATTTTTTGCTTTTTCCTGCTCCTCTTAGCAAGATAAACAAGATTCAAAGAGAGTGAGATGCCAGCTCCTTTCATTCAGTCAGTAGCTTCAATCATTTCTGGACTTTTTTCAATGGCAAAAATCAATGAATATTGTAAATGCACAAACAGTAATTTATCCGCATTGCAAGGTGCAATTCTGAAATTTTTTGCTTTTTCCTGCTCCTCTTAGCATGATAAAGAAGATTCAAAGAGAGTGAGATGCCAGCTCCTTTCATTCAGTCAGTAGCTTCAATCATTTCTGGACGTTTTTCAATGGCAAAAATCAATGAATATTGTAAATGCACAAACAGTAATTTCTCCACATTGCAAGGTGCAATTCTGAAATTTTTTGCTTTTTCCTGCTCCTCTTAGCATGATAAAGAAGATTCAAAGAGAGTGAGATGCCAGCTCCTTTCATTCAGTCAGTAGCTTCAAACATTTCTGGTATATGAATAACATGATGTTTTTCAATGACAAAAATCAATGAATATTGTAAATGCACAAACAGTAATTTCTCCGCATTGCAAGGTGCAATTTTGAAATTTTTTGCTTTTTCCTGCTCCTCTTAGCATGATAAAGAAGATTCAAAGAGAGTGAGATGCCAGCTCCTTTCATTCAGTCAGTAGCTTCAATCATTTCTGGATGTTTTTCAATGGCAAAAATCAATGAATATTGTAAATGCACAAACAGTAATTTCTCCGCATTGCAAGGTGCAATTCTGAAATTTTTTGCTTTTTCCTGCTCCTCTTAGCATGATAAACAAGATTGAAAGAGAGTGAGATGCCAGCTCCTTTCATTCAGTCAGTAGCTTCAATCATTTCTGGATGTTTTTCAATGGCAAAAATCAATGAATATTGTAAATGCACAAACAGTAATTTCTCCGCATTGCAAGGTGCAATTCTGAAATTTTTTGCTTTTTCCTGCTCCTCTTAGCGTGATAAACAAGATTGAAAGAGAGTGAGATGCCAGCTCCTTTCATTCAGTCAGTAGCTTCAAACATTTCTGGTATATGAATAACATGATGTTTTTCAATGGCAAAAATCAATGAATATTGTAAATGCACAAACAGTAATTTCTCCGCATTGCAAGGTGCAATTCTGAAATTTTTTGCTTTTTCCTGCTCCTCTAAGCATGATAAAGAAGATTCAAAGAGAGTGAGATGCCAGCTCCTTTCATTCAGTCAGTAGCTTCAATCATTTCTGGACGTTTTTCAATGGCAAAAATCAATGAATATTGTAAATGCACAAACAGTAATTTCTCCGCATTGCAAGGTGCAATTCTGAAATTTTTTGCTTTTTCCTGCTCCTCTTAGCATGATAAACAAGATTCAAAGAGAATGAGATGCCAGCTCCTTTCATTCAGTCAGTAGCTTCAATCATTTCTGGACGTTTTTCAATGGCAAAAATCAATGAATATTGTAAATGCACAAACAGTAATTTCTCCGCATTGCAAGGTGCAATTCTGAAATTTTTTGCTTTTTCCTGCTCCTCTTAGCATGATAAAGAAGATTCAAAGAGAGTGAGATGCCAGCTCCTTTCATTCAGTCAGTAGCTTCAAACATTTCTGGTATATGAATAACATGATGTTTTTCAATGGCAAAAATCAATGAATATTGTAAATGCACAAACAGTAATTTCTCCGCATTGCAAGGTGCAATTCTGAAATTTTTTGCTTTTTCCTGCTCCTCTTAGCATGATAAAGAAGATTCAAAGAGAGTGAGATGCCAGCTCCTTTCATTCAGTCAGTAGCTTCAATCATTTCTGGACGTTTTTCAATGGCAAAAATCAATGAATATTGTAAATGCACAAACAGTAATTTCTCCGCATTGCAAGGTGCAATTCTGAATTTTTTTGCTTTTTCCTGCTCCTCTTAGCATGATAAAGAAGATTCAAAGAGTGTGAGATGCCAGCTCCTTTCATTCAGTCAGTAGCTTCAAACATTTCTGGTATATGAATAACATGATGTTTTTCAATGGCAAAAATCAATGAATATTGTAAATGCACAAACAGTAATTTCTCCGCATTGCAAGGTGCAATTTTGAAATTTTTTGCTTTTTCCTGCTCCTCTTGGCATGATAAAGAAGATTCAAAGAGAGTGAGATGCCAGCTCCTTTCATTCAGTCAGTAGCTTCAATCATTTCTGGACGTTTTTCAATGGCAAAAATCAATGAATATTGTAAATGCACAAACAGTAATTTCTCCGCATTGCAAGGTGCAATTCTGAAATTTTTTGCTTTTTTCTGCTCCTCTTAGCATGATAAAGAAGATTCAAAGAGAGTGAGATGCCAGCTCCTTTCATTCAGTCAGTAGCTTCAAACATTTCTGGTATATGAATAACATGATGTTTTTCAATGGCAAAAATCAATGAATATTGTAAATGCACAAACAGTAATTTCTCCGCATTGCAAGGTGCAATTCTGAAATTTTTTGCTTTTTCCTGCTCCTCTTAGCATGATAAAGAAGATTCAAAGAGAGTGAGATGCCAGCTCCTTTCATTCAGTCAGTAGCTTCAATCATTTCTGGACGTTTTTCAATGGCAAAAATCAATGAATATTGTAAATGCACAAACAGTAATTTCTCCGCATTGCAAGGTGCAATTCTGAAATTTTTTGCTTTTTCCTGCTCCTCTTAGCATGATAAACAAGATTGAAAGAGAGTGAGATGCCAGCTCCTTTCATTCAGTCAGTAGCTTCAATCATTTCTGGATGTTTTTCAATGGCAAAAATCAATGAATATTGTAAATGCACAAACAGTAATTTCTCCGCATTGCAAGGTGCAATTCTGAAATTTTTTGCTTTTTCCTGCTCCTCTTAGCGTGATAAACAAGATTGAAAGAGAGTGAGATGCCAGCTCCTTTCATTCAGTCAGTAGCTTCAAACATTTCTGGTATATGAATAACATGATGTTTTTCAATGGCAAAAATCAATGAATATTGTAAATGCACAAACAGTAATTTCTCCGCATTGCAAGGTGCAATTCTGAAATTTTTTGCTTTTTCCTGCTCCTCTAAGCATGATAAAGAAGATTCAAAGAGAGTGAGATGCCAGCTCCTTTCATTCAGTCAGTAGCTTCAATCATTTCTGGACGTTTTTCAATGGCAAAAATCAATGAATATTGTAAATGCACAAACAGTAATTTCTCCGCATTGCAAGGTGCAATTCTGAAATTTTTTGCTTTTTCCTGCTCCTCTTAGCATGATAAACAAGATTCAAAGAGAATGAGTTGCCAGCTCCTTTCATTCAGTCAGTAGCTTCAATCATTTCTGGACGTTTTTCAATGGCAAAAATCAATGAATATTGTAAATGCACAAACAGTAATTTCTCCGCATTGCAAGGTGCAATTCTGAAATTTTTTGCTTTTTCCTGCTCCTCTTAGCATGATAAAGAAGATTCAAAGAGAGTGAGATGCCAGCTCCTTTCATTCAGTCAGTAGCTTCAAACATTTCTGGTATATGAATAACATGATGTTTTTCAATGGCAAAAATCAATGAATATTGTAAATGCACAAACAGTAATTTCTCCGCATTGCAAGGTGCAATTCTGAAATTTTTTGCTTTTTCCTGCTCCTCTTAGCATGATAAAGAAGATTCAAAGAGAGTGAGATGCCAGCTCCTTTCATTCAGTCAGTAGCTTCAATCATTTCTGGACGTTTTTCAATGGCAAAAATCAATGAATATTGTAAATGCACAAACAGTAATTTCTCCGCATTGCAAGGTGCAATTCTGAATTTTTTTGCTTTTTCCTGCTCCTCTTAGCATGATAAAGAAGATTCAAAGAGTGTGAGATGCCAGCTCCTTTCATTCAGTCAGTAGCTTCAAACATTTCTGGTATATGAATAACATGATGTTTTTCAATGGCAAAAATCAATGAATATTGTAAATGCACAAACAGTAATTTCTCCGCATTGCAAGGTGCAATTTTGAAATTTTTTGCTTTTTCCTGCTCCTCTTGGCATGATAAAGAAGATTCAAAGAGAGTGAGATGCCAGCTCCTTTCATTCAGTCAGTAGCTTCAATCATTTCTGGACGTTTTTCAATGGCAAAAATCAATGAATATTGTAAATGCACAAACAGTAATTTCTCCGCATTGCAAGGTGCAATTCTGAATTTTTTTGCTTTTTCCTGCTCCTCTTAGCATGATAAAGATTCAAAGAGAGTGAGATGCCAGCTCCTTTCATTCAGTCAGTAGCTTCAATCATTTCTGGATGTTTTTCAATGGCAAAAATCAATGAATATTGTAAATGCACAAACAGTAATTTCTCCGCATTGCAAGGTGCAATTCTGAAATTTTTTGCTTTTTTCTGCTCCTCTTAGCATGATAAAGAAGATTCAAAGAGAGTGAGATGCCAGCTCCTTTCATTCAGTCAGTAGCTTCAAACATTTCTGGTATATGAATAACATGATGTTTTTCAATGGCAAAAATCAATGAATATTGTAAATGCACAAACAGTAATTTCTCCGCATTGCAAGGTGCAATTCTGAAATTTTTTGCTTTTTCCTGCTCCTCTTAGCATGATAAAGAAGATTCAAAGAGAGTGAGATGCCAGCTCCTTTCATTCAGTCAGTAGCTTCAATCATTTCTGGACGTTTTTCAATGGCAAAAATCAATGAATATTGTAAATGCACAAACAGTAATTTCTCCGCATTGCAAGGTGCAATTCTGAATTTTTTTGCTTTTTCCTGCTCCTCTTAGCATGATAAAGAAGATTCAAAGAGTGTGAGATGCCAGCTCCTTTCATTCAGTCAGTAGCTTCAAACATTTCTGGTATATGAATAACATGATGTTTTTCAATGGCAAAAATCAATGAATATTGTAAATGCACAAACAGTAATTTCTCCGCATTGCAAGGTGCAATTTTGAAATTTTTTGCTTTTTCCTGCTCCTCTTAGCATGATAAAGAAGATTCAAAGAGAGTGAGATGCCAGCTCCTTTCATTCAGTCAGTAGCTTCAATCATTTCTGGACGTTTTTCAATGGCAAAAATCAATGAATATTGTAAATGCACAAACAGTAATTTCTCCGCATTGCAAGGTGCAATTCTGAATTTTTTTGCTTTTTCCTGCTCCTCTTAGCATGATAAAGATTCAAAGAGAGTGAGATGCCAGCTCCTTTCATTCAGTCAGTAGCTTCAATCATTTCTGGATGTTTTTCAATGGCAAAAATCAATGAATATTGTAAATGCACAAACAGTAATTTCTCCGCATTGCAAGGTGCAATTCTGAAATTTTTTGCTTTTTTCTGCTCCTCTTAGCATGATAAAGAAGATTCAAAGAGAGTGAGATGCCAGCTCCTTTCATTCAGTCAGTAGCTTCAAACATTTCTGGTATATGAATAACATGATGTTTTTCAATGGCAAAAATCAATGAATATTGTAAATGCACAAACAGTAATTTCTCCGCATTGCAAGGTGCAATTCTGAAATTTTTTGCTTTTTCCTGCTGGTCTTAGCATGATAAAGAAGATTCAAAGAGAGTGAGATGCCAGCTCCTTTCATTCAGTCAGTAGCTTCAAACATTTCTGGTATATGAATAACATGATGTTTTTCAATGGCAAAAATCAATGAATATTGTAAATGCACAAACAGTAATTTCTCCGCATTGCAAGGTGCAATTCTGAAATTTTTTGCTTTTTCCTGCTCCTCTAAGCATGATAAAGAAGATTCAAAGAGAGTGAGATGCCAGCTCCTTTCATTCAGTCAGTAGCTTCAATCATTTCTGGACGTTTTTCAATGGCAAAAATCAATGAATATTGTAAATGCACAAACAGTAATTTCTCCGCATTGCAAGGTGCAATTCTGAAATTTTTGCTTTTTCCTGCTCCTCTTAGCATGATAAACAAGATTCAAAGAGAATGAGATGCCAGCTCCTTTCATTCAGTCAGTAGCTTCAATCATTTCTGGACGTTTTTCAATGGCAAAAATCAATGAATATTGTAAATGCACAAACAGTAATTTCTCCGCATTGCAAGGTGCAATTCTGAAATTTTTTGCTTTTTCCTGCTCCTCTTAGCATGATAAAGAAGATTCAAAGAGAGTGAGATGCCAGCTCCTTTCATTCAGTCAGTAGCTTCAAACATTTCTGCTATATGAATAACATGATGTTTTTCAATGGCAAAAATCAATGAATATTGTAAATGCACAAACAGTAATTTCTCCGCATTGCAAGGTGCAATTCTGAAATTTTTTGCTTTTTCCTGCTCCTCTTAGCATGATAAAGAAGATTCAAAGAGAGTGAGATGCCAGCTCCTTTCATTCAGTCAGTAGCTTCAATCATTTCTGGACGTTTTTCAATGGCAAAAATCAATGAATATTGTAAATGCACAAACAGTAATTTCTCCGCATTGCAAGGTGCAATTCTGAATTTTTTTGCTTTTTCCTGCTCCTCTTAGCATGATAAAGAAGATTCAAAGAGAGTGAGATGCCAGCTCCTTTCATTCAGTCAGTAGCTTCAAACATTTCTGGTATATGAATAACATGATGTTTTTCAATGGCAAAAATCAATGAATATTGTAAATGCACAAACAGTAATTTCTCCGCATTGCAAGGTGCAATTTTGAAATTTTTTGCTTTTTCCTGCTCCTCTTAGCATGATAAAGAAGATTCAAAGAGAGTGAGATGCCAGCTCCTTTCATTCAGTCAGTAGCTTCAATCATTTCTGGACGTTTTTCAATGGCAAAAATCAATGAATATTGTAAATGCACAAACAGTAATTTCTCCGCATTGCAAGGTGCAATTCTGAATTTTTTGGCTTTTTCCTGCTCCTCTTAGCATGATAAACAAGATTCAAAGAGAGTGAGATGCCAGCTCCTTTCATTCAGTCAGTAGCTTCAATCATTTCTGGATGTTTTTCAATGGCAAAAATCAATGAATATTGTAAATGCACAAACAGTAATTTCTCCGCATTGCAAGGTGCAATTCTGAAATTTTTTGCTTTTTTCTGCTCCTCTTAGCATGATAAAGAAGATTCAAAGAGAGTGAGATGCCAGCTCCTTTCATTCAGTCAGTAGCTTCAAACATTTCTGGTATATGAATAACATGATGTTTTTCAATGGCAAAAATCAATGAATATTGTAAATGCACAAACAGTAATTTCTCCGCATTGCAAGGTGCAATTCTGAAATTTTTTGCTTTTTCCTGCTCCTCTTAGCATGATAAAGAAGATTCAAAGAGAGTGAGATGCCAGCTCCTTTCATTCAGTCAGTAGCTTCAATCATTTCTGGACGTTTTTCAATGGCAAAAATCAATGAATATTGTAAATGCACAAACAGTAATTTCTCCACATTGCAAGGTGCAATTCTGAAATTTTTTGCTTTTTCCTGCTCCTCTTAGCATGATAAAGAAGATTCAAAGAGAGTGAGATGCCAGCTCCTTTCATTCAGTCAGTAGCTTCAAACATTTCTGGTATATGAATAACATGATGTTTTTCAATGGCAAAAATCAATGAATATTGTAAATGCACAAACAGTAATTTCTCCGCATTGCAAGGTGCAATTTTGAAATTTTTTGCTTTTTCCTGCTCCTCTTAACATGATAAAGAAGATTCAAAGAGAGTGAGATGCCAGCTCCTTTCATTCAGTCAGTAGCTTCAATCATTTCTGGACGTTTTTCAATGGCAAAAATCAATGAATATTGTAAATGCACAAACAGTAATTTCTCCGCATTGCAAGGTGCAATTCTGAAATTTTTTGCTTTTTCCTGCTCCTCTTAGCATGATAAACAAGATTGAAAGAGAGTGAGATGCCAGCTCCTTTCATTCAGTCAGTAGCTTCAATCATTTCTGGATGTTTTTCAATGGCAAAAATCAATGAATATTGTAAATGCACAAACAGTAATTTCTCCGCATTGCAAGGTGCAATTCTGAAATTTTTTGCTTTTTCCTGCTCCTCTTAGCATGATAAACAAGATTGAAAGAGAGTGAGATGCCAGCTCCTTTCATTCAGTCAGTAGCTTCAAACATTTCTGGTATATGAATAACATGATGTTTTTCAATGGCAAAAATCAATGAATATTGTAAATGCACAAACAGTAATTTCTCCGCATTGCAAGGTGCAATTCTGAAATTTTTTGCTTTTTCCTGCTCCTCTTAGCAAGATAAACAAGATTCAAAGAGAGTGAGATGCCAGCTCCTTTCATTCAGTCAGTAGCTTCAATCATTTCTGGACTTTTTTCAATGGCAAAAATCAATGAATATTGTAAATGCACAAACAGTAATTTCTCCGCATTGCAAGGTGCAATTCTGAAATTTTTTGCTTTTTCCTGCTCCTCTTAGCATGATAAAGAAGATTCAAAGAGAGTGAGATGCCAGCTCCTTTCATTCAGTCAGTAGCTTCAATCATTTCTGGACGTTTTTCAATGGCAAAAATCAATGAATATTGTAAATGCACAAACAGTAATTTCTCCACATTGCAAGGTGCAATTCTGAAATTTTTTGCTTTTTCCTGCTCCTCTTAGCATGATAAAGAAGATTCAAAGAGAGTGAGATGCCAGCTCCTTTCATTCAGTCAGTAGCTTCAAACATTTCTGGTATATGAATAACATGATGTTTTTCAATGGCAAAAATCAATGAATATTGTAAATGCACAAACAGTAATTTCTCCGCATTGCAAGGTGCAATTTTGAAATTTTTTGCTTTTTCCTGCTCCTCTTAGCATGATAAAGAAGATTCAAAGAGAGATGCCAGCTCCTTTCATTCAGTCAGTAGCTTCAATCATTTCTGGACGTTTTTCAATGGCAAAAATCAATGAATATTGTAAATGCACAAACAGTAATTTCTCCGCATTGCAAGGTGCAATTCTGAAATTTTTTGCTTTTTCCTGCTCCTCTTAGCATGATAAACAAGATTGAAAGAGAGTGAGATGCCAGCTCCTTTCATTCAGTCAGTAGCTTCAATCATTTCTGGATGTTTTTCAATGGCAAAAATCAATGAATATTGTAAATGCACAAACAGTAATTTCTCCGCATTGCAAGGTGCAATTCTGAAATTTTTTGCTTTTTCCTGCTCCTCTTAGCATGATAAACAAGATTGAAAGAGAGTGAGATGCCAGCTCCTTTCATTCAGTCAGTAGCTTCAAACATTTCTGGTATATGAATAACATGATGTTTTTCAATGGCAAAAATCAATGAATATTGTAAATGCACAAACAGTAATTTCTCCGCATTGCAAGGTGCAATTCTGAAATTTTTTGCTTTTTCCTGCTCCTCTAAGCATGATAAAGAAGATTCAAAGAGAGTGAGATGCCAGCTCCTTTCATTCAGTCAGTAGCTTCAATCATTTCTGGACGTTTTTCAATGGCAAAAATCAATGAATATTGTAAATGCACAAACAGTAATTTCTCCGCATTGCAAGGTGCAATTCTGAAATTTTTTGCTTTTTCCTGCTCCTCTTAGCATGATAAAGAAGATTCAAAGAGAGTGAGATGCCAGCTCCTTTCATTCAGTCAGTAGCTTCAATCATTTCTGGACGTTTTTCAATGGCAAAAATCAATGAATATTGTAAATGCACAAACAGTAATTTCTCCGCATTGCAAGGTGTAATTCTGAATTTTTTTGCTTTTTCCTGCTCCTCTTAGCATGATAAAGAAGATTCAAAGAGTGTGAGATGCCAGCTCCTTTCATTCAGTCAGTAGCTTCAAACATTTCTGGTATATGAATAACATGATGTTTTTCAATGGCAAAAATCAATGAATATTGTAAATGCACAAACAGTAATTTCTCCGCATTGCAAGGTGCAATTTTGAAATTTTTTGCTTTTTCCTGCTCCTCTTAGCATGATAAAGAAGATTCAAAGAGAGTGAGATGCCAGCTCCTTTCATTCAGTCAGTAGCTTCAATCATTTCTGGACGTTTTTCAATGGCAAAAATCAATGAATATTGTAAATGCACAAACAGTAATTTCTCCGCATTGCAAGGTGCAATTCTGAATTTTTTTGCTTTTTCCTGCTCCTCTTAGCATGATAAAGATTCAAAGAGAGTGAGATGCCAGCTCCTTTCATTCAGTCAGTAGCTTCAATCATTTCTGGATGTTTTTCAATGGCAAAAATCAATGAATATTGTAAATGCACAAACAGTAATTTCTCCGCATTGCAAGGTGCAATTCTGAAATTTTTTGCTTTTTTCTGCTCCTCTTAGCATGATAAAGAAGATTCAAAGAGAGTGAGATGCCAGCTCCTTTCATTCAGTCAGTAGCTTCAAACATTTCTGGTATATGAATAACATGATGTTTTTCAATGGCAAAAATCAATGAATATTGTAAATGCACAAACAGTAATTTCTCCGCATTGCAAGGTGCAATTCTGAAATTTTTTGCTTTTTCCTGCTCCTCTTAGCATGATAAAGAAGATTCAAAGAGAGTGAGATGCCAGCTCCTTTCATTCAGTCAGTAGCTTCAATCATTTCTGGACGTTTTTCAATGGCAAAAATCAATGAATATTGTAAATGCACAAACAGTAATTTCTCCGCATTGCAAGGTGCAATTCTGAATTTTTTTGCTTTTTCCTGCTCCTCTTAGCATGATAAAGAAGATTCAAAGAGTGTGAGATGCCAGCTCCTTTCATTCAGTCAGTAGCTTCAAACATTTCTGGTATATGAATAACATGATGTTTTTCAATGGCAAAAATCAATGAATATTGTAAATGCACAAACAGTAATTTCTCCGCATTGCAAGGTGCAATTTTGAAATTTTTTGCTTTTTCCTGCTCCTCTTAGCATGATAAAGAAGATTCAAAGAGAGTGAGATGCCAGCTCCTTTCATTCAGTCAGTAGCTTCAATCATTTCTGGACGTTTTTCAATGGCAAAAATCAATGAATATTGTAAATGCACAAACAGTAATTTCTCCGCATTGCAAGGTGCAATTCTGAAATTTTTTGCTTTTTCCTGCTCCTCTTAGCATGATAAACAAGATTCAAAGAGAATGAGATGCCAGCTCCTTTCATTCAGTCAGTAGCTTCAATCATTTCTGGACGTTTTTCAATGGCAAAAATCAATGAATATTGTAAATGCACAAACAGTAATTTCTCCGCATTGCAAGGTGCAATTCTGAAATTTTTTGCTTTTTCCTGCTCCTCTTAGCATGATAAAGAAGATTCAAAGAGAGTGAGATGCCAGCTCCTTTCATTCAGTCAGTAGCTTCAAACATTTCTGCTATATGAATAACATGATGTTTTTCAATGGCAAAAATCAATGAATATTGTAAATGCACAAACAGTAATTTCTCCGCATTGCAAGGTGCAATTCTGAAATTTTTTGCTTTTTCCTGCTCCTCTTAGCATGATAAAGAAGATTCAAAGAGAGTGAGATGCCAGCTCCTTTCATTCAGTCAGTAGCTTCAATCATTTCTGGACGTTTTTCAATGGCAAAAATCAATGAATATTGTAAATGCACAAACAGTAATTTCTCCGCATTGCAAGGTGCAATTCTGAATTTTTTTGCTTTTTCCTGCTCCTCTTAGCATGATAAAGAAGATTCAAAGAGAGTGAGATGCCAGCTCCTTTCATTCAGTCAGTAGCTTCAAACATTTCTGGTATATGAATAACATGATGTTTTTCAATGGCAAAAATCAATGAATATTGTAAATGCACAAACAGTAATTTCTCCGCATTGCAAGGTGCAATTTTGAAATTTTTTGCTTTTTCCTGCTCCTCTTAGCATGATAAAGAAGATTCAGAGAGTGAGATGCCAGCTCCTTTCATTCAGTCAGTAGCTTCAATCATTTCTGGACGTTTTTCAATGGCAAAAATCAATGAATATTGTAAATGCACAAACAGTAATTTCTCCGCATTGCAAGGTGCAATTCTGAATTTTTTTGCTTTTTCCTGCTCCTCTTAGCATGATAAAGATTCAAAGAGAGTGAGATGCCAGCTCCTTTCATTCAGTCAGTAGCTTCAATCATTTCTGGATGTTTTTCAATGGCAAAAATCAATGAATATTGTAAATGCACAAACAGTAATTTCTCCGCATTGCAAGGTGCAATTCTGAAATTTTTTGCTTTTTTCTGCTCCTCTTAGCATGATAAAGAAGATTCAAAGAGAGTGAGATGCCAGCTCCTTTCATTCAGTCAGTAGCTTCAAACATTTCTGGTATATGAATAACATGATGTTTTTCAATGGCAAAAATCAATGAATATTGTAAATGCACAAACAGTAATTTCACCGCATTGCAAGGTGCAATTCTGAAATTTTTTGCTTTTTCCTGCTCCTCTTAGCATGATAAAGAAGATTCAAAGAGAGTGAGATGCCAGCTCCTTTCATTCAGTCAGTAGCTTCAATCATTTCTGGACGTTTTTCAATGGCAAAAATCAATGAATATTGTAAATGCACAAACAGTAATTTCTCCGCATTGCAAGGTGCAATTCTGAATTTTTTTGCTTTTTCCTGCTCCTCTTAGCATGATAAAGAAGATTCAAAGAGTGTGAGATGCCAGCTCCTTTCATTCAGTCAGTAGCTTCAAACATTTCTGGTATATGAATAACATGATGTTTTTCAATGGCAAAAATCAATGAATATTGTAAATGCACAAACAGTAATTTCTCCGCATTGCAAGGTGCAATTTTGAAATTTTTTGCTTTTTCCTGCTCCTCTTAGCATGATAAAGAAGATTCAAAGAGAGTGAGATGCCAGCTCCTTTCATTCAGTCAGTAGCTTCAATCATTTCTGGACGTTTTTCAATGGCAAAAATCAATGAATATTGTAAATGCACAAACAGTAATTTCTCCGCATTGCAAGGTGCAATTCTGAATTTTTTTGCTTTTTCCTGCTCCTCTTAGCATGATAAAGATTCAAAGAGAGTGAGATGCCAGCTCCTTTCATTCAGTCAGTAGCTTCAATCATTTCTGGATGTTTTTCAATGGCAAAAATCAATGAATATTGTAAATGCACAAACAGTAATTTCTCCGCATTGCAAGGTGCAATTCTGAAATTTTTTGCTTTTTTCTGCTCCTCTTAGCATGATAAAGAAGATTCAAAGAGAGTGAGATGCCAGCTCCTTTCATTCAGTCAGTAGCTTCAAACATTTCTGGTATATGAATAACATGATGTTTTTCAATGGCAAAAATCAATGAATATTGTAAATGCACAAACAGTAATTTCTCCGCATTGCAAGGTGCAATTCTGAAATTTTTTGCTTTTTCCTGCTCCTCTTAGCATGATAAATAAGATTCAAAGAGAGTGAGATGCCACCTCCTTTCATTCAGTCAGTAGCTTCAAACATTTCTGGTATATGAATAACATGATGTTTTTCAATGGCAAAAATCAATGAATATTGTAAATGCACAAACAGTAATTTCTCCGCATTGCAAGTTGCAATTCTGAAATTTTTTGCTTTTTCCTGCTCCTCTAAGCATGATAAAGAAGATTCAAAGAGAGTGAGATGCCAGCTCCTTTCATTCAGTCAGTAGCTTCAATCATTTCTGGACGTTTTTCAATGGCAAAAATCAATGAATATTGTAAATGCACAAACAGTAATTTCTCCGCATTGCAAGGTGCAATTCTGAAATTTTTTGCTTTTTCCTGCTCCTCTTAGCATGATAAACAAGATTCAAAGAGAATGAGATGCCAGCTCCTTTCATTCAGTCAGTAGCTTCAATCATTTCTGGACGTTTTTCAATGGCAAAAATCAATGAATATTGTAAATGCACAAACAGTAATTTCTCCGCATTGCAAGGTGCAATTCTGAAATTTTTTGCTTTTTCCTGCTCCTCTTAGCATGATAAAGAAGATTCAAAGAGAGTGAGATGCCAGCTCCTTTCATTCAGTCAGTAGCTTCAAACATTTCTGCTATATGAATAACATGATGTTTTTCAATGGCAAAAATCAATGAATATTGTAAATGCACAAACAGTAATTTCTCCGCATTGCAAGGTGCAATTCTGAAATTTTTTGCTTTTTCCTGCTCCTCTTAGCATGATAAAGAAGATTCAAAGAGAGTGAGATGCCAGCTCCTTTCATTCAGTCAGTAGCTTCAATCATTTCTGGACGTTTTTCAATGGCAAAAATCAATGAATATTGTAAATGCACAAACAGTAATTTCTCCGCATTGCAAGGTGCAATTCTGAATTTTTTTGCTTTTTCCTGCTCCTCTTAGCATGATAAAGAAGATTCAAAGAGAGTGAGATGCCAGCTCCTTTCATTCAGTCAGTAGCTTCAAACATTTCTGGTATATGAATAACATGATGTTTTTCAATGGCAAAAATCAATGAATATTGTAAATGCACAAACAGTAATTTCTCCGCATTGCAAGGTGCAATTTTGAAATTTTTTGCTTTTTCCTGCTCCTCTTAGCATGATAAAGAAGATTCAAAGAGAGTGAGATGCCAGCTCCTTTCATTCAGTCAGTAGCTTCAATCATTTCTGGACGTTTTTCAATGGCAAAAATCAATGAATATTGTAAATGCACAAACAGTAATTTCTCCGCATTGCAAGGTGCAATTCTGAATTTTTTTGCTTTTTCCTGCTCCTCTTAGCATGATAAAGATTCAAAGAGAGTGAGATGCCAGCTCCTTTCATTCAGTCAGTAGCTTCAATCATTTCTGGATGTTTTTCAATGGCAAAAATCAATGAATATTGTAAATGCACAAACAGTAATTTCTCCGCATTGCAAGGTGCAATTCTGAAATTTTTTGCTTTTTTCTGCTCCTCTTAGCATGATAAAGAAGATTCAAAGAGAGTGAGATGCCAGCTCCTTTCATTCAGTCAGTAGCTTCAAACATTTCTGGTATATGAATAACATGATGTTTTTCAATGGCAAAAATCAATGAATATTGTAAATGCACAAACAGTAATTTCTCCGCATTGCAAGGTGCAATTCTGAAATTTTTTGCTTTTTCCTGCTCCTCTTAGCATGATAAAGAAGATTCAAAGAGAGTGAGATGCCAGCTCCTTTCATTCAGTTAGTAGCTTCAATCATTTCTGGACGTTTTTCAATGGCAAAAATCAATGAATATTGTAAATGCACAAACAGTAATTTCTCCGCATTGCAAGGTGCAATTCTGAATTTTTTTGCTTTTTCCTGCTCCTCTTAGCATGATAAAGAAGATTCAAAGAGTGTGAGATGCCAGCTCCTTTCATTCAGTCAGTAGCTTCAAACATTTCTGGTATATGAATAACATGATGTTTTTCAATGGCAAAAATCAATGAATATTGTAAATGCACAAACAGTAATTTCTCCGCATTGCAAGGTGCAATTTTGAAATTTTTTGCTTTTTCCTGCTCCTCTTAGCATGATAAAGAAGATTCAAAGAGAGTGAGATGCCAGCTCCTTTCATTCAGTCAGTAGCTTCAATCATTTCTGGACGTTTTTCAATGGCAAAAATCAATGAATATTGTAAATGCACAAACAGTAATTTCTCCGCATTGCAAGGTGCAATTCTGAATTTTTTTGCTTTTTCCTGCTCCTCTTAGCATGATAAAGATTCAAAGAGAGTGAGATGCCAGCTCCTTTCATTCAGTCAGTAGCTTCAATCATTTCTGGATGTTTTTCAATGGCAAAAATCAATGAATATTGTAAATGCACAAACAGTAATTTCTCCGCATTGCAAGGTGCAATTCTGAAATTTTTTGCTTTTTTCTGCTCCTCTTAGCATGATAAAGAAGATTCAAAGAGAGTGAGATGCCAGCTCCTTTCATTCAGTCAGTAGCTTCAAACATTTCTGGTATATGAATAACATGATGTTTTTCAATGGCAAAAATCAATGAATATTGTAAATGCACAAACAGTAATTTCTCCGCATTGCAAGGTGCAATTCTGAAATTTTTTGCTTTTTCCTGCTCCTCTTAGCATGATAAAGAAGATTCAAAGAGAGTGAGATGCCAGCTCCTTTCATTCAGTCAGTAGCTTCAAACATTTCTGGTATATGAATAACATGATGTTTTTCAATGGCAAAAATCAATGAATATTGTAAATGCACAAACAGTAATTTCTCCGCATTGCAAGGTGCAATTCTGAAATTTTTTGCTTTTTCCTGCTCCTCTAAGCATGATAAAGAAGATTCCAAGAGAGTGAGATGCCAGCTCCTTTCATTCAGTCAGTAGCTTCAATCATTTCTGGACGTTTTTCAATGGCAAAAATCAATGAATATTGTAAATGCACAAACAGTAATTTCTCCGCATTGCAAGGTGCAATTCTGAAATTTTTTGCTTTTTCCTGCTCCTCTTAGCATGATAAACAAGATTCAAAGAGAATGAGATGCCAGCTCCTTTCATTCAGTCAGTAGCTTCAATCATTTCTGGACGTTTTTCAATGGCAAAAATCAATGAATATTGTAAATGCACAAACAGTAATTTCTCCGCATTGCAAGGTGCAATTCTGAAATTTTTTGCTTTTTCCTGCTCCTCTTAGCATGATAAAGAAGATTCAAAGAGAGTGAGATGCCAGCTCCTTTCATTCAGTCAGTAGCTTCAAACATTTCTGCTATATGAATAACATGATGTTTTTCAATGGCAAAAATCAATGAATATTGTAAATGCACAAACAGTAATTTCTCCGCATTGCAAGGTGCAATTCTGAAATTTTTTGCTTTTTCCTGCTCCTCTTAGCATGATAAAGAAGATTCAAAGAGAGTGAGATGCCAGCTCCTTTCATTCAGTCAGTAGCTTCAATCATTTCTGGACGTTTTTCAATGGCAAAAATCAATGAATATTGTAAATGCACAAACAGTAATTTCTCCGCATTGCAAGGTGCAATTCTGAATTTTTTTGCTTTTTCCTGCTCCTCTTAGCATGATAAAGAAGATTCAAAGAGAGTGAGATGCCAGCTCCTTTCATTCAGTCAGTAGCTTCAAACATTTCTGGTATATGAATAACATGATGTTTTTCAATGGCAAAAATCAATGAATATTGTAAATGCACAAACAGTAATTTCTCCGCATTGCAAGGTGCAATTTTGAAATTTTTTGCTTTTTCCTGCTCCTCTTAGCATGATAAAGAAGATTCAAAGAGAGTGAGATGCCAGCTCCTTTCATTCAGTCAGTAGCTTCAATCATTTCTGGACGTTTTTCAATGGCAAAAATCAATGAATATTGTAAATGCACAAACAGTAATTTCTCCGCATTGCAAGGTGCAATTCTGAATTTTTTTGCTTTTTCCTGCTCCTCTTAGCATGATAAACAAGATTCAAAGAGAGTGAGATGCCAGCTCCTTTCATTCAGTCAGTAGCTTCAATCATTTCTGGATGTTTTTCAATGGCAAAAATCAATGAATATTGTAAATGCACAAACAGTAATTTCTCCGCATTGCAAGGTGCAATTCTGAAATTTTTTGCTTTTTTCTGCTCCTCTTAGCATGATAAAGAAGATTCAAAGAGAGTGAGATGCCAGCTCCTTTCATTCAGTCAGTAGCTTCAAACATTTCTGGTATATGAATAACATGATGTTTTTCAATGGCAAAAATCAATGAATATTGTAAATGCACAAACAGTAATTTCTCCGCATTGCAAGGTGCAATTCTGAAATTTTTTGCTTTTTCCTGCTCCTCTTAGCATGATAAAGAAGATTCAAAGAGAGTGAGATGCCAGCTCCTTTCATTCAGTCAGTAGCTTCAAACATTTCTGGTATATGAATAACATGATGTTTTTCAATGGCAAAAATCAATGAATATTGTAAATGCACAAACAGTAATTTCTCCGCATTGCAAGGTGCAATTCTGAAATTTTTTGCTTTTTCCTGCTCCTCTAAGCATGATAAAGAAGATTCAAAGAGAGTGAGATGCCAGCTCCTTTCATTCAGTCAGTAGCTTCAATCATTTCTGGACGTTTTTCAATGGCAAAAATCAATGAATATTGTAAATGCACAAACAGTAATTTCTCCGCATTGCAAGGTGCAATTCTGAAATTTTTTGCTTTTTCCTGCTCCTCTTAGCATGATAAACAAGATTCAAAGAGAATGAGATGCCAGCTCCTTTCATTCAGTCAGTAGCTTCAATCATTTCTGGACGTTTTTCAATGGCAAAAATCAATGAATATTGTAAATGCACAAACAGTAATTTCTCCGCATTGCAAGGTGCAATTCTGAAATTTTTTGCTTTTTCCTGCTCCTCTTAGCATGATAAAGAAGATTCAAAGAGAGTGAGATGCCAGCTCCTTTCATTCAGTCAGTAGCTTCAAACATTTCTGGTATATGAATAACATGATGTTTTTCAATGGCAAAAATCAATGAATATTGTAAATGCACAAACAGTAATTTCTCCGCATTGCAAGGTGCAATTCTGAAATTTTTTGCTTTTTCCTGCTCCTCTTAGCATGATAAAGAAGATTCAAAGAGAGTGAGATGCCAGCTCCTTTCATTCAGTCAGTAGCTTCAATCATTTCTGGACGTTTTTCAATGGCAAAAATCAATGAATATTGTAAATGCACAAACAGTAATTTCTCCGCATTGCAAGGTGCAATTCTGAATTTTTTTGCTTTTTCCTGCTCCTCTTAGCATGATAAAGAAGATTCAAAGAGAGTGAGATGCCAGCTCCTTTCATTCAGTCAGTAGCTTCAATCATTTCTGGACGTTTTTCAATGGCAAAAATCAATGAATATTGTAAATGCACAAACAGTAATTTCTCCGCATTGCAAGGTGCAATTCTGAAATTTTTTGCTTTTTCCTGCTCCTCTTAGCATGATAAAGAAGATTCAAAGAGAGTGAGATGCCAGCTCCTTTCATTCAGTCAGTAGCTTCAAACATTTCTGGTATATGAATAACATAATGTTTTTCAATGGCAAAAATCAATGAATATTGTAAATGCACAAACAGTAATTTCTCCGCATTGCAAGGTGCAATTCTGAAATTTTTTGCTTTTTCCTGCTCCTCTTAGCATGATAAACAAGATTCAAAGAGAGTGAGATGCCAGCTCCTGTCATTCAGTCAGTAGCTTCAATCATTTCTGGACGTTTTTCAATGGCAAAAATCAATGAATATTGTAAATGCACAAACAGTAATTTCTCCGCATTGCAAGGTGCAATTCTGAAATTTTTTGCTTTTTCCTGCTCCTCTTAGCATGATAAAGAAGATTCAAAGAGAGTGAGATGCCAGCTCCTTTCATTCAGTCAGTAGCTTCAAACATTTCTGGTATATGAATAACATGATGTTTTTCAATGGCAAAAATCAATGAATATTGTAAATGCACAAACAGTAATTTCTCCGCATTGCAAGGTGCAATTCTGAAATTTTTTGCTTTTTCCTGCTCCTCTTAGCATGATAAAGAAGATTCAAAGAGAGTGAGATGCCAGCTCCTTTCATTCAGTCAGTAGCTTCAATCATTTCTGGACGTTTTTCAATGGCAAAAATCAATGAATATTGTAAATGCACAAACAGTAATTTCTCCGCATTGCAAGGTGCAATTCTGAATTTTTTTGCTTTTTCCTGCTCCTCTTAGCATGATAAAGAAGATTCAAAGAGAGTGAGATGCCAGCTCCTTTCATTCAGTCAGTAGCTTCAAACATTTCTGGTATATGAATAACATGATGTTTTTCAATGGCAAAAATCAATGAATATTGTAAATGCACAAACAGTAATTTCTCCGCATTGCAAGGTGCAATTCTGAAATTTTTTGCTTTTTCCTGCTCCTCTTAGCATGATAAAGAAGATTCAAAGAGAGTGAGATGCCAGCTCCTTTCATTCAGTCAGTAGCTTCAATCATTTCTGGACGTTTTTCAATGGCAAAAATCAATGAATATTGTAAATGCACAAACAGTAATTTCTCCGCATTGCAAGGTGCAATTCTGAAATTTTTTGCTTTTTCCTGCTCCTCTTAGCAAGATAAACAAGATTCAAAGAGAGTGAGATGCCAGCTCCTTTCATTCAGTCAGTAGCTTCAATCATTTCTGGACGTTTTTCAATGGCAAAAATCAATGAATATTGTAAATGCACAAACAGTAATTTCTCCGCATTGCAAGGTGCAATTCTGAAATTTTTTGCTTTTTCCTGCTCCTCTTAGCATGATAAAGAAGATTCAAAGAGAGTGAGATGCCAGCTCCTTTCATTCAGTCAGTAGCTTCAATCATTTCTGGACGTTTTTCAATGGCAAAAATCAATGAATATTGTAAATGCACAAACAGTAATTTCTCCGCATTGCAAGGTGCAATTCTGAAATTTTTTGCTTTTTCCTGCTCCTCTTAGCATGATAAAGAAGATTCAAAGAGAGTGAGATGCCAGCTCCTTTCATTCAGTCAGTAGCTTCAAACATTTCTGGTATATGAATAACATGATGTTTTTCAATGGCAAAAATCAATGAATATTGTAAATGCACAAACAGTAATTTCTCCGCATTGCAGGGTGCAATTTTGAAATTTTTTGCTTTTTCCTGCTCCTCTTAGCATGATAAAGAAGATTCAAAGAGAGTGAGATGCCAGCTCCTTTCATTCAGTCAGTAGCTTCAATCATTTCTGGACGTTTTTCAATGGCAAAAATCAATGAATATTGTAAATGCACAAACAGTAATTTCTCCGCATTGCAAGGTGCAATTCTGAAATTTTTTGCTTTTTCCTGCTCCTCTTAGCATGATAAACAAGATTGAAAGAGAGTGAGATGCCAGCTCCTTTCATTCAGTCAGTAGCTTCAATCATTTCTGGATGTTTTTCAATGGCAAAAATCAATGAATATTGTAAATGCACAAACAGTAATTTCTCCGCATTGCAAGGTGCAATTCTGAAATTTTTTGCTTTTTCCTGCTCCTCTTAGCATGATAAACAAGATTGAAAGAGAGTGAGATGCCAGCTCCTTTCATTCAGTCAGTAGCTTCAAACATTTCTGGTATATGAATAACATGATGTTTTTCAATGGCAAAAATCAATGAATATTGTAAATGCACAAACAGTAATTTCTCCGCATTGCAATGTGCAATTCTGAAATTTTTTGCTTTTTCCTGCTCCTCTAAGCATGATAAAGAAGATTCAAAGAGAGTGAGATGCCAGCTCCTTTCATTCAGTCAGTAGCTTCAATCATTTCTGGACGTTTTTCAATGGCAAAAATCAATGAATATTGTAAATGCACAAACAGTAATTTCTCCGCATTGCAAGGTGCAATTCTGAAATGTTTTGCTTTTTCCTGCTCCTCTTAGCATGATAAACAAGATTCAAAGAGAATGAGATGCCAGCTCCTTTCATTCAGTCAGTAGCTTCAATCATTTCTGGACGTTTTTCAATGGCAAAAATCAATGAATATTGTAAATGCACAAACAGTAATTTCTCCGCATTGCAAGGTGCAATTCTGAAATTTTTTGCTTTTTCCTGCTCCTCTTAGCATGATAAAGAAGATTCAAAGAGAGTGAGATGCCAGCTCCTTTCATTCAGTCAGTAGCTTCAAACATTTCTGGTATATGAATAACATGATGTTTTTCAATGGCAAAAATCAATGAATATTGTAAATGCACAAACAGTAATTTCTCCGCATTGCAAGGTGCAATTCTGAAATTTTTTGCTTTTTCCTGCTCCTCTTAGCATGATAAAGAAGATTCAAAGAGAGTGAGATGCCAGCTCCTTTCATTCAGTCAGTAGCTTCAATCATTTCTGGACGTTTTTCAATGGCAAAAATCAATGAATATTGTAAATGCACAAACAGTAATTTCTCCGCATTGCAAGGTGCAATTCTGAATTTTTTTGCTTTTTCCTGCTCCTCTTAGCATGATAAAGAAGATTCAAAGAGTGTGAGATGCCAGCTCCTTTCATTCAGTCAGTAGCTTCAAACATTTCTGGTATATGAATAACATGATGTTTTTCAATGGCAAAAATCAATGAATATTGTAAATGCACAAACAGTAATTTCTCCGCATTGCAAGGTGCAATTTTGAAATTTTTTGCTTTTTCCTGCTCCTCTTAGCATGATAAAGAAGATTCAAAGAGAGTGAGATGCCAGCTCCTTTCATTCAGTCAGTAGCTTCAATCATTTCTGGACGTTTTTCAATGGCAAAAATCAATGAATATTGTAAATGCACAAACAGTAATTTCTCCGCATTGCAAGGTGCAATTCTGAATTTTTTTGCTTTTTCCTGCTCCTCTTAGCATGATAAAGATTCAAAGAGAGTGAGATGCCAGCTCCTTTCATTCAGTCAGTAGCTTCAATCATTTCTGGATGTTTTTCAATGGCAAAAATCAATGAATATTGTAAATGCACAAACAGTAATTTCTCCGCATTGCAAGGTGCAATTCTGAAATTTTTTGCTTTTTTCTGCTCCTCTTAGCATGATAAAGAAGATTCAAAGAGAGTGAGATGCCAGCTCCTTTCATTCAGTCAGTAGCTTCAAACATTTCTGGTATATGAATAACATGATGTTTTTCAATGGCAAAAATCAATGAATATTGTAAATGCACAAACAGTAATTTCTCCGCATTGCAAGGTGCAATTCTGAAATTTTTTGCTTTTTCCTGCTCCTCTTAGCATGATAAAGAAGATTCAAAGAGAGTGAGATGCCAGCTCCTTTCATTCAGTCAGTAGCTTCAAACATTTCTGGTATATGAATAACATGATGTTTTTCAATGGCAAAAATCAATGAATATTGTAAATGCACAAACAGTAATTTCTCCGCATTGCAAGGTGCAATTCTGAAATTTTTTGCTTTTTCCTGCTCCTCTTAGCATGATAAAGAAGATTCAAAGAGAGTGAGATGCCAGCTCCTTTCATTCAGTCAGTAGCTTCAATCATTTCTGGACGTTTTTCAATGGCAAAAATCATTGAATATTGTAAATGCACAAACAGTAATTTCTCCGCATTGCAAGGTGCAATTCTGAAATTTTTTGCTTTTTCCTGCTCCTCTTAGCATGATAAAGAAGATTCAAAGAGAGTGAGATGCCAGCTCCTTTCATTCAGTCAGTAGCTTCAATCATTTCTGGTATATGAATAACATGATGTTTTTCAATGGCAAAAATCAATGAATATTGTAAATGCACAAACAGTAATTTCTCCGCATTGCAAGGTGCAATTCTGAAATTTTTTGCTTTTTCCTGCTCCTCTAAGCATGATAAAGAAGACTCAAAGAGAGTGAGATGCCAGCTCCTTTCATTCAGTCAGTAGCTTCAATCATTTCTGGACGTTTTTCAATGGCAAAAATCAATGAATATTGTAAATGCACAAACAGTAATTTCTCCGCATTGCAAGGTGCAATTCTGAATTTTTTTGCTTTTTCCTGCTCCTCTTAGCATGATAAACAAGATTCAAAGAGAGTGAGATGCCAGCTCCTTTCATTCAGTCAGTAGCTTCAATCATTTCTGGATGTTTTTCAATGGCAAAAATCAATGAATATTGTAAATGCACAAACAGTAATTTCTCCGCATTGCAAGGTGCAATTCTGAAATTTTTTGCTTTTTTCTGCTCCTCTTAGCATGATAAAGAAGATTCAAAGAGAGTGAGATGCCAGCTCCTTTCATTCAGTCAGTAGCTTCAAACATTTCTGGTATATGAATAACATGATGTTTTTCAATGGCAAAAATCAATGAATATTGTAAATGCACAAACAGTAATTTCTCCGCATTGCAGGGTGCAATTTTGAAATTTTTTGCTTTTTCCTGCTCCTCTTAGCATGATAAAGAAGATTCAAAGAGAGTGAGATGCCAGCTCCTTTCATTCAGTCAGTAGCTTCAATCATTTCTGGACGTTTTTCAATGGCAAAAATCAATGAATATTGTAAATGCACAAACAGTAATTTCTCCGCATTGCAAGGTGCAATTCTGAAATTTTTTGCTTTTTCCTGCTCCTCTTAGCATGATAAACAAGATTGAAAGAGAGTGAGATGCCAGCTCCTTTCATTCAGTCAGTAGCTTCAATCATTTCTGGATGTTTTTCAATGGCAAAAATCAATGAATATTGTAAATGCACAAACAGTAATTTCTCCGCATTGCAAGGTGCAATTCTGAAATTTTTTGCTTTTTCCTGCTCCTCTTAGCATGATAAACAAGATTGAAAGAGAGTGAGATGCCAGCTCCTTTCATTCAGTCAGTAGCTTCAAACATTTCTGGTATATGAATAACATGATGTTTTTCAATGGCAAAAATCAATGAATATTGTAAATGCACAAACAGTAATTTCTCCGCATTGCAATGTGCAATTCTGAAATTTTTTGCTTTTTCCTGCTCCTCTAAGCATGATAAAGAAGATTCAAAGAGAGTGAGATGCCAGCTCCTTTCATTCAGTCAGTAGCTTCAATCATTTCTGGACGTTTTTCAATGGCAAAAATCAATGAATATTGTAAATGCACAAACAGTAATTTCTCCGCATTGCAAGGTGCAATTCTGAAATGTTTTGCTTTTTCCTGCTCCTCTTAGCATGATAAACAAGATTCAAAGAGAATGAGATGCCAGCTCCTTTCATTCAGTCAGTAGCTTCAATCATTTCTGGACGTTTTTCAATGGCAAAAATCAATGAATATTGTAAATGCACAAACAGTAATTTCTCCGCATTGCAAGGTGCAATTCTGAAATTTTTTGCTTTTTCCTGCTCCTCTTAGCATGATAAAGAAGATTCAAAGAGAGTGAGATGCCAGCTCCTTTCATTCAGTCAGTAGCTTCAAACATTTCTGGTATATGAATAACATGATGTTTTTCAATGGCAAAAATCAATGAATATTGTAAATGCACAAACAGTAATTTCTCCGCATTGCAAGGTGCAATTCTGAAATTTTTTGCTTTTTCCTGCTCCTCTTAGCATGATAAAGAAGATTCAAAGAGAGTGAGATGCCAGCTCCTTTCATTCAGTCAGTAGCTTCAATCATTTCTGGACGTTTTTCAATGGCAAAAATCAATGAATATTGTAAATGCACAAACAGTAATTTCTCCGCATTGCAAGGTGCAATTCTGAATTTTTTTGCTTTTTCCTGCTCCTCTTAGCATGATAAAGAAGATTCAAAGAGTGTGAGATGCCAGCTCCTTTCATTCAGTCAGTAGCTTCAAACATTTCTGGTATATGAATAACATGATGTTTTTCAATGGCAAAAATCAATGAATATTGTAAATGCACAAACAGTAATTTCTCCGCATTGCAAGGTGCAATTTTGAAATTTTTTGCTTTTTCCTGCTCCTCTTAGCATGATAAAGAAGATTCAAAGAGAGTGAGATGCCAGCTCCTTTCATTCAGTCAGTAGCTTCAATCATTTCTGGACGTTTTTCAATGGCAAAAATCAATGAATATTGTAAATGCACAAACAGTAATTTCTCCGCATTGCAAGGTGCAATTCTGAATTTTTTTGCTTTTTCCTGCTCCTCTTAGCATGATAAAGATTCAAAGAGAGTGAGATGCCAGCTCCTTTCATTCAGTCAGTAGCTTCAATCATTTCTGGATGTTTTTCAATGGCAAAAATCAATGAATATTGTAAATGCACAAACAGTAATTTCTCCGCATTGCAAGGTGCAATTCTGAAATTTTTTGCTTTTTTCTGCTCCTCTTAGCATGATAAAGAAGATTCAAAGAGAGTGAGATGCCAGCTCCTTTCATTCAGTCAGTAGCTTCAAACATTTCTGGTATATGAATAACATGATGTTTTTCAATGGCAAAAATCAATGAATATTGTAAATGCACAAACAGTAATTTCTCCGCATTGCAAGGTGCAATTCTGAAATTTTTTGCTTTTTCCTGCTCCTCTTAGCATGATAAAGAAGATTCAAAGAGAGTGAGATGCCAGCTCCTTTCATTCAGTCAGTAGCTTCAAACATTTCTGGTATATGAATAACATGATGTTTTTCAATGGCAAAAATCAATGAATATTGTAAATGCACAAACAGTAATTTCTCCGCATTGCAAGGTGCAATTCTGAAATTTTTTGCTTTTTCCTGCTCCTCTTAGCATGATAAAGAAGATTCAAAGAGAGTGAGATGCCAGCTCCTTTCATTCAGTCAGTAGCTTCAATCATTTCTGGACGTTTTTCAATGGCAAAAATCATTGAATATTGTAAATGCACAAACAGTAATTTCTCCGCATTGCAAGGTGCAATTCTGAAATTTTTTGCTTTTTCCTGCTCCTCTTAGCATGATAAAGAAGATTCAAAGAGAGTGAGATGCCAGCTCCTTTCATTCAGTCAGTAGCTTCAATCATTTCTGGTATATGAATAACATGATGTTTTTCAATGGCAAAAATCAATGAATATTGTAAATGCACAAACAGTAATTTCTCCGCATTGCAAGGTGCAATTCTGAAATTTTTTGCTTTTTCCTGCTCCTCTAAGCATGATAAAGAAGACTCAAAGAGAGTGAGATGCCAGCTCCTTTCATTCAGTCAGTAGCTTCAATCATTTCTGGACGTTTTTCAATGGCAAAAATCAATGAATATTGTAAATGCACAAACAGTAATTTCTCCGCATTGCAAGGTGCAATTCTGAATTTTTTTGCTTTTTCCTGCTCCTCTTAGCATGATAAACAAGATTCAAAGAGAGTGAGATGCCAGCTCCTTTCATTCAGTCAGTAGCTTCAATCATTTCTGGATGTTTTTCAATGGCAAAAATCAATGAATATTGTAAATGCACAAACAGTAATTTCTCCGCATTGCAAGGTGCAATTCTGAAATTTTTTGCTTTTTTCTGCTCCTCTTAGCATGATAAAGAAGATTCAAAGAGAGTGAGATGCCAGCTCCTTTCATTCAGTCAGTAGCTTCAAACATTTCTGGTATATGAATAACATGATGTTTTTCAATGGCAAAAATCAATGAATATTGTAAATGCACAAACAGTAATTTCTCCGCATTGCAAGGTGCAATTCTGAAATTTTTTGCTTTTTCCTGCTCCTCTTAGCATGATAAAGAAGATTCAAAGAGAGTGAGATGCCAGCTCCTTTCATTCAGTCAGTAGCTTCAAACATTTCTGGTATATGAATAACATGATGTTTTTCAATGGCAAAAATCAATGAATATTGTAAATGCACAAACAGTAATTTCTCCGCATTGCAAGGTGCAATTCTGAAATTTTTTGCTTTTTCCTGCTCCTCTAAGCATGATAAAGAAGATTCAAAGAGAGTGAGATGCCAGCTCCTTTCATTCAGTCAGTAGCTTCAATCATTTCTGGACGTTTTTCAATGGCAAAAATCAATGAATATTGTAAATGCACAAACAGTAATTTCTCCGCATTGCAAGGTGCAATTCTGAAATTTTTTGCTTTTTCCTGCTCCTCTTAGCATGATAAACAAGATTCAAAGAGAATGAGATGCCAGCTCCTTTCATTCAGTCAGTAGCTTCAATCATTTCTGGACGTTTTTCAATGGCAAAAATCAATGAATATTGTAAATGCACAAACAGTAATTTCTCCGCATTGCAAGGTGCAATTCTGAAATTTTTTGCTTTTTCCTGCTCCTCTTAGCATGATAAAGAAGATTCAAAGAGAGTGAGATGCCAGCTCCTTTCATTCAGTCAGTAGCTTCAAACATTTCTGGTATATGAATAACATGATGTTTTTCAATGGCAAAAATCAATGAATATTGTAAATGCACAAACAGTAATTTCTCCGCATTGCAAGGTGCAATTCTGAAATTTTTTGCTTTTTCCTGCTCCTCTTAGCATGATAAAGAAGATTCAAAGAGAGTGAGATGCCAGCTCCTTTCATTCAGTCAGTAGCTTCAATCATTTCTGGACGTTTTTCAATGGCAAAAATCAATGAATATTGTAAATGCACAAACAGTAATTTCTCCGCATTGCAAGGTGCAATTCTGAATTTTTTTGCTTTTTCCTGCTCCTCTTAGCATGATAAAGAAGATTCAAAGAGAGTGAGATGCCAGCTCCTTTCATTCAGTCAGTAGCTTCAATCATTTCTGGACGTTTTTCAATGGCAAAAATCAATGAATATTGTAAATGCACAAACAGTAATTTCTCCGCATTGCAAGGTGCAATTCTGAAATTTTTTGCTTTTTCCTGCTCCTCTTAGCATGATAAAGAAGATTCAAAGAGAGTGAGATGCCAGCTCCTTTCATTCAGTCAGTAGCTTCAAACATTTCTGGTATATGAATAACATGATGTTTTTCAATGGCAAAAATCAATGAATATTGTAAATGCACAAACAGTAATTTCTCCGCATTGCAAGGTGCAATTCTGAAATTTTTTGCTTTTTCCTGCTCCTCTTAGCATGATAAACAAGATTCAAAGAGAGTGAGATGCCAGCTCCTGTCATTCAGTCAGTAGCTTCAATCATTTCTGGACGTTTTTCAATGGCAAAAATCAATGAATATTGTAAATGCACAAACAGTAATTTCTCCGCATTGCAAGGTGCAATTCTGAAATTTTTTGCTTTTTCCTGCTCCTCTTAGCATGATAAAGAAGATTCAAAGAGAGTGAGATGCCAGCTCCTTTCATTCAGTCAGTAGCTTCAAACATTTCTGGTATATGAATAACATGATGTTTTTCAATGGCAAAAATCAATGAATATTGTAAATGCACAAACAGTAATTTCTCCGCATTGCAAGGTGCAATTCTGAAATTTTTTGCTTTTTCCTGCTCCTCTTAGCATGATAAAGAAGATTCAAAGAGAGTGAGATGCCAGCTCCTTTCATTCAGTCAGTAGCTTCAATCATTTCTGGACGTTTTTCAATGGCAAAAATCAATGAATATTGTAAATGCACAAACAGTAATTTCTCCGCATTGCAAGGTGCAATTCTGAATTTTTTTGCTTTTTCCTGCTCCTCTTAGCATGATAAAGAAGATTCAAAGAGAGTGAGATGCCAGCTCCTTTCATTCAGTCAGTAGCTTCAAACATTTCTGGTATATGAATAACATGATGTTTTTCAATGGCAAAAATCAATGAATATTGTAAATGCACAAACAGTAATTTCTCCGCATTGCAAGGTGCAATTCTGAAATTTTTTGCTTTTTCCTGCTCCTCTTAGCATGATAAAGAAGATTCAAAGAGAGTGAGATGCCAGCTCCTTTCATTCAGTCAGTAGCTTCAATCATTTCTGGACGTTTTTCAATGGCAAAAATCAATGAATATTGTAAATGCACAAACAGTAATTTCTCCGCATTGCAAGGTGCAATTCTGAAATTTTTTGCTTTTTCCTGCTCCTCTTAGCAAGATAAACAAGATTCAAAGAGAGTGAGATGCCAGCTCCTTTCATTCAGTCAGTAGCTTCAATCATTTCTGGACGTTTTTCAATGGCAAAAATCAATGAATATTGTAAATGCACAAACAGTAATTTCTCCGCATTGCAAGGTGCAATTCTGAAATTTTTTGCTTTTTCCTGCTCCTCTTAGCATGATAAAGAAGATTCAAAGAGAGTGAGATGCCAGCTCCTTTCATTCAGTCAGTAGCTTCAATCATTTCTGGACGTTTTTCAATGGCAAAAATCAATGTATATTGTAAATGCACAAACAGTAATTTCTCCGCATTGCAAGGTGCAATTCTGAAATTTTTTGCTTTTTCCTGCTCCTCTTAGCATGATAAAGAAGATTCAAAGAGAGTGAGATGCCAGCTCCTTTCATTCAGTCAGTAGCTTCAAACATTTCTGGTATATGAATAACATGATGTTTTTCAATGGCAAAAATCAATGAATATTGTAAATGCACAAACAGTAATTTCTCCGCATTGCAGGGTGCAATTTTGAAATTTTTTGCTTTTTCCTGCTCCTCTTAGCATGATAAAGAAGATTCAAAGAGAGTGAGATGCCAGCTCCTTTCATTCAGTCAGTAGCTTCAATCATTTCTGGACGTTTTTCAATGGCAAAAATCAATGAATATTGTAAATGCACAAACAGTAATTTCTCCGCATTGCAAGGTGCAATTCTGAAATTTTTTGCTTTTTCCTGCTCCTCTTAGCATGATAAACAAGATTGAAAGAGAGTGAGATGCCAGCTCCTTTCATTCAATCAGTAGCTTCAATCATTTCTGGATGTTTTTCAATGGCAAAAATCAATGAATATTGTAAATGCACAAACAGTAATTTCTCCGCATTGCAAGGTGCAATTCTGAAATTTTTTGCTTTTTCCTGCTCCTCTTAGCATGATAAACAAGATTGAAAGAGAGTGAGATGCCAGCTCCTTTCATTCAGTCAGTAGCTTCAAACATTTCTGGTATATGAATAACATGATGTTTTTCAATGGCAAAAATCAATGAATATTGTAAATGCACAAACAGTAATTTCTCCGCATTGCAAGGTGCAATTCTGAAATTTTTTGCTTTTTCCTGCTCCTCTAAGCATGATAAAGAAGATTCAAAGAGAGTGAGATGCCAGCTCCTTTCATTCAGTCAGTAGCTTCAATCATTTCTGGACGTTTTTCAATGGCAAAAATCAATGAATATTGTAAATGCACAAACAGTAATTTCTCCGCATTGCAAGGTGCAATTCTGAAATGCTTTGCTTTTTCCTGCTCCTCTTAGCATGATAAACAAGATTCAAAGAGAATGAGATGCCAGCTCCTTTCATTCAGTCAGTAGCTTCAATCATTTCTGGACGTTTTTCAATGGCAAAAATCAATGAATATTGTAAATGCACAAACAGTAATTTCTCCGCATTGCAAGGTGCAATTCTGAAATTTTTTGCTTTTTCCTGCTCCTCTTAGCATGATAAAGAAGATTCAAAGAGAGTGAGATGCCAGCTCCTTTCATTCAGTCAGTAGCTTCAAACATTTCTGGTATATGAATAACATGATGTTTTTCAATGGCAAAAATCAATGAATATTGTAAATGCACAAACAGTAATTTCTCCGCATTGCAAGGTGCAATTCTGAAATTTTTTGCTTTTTCCTGCTCCTCTTAGCATGATAAAGAAGATTCAAAGAGAGTGAGATGCCAGCTCCTTTCATTCAGTCAGTAGCTTCAATCATTTCTGGACGTTTTTCAATGGCAAAAATCAATGAATATTGTAAATGCACAAACAGTAATTTCTCCGCATTGCAAGGTGCAATTCTGAATTTTTTTGCTTTTTCCTGCTCCTCTTAGCATGATAAAGAAGATTCAAAGAGTGTGAGATGCCAGCTCCTTTCATTCAGTCAGTAGCTTCAAACATTTCTGGTATATGAATAACATGATGTTTTTCAATGGCAAAAATCAATGAATATTGTAAATGCACAAACAGTAATTTCTCCGCATTGCAAGGTGCAATTTTGAAATTTTTTGCTTTTTCCTGCTCCTCTTAGCATGATAAAGAAGATTCAAAGAGAGTGAGATGCCAGCTCCTTTCATTCAGTCAGTAGCTTCAATCATTTCTGGACGTTTTTCAATGGCAAAAATCAATGAATATTGTAAATGCACAAACAGTAATTTCTCCGCATTGCAAGGTGCAATTCTGAATTTTTTTGCTTTTTCCTGCTCCTCTTAGCATGATAAAGATTCAAAGAGAGTGAGATGCCAGCTCCTTTCATTCAGTCAGTAGCTTCAATCATTTCTGGATCTTTTTCAATGGCAAAAATCAATGAATATTGTAAATGCACAAACAGTAATTTCTCCGCATTGCAAGGTGCAATTCTGAAATTTTTTGCTTTTTCCTGCTCCTCTTAGCATGATAAAGAAGATTCAAAGAGAGTGAGATGCCAGCTCCTTTCATTCAGTCAGTAGCTTCAAACATTTCTGGTATATGAATAACATGATGTTTTTCAATGGCAAAAATCAATGAATATTGTAAATGCACAAACAGTAATTTCTCCGCATTGCAAGGTGCAATTCTGAAATTTTTTGCTTTTTCCTGCTCCTCTTAGCATGATAAAGAAGATTCAAAGAGAGTGAGATGCCAGCTCCTTTCATTCAGTCAGTAGCTTCAATCATTTCTGGACGTTTTTCAATGGCAAAAATCAATGAATATTGTAAATGCACAAACAGTAATTTCTCCGCATTGCAAGGTGCAATTCTGAAATTTTTTGCTTTTTCCTGCTCCTCTTAGCATGATAAACAAGATTCAAAGAGAGTGAGATGCCAGCTCCTTTCATTCAGTCAGTAGCTTCAATCATTTCTGGACGTTTTTCAATGGCAAAAATCAATGAATATTGTAAATGCACAAACAGTAATTTCTCCGCATTGCAAGGTGCAATTCTGAAATTTTTTGCTTTTTCCTGCTCCTCTAAGCATGATAAAGAAGATTCAAAGAGAGTGAGATGCCAGCTCCTTTCATTCAGTCAGTAGCTTCAAACATTTCTGGCATATGAATAACATGATGTTTTTCAATGGCAAAAATCAATGAATATTGTAAATGCACAAACAGTAATTTCTCCGCATTGCAAGGTGCAATTCTGAAATTTTTTGCTTTTTCCTGCTCCTCTAAGCATGATAAAGAAGATTCAAAGAGAGTGAGATGCCAGCTCCTTTCATTCAGTCAGTAGCTTCAATCATTTCTGGACGTTTTTCAATGGCAAAAATCAATGAATATTGTAAATGCACAAACAGTAATTTCTCCGCATTGCAAGGTGCAATTCTGAAATTTTTTGCTTTATCCTGCTCCTCTTAGCATGATAAACAAGATTCAAAGAGAATGAGATGCCAGCTCCTTTCATTCAGTCAGTAGCTTCAATCATTTCTGGACGTTTTTCAATGGCAAAAATCAATGAATATTGTAAATGCACAAACAGTAATTTCTCCGCATTGCAAGGTGCAATTCTGAAATTTTTTGCTTTTTCCTGCTCCTCTTAGCATGATAAAGAAGATTCAAAGAGAGTGAGATGCCAGCTCCTTTCATTCAGTCAGTAGCTTCAAACATTTCTGGTATATGAATAACATGATGTTTTTCAATGGCAAAAATCAATGAATATTGTAAATGCACAAACAGTAATTTCTCCGCATTGCAAGGTGCAATTCTGAAATTTTTTGCTTTTTCCTGCTCCTCTTAGCATGATAAAGAAGATTCAAAGAGAGTGAGATGCCAGCTCCTTTCATTCAGTCAGTAGCTTCAATCATTTCTGGACGTTTTTCAATGGCAAAAATCAATGAATATTGTAAATGCACAAACAGTAATTTCTCCGCATTGCAAGGTGCAATTCTGAAATTTTTTGCTTTTTCCTGCTCCTCTTAGCATGATAAAGAAGATTCAAAGAGAGTGAGATGCCAGCTCCTTTCATTCAGTCAGTAGCTTCAAACATTTCTGGTATATGAATAACATGATGTTTTTCAATGGCAAAAATCAATGAATATTGTAAATGCACAAACAGTAATTTCTCCGCATTGCAAGGTGCAATTCTGAAATTTTTTGCTTTTTCCTGCTCCTCTTAGCATGATAAAGAAGATTCAAAGAGAGTGAGATGCCAGCTCCTTTCATTCAGTCAGTAGCTTCAATCATTTCTGGACGTTTTTCAATGGCAAAAATCAATGAATATTGTAAATGCACAAACAGTAATTTCTCCGCATTGCAAGGTGCAATTCTGAAATTTTTTGCTTTTTCCTGCTCCTCTTAGCAAGATAAACAAGATTCAAAGAGAGTGAGATGCCAGCTCCTTTCATTCAGTCAGTAGCTTCAATCATTTCTGGACGTTTTTCAATGGCAAAAATCAATGAATATTGTAAATGCACAAACAGTAATTTCTCCGCATTGCAAGGTGCAATTCTGAAATTTTTTGCTTTTTCCTGCTCCTCTTAGCATGATAAAGAAGATTCAAAGAGAGTGAGATGCCAGCTCCTTTCATTCAGTCAGTAGCTTCAATCATTTCTGGACGTTTTTCAATGGCAAAAATCAATGAATATTGTAAATGCACAAACAGTAATTTCTCCGCATTGCAAGGTGCAATTCTGAAATTTTTTGCTTTTTCCTGCTCCTCTTAGCATGATAAAGAAGATTCAAGGAGAGTGAGATGCCAGCTCCTTTCATTCAGTCAGTAGCTTCAATCATTTCTGGACGTTTTTCAATGGCAAAAATCAATGAATATTGTAAATGCACAAACAGTAATTTCTCCGCATTGCAAGGTGCAATTCTGAAATTTTTTGCTTTTTCCTGCTCCTCTTAGCATGATAAAGAAGATTCAAAGAGAGTGAGATGCCAGCTCCTTTCAGTCAGTAGCTTCAAACATTTCTGGTATATGAATAACATGATGTTTTTCAATGGCAAAAATCAATGAATATTGTAAATGCACAAACAGTAATTTCTCCGCATTGCAAGGTGCAATTTTGAAATTTTTTGCTTTTTCCTGCTCCTCTTAGCATGATAAAGAAGATTCAAAGAGAGTGACATGCCAGCTCCTTTCATTCAGTCAGTAGCTTCAATCATTTCTGGACGTTTTTCAATGGCAAAAATCAATGAATATTGTAAATGCACAAACAGTAATTTCTCCGCATTGCAAGGTGCAATTCTGAAATTTTTTGCTTTTTTCTGCTCCTCTTAGCATGATAAAGAAGATTCAAAGAGAGTGAGATGCCAGCTCCTTTCACTCAGTCAGTAGCTTCAAACATTTCTGGTATATGAATAACATGATGTTTTTCAATGGCAAAAATCAATGAATATTGTAAATGCACAAACAGTAATTTCTCCGCATTGCAAGGTGCAATTCTGAAATTTTTTGCTTTTTCCTGCTCCTCTTAGCATGATAAAGAAGATTCAAAGAGAGTGAGATGCCAGCTCCTTTCATTCAGTCAGTAGCTTCAATCATTTCTGGACGTTTTTCAATGGCAAAAATCAATGAATATTGTAAATGCACAAACAGTAATTTCTCCGCATTGCAAGGTGCAATTCTGAAATTTTTTGCTTTTTCCTGCTCCTCTTAGCAAGATAAACAAGATTCAAAGAGAGTGAGATGCCAGCTCCTTTCATTCAGTCAGTAGCGTCAATCATTTCTGGACGTTTTTCAATGGCAAAAATCAATGAATATTGTAAATGCACAAACAGTAATTTCTCCGCATTGCAAGGTGCAATTCTGAAATTTTTTGCTTTTTCCTGCTCCTCTTAGCATGATAACGAAGATTCAAAGAGAGTGAGATGCCAGCTCCTTTCATTCAGTCAGTAGCTTCAAACATTTCTGGTATATGAATAACATGATGTTTTTCAATGGCAAAAATCAATGAATATTGTAAATGCACAAACAGTAATTTCTCCGCATTGCAAGGTGCAATTTTGAAATTTTTTGCTTTTTCCTGCTCCTCTTAGCATGATAAAGAAGATTCAAAGAGAGTGAGATGCCAGCTCCTTTCATTCAGTCAGTAGCTTCAATCATTTCTGGACGTTTTTCAATGGCAAAAATCAATGAATATTGTAAATGCACAAACAGTAATTTCTCCGCATTGCAAGGTGCAATTCTGAATTTTTTTGCTTTTTCCTGCTCCTCTTAGCATGATAAACAAGATTCAAAGAGAGTGAGATGCCAGCTCCTTTCATTCAGTCAGTAGCTTCAATCATTTCTGGATGTTTTTCAATGGCAAAAATCAATGAATATTGTAAATGCACAAACAGTAATTACTCCGCATTGCAAGGTGCAATTCTGAAATTTTTTGCTTTTTTCTGCTCCTCTTAGCATGATAAAGAAGATTCAAAGAGAGTGAGATGCCAGCTCCTTTCATTCAGTCAGTAGCTTCAAACATTTCTGGTATATGAATAACATGATGTTTTTCAATGGCAAAAATCAATGAATATTGTAAATGCACAAACAGTAATTTCTCCGCATTGCAAGGTGCAATTCTGAAATTTTTTGCTTTTTCCTGCTCCTCTTAGCATGATAAAGAAGATTCAAAGAGAGTGAGATGCCAGCTCCTTTCATTCAGTCAGTAGCTTCAAACATTTCTGGTATATGAATAACATGATGTTTTTCAATGGCAAAAATCAATGAATATTGTAAATGCACAAACAGTAATTTCTCCGCATTGCAAGGTGCAATTCTGAAATTTTTTGCTTTTTCCTGCTCCTCTTAGCATGATAAAGAAGATTCAAAGAGAGTGAGATGCCAGCTCCTTTCATTCAGTCAGTAGCTTCAATCATTTCTGGACGTTTTTCAATGGCAAAAATCATTGAATATTGTAAATGCACAAACAGTAATTTCTCCGCATTGCAAGGTGCAATTCTGAAATTTTTTGCTTTTTCCTGCTCCTCTTAGCATGATAAAGAATATTCAAAGAGAGTGAGATGCCAGCTCCTTTCATTCAGTCAGTAGCTTCAATCATTTCTGGTATATGAATAACATGATGTTTTTCAATGGCAAAAATCAATGAATATTGTAAATGCACAAACAGTAATTTCTCCGCATTGCAAGGTGCAATTCTGAAATTTTTTGCTTTTTCCTGCTCCTCTAAGCATGATAAAGAAGATTCAAAGAGAGTGAGATGCCAGCTCCTTTCATTCAGTCAGTAGCTTCAATCATTTCTGGACGTTTTTCAATGGCAAAAATCAATGAATATTGTAAATGCACAAACAGTAATTTCTCCGCATTGCAAGGTGCAATTCTGAAATTTTTTGCTTTTTCCTGCTCCTCTAAGCATGATAAAGAAGATTCAAAGAGAGTGAGATGCCAGCTCCTTTCATTCAGTCAGTAGCTTCAATCATTTCTGGACGTTTTTCAATGGCAAAAATCAATGAATATTGTAAATGCACAAACAGTAATTTCTCCGCATTGCAAGGTGCAATTCTGAAATTTTTTGCTTTATCCTGCTCCTCTTAGCATGATAAACAAGAATCAAAGAGAATGAGATGCCAGCTCCTTTCATTCAGTCAGTAGCTTCAATCATTTCTGGACGTTTTTCAATGGCAAAAATCAATGAATATTGTAAATGCACAAACAGTAATTTCTCCGCATTGCAAGGTGCAATTCTGAAATTTTTTGCTTTTTCCTGCTCCTCTTAGCATGATAAAGAAGATTCAAAGAGAGTGAGATGCCAGCTCCTTTCATTCAGTCAGTAGCTTCAAACATTTCTGGTATATGAATAACATGATGTTTTTCAATGGCAAAAATCAATGAATATTGTAAATGCACAAACAGTAATTTCTCCGCATTGCAAGGTGCAATTCTGAAATTTTTTGCTTTTTCCTGCTCCTCTTAGCATGATAAAGAAGATTCAAAGAGAGTGAGATGCCAGCTCCTTTCATTCAGTCAGTAGCTTCAATCATTTCTGGACGTTTTTCAATGGCAAAAATCAATGAATATTGTAAATGCACAAACAGTAATTTCTCCGCATTGCAAGGTGCAATTCTGAAATTTTTTGCTTTTTCCTGCTCCTCTTAGCATGATAAAGAAGATTCAAAGAGAGTGAGATGCCAGCTCCTTTCATTCAGTCAGTAGCTTCAAACATTTCTGGTATATGAATAACATGATGTTTTTCAATGGCAAAAATCAATGAATATTGTAAATGCACAAACAGTAATTTCTCCGCATTGCAAGGTGCAATTCTGAAATTTTTTGCTTTTTCCTGCTCCTCTTAGCATGATAAAGAAGATTCAAAGAGAGTGAGATGCCAGCTCCTTTCATTCAGTCAGTAGCTTCAATCATTTCTGGACGTTTTTCAATGGCAAAAATCAATGAATATTGTAAATGCACAAACAGTAATTTCTCCGCATTGCAAGGTGCAATTCTGAAATTTTTTGCTTTTTCCTGCTCCTCTTAGCAAGATAAACAAGATTCAAAGAGAGTGAGATGCCAGCTCCTTTCATTCAGTCAGTAGCTTCAATCATTTCTGGACGTTTTTCAATGGCAAAAATCAATGAATATTGTAAATGCACAAACAGTAATTTCTCCGCATTGCAAGGTGCAATTCTGAAATTTTTTGCTTTTTCCTGCTCCTCTTAGCATGATAAAGAAGATTCAAAGAGAGTGAGATGCCAGCTCCTTTCATTCAGTCAGTAGCTTCAATCATTTCTGGACGTTTTTCAATGGCAAAAATCAATGAATATTGTAAATGCACAAACAGTAATTTCTCCGCATTGCAAGGTGCAATTCTGAAATTTTTTGCTTTTTCCTGCTCCTCTTAGCATGATAAAGAAGATTCAAGGAGAGTGAGATGCCAGCTCCTTTCATTCAGTCAGTAGCTTCAATCATTTCTGGACGTTTTTCAATGGCAAAAATCAATGAATATTGTAAATGCACAAACAGTAATTTCTCCGCATTGCAAGGTGCAATTCTGAAATTTTTTGCTTTTTCCTGCTCCTCTTAGCATGATAAAGAAGATTCAAAGAGAGTGAGATGCCAGCTCCTTTCATTCAGTCAGTAGCTTCAAACATTTCTGGTATATGAATAACATGATGTTTTTCAATGGCAAAAATCAATGAATATTGTAAATGCACAAACAGTAATTTCTCCGCATTGCAAGGTGCAATTTTGAAATTTTTTGCTTTTTCCTGCTCCTCTTAGCATGATAAAGAAGATTCAAAGAGAGTGACATGCCAGCTCCTTTCATTCAGTCAGTAGCTTCAATCATTTCTGGACGTTTTTCAATGGCAAAAATCAATGAATATTGTAAATGCACAAACAGTAATTTCTCCGCATTGCAAGGTGCAATTCTGAAATTTTTTGCTTTTTTCTGCTCCTCTTAGCATGATAAAGAAGATTCAAAGAGAGTGAGATGCCAGCTCCTTTCACTCAGTCAGTAGCTTCAAACATTTCTGGTATATGAATAACATGATGTTTTTCAATGGCAAAAATCAATGAATATTGTAAATGCACAAACAGTAATTTCTCCGCATTGCAAGGTGCAATTCTGAAATTTTTTGCTTTTTCCTGCTCCTCTTAGCATGATAAAGAAGATTCAAAGAGAGTGAGATGCCAGCTCCTTTCATTCAGTCAGTAGCTTCAATCATTTCTGGACGTTTTTCAATGGCAAAAATCAATGAATATTGTAAATGCACAAACAGTAATTTCTCCGCATTGCAAGGTGCAATTCTGAAATTTTTTGCTTTTTCCTGCTCCTCTTAGCAAGATAAACAAGATTCAAAGAGAGTGAGATGCCAGCTCCTTTCATTCAGTCAGTAGCTTCAATCATTTCTGGACGTTTTTCAATGGCAAAAATCAATGAATATTGTAAATGCACAAACAGTAATTTCTCCGCATTGCAAGGTGCAATTCTGAAATTTTTTGCTTTTTCCTGCTCCTCTTAGCATGATAACGAAGATTCAAAGAGAGTGAGATGCCAGCTCCTTTCATTCAGTCAGTAGCTTCAATCATTTCTGGACGTTTTTCAATGGCAAAAATCAATGAATATTGTAAATGCACAAACAGTAATTTCTCCGCATTGCAAGGTGCAATTCTGAAATTTTTTGCTTTTTCCTGCTCCTCTTAGCATGATAAAGAAGATTCAAAGAGAGTGAGATGCCAGCTCCTTTCATTCAGTCAGTAGCTTCAAACATTTCTGGTATATGAATAACATGATGTTTTTCAATGGCAAAAATCAATGAATATTGTAAATGCACAAACAGTAATTTCTCCGCATTGCAAGGTGCAATTTTGAAATTTTTTGCTTTTTCCTGCTCCTCTTAGCATGATAAAGAAGATTCAAAGAGAGTGAGATGCCAGCTCCTTTCATTCAGTCAGTAGCTTCAATCATTTCTGGACGTTTTTCAATGGCAAAAATCAATGAATATTGTAAATGCACAAACAGTAATTTCTCCGCATTGCAAGGTGCAATTCTGAATTTTTTTGCTTTTTCCTGCTCCTCTTAGCATGATAAAGAAGATTCAAAGAGAGTGAGATGCCAGCTCCTTTCATTCAGTCAGTAGCTTCAAACATTTCTGGTATATGAATAACATGATGTTTTTCAATGGCAAAAATCAATGAATATTGTAAATGCACAAACAGTAATTTCTCCGCATTGCAAGGTGCAATTTTGAAATTTTTTGCTTTTTCCTGCTCCTCTTAGCATGATAAAGAAGATTCAAAGAGAGTGAGATTCCAGCTCCTTTCATTCAGTCAGTAGCTTCAATCATTTCTGGACGTTTTTCAATGGCAAAAATCAATGAATATTGTAAATGCACAAACAGTAATTTCTCCGCATTGCAAGGTGCAATTCTGAATTTTTTTGCTTTTTCCTGCTCCTCTTAGCATGATAAACAAGATTCAAAGAGAGTGAGATGCCAGCTCCTTTCATTCAGTCAGTAGCTTCAATCATTTCTGGATGTTTTTCAATGGCAAAAATCAATGAATATTGTAAATGCACAAACAGTAATTACTCCGCATTGCAAGGTGCAATTCTGAAATTTTTTGCTTTTTTCTGCTCCTCTTAGCATGATAAAGAAGATTCAAAGAGAGTGAGATGCCAGCTCCTTTCATTCAGTCAGTAGCTTCAAACATTTCTGGTATATGAATAACATGATGTTTTTCAATGGCAAAAATCAATGAATATTGTAAATGCACAAACAGTAATTTCTCCGCATTGCAAGGTGCAATTCTGAAATTTTTTGCTTTTTCCTGCTCCTCTTAGCATGATAAAGAAGATTCAAAGAGAGTGAGATGCCAGCTCCTTTCATTCAGTCAGTAGCTTCAAACATTTCTGGTATATGAATAACATGATGTTTTTCAATGGCAAAAATCAATGAATATTGTAAATGCACAAACAGTAATTTCTCCGCATTGCAAGGTGCAATTCTGAAATTTTTTGCTTTTTCCTGCTCCTCTTAGCATGATAAAGAAGATTCAAAGAGAGTGAGATGCCAGCTCCTTTCATTCAGTCAGTAGCTTCAATCATTTCTGGACGTTTTTCAATGGCAAAAATCATTGAATATTGGAAATGCACAAACAGTAATTTCTCCGCATTGCAAGGTGCAATTCTGAAATTTTATGCTTTTTCCTGCTCCTCTTAGCATGATAAAGAAGATTCAAAGAGAGTGAGATGCCAGCTCCTTTCATTCAGTCAGTAGCTTCAATCATTTCTGGTATATGAATAACATGATGTTTTTCAATGGCAAAAATCAATGAATATTGTAAATGCACAAACAGTAATTTCTCCGCATTGCAAGGTGCAATTCTGAAATTTTTTGCTTTTTCCTGCTCCTCTAAGCATGATAAAGATTCAAAGAGAGTGAGATGCCAGCTCCTTTCATTCAGTCAGTAGCTTCAATCATTTCTGGACGTTTTTCAATGGCAAAAATCAATGAATATTGTAAATGCACAAACAGTAATTTCTCCGCATTGCAAGGTGCAATTCTGAAATTTTTTGCTTTTTCCTGCTCCTCTTAGCATGATAAACAAGATTCAAAGAGAGTGAGATGCCAGCTCCTTTCATTCAGTCAGTAGCTTCAATCATTTCTGGACGTTTTTCAATGGCAAAAATCAATGAATATTGTAAATGCACAAACAGTAATTTCTCCGCATTGCAAGGTGCAATTCTGAAATTTTTTGCTTTTTCCTGCTCCTCTTAGCATGATAAAGAAGATTCAAAGAGAGTGAGATGCCAGCTCCTTTCATTCAGTCAGTAGCTTCAAACATTTCTGGTATATGAATAACATGATGTTTTTCAATGGCAAAAATCAATGAATATTGTAAATGCACAAACAGTAATTTCTCCGCATTGCAAGGTGCAATTCTGAAATTTTTTGCTTTTTCCTGCTCCTCTAAGCATGATAAAGAAGATTCAAAGAGAGTGAGATGCCAGCTCCTTTCATTCAGTCAGTAGCTTCAATCATTTCTGGACGTTTTTCAATGGCAAAAATCAATGAATATTGTAAATGCACAAACAGTAATTTCTCCGCATTGCAAGGTGCAATTCTGAAATTTTTTGCTTTTTCCTGCTCCTCTTAGCATGATAAAGAAGATTCAAAGAGAGTGATATGCCAGCTCCTTTCATTCAGTCAGTAGCTTCAAACATTTCTGGTATATGAATAACATGATGTTTTTCAATGGCAAAAATCAATGAATATTGTAAATGCACAAACAGTAATTTCTCCGCATTGCAAGGTGCAATTCTGAAATTTTTTGCTTTTTCCTGCTCCTCTTAGCATGATAAAGAAGATTCAAAGAGAGTGAGATGCCAGCTCCTTTCATTCAGTCAGTAGCTTCAATCATTTCTGGACGTTTTTCAATGGCAAAAATCAATGAATATTGTAAATGCACAAACAGTAATTTCTCCGCATTGCAAGGTGCAATTCTGAAATTTTTTGCTTTTTCCTGCTCCTCTTAGCAAGATAAACAAGATTCAAAGAGAGTGAGATGCCAGCTCCTTTCATTCAGTCAGTAGCTTCAATCATTTCTGGACGTTTTTCAATGGCAAAAATCAATGAATATTGTAAATGCACAAACAGTAATTTCTCCGCATTGCAAGGTGCAATTCTGAATTTTTTTGCTTTTTCCTGCTCCTCTTAGCATGATAAAGAAGATTCAAAGAGAGTGAGATGCCAGCTCCTTTCATTCAGTCAGTAGCTTCAATCATTTCTGGACGTTTTTCAATGGCAAAAATCAATGAATATTGTAAATGCACAAACAGTAATTTCTCCGCATTGCAAGGTGCAATTCTGAAATTTTTTGCTTTTTCCTGCTCCTCTTAGCATGATAAAGAAGATTCAAAGAGAGTGAGATGCCAGCTCCTTTCATTCAGTCAGTAGCTTCAATCATTTCTGGACGTTTTTCAATGGCAAAAATCAATGAATATTGTAAATGCACAAACAGTAATTTCTCCGCATTGCAAGGTGCAAATCTGAAATTTTTTGCTTTTTCCTGCTCCTCTTAGCATGATAAAGAAGATTCAAAGAGAGTGAGATGCCAGCTCCTTTCATTCAGTCAGTAGCTTCAAACATTTCTGGTATATGAATAACATGATGTTTTTCAATGGCAAAAATCAATGAATATTGTAAATGCACAAACAGTTATTTCTCCGCATTGCAAGGTGCAATATTGAAATTTTTTGCTTTTTCCTGCTCCTCTTAGCATGATAAAGAAGATTCAAAGAGAGTGAGATGCCAGCTCCTTTCATTCAGTCAGTAGCTTCAATCATTTCTGGACGTTTTTCAATGGCAAAAATCAATGAATATTGTAATTGCACAAACAGTAATTTCTCCGCATTGCAAGGTGCAATTCTGAAATTTTTTGCTTTTTTCTGCTCCTCTTAGCATGATAAAGAAGATTCAAAGAGAGTGAGATGCCAGCTCCTTTCACTCAGTCAGTAGCTTCAAACATTTCTGGTATATGAATAACATGATGTTTTTCAATGGCAAAAATCAATGAATATTGTAAATGCACAAACAGTAATTTCTCCGCATTGCAAGGTGCAATTCTGAAATTTTTTGCTTTTTCCTGCTCCTCTTAGCATGATAAAGAAGATTCAAAGAGAGTGAGATGCCTGCTCCTTTCATTCAGTCAGTAGCTTCAATCATTTCTGGACGTTTTTCAATGGCAAAAATCAATGAATATTGTAAATGCACAAACAGTAATTTCTCCGCATTGCAAGGTGCAATTCTGAAATTTTTTGCTTTTTCCTGCTCCTCTTAGCAAGATAAACAAGATTCAAAGAGAGTGAGATGCCAGCTCCTTTCATTCAGTCAGTAGCTTCAATCATTTCTGGACGTTTTTCAATGGCAAAAATCAATGAATATTGTAAATGCACAAACAGTAATTTCTCCGCATTGCAAGGTGCAATTCTGAAATTTTTTGCTTTTTCCTGCTCCTCTTAGCATGATAAAGAAGATTCAAAGAGAGTGAGATGCCAGCTCCTTTCATTCAGTCAGTAGCTTCAATCATTTCTGGATGTTTTTCAATGGCAAAAATCAATGAATATTGTAAATGCACAAACAGTAATTTCTCCGCATTGCAAGGTGCAATTCTGAAATTTTTTGCTTTTTCCTGCTCCTCTTAGCATGATAAAGAAGATTCAAAGAGAGTGAGATGCCAGCTCCTTTCATTCAGTCAGTAGCTTCAAACATTTCTGGTATATGAATAACATGATGTTTTTCAATGGCAAAAATCAATGAATATTGTAAATGCACAAACAGTAATTTCTCCGCATTGCAATGTGCAATTTTGAAATTTTTTGCTTTTTCCTGCTCCTCTTAGCATGATAAAGAAGATTCAAAGAGAGTGAGATGCCAGCTCCTTTCATTCAGTCAGTAGCTTCAATCATTTCTGGACGTTTTTCAATGGCAAAAATCAATGAATATTGTAAATGCACAAACAGTAATTTCTCCGCATTGCAAGGTGCAATTCTGAAATTTTTTGCTTTTTCCTGCTCCTCTTAGCATGATAAACAAGATTGAAAGAGAGTGAGATGCCAGCTCCTTTCATTCAGTCAGTAGCTTCAATCATTTCTGGATGTTTTTCAATGGCAAAAATCAATGAATATTGTAAATGCACAAACAGTAATTTCTCCGCATTGCAAGGTGCAATTCTGAAATTTTTTGCTTTTTTCTGCTCCTCTTAGCATGATAAAGAAGATTCAAAGAGAGTGAGATGCCAGCTCCTTTCATTCAGTCAGTAGCTTCAAACATTTCTGGTATATGAATAACATGATGTTTTTCAATGGCAAAAATCAATGAATATTGTAAATGCACAAACAGTAATTTCTCCGCATTGCAAGGTGCAATTCTGAAATTTTTTGCTTTTTCCTGCTCCTCTAAGCATGATAAAGAAGATTCAAAGAGAGTGAGATGCCAGCTCCTTTCATTCAGTCAGTAGCTTCAATCATTTCTGGACGTTTTTCAATGGCAAAAATCAATGAATATTGTAAATGCACAAACAGTAATTTCTCCGCATTGCAAGGTGCAATTCTGAAATTTTTTGCTTTTTCCTGCTCCTCTTAGCATGATAAACAAGATTCAAAGAGAATGAGATGCCAGCTCCTTTCATTCAGTCAGTAGCTTCAATCATTTCTGGACGTTTTTCAATGGCAAAAATCAATGAATATTGTAAATGCACAAACAGTAATTTCTCCGCATTGCAAGGTGCAATTCTGAAATTTTTTGCTTTTTCCTGCTCCTCTTAGCATGATAAAGAAGATTCAAAGAGAGTGAGAAGCCAGCTCCTTTCATTCAGTCAGTAGCTTCAAACATTTCTGGTATATGAATAACATGATGTTTTTCAATGGCAAAAATCAATGAATATTGTAAATGCACAAACAGTAATTTCTCCGCATTGCAAGGTGCAATTCTGAAATTTTTTGCTTTTTCCTGCTCCTCTTAGCATGATAAAGAAGATTCAAAGAGAGTGAGATGCCAGCTCCTTTCATTCAGTCAGTAGCTTCAATCATTTCTGGACGTTTTTCAATGGCAAAAATCAATGAATATTGTAAATGCACAAACAGTAATTTCTCCGCATTGCAAGGTGCAATTCTGAATTTTTTTGCTTTTTCCTGCTCCTCTTAGCATGATAAAGAAGATTCAAAGAGAGTGAGATGCCAGCTCCTTTCATTCAGTCAGTAGCTTCAATCATTTCTGGACGTTTTTCAATGGCAAAAATCAATGAATATTGTAAATGCACAAACAGTAATTTCTCCGCATTGCAAGGTGCAATTCTGAATTTTTTTGCTTTTTCCTGCTCCTCTTAGCATGATAAAGAAGATTCAAAGAGAGTGAGATGCCAGCTCCTTTCATTCAGTCAGTAGCTTCAAACATTTCTGGTATATGAATAACATGATGTTTTTCAATGGCAAAAATCAATGAATATTGTAAATGCACAAACAGTAATTTCTCCGCATTGCAAGGTGCAATTTTGAAATTTTTTGCTTTTTCCTGCTCCTCTTAGCATGATAAAGAAGATTCAAAGAGAGTGAGATGCCAGCTCCTTTCATTCAGTCAGTAGCTTCAATCATTTCTGGACGTTTTTCAATGGCAAAAATCAATGAATATTGTAAATGCACAAACAGTAATTTCTCTGCATTGCAAGGTGCAATTCTGAATTTTTTTGCTTTTTCCTGCTCCTCTTAGCATGATAAACAAGATTCAAAGAGAGTGAGATGCCAGCTCCTTTCATTCAGTCAGTAGCTTCAATCATTTCTGGATGTTTTTCAATGGCAAAAATCAATGAATATTGTAAATGCACAAACAGTAATTTCTCCGCATTGCAAGGTGCAATTCTGAAATTTTTTGCTTTTTTCTGCTCCTCTTAGCATGATAAAGAAGATTCAAAGAGAGTGAGATGCCAGCTCCTTTCATTCAGTCAGTAGCTTCAAACATTTCTGGTATATGAATAACATGATGTTTTTCAATGGCAAAAATCAATGAATATTGTAAATGCACAAACAGTAATTTCTCCGCATTGCAAGGTGCAATTCTGAAATTTTTTGCTTTTTCCTGCTCCTCTTAGCATGATAAAGAAGATTCAAAGAGAGTGAGATGCCAGCTCCTTTCATTCAGTCAGTAGCTTCAAACATTTCTGGTATATGAATAACATGATGTTTTTCAATGGCAAAAATCAATGAATATTGTAAATGCACAAACAGTAATTTCTCCGCATTGCAAGGTGCAATTCTGAAATTTTTTGCTTTTTCCTGCTCCTCTAAGCATGATAAAGAAGATTCAAAGAGAGTGAGATACCAGCTCCTTTCATTCAGTCAGTAGCTTCAATCATTTCTGGACGTTTTTCAATGGCAAAAATCAATGAATATTGTAAATGCACAAACAGTAATTTCTCCGCATTGCAAGGTGCAATTCTGAAATTTTTTGCTTTTTCCTGCTCCTCTTAGCATGATAAACAAGATTCAAAGAGAATGAGATGCCAGCTCCTTTCATTCAGTCAGTAGCTTCAATCATTTCTGGACGTTTTTCAATGGCAAAAATCAATGAATATTGTAAATGCACAAACAGTAATTTCTCCGCATTGCAAGGTGCAATTCTGAAATTTTTTGCTTTTTCCTGCTCCTCTTAGCATGATAAAGAAGATTCAAAGAGAGTGAGATGCCAGCTCCTTTCATTCAGTCAGTAGCTTCAAACATTTCTGCTATATGAATAACATGATGTTTTTCAATGGCAAAAATCAATGAATATTTTAAATGCACAAACAGTAATTTCTCCGCATTGCAAGGTGCAATTCTGAAATTTTTTGCTTTTTCCTGCTCCTCTTAGCATGATAAAGAAGATTCAAAGAGAGTGAGATGCCAGCTCCTTTCATTCAGTCAGTAGCTTCAAACATTTCTGCTATATGAATAACATGATGTTTTTCAATGGCAAAAATCAATGAATATTTTAAATGCACAAACAGTAATTTCTCCGCATTGCAAGGTGCAATTCTGAAATTTTTTGCTTTTTCCTGCTCCTCTAAGCATGATAAAGAAGATTCAAAGAGAGTGAGATGCCAGCTCCTTTCATTCAGTCAGTAGCTTCAATCATTTCTGGACGTTTTTCAATGGCAAAAATCAATGAATATTGTAAATGCACAAACAGTAATTTCTCCGCATTGCAAGGTGCAATTCTGAAATTTTTTGCTTTTTCCTGCTCCTCTTAGCATGATAAACAAGATTCAAAGAGAATGAGATGCCAGCTCCTTTCATTCAGTCAGTAGCTTCAATCATTTCTGGACGTTTTTCAATGGCAAAAATCAATGAATATTGTAAATGCACAAACAGTAATTTCTCCGCATTGCAAGGTGCAATTCTGAAATTTTTTGCTTTTTCCTGCTCCTCTTAGCATGATAAAGAAGATTCAAAGAGAGTGAGAAGCCAGCTCCTTTCATTCAGTCAGTAGCTTCAAACATTTCTGGTATATGAATAACATGATGTTTTTCAATGGCAAAAATCAATGAATATTGTAAATGCACAAACAGTAATTTCTCCGCATTGCAAGGTGCAATTCTGAAATTTTTTGCTTTTTCCTGCTCCTCTTAGCATGATAAAGAAGATTCAAAGAGAGTGAGATGCCAGCTCCTTTCATTCAGTCAGTAGCTTCAATCATTTCTGGACGTTTTTCAATGGCAAAAATCAATGAATATTGTAAATGCACAAACAGTAATTTCTCCGCATTGCAAGGTGCAATTCTGAATTTTTTTGCTTTTTCCTGCTCCTCTTAGCATGATAAAGAAGATTCAAAGAGAGTGAGATGCCAGCTCCTTTCATTCAGTCAGTAGCTTCAAACATTTCTGGTATATGAATAACATGATGTTTTTCAATGGCAAAAATCAATGAATATTGTAAATGCACAAACAGTAATTTCTCCGCATTGCAAGGTGCAATTTTGAAATTTTTTGCTTTTTCCTGCTCCTCTTAGCATGATAAAGAAGATTCAAAGAGAGTGAGATGCCAGCTCCTTTCATTCAGTCAGTAGCTTCAATCATTTCTGGACGTTTTTCAATGGCAAAAATCAATGAATATTGTAAATGCACAAACAGTAATTTCTCTGCATTGCAAGGTGCAATTCTGAATTTTTTTGCTTTTTCCTGCTCCTCTTAGCATGATAAACAAGATTCAAAGAGAGTGAGATGCCAGCTCCTTTCATTCAGTCAGTAGCTTCAATCATTTCTGGATGTTTTTCAATGGCAAAAATCAATGAATATTGTAAATGCACAAACAGTAATTTCTCCGCATTGCAAGGTGCAATTCTGAAATTTTTTGCTTTTTTCTGCTCCTCTTAGCATGATAAAGAAGATTCAAAGAGAGTGAGATGCCAGCTCCTTTCATTCAGTCAGTAGCTTCAAACATTTCTGGTATATGAATAACATGATGTTTTTCAATGGCAAAAATCAATGAATATTGTAAATGCACAAACAGTAATTTCTCCGCATTGCAAGGTGCAATTCTGAAATTTTTTGCTTTTTCCTGCTCCTCTTAGCATGATAAAGAAGATTCAAAGAGAGTGAGATGCCAGCTCCTTTCATTCAGTCAGTAGCTTCAAACATTTCTGGTATATGAATAACATGATGTTTTTCAATGGCAAAAATCAATGAATATTGTAAATGCACAAACAGTAATTTCTCCGCATTGCAAGGTGCAATTCTGAAATTTTTTGCTTTTTCCTGCTCCTCTAAGCATGATAAAGAAGATTCAAAGAGAGTGAGATACCAGCTCCTTTCATTCAGTCAGTAGCTTCAATCATTTCTGGACGTTTTTCAATGGCAAAAATCAATGAATATTGTAAATGCACAAACAGTAATTTCTCCGCATTGCAAGGTGCAATTCTGAAATTTTTTGCTTTTTCCTGCTCCTCTTAGCATGATAAACAAGATTCAAAGAGAATGAGATGCCAGCTCCTTTCATTCAGTCAGTAGCTTCAATCATTTCTGGACGTTTTTCAATGGCAAAAATCAATGAATATTGTAAATGCACAAACAGTAATTTCTCCGCATTGCAAGGTGCAATTCTGAAATTTTTTGCTTTTTCCTGCTCCTCTTAGCATGATAAAGAAGATTCAAAGAGAGTGAGATGCCAGCTCCTTTCATTCAGTCAGTAGCTTCAAACATTTCTGCTATATGAATAACATGATGTTTTTCAATGGCAAAAATCAATGAATATTTTAAATGCACAAACAGTAATTTCTCCGCATTGCAAGGTGCAATTCTGAAATTTTTTGCTTTTTCCTGCTCCTCTTAGCATGATAAAGAAGATTCAAAGAGAGTGAGATGCCACCTCCTTTCATTCAGTCAGTAGCTTCAATCATTTCTGGACGTTTTTCAATGGCAAAAATCAATGAATATTGTAAATGCACAAACAGTAATTTCTCCGCATTGCAAGGTGCAATTCTGAATTTTTTTGCTTTTTCCTGCTCCTCTTAGCATGATAAAGAAGATTCAAAGAGAGTGAGATGCCAGCTCCTTTCATTCAGTCAGTAGCTTCAAACATTTCTGGTATATGAATAACATGATGTTTTTCAATGGCAAAAATCAATGAATATTGTAAATGCACAAACAGTAATTTCTCCGCATTGCAAGGTGCAATTTTGAAATTTTTTGCTTTTTCCTGCTCCTCTTAGCATGATAAAGAAGATTCAAAGAGAGTGAGATGCCAGCTCCTTTCATTCAGTCAGTAGCTTCAATCATTTCTGGACGTTTTTCAATGGCAAAAATCAATGAATATTGTAAATGCACAAACAGTAATTTCTCCGCATTGCAAGGTGCAATTCTGAATTTTTTTGCTTTTTCCTGCTCCTCTTAGCATGATAAACAAGATTCAAAGAGAGTGAGATGCCAGCTCCTTTCATTCAGTCAGTAGCTTCAATCATTTCTGGATGTTTTTCAATGGCAAAAATCAATGAATATTGTAAATGCACAAACAGTAATTTCTCCGCATTGCAAGGTGCAATTCTGAAATTTTTTGCTTTTTTCTGCTCCTCTTAGCATGATAAAGAAGATTCAAAGAGAGTGAGATGCCAGCTCCTTTCATTCAGTCAGTAGCTTCAAACATTTCTGGTATATGAATAACATGATGTTTTTCAATGGCAAAAATCAATGAATATTGTAAATGCACAAACAGTAATTTCTCCGCATTGCAAGGTGCAATTCTGAAATTTTTTGCTTTTTCCTGCTCCTCTTAGCATGATAAAGAAGATTCAAAGAGAGTGAGATGCCAGCTCCTTTCATTCAGTCAGTAGCTTCAAACATTTCTGGTATATGAATAACATGATGTTTTTCAATGGCAAAAATCAATGAATATTGTAAATGCACAAACAGTAATTTCTCCGCATTGCAAGGTGCAATTCTGAAATTTTTTGCTTTTTCCTGCTCCTCTAAGCATGATAAAGAAGATTCAAAGAGAGTGAGATGCCAGCTCCTTTCATTCAGTCAGTACCTTCAATCATTTCTGGACGTTTTTCAATGGCAAAAATCAATGAATATTGTAAATGCACAAACAGTAATTTCTCCGCATTGCAAGGTGCAATTCTGAAATTTTTTGCTTTTTCCTGCTCCTCTTAGCATGATAAACAAGATTCAAAGAGAATGAGATGCCAGCTCCTTTCATTCAGTCAGTAGCTTCAATCATTTCTGGACGTTTTTCAATGGCAAAAATCAATGAATATTGTAAATGCACAAACAGTAATTTCTCCGCATTGCAAGGTGCAATTCTGAAATTTTTTGCTTTTTCCTGCTCCTCTTAGCATGATAAAGAAGATTCAAAGAGAGTGAGATGCCAGCTCCTTTCATTCAGTCAGTAGCTTCAAACATTTCTGGTATATGAATAACATGATGTTTTTCAATGGCAAAAATCAATGAATATTGTAAATGCACAAACAGTAATTTCTCCGCATTGCAAGGTGCAATTCTGAAATTTTTTGCTTTTTCCTGCTCCTCTTAGCATGATAAAGAAGATTCAAAGAGAGTGAGATGCCAGCTCCTTTCATTCAGTCAGTAGCTTCAATCATTTCTGGACGTTTTTCAATGGCAAAAATCAATGAATATTGTAAATGCACAAACAGTAATTTCTCCGCATTGCAAGGTGCAATTCTGAATTTTTTTGCTTTTTCCTGCTCCTCTTAGCATGATAAAGAAGATTCAAAGAGAGTGAGATGCCAGCTCCTTTCATTCAGTCAGTAGCTTCAATCATTTCTGGACGTTTTTCAATGGCAAAAATCAATGAATATTGTAAATGCACAAACAGTAATTTCTCCGCATTGCAAGGTGCAATTCTGAAATTTTTTGCTTTTTCCTGCTCCTCTTAGCATGATAAAGAAGATTCAAAGAGAGTGAGATGCCAGCTCCTTTCATTCAGTCAGTAGCTTCAAACATTTCTGGTATATGAATAACATGATGTTTTTCAATGGCAAAAATCAATGAATATTGTAAATGCACAAACAGTAATTTCTCCGCATTGCAAGGTGCAATTCTGAAATTTTTTGCTTTTTCCTGCTCCTCTTAGCATGATAAACAAGATTCAAAGAGAGTGAGATGCCAGCTCCTGTCATTCAGTCAGTAGCTTCAATCATTTCTGGACGTTTTTCAATGGCAAAAATCAATGAATATTGTAAATGCACAAACAGTAATTTCTCCGCATTGCAAGGTGCAATTCTGAAATTTTTTGCTTTTTCCTGCTCCTCTTAGCATGATAAAGAAGATTCAAAGAGAGTGAGATGCCAGCTCCTTTCATTCAGTCAGTAGCTTCAAACATTTCTGCTATATGAATAACATGATGTTTTTCAATGGCAAAAATCAATGAATATTGTAAATGCACAAACAGTAATTTCTCCGCATTGCAAGGTGCAATTCTGAAATTTTTTGCTTTTTCCTGCTCCTCTTAGCATGATAAAGAAGATTCAAAGAGAGTGAGATGCCAGCTCCTTTCATTCAGTCAGTAGCTTCAATCATTTCTGGACGTTTTTCAATGGCAAAAATCAATGAATATTGTAAATGCACAAACAGTAATTTCTCCGCATTGCAAGGTGCAATTCTGAATTTTTTTGCTTTTTCCTGCTCCTCTTAGCATGATAAAGAAGATTCAAAGAGAGTGAGATGCCAGCTCCTTTCATTCAGTCAGTAGCTTCAATCATTTCTGGACGTTTTTCAATGGCAAAAATCAATGAATATTGTAAATGCACAAACAGTAATTTCTCCGCATTGCAAGGTGCAATTCTGAATTTTTTTGCTTTTTCCTGCTCCTCTTAGCATGATAAACAAGATTCAAAGAGAGTGAGATGCCAGCTCCTTTCATTCAGTCAGTAGCTTCAATCATTTCTGGATGTTTTTCAATGGCAAAAATCAATGAATATTGTAAATGCACAAACAGTAATTTCTCCGCATTGCAAGGTGCAATTCTGAAATTTTTTGCTTTTTTCTGCTCCTCTTAGCATGATAAAGAAGATTCAAAGAGAGTGAGATGCCAGCTCCTTTCATTCAGTCAGTAGCTTCAAACATTTCTGGTATATGAATAACATGATGTTTTTCAATGGCAAAAATCAATGAATATTGTAAATGCACAAACAGTAATTTCTCCGCATTGCAAGGTGCAATTCTGAAATTTTTTGCTTTTTCCTGCTCCTCTTAGCATGATAAAGAAGATTCAAAGAGAGTGAGATGCCAGCTCCTTTCATTCAGTCAGTAGCTTCAAACATTTCTGGTATATGAATAACATGATGTTTTTCAATGGCAAAAATCAATGAATATTGTAAATGCACAAACAGTAATTTCTCCGCATTGCAAGGTGCAATTCTGAAATTTTTTGCTTTTTTCTGCTCCTCTTAGCATGATAAAGAAGATTCAAAGAGAGTGAGATGCCAGCTCCTTTCATTCAGTCAGTAGCTTCAAACATTTCTGGTATATGAATAACATGATGTTTTTCAATGGCAAAAATCAATGAATATTGTAAATGCACAAACAGTAATTTCTCCGCATTGCAAGGTGCAATTCTGAAATTTTTTGCTTTTTCCTGCTCCTCTTAGCATGATAAAGAAGATTCAAAGAGAGTGAGATGCCAGCTCCTTTCATTCAGTCAGTAGCTTCAAACATTTCTGGTATATGAATAACATGATGTTTTTCAATGGCAAAAATCAATGAATATTGTAAATGCACAAACAGTAATTTCTCCGCATTGCAAGGTGCAATTCTGAAATTTTTTGCTTTTTCCTGCTCCTCTAAGCATGATAAAGAAGATTCAAAGAGAGTGAGATGCCAGCTCCTTTCATTCAGTCAGTACCTTCAATCATTTCTGGACGTTTTTCAATGGCAAAAATCAATGAATATTGTAAATGCACAAACAGTAATTTCTCCGCATTGCAAGGTGCAATTCTGAAATTTTTTGCTTTTTCCTGCTCCTCTTAGCATGATAAACAAGATTCAAAGAGAATGAGATGCCAGCTCCTTTCATTCAGTCAGTAGCTTCAATCATTTCTGGACGTTTTTCAATGGCAAAAATCAATGAATATTGTAAATGCACAAACAGTAATTTCTCCGCATTGCAAGGTGCAATTCTGAAATTTTTTGCTTTTTCCTGCTCCTCTTAGCATGATAAAGAAGATTCAAAGAGAGTGAGATGCCAGCTCCTTTCATTCAGTCAGTAGCTTCAAACATTTCTGGTATATGAATAACATGATGTTTTTCAATGGCAAAAATCAATGAATATTGTAAATGCACAAACAGTAATTTCTCCGCATTGCAAGGTGCAATTCTGAAATTTTTTGCTTTTTCCTGCTCCTCTTAGCATGATAAAGAAGATTCAAAGAGAGTGAGATGCCAGCTCCTTTCATTCAGTCAGTAGCTTCAATCATTTCTGGACGTTTTTCAATGGCAAAAATCAATGAATATTGTAAATGCACAAACAGTAATTTCTCCGCATTGCAAGGTGCAATTCTGAATTTTTTTGCTTTTTCCTGCTCCTCTTAGCATGATAAAGAAGATTCAAAGAGAGTGAGATGCCAGCTCCTTTCATTCAGTCAGTAGCTTCAATCATTTCTGGACGTTTTTCAATGGCAAAAATCAATGAATATTGTAAATGCACAAACAGTAATTTCTCCGCATTGCAAGGTGCAATTCTGAAATTTTTTGCTTTTTCCTGCTCCTCTTAGCATGATAAAGAAGATTCAAAGAGAGTGAGATGCCAGCTCCTTTCATTCAGTCAGTAGCTTCAAACATTTCTGGTATATGAATAACATGATGTTTTTCAATGGCAAAAATCAATGAATATTGTAAATGCACAAACAGTAATTTCTCCGCATTGCAAGGTGCAATTCTGAAATTTTTTGCTTTTTCCTGCTCCTCTTAGCATGATAAACAAGATTCAAAGAGAGTGAGATGCCAGCTCCTGTCATTCAGTCAGTAGCTTCAATCATTTCTGGACGTTTTTCAATGGCAAAAATCAATGAATATTGTAAATGCACAAACAGTAATTTCTCCGCATTGCAAGGTGCAATTCTGAAATTTTTTGCTTTTTCCTGCTCCTCTTAGCATGATAAAGAAGATTCAAAGAGAGTGAGATGCCAGCTCCTTTCATTCAGTCAGTAGCTTCAAACATTTCTGCTATATGAATAACATGATGTTTTTCAATGGCAAAAATCAATGAATATTGTAAATGCACAAACAGTAATTTCTCCGCATTGCAAGGTGCAATTCTGAAATTTTTTGCTTTTTCCTGCTCCTCTTAGCATGATAAAGAAGATTCAAAGAGAGTGAGATGCCAGCTCCTTTCATTCAGTCAGTAGCTTCAATCATTTCTGGACGTTTTTCAATGGCAAAAATCAATGAATATTGTAAATGCACAAACAGTAATTTCTCCGCATTGCAAGGTGCAATTCTGAATTTTTTTGCTTTTTCCTGCTCCTCTTAGCATGATAAAGAAGATTCAAAGAGAGTGAGATGCCAGCTCCTTTCATTCAGTCAGTAGCTTCAATCATTTCTGGACGTTTTTCAATGGCAAAAATCAATGAATATTGTAAATGCACAAACAGTAATTTCTCCGCATTGCAAGGTGCAATTCTGAATTTTTTTGCTTTTTCCTGCTCCTCTTAGCATGATAAACAAGATTCAAAGAGAGTGAGATGCCAGCTCCTTTCATTCAGTCAGTAGCTTCAATCATTTCTGGATGTTTTTCAATGGCAAAAATCAATGAATATTGTAAATGCACAAACAGTAATTTCTCCGCATTGCAAGGTGCAATTCTGAAATTTTTTGCTTTTTTCTGCTCCTCTTAGCATGATAAAGAAGATTCAAAGAGAGTGAGATGCCAGCTCCTTTCATTCAGTCAGTAGCTTCAAACATTTCTGGTATATGAATAACATGATGTTTTTCAATGGCAAAAATCAATGAATATTGTAAATGCACAAACAGTAATTTCTCCGCATTGCAAGGTGCAATTCTGAAATTTTTTGCTTTTTCCTGCTCCTCTTAGCATGATAAAGAAGATTCAAAGAGAGTGAGATGCCAGCTCCTTTCATTCAGTCAGTAGCTTCAAACATTTCTGGTATATGAATAACATGATGTTTTTCAATGGCAAAAATCAATGAATATTGTAAATGCACAAACAGTAATTTCTCCGCATTGCAAGGTGCAATTCTGAAATTTTTTGCTTTTTCCTGCTCCTCTAAGCATGATAAAGAAGATTCAAAGAGAGTGAGATGCCAGCTCCTTTCATTCAGTCAGTAGCTTCAATCATTTCTGGACGTTTTTCAATGGCAAAAATCAATGAATATTGTAAATGCACAAACAGTAATTTCTCCGCATTGCAAGGTGCAATTCTGAAATTTTTTGCTTTTTCCTGCTCCTCTTAGCATGATAAACAAGATTCAAAGAGAATTAGATGCCAGCTCCTTTCATTCAGTCAGTAGCTTCAATCATTTCTGGACGTTTTTCAATGGCAAAAATCAATGAATATTGTAAATGCACAAACAGTAATTTCTCCGCATTGCAAGGTGCAATTCTGAAATTTTTTGCTTTTTCCTGCTCCTCTTAGCATGATAAAGAAGATTCAAAGAGAGTGAGATGCCAGCTCCTTTCATTCAGTCAGTAGCTTCAAACATTTCTGGTATATGAATAACATGATGTTTTTCAATGGCAAAAATCAATGAATATTGTAAATGCACAAACAGTAATTTCTCCGCATTGCAAGGTGCAATTCTGAAATGTTTTGCTTTTTCCTGCTCCTCTTAGCATGATAAAGAAGATTCAAAGAGAGTGAGATGCCAGCTCCTTTCATTCAGTCAGTAGCTTCAATCATTTCTGGACGTTTTTCAATGGCAAAAATCAATGAATATTGTAAATGCACAAACAGTAATTTCTCCGCATTGCAAGGGGCAATTCTGAATTTTTTTGCTTTTTCCTGCTCCTCTTAGCATGATAAAGAAGATTCAAAGAGAGTGAGATGCCAGCTCCTTTCATTCAGTCAGTAGCTTCAATCATTTCTGGACGTTTTTCAATGGCAAAAATCAATGAATATTGTAAATGCACAAACAGTAATTTCTCCGCATTGCAAGGTGCAATTCTGAAATTTTTTGCTTTTTCCTGCTCCTCTTAGCATGATAAAGAAGATTCAAAGAGAGTGAGATGCCAGCTCCTTTCATTCAGTCAGTAGCTTCAAACATTTCTGGTATATGAATAACATGATGTTTTTCAATGGCAAAAATCAATGAATATTGTAAATGCACAAACAGTAATTTCTCCGCATTGCAAGGTGCAATTCTGAAATTTTTTGCTTTTTCCTGCTCCTCTTAGCATGATAAACAATATTCAAAGAGAGTGAGATGCCAGCTCCTTTCATTCAGTCAGTAGCTTCAATCATTTCTGGACGTTTTTCAATGGCAAAAATCAATGAATATTGTAAATGCACAAACAGTAATTTCTCCGCATTGCAAGGTGCAATTCTGAAATTTTTTGCTTTTTCCTGCTCCTCTTAGCATGATAAAGAAGATTCAAAGAGAGTGAGATGCCAGCTCCTTTCATTCAGTCAGTAGCTTCAAACATTTCTGGTATATGAATAACATGATATTTTTCAATGGCAAAAATCAATGAATATTGTAAATGCACAAACAGTAATTTCTCCGCATTGAAAGGTGCAATTCTGAAATTTTTTGCTTTTTCCTGCTCCTCTTAGCATGATAAAGAAGATTCAAAGAGAGTGAGATGCCAGCTCCTTTCATTCAGTCAGTAGCTTCAATCATTTCTGGACGTTTTTCAATGGCAAAAATCAATGAATATTGTAAATGCACAAACAGTAATTTCTCCGCATTGCAAGGTGCAATTCTGAAATTTTTTGCTTTTTCCTGCTCCTCTTAGCATGATAAACAAGATTCAAACAGAGTGAGATGCCAGCTCCTTTCATTCAGTCAGTAGCTTCAATCATTTCTGGACGTTTTTCAATGGCAAAAATCAATGAATATTGTAAATGCACAAACAGTAATTTCTCCGCATTGCAAGGTGCAATTCTGAAATTTTTTGCTTTTTTCTGCTCCTATTAGCATGATAAAGAAGATTCAAAGAGAGTGAGATGCCAGCTCCTTTCATTCAGTCAGTAGCTTCAAACATTTCTGGTATATGAATAACATGATGTTTTTCAATGGCAAAAATCAATGAATATTGTAAATGCACAAACAGTAATTTCTCCGCATTGCAAGGTGCAATTCTGAAATTTTTTGCTTTTTCCTGCTCCTCTTAGCATGATAAAGAAGATTCAAAGAGAGTGAGATGCCAGCTCCTTTCATTCAGTCAGTAGCTTCAATCATTTCTGGACGTTTTTCAATGGCAAAAATCAGTGAATATTGTAAATGCACAAACAGTAATTTCTCCGCATTGCAAGGTGCAATTCTGAAATTTTTTGCTTTTTCCTGCTCCTCTTAGCAAGATAAACCAGATTCAAAGAGAGTGAGATGCCAGCTCCTTTCATTCAGTCAGTAGCTTCAATCATTTCTGGACGTTTTTCAATGGCAAAAATCAATGAATATTGTAAATGCACAAACAGTAATTTCTCCGCATTGCAAGGTGCAATTCTGAAATTTTTTGCTTTTTCCTGCTCCTCTTAGCATGATAAAGAAGATTCAAAGAGAGTGAGATGCCAGCTCCTTTCATTCAGTCAGTAGCTTCAATCATTTCTGGACGTTTTTCAATGGCAAAAATCAATGAATATTGTAAATGCACAAACAGTAATTTCTCCGCATTGCAAGGTGCAATTCTGAAATTTTTTGCTTTTTCCTGCTCCTCTTAGCATGATAAAGAAGATTCAAAGAGAGTGAGATGCCAGCTCCTTTCATTCAGTCAGTAGCTTCAATCATTTCTGGACGTTTTTCAATGGCAAAAATCAATGAATATTGTAAATGCACAAACAGTAATTTCTCCGCATTGCAAGGTGCAATTCTGAAATTTTTTGCTTTTTCCTGCTCCTCTTAGCATGATAAAGAAGATTCAAAGAGAGTGAGATGCCAGCTCCTTTCATTCAGTCAGTAGCTTCAAACATTTCTGGTATATGAATAACATGATGTTTTTCAATGGCAAAAATCAATGAATATTGTAAATGCACAAACAGTAATTTCTCCGCATTGCAAGGTGCAATTTTGAAATTTTTTGCTTTTTCCTGCTCCTCTTAGCATGATAAAGAAGATTCAAAGAGAGTGAGATGCCAGCTCCTTTCATTCAGTCAGTAGCTTCAAACATTTCTGGTATATGAATAACATGATGTTTTTCAATGGCAAAAATCAATGAATATTGTAAATGCACAAACAATAATTTCTCCGCATTGCAAGGTGCAATTCTGAAATTTTTTGCTTTTTCCTGCTCCTCTTAGCATGATAAAGAAGATTCAAAGAGAGTGAGATGCCAGCTCCTTTCATTCAGTCAGTAGCTTCAATCATTTCTGGACGTTTTTCAATGGCAAAAATCAATGAATATTGTAAATGCACAAACAGTAATTTCTCCGCATTGCAAGGTGCAATTCTGAATTTTTTTGCTTTTTCCTGCTCCTCTTAGCATGTTAAAGATTCAAAGAGAGTGAGATGCCAGCTCCTTTCATTCAGTCAGTAGCTTCAAACATTTCTGGTATATGAATAACATGATGTTTTTCAATGGCAAAAATCAATGAATATTGTAAATGCACAAACAGTAATTTCTCCGCATTGCAAGGTGCAATTTTGAAATTTTTTGCTTTTTCCTGCTCCTCTTAGCATGATAAAGAAGATTCAAAGAGAGTGAGATGCCAGCTCCTTTCATTCAGTCAGTAGCTTCAATCATTTCTGGACGTTTTTCAATGGCAAAAATCAATGAATATTGTAAATGCACAAACAGTAATTTCTCCGCATTGAAAGGTGCAATTCTGAAATTTTTTGCTTTTTCCTGCTCCTCTTAGCATGATAAACAAGATTCAAAGAGAGTGAGATGCCAGCTCCTTTCATTCAGTCAGTAGCTTCAATCATTTCTGGATGTTTTTCAATGGCAAAAATCAATGAATATTGTAAATGCACAAACAGTAATTTCTCCGCATTGCAAGGTGCAATTCTGAAATTTTTTGCTTTTTTCTGCTCCTCTTAGCATGATAAAGAAGATTCAAAGAGAGTGAGATGCCAGCTCCTTTCATTCAGTCAGTAGCTTCAAACATTTCTGGTATATGAATAACATGATGTTTTTCAATGGCAAAAATCAATGAATATTGTAAATGCACAAACAGTAATTTCTCCGCATTGCAAGGTGCAATTCTGAAATTTTTTGCTTTTTCCTGCTCCTCTTAGCATGATAAAGAAGATTCAAAGAGAGTGAGATGCCAGCTCCTTTCATTCAGTCAGTAGCTTCAAACATTTCTGGTATATGAATAACATGATGTTTTTCAATGGCAAAAATCAATGAATATTGTAAATGCACAAACAGTAATTTCTCCGCATTGCAAGGTGCAATTCTGAAATTTTTTGCTTTTTCCTGCTCCTCTTAGCATGATAAAGAAGATTCAAAGAGAGTGAGATGCCAGCTCCTTTCATTCAGTCAGTAGCTTCAATCATTTCTGGACGTTTTTCAATGGCAAAAATCATTGAATATTGCAAATGCACAAACAGTAATTTCTCCGCATTGCAAGGTGCAATTCTGAAATTTTTTGCTTTTTCCTGCTCCTCTTAGCATGATAAAGAAGATTCAAAGAGAGTGAGATGCCAGCTCCTTTCATTCAGTCAGTAGCTTCAATCATTTCTGGTATATGAATAACATGATGTTTTTCAATGGCAAAAATCAATGAATATTGTAAATGCACAAACAGTAATTTCTCCGCATTGCAAGGTGCAATTCTGAAATTTTTTGCTTTTTCCTGCTCCTCTAAGCATGATAAAGAAGATTCAAAGAGAGTGGGATGCCAGCTCCTTTCATTCAGTCAGTAGCTTCAATCATTTCTGGACGTTTTTCAATGGCAAAAATCAATGAATATTGTAAATGCACAAACAGTAATTTCTCCGCATTGCAAGGTGCAATTCTGAAATTTTTTGCTTTTTTCTGCTCCTCTTAGCATGATAAAGAAGATTCAAAGAGAGTGAGATGCCAGCTCCTTTCATTCAGTCAGTAGCTTCAAACATTTCTGGTATATGAATAACATGATGTTTTTCAATGGCAAAAATCAATGAATATTGTAAATGCACAAACAGTAATTTCTCCGCATTGCAAGGTGCAATTCTGAAATTTTTTGCTTTTTCCTGCTCCTCTTAGCATGATAAAGAAGATTCAAAGAGAGTGAGATGCCAGCTCCTTTCATTCAGTCAGTAGCTTCAATCATTTCTGGACGTTTTTCAATGGCAAAAATCAGTGAATATTGTAAATGCACAAACAGTAATTTCTCCGCATTGCAAGGTGCAATTCTGAAATGTTTTGCTTTTTCCTGCTCCTCTTAGCAAGATAAACCAGATTCAAAGAGAGTGAGATGCCAGCTCCTTTCATTCAGTCAGTAGCTTCAATCATTTCTGGACGTTTTTCAATGGCAAAAATCAATGAATATTGTAAATGCACAAACAGTAATTTCTCCGCATTGCAAGGTGCAATTCTGAAATTTTTTGCTTTTTCCTGCTCCTCTTAGCATGATAAAGAAGATTCAAAGAGAGTGAGATGCCAGCTCCTTTCATTCAGTCAGTAGCTTCAATCATTTCTGGACGTTTTTCAATGGCAAAAATCAATGAATATTGTAAATGCACAAACAGTAATTTCTCCGCATTGCAAGGTGCAATTCTGAAATTTTTTGCTTTTTCCTGCTCCTCTTAGCATGATAAAGAAGATTCAAAGAGAGTGAGATGCCAGCTCCTTTCATTCAGTCAGTAGCTTCAATCATTTCTGGACGTTTTTCAATGGCAAAAATCAATGAATATTGTAAATGCACAAACAGTAATTTCTCCGCATTGCAAGGTGCAATTCTGAAATTTTTTGCTTTTTCCTGCTCCTCTTAGCATGATAAAGAAGATTCAAAGAGAGTGAGATGCCAGCTCCTTTCATTCAGTCAGTAGCTTCAAACATTTCTGGTATATGAATAACATGATGTTTTTCAATGGCAAAAATCAATGAATATTGTAAATGCACAAACAGTAATTTCTCCGCATTGCAAGGTGCAATTTTGACATTTTTTGCTTTTTCCTGCTCCTCTTAGCATGATAAAGAAGATTCAAAGAGAGTGAGATGCCAGCTCCTTTCATTCAGTCAGTAGCTTCAAACATTTCTGGTATATGAATAACATGATGTTTTTCAATGGCAAAAATCAATGAATATTGTAAATGCACAAACAATAATTTCTCCGCATTGCAAGGTGCAATTCTGAAATTTTTTGCTTTTTCCTGCTCCTCTTAGCATGATAAAGAAGATTCAAAGAGAGTGAGATGCCAGCTCCTTTCATTCAGTCAGTAGCTTCAATCATTTCTGGACGTTTTTCAATGGCAAAAATCAATGAATATTGTAAATGCACAAACAGTAATTTCTCCGCATTGCAAGGTGCAATTCTGAATTTTTTTGCTTTTTCCTGCTCCTCTTAGCATGTTAAAGATTCAAAGAGAGTGAGATGCCAGCTCCTTTCATTCAGTCAGTAGCTTCAAACATTTCTGGTGTATGAATAACATGATGTTTTTCAATGGCAAAAATCAATGAATATTGTAAATGCACAAACAGTAATTTCTCCGCATTGCAAGGTGCAATTTTGAAATTTTTTGCTTTTTCCTGCTCCTCTTAGCATGATAAAGAAGATTCAAAGAGAGTGAGATGCCAGCTCCTTTCATTCAGTCAGTAGCTTCAATCATTTCTGGACGTTTTTCAATGGCAAAAATCAATGAATATTGTAAATGCACAAACAGTAATTTCTCCGCATTGAAAGGTGCAATTCTGAAATTTTTTGCTTTTTCCTGCTCCTCTTAGCATGATAAACAAGATTCAAAGAGAGTGAGATGCCAGCTCCTTTCATTCAGTCAGTAGCTTCAATCATTTCTGGATGTTTTTCAATGGCAAAAATCAATGAATATTGTAAATGCACAAACAGTAATTTCTCCGCATTGCAAGGTGCAATTCTGAAATTTTTTGCTTTTTTCTGCTCCTCTTAGCATGATAAAGAAGATTCAAAGAGAGTGAGATGCCAGCTCCTTTCATTCAGTCAGTAGCTTCAAACATTTCTGGTATATGAATAACATGATGTTTTTCAATGGCAAAAATCAATGAATATTGTAAATGCACAAACAGTAATTTCTCCGCATTGCAAGGTGCAATTCTGAAATTTTTTGCTTTTTCCTGCTCCTCTTAGCATGATAAAGAAGATTCAAAGAGAGTGAGATGCCAGCTCCTTTCATTCAGTCAGTAGCTTCAAACATTTCTGGTATATGAATAACATGATGTTTTTCAATGGCAAAAATCAATGAATATTGTAAATGCACAAACAGTAATTTCTCCGCATTGCAAGGTGCAATTCTGAAATTTTTTGCTTTTTCCTGCTCCTCTTAGCATGATAAAGAAGATTCAAAGAGAGTGAGATGCCAGCTCCTTTCATTCAGTCAGTAGCTTCAATCATTTCTGGACGTTTTTCAATGGCAAAAATCATTGAATATTGCAAATGCACAAACAGTAATTTCTCCGCATTGCAAGGTGCAATTCTGAAATTTTTTGCTTTTTCCTGCTCCTCTTAGCATGATAAAGAAGATTCAAAGAGAGTGAGATGCCAGCTCCTTTCATTCAGTCAGTAGCTTCAATCATTTCTGGTATATGAATAACATGATGTTTTTCAATGGCAAAAATCAATGAATATTGTAAATGCACAAACAGTAATTTCTCCGCATTGCAAGGTGCAATTCTGAAATTTTTTGCTTTTTCCTGCTCCTCTAAGCATGATAAAGAAGATTCAAAGAGAGTGGGATGCCAGCTCCTTTCATTCAGTCAGTAGCTTCAATCATTTCTGGACGTTTTTCAATGGCAAAAATCAATGAATATTGTAAATGCACAAACAGTAATTTCTCCGCATTGCAAGGTGCAATTCTGAAATTTTTTGCTTTTTCCTGCTCCTCTTAGCATGATAAACAAGATTCAAAGAGAGTGAGATGCCAGCTCCTTTCATTCAGTCAGTAGCTTCAATCATTTCTGGACGTTTTTCAATGGCAAAAATCAATGAATATTGTAAATGCACAAACAGTAATTTCTCCGCATTGCAAGGTGCAATTCTGAAATTTTTTGCTTTTTCCTGCTCCTCTTAGCATGATAAAGAAGATTCAAAGAGAGTGAGATGCCAGCTCCTTTCATTCAGTCAGTAGCTTCAAACATTTCTGGTATATGAATAACATGATGTTTTTCAATGGCAAAAATCACTGAATATTGTAAATGCACAAACAGTAATTTCTCCGCATTGCAAGGTGCAATTCTGAAATTCTTTGCTTTTTCCTGCTCCTCTTAGCATGATAAAGAAGATTCAAAGAGAGTGAAATGCCAGCTCCTTTCATTCAGTCAGTAGCTTCAATCATTTCTGGACGTTTTTCAGTGGCAAAAATCAATGAATATTGTAAATGCACAAACAGTAATTTCTCCGCATTGCAAGGTGCAATTCTGAAATTTTTTGCTTTTTCCTGCTCCTCTTAGCATGATAAAGAAGATTCAAAGAGAGTGAGATGCCAGCTCCTTTCATTCAGTCAGTAGCTTCAAACATTTCTGGTATATGAATAACATGATGTTTTTCAATGGCAAAAATCAATGAATATTGTAAATGCACAAACAGTAATTTCTCCGCATTGCAAGGTGCAATTTTGAAATTTTTTGCTTTTTCCTGCTCCTCTTAGCATGATAAAGAAGATTCAAAGAGAGTGAGATGCCAGCTCCTTTCATTCAGTCAGTAGCTTCAAACATTTCTGGTATATGAATAACATGATGTTTTTCAATGGCAAAAATCAATGAATATTGTAAATGCACAAACAGTAATTTCTCCGCATTGCAAGGTGCAATTCTGAAATTTTTTGCTTTTTCCTGCTCCTCTAAGCATGATAAAGAAGATTCAAAGAGAGTGAGATGCCAGCTCCTTTCAATCAGTCAGTAGCTTCAATCATTTCTGGACGTTTTTCAATGGCAAAAATCAATGAATATTGTAAATGCACAAACAGTAATTTCTCCGCATTGCAAGGTGCAATTCTGAAATTTTTTGCTTTTTCCTGCTCCTCTTAGCATGATAAACAAGATTCAAAGAGAATGAGATGCCAGCTCCTTTCATTCAGTCAGTAGCTTCAATCATTTCTGGACGTTTTTCAATGGCAAAAATCAATGAATATTGTAAATGCACAAACAGTAATTTCTCCGCATTGCAAGGTGCAATTCTGAAATTTTTTGCTTTTTCCTGCTCCTCTTAGCATGATAAACAAGATTCAAAGAGAGTGAGATGCCAGCTCCTTTCATTCAGTCAGTAGCTTCAATCATTTCTGGACGTTTTTCAATGGCAAAAATCAATGAATATTGTAAATGCACAAACAGTAATTTCTCCGCATTGCAAGGTGCAATTCTGAAATTTTTTGCTTTTTCCTGCTCCTCTTAGCATGATAAAGAAGATTCAAAGAGAGTGAGATGCCAGCTCCTTTCATTCAGTCAGTAGCTTCAAACATTTCTGGTATATGAATAACATGATGTTTTTCAATGGCAAAAATCACTGAATATTGTAAATGCACAAACAGTAATTTCTCCGCATTGCAAGGTGCAATTCTGAAATTCTTTGCTTTTTCCTGCTCCTCTTAGCATGATAAAGAAGATTCAAAGAGAGTGAAATGCCAGCTCCTTTCATTCAGTCAGTAGCTTCAATCATTTCTGGACGTTTTTCAGTGGCAAAAATCAATGAATATTGTAAATGCACAAACAGTAATTTCTCCGCATTGCAAGGTGCAATTCTGAAATTTTTTGCTTTTTCCTGCTCCTCTTAGCATGATAAAGAAGATTCAAAGAGAGTGAGATGCCAGCTCCTTTCATTCAGTCAGTAGCTTCAAACATTTCTGGTATATGAATAACATGATGTTTTTCAATGGCAAAAATCAATGAATATTGTAAATGCACAAACAGTAATTTCTCCGCATTGCAAGGTGCAATTTTGAAATTTTTTGCTTTTTCCTGCTCCTCTTAGCATGATAAAGAAGATTCAAAGAGAGTGAGATGCCAGCTCCTTTCATTCAGTCAGTAGCTTCAAACATTTCTGGTATATGAATAACATGATGTTTTTCAATGGCAAAAATCAATGAATATTGTAAATGCACAAACAGTAATTTCTCCGCATTGCAAGGTGCAATTCTGAAATTTTTTGCTTTTTCCTGCTCCTCTAAGCATGATAAAGAAGATTCAAAGAGAGTGAGATGCCAGCTCCTTTCAATCAGTCAGTAGCTTCAATCATTTCTGGACGTTTTTCAATGGCAAAAATCAATGAATATTGTAAATGCACAAACAGTAATTTCTCCGCATTGCAAGGTGCAATTCTGAAATTTTTTGCTTTTTCCTGCTCCTCTTAGCATGATAAACAAGATTCAAAGAGAATGAGATGCCAGCTCCTTTCATTCAGTTAGTAGCTTCAATCATTTCTGGACGTTTTTCAATGGCAAAAATCAATGAATATTGTAAATGCACAAACAGTAATTTCTCCGCATTGCAAGGTGCAATTCTGAAATTTTTTGCTTTTTCCTGCTCCTCTTAGCATGATAAAGAAGATTCAAAGAGAGTGAGATGCCAGCTCCTTTCATTCAGTCAGTAGCTTCAAACATTTCTGGTATATGAATAACATGATGTTTTTCAATGGCAAAAATCAATGAATATTGTAAATGCACAAACAATAATTTCTCCGCATTGCAAGGTGCAATTCTGAAATTTTTTGCTTTTTCCTGCTCCTCTTAGCATGATAAAGAAGATTCAAAGAGAGTGAGATGCCAGCTCCTTTCATTCAGTCAGTAGCTTCAATCATTTCTGGACGTTTTTCAATGGCAAAAATCAATGAATATTGTAAATGCACAAACAGTAATTTCTCCGCATTGCAAGGTGCAATTCTGAATTTTTTTGCTTTTTCCTGCTCCTCTTAGCATGTTAAAGAAGATTCAAAGAGAGTGAGATGCCAGCTCCTTTCATTCAGTCAGTAGCTTCAAACATTTCTGGTATATGAATAACATGATGTTTTTCAATGGCAAAAATCAATGAATATTGTAAATGCACAAACAGTAATTTCTCCGCATTGCAAGGTGCAATTTTGAAATTTTTTGCTTTTTCCTGCTCCTCTTAGCATGATAAAGAAGATTCAAAGAGAGTGAGATGCCAGCTCCTTTCATTCAGTCAGTAGCTTCAATCATTTCTGGACGTTTTTCAATGGCAAAAATCAATGAATATTGTAAATGCACAAACAGTAATTTCTCCGCATTGCAAGGTGCAATTCTGAAATTTTTTGCTTTTTCCTGCTCCTCTTAGCATGATAAACAAGATTCAAAGAGAGTGAGATGCCAGCTCCTTTCATTCAGTCAGTAGCTTCAATCATTTCTGGATGTTTTTCAATGGCAAAAATCAATGAATATTGTAAATGCACAAACAGTAATTTCTCCGCATTGCAAGGTGCAATTCTGAAATTTTTTGCTTTTTTCTGCTCCTCTTAGCATGATAAAGAAGATTCAAAGAGAGTGAGATGCCAGCTCCTTTCATTCAGTCAGTAGCTTCAAACATTTCTGGTATATGAATAACATGATGTTTTTCAATGGCAAAAATCAATGAATATTGTAAATGCACAAACAGTAATTTCTCCGCATTGCAAGGTGCAATTCTGAAATTTTTTGCTTTTTCCTGCTCCTCTTAGCATGATAAAGAAGATTCAAAGAGAGTGAGATGCCAGCTCCTTTCATTCAGTCAGTAGCTTCAAACATTTCTGGTATATGAATAACATGATGTTTTTCAATGGCAAAAATCAATGAATATTGTAAATGCACAAACAGTAATTTCTCCGCATTGCAAGGTGCAATTCTGAAATTTTTTGCTTTTTCCTGCTCCTCTTAGCATGATAAAGAAGATTCAAAGAGAGTGAGATGCCAGCTCCTTTCATTCAGTCAGTAGCTTCAATCATTTCTGGACGTTTTTCAATGGCAAAAATCATTGAATATTGCAAATGCACAAACAGTAATTTCTCCGCATTGCAAGGTGCAATTCTGAAATTTTTTGCTTTTTCCTGCTCCTCTTAGCATGATAAAGAAGATTCAAAGAGAGTGAGATGCCAGCTCCTTTCATTCAGTCAGTAGCTTCAATCATTTCTGGTATATGAATAACATGATGTTTTTCAATGGCAAAAATCAATGAATATTGTAAATGCACAAACAGTAATTTCTCCGCATTGCAAGGTGCAATTCTGAAATTTTTTGCTTTTTCCTGCTCCTCTAAGCATGATAAAGAAGATTCAAAGAGAGTGAGATGCCAGCTCCTTTCATTCAGTCAGTAGCTTCAATCATTTCTGGACGTTTTTCAATGGCAAAAATCAATGAATATTGTAAATGCACAAACAGTAATTTCTCCGCATTGCAAGGTGCAATTCTGAAATTTTTTGCTTTTTCCTGCTCCTCTTAGCATGATAAACAAGATTCAAAGAGAGTGAGATGCCAGCTCCTTTCATTCAGTCAGTAGCTTCAATCATTTCTGGACGTTTTTCAATGGCAAAAATCAATGAATATTGTAAATGCACAAACAGTAATTTCTCCGCATTGCAAGGTGCAATTCTGAAATTTTTTGCTTTTTCCTGCTCCTCTTAGCATGATAAAGAAGATTCAAAGAGAGTGAGATGCCAGCTCCTTTCATTCAGTCAGTAGCTTCAAACATTTCTGGTATATGAATAACATGATGTTTTTCAATGGCAAAAATCAATGAATATTGTAAATGCACAAACAGTAATTTCTCCGCATTGCAAGGTGCAATTCTGAAATTTTTTGCTTTTTCCTGCTCCTGTAAGCATGATAAAGAAGATTCAAAGAGAGTGAGATGCCAGCTCCTTTCATTCAGTCAGTAGCTTCAATCATTTCTGGACGTTTTTCAATGGCAAAAATCAATGAATATTGTAACTGCACAAACAGTAATTTCTCCGCATTGCAAGGTGCAATTCTGAAATTTTTTGCTTTTTCCTGCTCCTCTTAGCATGATAAACAAGATTCAAAGAGAATGAGATGCCAGCTCCTTTCATTCAGTCAGTAGCTTCAATCATTTCTGGACGTTTTTCAATGGCAAAAATCAATGAATATTGTAAATGCACAAACAGTAATTTCTCCGCATTGCAAGGTGCAATTCTGAAATTTTTTGCTTTTTCCTGCTCCTCTTAGCATGATAAAGAAGATTCAAAGAGAGTGAGATGCCAGCTCCTTTCATTCAGTCAGTAGCTTCAAACATTTCTGGTATATGAATAACATGATGTTTTTCAATGGCAAAAATCAAAGAATATTGTAAATGCACAAACAGTAATTTCTCCGCATTGCAAGGTGCAATTCTGAAATTTTTTGCTTTTTCCTGCTCCTCTTAGCATGATAAAGAAGATTCAAAGAGAGTGAGATGCCAGCTCCTTTCATTCAGTCAGTAGCTTCAATCATTTCTGGACGTTTTTCAATGGCAAAAATCAATGAATATTGTAAATGCACAAACAGTAATTTCTCCGCATTGCAAGGTGCAATTCTGAATTTTTTTGCTTTTTCCTGCTCCTCTTAGCATGATAAAGAAGATTCAAAGAGAGTGAGATGCCAGCTCCTTTCATTCAGTCAGTAGCTTCAAACATTTCTGGTATATGAATAACATGATGTTTTTCAATGGCAAAAATCAATGAATATTGTAAATGCACAAACAGTAATTTCTCCGCATTGCAAGGTGCAATTTTGAAATTTTTTGATTTTTCCTGCTCCTCTTAGCATGATAAAGAAGATTCAAAGAGAGTGAGATGCCAGCTCCTTTCATTCAGTCAGTAGCTTCAATCATTTCTGGACGTTTTTCAATGGCAAAAATCAATGAATATTGTAAATGCACAAACAGTAATTTCTCCGCATTGCAAGGTGCAATTCTGAAATTTTTTGCTTTTTCCTGCTCCTCTTAGCATGATAAACAAGATTCAAAGAGAGTGAGATGCCAGCTCCTTTCATTCAGTCAGTAGCTTCAATCATTTCTGGACGTTTTTCAATGGCAAAAATCAATGAATATTGTAAATGCACAAACAGTAATTTCTCCGCATTGCAAGGTGCAATTCTGAAATTTTTTGCTTTTTCCTGCTCCTCTTAGCATGATAAAGAAGATTCAAAGAGAGTGAGATGCCAGCTCCTTTCATTCAGTCAGTAGCTTCAAACATTTCTGTTATATGAATAACATGATGTTTTTCAATGGCAAAAATCAATGAATATTGTAAATGCACAAACAGTAATTTCTCCGCATTGCAAGGTGCAATTCTGAAATTTTTTGCTTTTTCCTGCTCCTGTAAGCATGATAAAGAAGATTCAAAGAGAGTGAGATGCCAGCTCCTTTCATTCAGTCAGTAGCTTCAATCATTTCTGGACGTTTTTCAATGGCAAAAATCAATGAATATTGTAACTGCACAAACAGTAATTTCTCCGCATTGCAAGGTGCAATTCTGAAATTTTTTGCTTTTTCCTGCTCCTCTTAGCATGATAAACAAGATTCAAAGAGAATGAGATGCCAGCTCCTTTCATTCAGTCAGTAGCTTCAATCATTTCTGGACGTTTTTCAATGGCAAAAATCAATGAATATTGTAAATGCACAAACAGTAATTTCTCCGCATTGCAAGGTGCAATTCTGAAATTTTTTGCTTTTTCCTGCTCCTCTTAGCATGATAAAGAAGATTCAAAGAGAGTGAGATGCCAGCTCCTTTCATTCAGTCAGTAGCTTCAAACATTTCTGGTATATGAATAACATGATGTTTTTCAATGGCAAAAATCAAAGAATATTGTAAATGCACAAACAGTAATTTCTCCGCATTGCAAGGTGCAATTCTGAAATTTTTTGCTTTTTCCTGCTCCTCTTAGCATGATAAAGAAGATTCAAAGAGAGTGAGATGCCAGCTCCTTTCATTCAGTCAGTAGCTTCAATCATTTCTGGACGTTTTTCAATGGCAAAAATCAATGAATATTGTAAATGCACAAACAGTAATTTCTCCGCATTGCAAGGTGCAATTCTGAATTTTTTTGCTTTTTCCTGCTCCTCTTAGCATGATAAAGAAGATTCAAAGAGAGTGAGATGCCAGCTCCTTTCATTCAGTCAGTAGCTTCAAACATTTCTGGTATATGAATAACATGATGTTTTTCAATGGCAAAAATCAATGAATATTGTAAATGCACAAACAGTAATTTCTCCGCATTGCAAGGTGCAATTTTGAAATTTTTTGATTTTTCCTGCTCCTCTTAGCATGATAAAGAAGATTCAAAGAGAGTGAGATGCCAGCTCCTTTCATTCAGTCAGTAGCTTCAATCATTTCTGGACGTTTTTCAATGGCAAAAATCAATGAATATTGTAAATGCACAAACAGTAATTTCTCCGCATTGCAAGGTGCAATTCTGAAATTTTTTGCTTTTTCCTGCTCCTCTTAGCATGATAAACAAGATTCAAAGAGAGTGAGATGCCAGCTCCTTTCATTCAGTCAGTAGCTTCAATCATTTCTGGATGTTTTTCAATGGCAAAAATCAATGAATATTGTAAATGCACAAACAGTAATTTCTCCGCATTGCAAGGTGCAATTCTGAAATTTTTTGCTTTTTTCTGCTCCTCTTAGCATGATAAAGAAGATTCAAAGAGAGTGAGATGCCAGCTCCTTTCATTCAGTCAGTAGCTTCAAACATTTCTGGTATATGAATAACATGATGTTTTTCAATGGCAAAAATCAATGAATATTGTAAATGCACAAACAGTAATTTCTCCGCATTGCAAGGTGCAATTCTGGAATTTTTTGCTTTTTCCTGCTCCTCTTAGCATGATAAAGAAGATTCAAAGAGAGTGAGATGCCAGCTCCTTTCATTCAGTCAGTAGCTTCAAACATTTCTGGTATATGAATAACATGATGTTTTTCAATGGCAAAAATCAATGAATATTGTAAATGCACAAACAGTAATTTCTCCGCATTGCAAGGTGCAATTCTGAAATTTTTTGCTTTTTCCTGCTCCTCTTAGCATGATAAAGAAGATTCAAAGAGAGTGAGATGCCAGCTCCTTTCATTCAGTCAGTAGCTTCAAACATTTCTGGTATATGAATAACATGATGTTTTTCAATGGCAAAAATCAATGAATATTGTAAATGCACAAACAGTAATTTCTCCGCATTGCAAGGTGCAATTTTGAAATTTTTTGATTTTTCCTGCTCCTCTTAGCATGATAAAGAAGATTCAAAGAGAGTGAGATGCCAGCTCCTTTCATTCAGTCAGTAGCTTCAATCATTTCTGGACGTTTTTCAATGGCAAAAATCAATGAATATTGTAAATGCACAAACAGTAATTTCTCCGCATTGCAAGGTGCAATTCTGAAATTTTTTGCTTTTTCCTGCTCCTCTTAGCATGATAAACAAGATTCAAAGAGAGTGAGATGCCAGCTCCTTTCATTCAGTCAGTAGCTTCAATCATTTCTGGATGTTTTTCAATGGCAAAAATCAATGAATATTGTAAATGCACAAACAGTAATTTCTCCGCATTGCAAGGTGCAATTCTGAAATTTTTTGCTTTTTTCTGCTCCTCTTAGCATGATAAAGAAGATTCAAAGAGAGTGAGATGCCAGCTCCTTTCATTCAGTCAGTAGCTTCAAACATTTCTGGTATATGAATAACATGATGTTTTTCAATGGCAAAAATCAATGAATATTGTAAATGCACAAACAGTAATTTCTCCGCATTGCAAGGTGCAATTCTGGAATTTTTTGCTTTTTCCTGCTCCTCTTAGCATGATAAAGAAGATTCAAAGAGAGTGAGATGCCAGCTCCTTTCATTCAGTCAGTAGCTTCAAACATTTCTGGTATATGAATAACATGATGTTTTTCAATGGCAAAAATCAATGAATATTGTAAATGCACAAACAGTAATTTCTCCGCATTGCAAGGTGCAATTCTGAAATTTTTTGCTTTTTCCTGCTCCTCTTAGCATGATAAAGAAGATTCAAAGAGAGTGAGATGCCAGCTCCTTTCATTCAGTCAGTAGCTTCAATCATTTCTGGATGTTTTTCAATGGCAAAAATCATTGAATATTGTAAATGCACAAACAGTAATTTCTCCGCATTGCAAGGTGCAATTCTGAAATTTTTTGCTTTTTCCTGCTCCTCTTAGCATGATAAAGAAGATTCAAAGAGAGTGAGATGCCAGCTCCTTTCATTCAGTCAGTAGCTTCAATCATTTCTGGCATATGAATAACATGATGTTTTTCAATGGCAAAAATCAATGAATATTGTAAATGCACAAACAGTAATTTCTCCGCATTGCAAGGTGCAATTCTGAAATTTTTTGCTTTTTCCTGCTCCTCTAAGCATGATAAAGAAGATTCAAAGAGAGTGAGATGCCAGCTCCTTTCATTCAGTCAGTAGCTTCAATCATTTCTGGACGTTTTTCAATGGCAAAAATCAATGAATATTGTAAATGCACAAACAGTAATTTCTCCGCATTGCAAGGTGCAATTCTGAAATTGTTTGCTTTTTCCTGCTCCTCTTAGCATGATAAAGAAGATTCAAAGAGAGTGAGATGCCAGCTCCTTTCATTCAGTCAGTAGCTTCAATCATTTCTGGACGTTTTTCAATGGCAAAAATCAATGAATATTGTAAATGCACAAACAGTAATTTCTCCGCATTGCAAGGTGCAATTCTGAAATTTTTTGCTTTTTCCTGCTCCTCTTAGCATGATAAACAAGATTCAAAGAGAATGAGATGCCAGCTCCTTTCATTCAGTCAGTAGCTTCAATCATTTCTGGACGTTTTTCAATGGCAAAAATCAATGAATATTGTAAATGCACAAACAGTAATTTCTCCGCATTGCAAGGTGCAATTCTGAAATTTTTTGCTTTTTCCTGCTCCTCTTAGCATGATAAACAAGATTCAAAGAGAGTGAGATGCCAGCTCCTTTCATTCAGTCAGTAGCTTCAAACATTTCTGGTATATGAATAACATGATGTTTTTCAATGGCAAAAATCAATGAATATTGTAAATGCACAAACAGTAATTTCTCCGCATTGCAAGGTGCAATTCTGAAATTTTTTGCTTTTTCCTGCTCCTCTTAGCATGATAAAGAAGATTCAAAGAGAGTGAGATGCCAGCTCCTTTCATTCAGTCAGTAGCTTCAATCATTTCTGGACGTTTTTCAATGGCAAAAATCAATGAATATTGTAAATGCACAAACAGTAATTTCTCCGCATTGCAAGGTGCAATTCTGAATTTTTTGCTTTTTCCTGCTCCTCTTAGCATGATAAAGAAGATTCAAAGAGAGTGAGATGCCAGCTCCTTTCATTCAGTCAGTAGCTTCAAACATTTCTGGTATATGAATAACATGATGTTTTTCAATGGCAAAAATCAATGAATATTGTAAATGCACAAACAGTAATTTCTCCGCATTGCAAGGTGCAATTTTGAAATTTTTTGCTTTTTCCTGCTCCTCTTAGCATGATAAAGAAGATTCAAAGAGAGTGAGATGCCAGCTCCTTTCATTCAGTCAGTAGCTTCAATCATTTCTGGACGTTTTTCAATGGCAAAAATCAATGAATATTGTAAATGCACAAACAGTAATTTCTCCGCATTGCAAGGTGCAATTCTGAAATTTTTTGCTTTTTTCTGCTCCTCTTAGCATGATAAAGAAGATTCAAAGAGAGTGAGATGCCAGCTCCTTTCATTCAGTCAGTAGCTTCAATCATTTCTGGACGTTTTTCAATGGCAAAAATCATTGAATATTGTAAATGCACAAACAGTAATTTCTCCGCATTGCAAGGTGCAATTCTGAAATTTTTTGCTTTTTCCTGCTCCTCTTAGCATGATAAAGAAGATTCAAAGAGAGTGAGATGCCAGCTCCTTTCATTCAGTCAGTAGCTTCAATCATTTCTGGTATATGAATAACATGATGTTTTTCAATGGCAAAAATCAATGAATATTGTAAATGCACAAACAGTAATTTCTCCGCATTGCAAGGTGCAATTCTGAAATTTTTTGCTTTTTCCTGCTCCTCTAAGCATGATAAAGAAGATTCAAAGAGAGTGAGATGCCAGCTCCTTTCATTCAGTCAGTAGCTTCAATCATTTCTGGACGTTTTTCAATGGCAAAAATCAATGAATATTGTAAATGCACAAACAGTAATTTCTCCGCATTGCAAGGTGCAATTCTGAAATTTTTTGCTTTTTCCTGCTCCTCTTAGCATGATAAACAAGATTCAAAGAGAGTGAGATGCCAGCTCCTTTCATTCAGTCAGTAGCTTCAATCATTTCTGGACGTTTTTCAATGGCAAAAATCAATGAATATTGTAAATGCACAAACAGTAATTTCTCCGCATTGCAAGGTGCAATTCTGAAATTTTTTGCTTTTTCCTGCTCCTCTTAGCATGATAAAGAAGATTCAAAGAGAGTGAGATGCCAGCTCCTTTCATTCAGTCAGTAGCTTCAAACATTTCTGGTATATGAATAACATGATGTTTTTCAATGGCAAAAATCACTGAATATTGTAAATGCACAAACAGTAATTTCTCCGCATTGCAAGGTGCAATTCTGAAATTTTTTGCTTTTTCCTGCTCCTCTTAGCATGATAAAGAAGATTCAAAGAGAGTGAGATGCCAGCTCCTTTCATTCAGTCAGTAGCTTCAATCATTTCTGGACGTTTTTCAATGGCAAAAATCAATGAATATTGTAAATGCACAAACAGTAATTTTTCCGCATTGCAAGGTGCAATTCTGAAATTTTTTGCTTTTTCCTGCTCCTCTTAGCATGGTAAAGAAGATTCAAAGAGAGTGAGATGCCAGCTCCTTTCATTCAGTCAGTAGCTTCAAACATTTCTGGTATATGAATAACATGATGTTTTTCAATGGCAAAAATCAATGAATATTGTAAATGCACAAACAGTAATTTCTCCGCATTGCAAGGTGCAATTCTGAATTTTTTTGCATTTTCCTGCTCCTCTTAGCATGATAAAGAAGATTCAAAGAGAGTGAGATGCCAGCTCCTTTCATTCAGTCAGTAGCTTCAATCATTTCTGGACGTTTTTCAATGGCAAAAATCAATGAATATTGTAAATGCACAAACAGTAATTTCTCCGCATTGCAAGGTGCAATTCTGAAATTTTTTGCTTTTTTCTGCTCCTCTTAGCATGATAAAGAAGATTCAGAGAGTGAGATGCCAGCTCCTTTCATTCAGTCAGTAGCTTCAAACATTTCTGGTATATGAATAACATGATGTTTTTCAATGGCAAAAATCAATGAATATTGTAAATGCACAAACAGTAATTTCTCCGCATTGCAAGGTGCAATTCTGAAATTTTTTGCTTTTTCCTGCTCCTCTTAGCATGATAAAGAAGATTCAAAGAGAGTGAGATGCCAGCTCCTTTCATTCAGTCAGTAGCTTCAATCATTTCTGGACGTTTTTCAATGGCAAAAATCAATGAATATTGTAAATGCACAAACAGTAATTTCTCCGCATTGCAAGGTGCAATTCTGAAATTTTTTGCTTTTTCCTGCTCCTCTTAGCAAGATAAACAAGATTCAAAGAGAGTGAGATGCCAGCTCCTTTCATTCAGTCAGTAGCTTCAATCATTTCTGGTATATGAATAACATGATGTTTTTCAATGGCAAAAATCAATGAATATTGTAAATGCACAAACAGTAATTTCTCCGCATTGCAAGGTGCAATTCTGAAATTTTTTGCTTTTTCCTGCTCCTCTAAGCATGATAAAGAAGATTCAAAGAGAGTGAGATGCCAGCTCCTTTCATTCAGTCAGTAGCTTCAATCATTTCTGGACGTTTTTCAATGGCAAAAATCAATGAATATTGTAAATGCACAAACAGTAATTTCTCCGCATTGCAAGGTGCAATTCTGAAATTTTTTGCTTTTTCCTGCTCCTCTTAGCATGATAAAGAAGATTCAAAGAGAGTGAGATGCCAGCTCCTTTCATTCAGTCAGTAGCTTCAAACATTTCTGGTATATGAATAACATGATGTTTTTCAATGGCAAAAATCACTGAATATTGTAAATGCACAAACAGTAATTTCTCCGCATTGCAAGGTGCAATTCTGAAATTTTTTGCTTTTTCCTGCTCCTCTTAGCATGATAAAGAAGATTCAAAGAGAGTGAGATGCCAGCTCCTTTCATTCAGTCAGTAGCTTCAATCATTTCTGGACGTTTTTCAATGGCAAAAATCAATGAATATTGTAAATGCACAAACAGTAATTTTTCCGCATTGCAAGGTGCAATTCTGAAATTTTTTGCTTTTTCCTGCTCCTCTTAGCATGATAAAGAAGATTCAAAGAGAGTGAGATGCCAGCTCCTTTCATTCAGTCAGTAGCTTCAAACATTTCTGGTATATGAATAACATGATGTTTTTCAATGGCAAAAATCAATGAATATTGTAAATGCACAAACAGTAATTTCTCCGCATTGCAAGGTGCAATTCTGAATTTTTTTGCTTTTTCCTGCTCCTCTTAGCATGATAAAGAAGATTCAAAGAGAGTGAGATGCCAGCTCCTTTCATTCAGTCAGTAGCTTCAATCATTTCTGGACGTTTTTCAATGGCAAAAATCAATGAATATTGTAAATGCACAAACAGTAATTTCTCCGCATTGCAAGGTGCAATTCTGAAATTTTTTGCTTTTTTCTGCTCCTCTTAGCATGATAAAGAAGATTCAGAGAGTGAGATGCCAGCTCCTTTCATTCAGTCAGTAGCTTCAAACATTTCTGGTATATGAATAACATGATGTTTTTCAATGGCAAAAATCAATGAATATTGTAAATGCACAAACAGTAATTTCTCCGCATTGCAAGGTGCAATTCTGAAATTTTTTGCTTTTTCCTGCTCCTCTTAGCATGATAAAGAAGATTCAAAGAGAGTGAGATGCCAGCTCCTTTCATTCAGTCAGTAGCTTCAATCATTTCTGGACGTTTTTCAATGGCAAAAATCAATGAATATTGTAAATGCACAAACAGTAATTTCTCCGCATTGCAAGGTGCAATTCTGAAATTTTTTGCTTTTTCCTGCTCCTCTTAGCAAGATAAACAAGATTCAAAGAGAGTGAGATGCCAGCTCCTTTCATTCAGTCAGTAGCTTCAATCATTTCTGGACGTTTTTCAATGGCAAAAATCAATGAATATTGTAAATGCACAAACAGTAATTTCTCCGCATTGCAAGGTGCAATTCTGAAATTTTTTGCTTTTTCCTGCTCCTCTTAGCATGATAAAGAAGATTCAAAGAGAGTGAGATGCCAGCTCCTTTCATTCAGTCAGTAGCTTCAATCATTTCTGGACGTTTTTCAATGGCAAAAATCAATGAATATTGTAAATGCACAAACAGTAATTTCTCCGCATTGCAAGGTGCAATTCTGAAATTTTTTGCTTTTTCCTGCTCCTCTTAGCATGATAAAGAAGATTCAAAGAGTGTGAGATGCCAGCTCCTTTCATTCAGTCAGTAGCTTCAATCATTTCTGGACGTTTTTCAATGGCAAAAATCAATGAATATTGTAAATGCACAAACAGTAATTTCTCCGCATTGCAAGGTGCAATTCTGAAATTTTTTGCTTTTTCCTGCTCCTCTTAGCATGATAAAGAAGATTCAAAGAGAGTGAGATGCCAGCTCCTTTCATTCAGTCAGTAGCTTCAAACATTTCTGGTATATGAATAACATGATGTTTTTCAATGGCAAAAATCAATGAATATTGTAAATGCACAAACAGTAATTTCTCCGCATTGCAAGGTGCAATTCTGAAATTTTTTGCTTTTTCCTGCTCCTCTTAGCATGATAAAGAAGATTCAAAGAGAGTGAGATGCCAGCTCCTTTCATTCAGTCAGTAGCTTCAAACATTTCTGGTATATGAATAACATGATGTTTTTCAATGGCAAAAATCAATGAATATTGTAAATGCACAAACAGTAATTTCTCCGCATTGCAAGGTGCAATTCTGAAATTTTTTGCTTTTTCCTGCTCCTCTTAGCATTATAAAGAAGATTCAAAGAGAGTGAGATGCCAGCTCCTTTCATTCAGTCAGTAGCTTCAATCATTTCTGGACGTTTTTCAATGGCAAAAATCATTGAATATTGTAAATGCACAAACAGTAATTTCTCCGCATTGCAAGGTGCAATTCTGAAATTTTTTGCTTTTTCCTGCTCCTCTTAGCATGATAAAGAAGATTCAAAGAGAGTGAGATGCCAGCTCCTTTCATTCAGTCAGTAGCTTCAATCATTTCTGGTATATGAATAATATGATGTTTTTCAATGGCAAAAATGAATGAATATTGTAAATGCACAAACAGTAATTTCTCCGCATTGCAAGGTGCAATTCTGAAATTTTTTGCTTTTTCCTGCTCCTCTAAGCATGATAAAGAAGATTCAAAGAGAGTGAGATGCCAGCTCCTTTCATTCAGTCAGTAGCTTCAATCATTTCTGGACGTTTTTCAATGGCAAAAATCAATGAATATTGTAAATGCACAAACAGTAATTTCTCCGCATTGCAAGGTGCAATTCTGAAATTTTTTGCTTTTTCCTGCTCCTCTTAGCATGATAAACAAGATTCAAAGAGAGTGAGATGCCAGCTCCTTTCATTCAGTCAGTAGCTTCAATCATTTCTGGACGTTTTTCAATGGCAAAAATCAATGAATATTGTAAATGCACAAACAGTAATTTCTCCGCATTGCAAGGTGCAATACTGAAATTTTTTGCTTTTTCCTGCTCCTCTTAGCATGATAAAGAAGATTCAAAGAGAGTGAGATGCCAGCTCCTTTCATTCAGTCAGTAGCTTCAAACATTTCTGGTATATGAATAACATGATGTTTTTCAATGGCAAAAATCAATGAATATTGTAAATGCACAAACAGTAATTTCTCCGCATTGCAAGGTGCAATTCTGAAATTTTTTGCTTTTTCCTGCTCCTCTTAGCATGATAAAGAAGATTCAAAGAGAGTGAGATGCCAGCTCCTTTCATTCAGTCAGTAGCTTCAATCATTTCTGGACATTTTTCAATGGCAAAAATCATTGAATATTGTAAATGCACAAACAGTAATTTCTCCGCATTGCAAGGTGCAATTCTGAAATTTTTTGCTTTTTCCTGCTCCTCTTAGCATGATAAAGAAGATTCAAAGAGAGTGAGATGCCAGCTCCTTTCATTCAGTCAGTAGCTTCAATCATTTCTGGTATATGAATAACATGATGTTTTTCAATGGCAAAAATCAATGAATATTGTAAATGCACAAACAGTAATTTCTCCGCATTGCAAGGTGCAATTCTGAAATTTTTTGCTTTTTCCTGCTCCTCTAAGCATGATAAAGAAGATTCAAAGAGAGTGAGATGCCAGCTCCTTTCATTCAGTCAGTAGCTTCAATCATTTCTGGACGTTTTTCAATGGCAAAAATCAATGAATATTGTAAATGCACAAACAGTAATTTCTCCGCATTGCAAGGTGCAATTCTGAAATTTTTTGCTTTTTCCTGCTCCTCTTAGCATGATAAACAAGATTCAAAGAGAGTGAGATGCCAGCTCCTTTCATTCAGTCAGTAGCTTCAATCATTTCTGGACGTTTTTCAATGGCAAAAATCAATGAATATTGTAAATGCACAAACAGTAATTTCTCCGCATTGCAAGGTGCAATTCTGAAATTTTTTGCTTTTTCCTGCTCCTCTTAGCATGATAAAGAAGATTCAAAGAGAGTGAGATGCCAGCTCCTTTCATTCAGTCAGTAGCTTCAAACATTTCTGGTATATGAATAACATGATGTTTTTCAATGGCAAAAATCAATGAATATTGTAAATGCACAAACAGTAATTTCTCCGCATTGCAAGGTGCAATTCTGAAATTTTTTGCTTTTTCCTGCTCCTCTAAGCATGATAAAGAAGATTCAAAGAGAGTGAGATGCCAGCTCCTTTCATTCAGTCAGTAGCTTCAATCATTTCTGGACGTTTTTCAATGGCAAAAATCAATGAATATTGTAAATGCACAAACAGTAATTTCTCCGCATTGCAAGGTGCAATTCTGAAATTTTTTGCTTTTTCCTGCTCCTCTTAGCATGATAAACAAGATTCAAAGAGAATGAGATGCCAGCTCCTTTCATTCAGTCAGTAGCTTCAATCATTTCTGGACGTTTTTCAATGGCAAAAATCAATGAATATTGTAAATGCACAAACAGTAATTTCTCCGCATTGCAAGGTGCAATTCTGAAATTTTTTGCTTTTTCCTGCTCCTCTTAGCATGATAAAGAAGATTCAAAGAGAGTGAGATGCCAGCTCCTTTCATTCAGTCAGTAGCTTCAATCATTTCTGTACGTTTTTCAATGGCAAAAATCAATGAATATTGTAAATGCACAAACAGTAATTTCTCCGCATTGCAAGGTGCAATTCTGAATTTTTTTGCTTTTTCCTGCTCCTCTTAGCATGATAAAGAAGATTCAAAGAGAGTGAGATGCCAGCTCCTTTCATTCAGTCAGTAGCTTCAAACATTTCTGGTATATGAATAACATGATGTTTTTCAATGGCAAAAATCAATGAATATTGTAAATGCACAAACAGTAATTTCTCCGCATTGCAAGGTGCAATTCTGAAATTTTTTGCTTTTTCCTGCTCCTCTTAGCATGATAAAGAAGATTCAAAGAGAGTGAGATGCCAGCTCCTTTCATTCAGTCAGTAGCTTCAAACATTTCTGGTATATGAATAACGATGTTTTTCAATGGCAAAAATCAATGAATATTGTAAATGAACAAACAGTAATTTCTCCGCATTGCAAGGTGCAATTCTGAAATTTTTTGCTTTTTCCTGCTCCTCTTAGCATGATAAAGAAGATTCAAAGAGAGTGAGATGCCAGCTCCTTTCATTCAGTCAGTAGCTTCAATCATTTCTGGACGTTTTTCAAAGGCAAAAATCATTGAATATTGTAAATGCACAAACAGTAATTTCTCCGCATTGCAAGGTGCAATTCTGAAATTTTTTGCTTTTTCCTGCTCCTCTTAGCATGATAAAGAAGATTCAAAGAGAGTGAGATGCCAGCTCCTTTCATTCAGTCAGTAGCTTCAATCATTTCTGGTATATGAATAACATGATGTTTTTCAATGGCAAAAATCAATGAATATTGTAAATGCACAAACAGTAATTTCTCCGCATTGCAAGGTGCAATTCTGAAATTTTTTGCTTTTTCCTGCTCCTCTAAGCATGATAAAGAAGATTCAAAGAGAGTGAGATGCCAGCTCCTTTCATTCAGTCAGTAGCTTCAATCATTTCTGGACGTTTTTCAATGGCAAAAATCAATGAATATTGTAAATGCACAAACAGTAATTTCTCCGCATTGCAAGGGGCAATTCTGAAATTTTTTGCTTTTTCCTGCTCCTCTTAGCATGATAAACAAGATTCAAAGAGAGTGAGATGCCAGCTCCTTTCATTCAGTCAGTAGCTTCAATCATTTCTGGACGTTTTTCAATGGCAAAAATCAATGAATATTGTAAATGCACAAACAGTAATTTCTCCGCATTGCAAGGTGCAATTCTGAAATTTTTTGCTTTTTCCTGCTCCTCTTAGCATGATAAAGAAGATTCAAAGAGAGTGAGATGCCAGCTCCTTTCATTCAGTCAGTAGCTTCAAACATTTCTGGTATATGAATAACATGATGTTTTTCAATGGCAAAAATCAATGAATATTGTAAATGCACAAACAGTAATTTCTCCGCATTGCAAGGTGCAATTCTGAAATTTTTTGCTTTTTCCTGCTCCTCTTAGCATGATAAAGAAGATTCAAAGAGAGTGAGATGCCAGCTCCTTTCATTCAGTCAGTAGCTTCAATCATTTCTGGACGTTTTTCAATGGCAAAAATCATTGAATATTGTAAATGCACAAACAGTAATTTCTCCGCATTGCAAGGTGCAATTCTGAAATTTTTTGCTTTTTCCTGCTCCTCTTAGCATGATAAAGAAGATTCAAAGAGAGTGAGATGCCAGCTCCTTTCATTCAGTCAGTAGCTTCAATCATTTCTGGTATATGAATAACATGATGTTTTTCAATGGCAAAAATCAATGAATATTGTAAATGCACAAACAGTAATTTCTCCGCATTGCAAGGTGCAATTCTGAAATTTTTTGCTTTTTCCTGCTCCTCTAAGCATGATAAAGAAGATTCAAAGAGAGTGAGATGCCAGCTCCTTTCATTCAGTCAGTAGCTTCAATCATTTCTGGACGTTTTTCAATGGCAAAAATCAATGAATATTGTAAATGCACAAACAGTAATTTCTCCGCATTGCAAGGTGCAATTCTGAAATTTTTTGCTTTTTCCTGCTCCTCTTAGCATGATAAACAAGATTCAAAGAGAGTGAGATGCCAGCTCCTTTCATTCAGTCAGTAGCTTCAATCATTTCTGGACGTTTTTCAATGGCAAAAATCAATGAATATTGTAAATGCACAAACAGTAATTTCTCCGCATTGCAAGGTGCAATTCTGAAATTTTTTGCTTTTTCCTGCTCCTCTTAGCATGATAAAGAAGATTCAAAGAGAGTGAGATGCCAGCTCCTTTCATTCAGTCAGTAGCTTCAAACATTTCTGGTATATGAATAACATGATGTTTTTCAATGGCAAAAATCAATGAATATTGTAAATGCACAAACAGTAATTTCTCCGCATTGCAAGGTGCAATTCTGAAATTTTTTGCTTTTTCCTGCTCCTCTAAGCATGATAAAGAAGATTCAAAGACAGTGAGATGCCAGCTCCTTTCATTCAGTCAGTAGCTTCAATCATTTCTGGACGTTTTTCAATGGCAAAAATCAATGAATATTGTAAATGCACAAACAGTAATTTCTCCGCATTGCAAGGTGCAATTCTGAAATTTTTTGCTTTTTCCTGCTCCTCTTAGCATGATAAACAAGATTCAAAGAGAATGAGATGCCAGCTCCTTTCATTCAGTCAGTAGCTTCAATCATTTCTGGACGTTTTTCAATGGCAAAAATCAATGAATATTGTAAATGCACAAACAGTAATTTCTCCGCATTGCAAGGTGCAATTCTGAAATTTTTTGCTTTTTCCTGCTCCTCTTAGCATGATAAAGAAGATTCAAAGAGAGTGAGATGCCAGCTCCTTTCATTCAGTCAGTAGCTTCAAACATTTCTGGTATATGAATAACATGATGTTTTTCAATGGCAAAAATCAATGAATATTGTAAATGCACAAACAGTAATTTCTCCGCATTGCAAGGTGCAATTCTGAAATTTTTTGCTTTTTCCTGCTCCTCTTAGCATGATAAAGAAGATTCAAAGAGAGTGAGATGCCAGCTCCTTTCATTCAGTCAGTAGCTTCAATCATTTCTGGACGTTTTTCAATGGCAAAAATCAATGAATATTGTAAATGCACAAACAGTAATTTCTCCGCATTGCAAGGTGCAATTCTGAATTTTTTTGCTTTTTCCTGCTCCTCTTAGCATGATAAAGAAGATTCAAAGAGAGTGAGATGCCAGCTCCTTTCATTCAGTCAGTAGCTTCAAACATTTCTGGTATATGAATAACATGATGTTTTTCAATGGCAAAAATCAATGAATATTGTAAATGCACAAACAGTAATTTCTCTGCATTGCAAGGTGCAATTTTGAAATTTTTTGCTTTTTCCTGCTCCTCTTAGCATGATAAAGAAGATTCAAAGAGAGTGAGATGCCAGCTCCTTTCATTCAGTCAGTAGCTTCAATCATTTCTGGACGTTTTTCAATGGCAAAAATCAATGAATATTGTAAATGCACAAACAGTAATTTCTCCGCATTGCAAGGTGCAATTCTGAAATTTTTTGCTTTTTCCTGCTCCTCTTAGCATGATAAACAAGATTCAAAGAGAGTGAGATGCCAGCTCCTTTCATTCAGTCAGTAGCTTCAATCATTTCTGGATGTTTTTCAATAGCAAAAATCAATGAATATTGTAAATGCACAAACAGTAATTTCTCCGCATTGCAAGGTGCAATTCTGAAATTTTTTGCTTTTTCCTGCTCCTCTTAGCATGATAAAGAAGATTCAAAGAGAGTGAGATGCCAGCTCCTTTCATTCAGTCAGTAGCTTCAATCATTTCTGGACGTTTTTCAATGGCAAAAATCAATGAATATTGTAAATGCACAAACAGTAATTTCTCCGCATTGCAAGGTGCAATTCTGAATTTTTTTGCTTTTTCCTGCTCCTCTTAGCATGATAAAGAAGATTCAAAGAGAGTGAGATGCCAGCTCCTTTCATTCAGTCAGTAGCTTCAAACATTTCTGGTATATGAATAACATGATGTTTTTCAATGGCAAAAATCAATGAATATTGTAAATGCACAAACAGTAATTTCTCCGCATTGCAAGGTGCAATTTTGAAATTTTTTGCTTTTTCCTGCTCCTCTTAGCATGATAAAGAAGATTCAAAGAGAGTGAGATGCCAGCTCCTTTCATTCAGTCAGTAGCTTCAATCATTTCTGGACGTTTTTCAATGGCAAAAATCAATGAATATTGTAAATGCACAAACAGTAATTTCTCCGCATTGCAAGGTGCAATTCTGAAATTTTTTGCTTTTTCCTGCTCCTCTTAGCATGATAAACAAGATTCAAAGAGAGTGAGATGCCAGCTCCTTTCATTCAGTCAGTAGCTTCAATCATTTCTGGATGTTTTTCAATGGCAAAAATCAATGAATATTGTAAATGCACAAACATTAATTTCTCCGCATTGCAAGGTGCAATTCTGAAATTTTTTGCTTTTTTCTGCTCCTCTTAGCATGATAAAGAAGATTCAAAGAGAGTGAGATGCCAGCTCCTTTCATTCAGTCAGTAGCTTCAATCATTTCTGGACGTTTTTCAATGGCAAAAATCATTGAATATTGTAAATGCACAAACAGTAATTTCTCCGCATTGCAAGGTGCAATTCTGAAATTTTTTGCTTTTTCCTGCTCCTCTTAGCATGATAAAGAAGATTCAAAGAGAGTGAGATGCCAGCTCCTTTCATTCAGTCAGTAGCTTCAATCATTTCTGGTATATGAATAACATGATGTTTTTCAATGGCAAAAATCAATGAATATTGTAAATGCACAAACAGTAATTTCTCCGCATTGCAAGGTGCAATTCTGAAATTTTTTGCTTTTTCCTGCTCCTCTAAGCATGATAAAGAAGATTCAAAGAGAGTGAGATGCCAGCTCCTTTCATTCAGTCAGTAGCTTCAATCATTTCTGGACGTTTTTCAATGGCAAAAATCAATGAATATTGTAAATGCACAAACAGTAATTTCTCCGCATTGCAAGGTGCAATTCTGAAATTTTTTGCTTTTTCCTGCTCCTCTTAGCATGATAAACAAGATTCAAAGAGAGTGAGATGCCAGCTCCTTTCATTCAGTCAGTAGCTTCAATCATTTCTGGACGTTTTTCAATGGCAAAAATCAATGAATATTGTAAATGCACAAACAGTAATTTCTCCGCATTGCAAGGTGCAATTCTGAAATTTTTTGCTTTTTCCTGCTCCTCTTAGCATGATAAAGAAGATTCAAAGAGAGTGAGATGCCAGCTCCTTTCATTCAGTCAGTAGCTTCAAACATTTCTGGTATATGAATAACATGGTTTTTCAATGGCAAAAATCACTGAATATTGTAAATGCACAAACAGTAATTTCTCCGCATTGCAAGGTGCAATTCTGAAATTTTTTGCTTTTTCCTGCTCCTCTTAGCATGATAAAGAAGATTCAAAGAGAGTGAGATGCCAGCTCCTTTCATTCAGTCAGTAGCTTCAATCATTTCTGGACGTTTTTCAATGGCAAAAATCAATGAATATTGTAAATGCACAAACAGTAATTTCTCCGCATTGCAAGGTGCAATTCTGAAATTTTTTGCTTTTTCCTGCTCCTCTTAGCATGATAAAGAAGATTCAAAGAGAGTGAGATGCCAGCTCCTTTCATTCAGTCAGTAGCTTCAAACATTTCTGGTATATGAATAACATGATGTTTTTCAATGGCAAAAATCAATGAATATTGTAAATGCACAAACAGTAATTTCTCCGCATTGCAAGGTGCAATTCTGAAATTTTTTGCTTTTTCCTGCTCCTCTTAGCATGATAAAGAAGATTCAAAGAGAGTGAGATGCCAGCTCCTTTCATTCAGTAAGTAGCTTCAATCATTTCTGGACGTTTTTCAATGGCAAAAATCAATGAATATTGTAAATGCACAAACAGTAATTTCTCCGCATTGCAAGGTGCAATTCTGAAATTTTTTGCTTTTTCCTGCTCCTCTTAGCATGATAAAGAAGATTCAAAGAGAGTGAGATGCCAGCTCCTTTCATTCAGTCAGTAGCTTCAATCATTTCTGGACGTTTTTCAATGGCAAAAATCAATGAATATTGTAAATGCACAAACAGTAATTTCTCCGCATTGCAAGGTGCAATTCTGAAATTTTTTGCTTTTTCCTGCTCCTCTTAGCATGATAAAGAAGATTCAAAGAGAGTGAGATGCCAGCTCCTTTCATTCAGTCAGTAGCTTCAATCATTTCTGGACGTTTTTCAATGGCAAAAATCAATGAATATTGTAAATGCACAAACAGTAATTTCTCCGCATTGCAAGGTGCAATTCTGAAATTTTTTGCTTTTTTCTGCTCCTCTTAGCATGATAAAGAAGATTCAAAGAGAGTGAGATGCCAGCTCCTTTCATTCAGTCAGTAGCTTCAAACATTTCTGGTATATGAATAACATGATGTTTTTCAATGGCAAAAATCAATGAATATTGTAAATGCACAAACAGTAATTTCTCCGCATTGCAAGGTGCAATTCTGAAATTTTTTGCTTTTTCCTGCTCCTCTTAGCAAGATAAACAAGATTCAAAGAGAGTGAGATGCCAGCTCCTTTCATTCAGTCAGTAGCTTCAATCATTTCTGGACGTTTTTCAATGGCAAAAATCAATGAATATTGTAAATGCACAAACAGTAATTTCTCCGCATTGCAAGGTGCAATTCTGAAATTTTTTGCTTTTTCCTGCTCCTCTTAGCATGATAAAGAAGATTCAAAGAGAGTGAGATGCCAGCTCCTTTCATTCAGTCAGTAGCTTCAATCATTTCTGGACGTTTTTCAATGGCAAAAATCAATGAATATTGTAAATGCACAAACAGTAATTTCTCCGCATTGCAAGGTGCAATTCTGAAATTTTTTGCTTTTTCCTGCTCCTCTTAGCATGATAAAGAAGATTCAAAGAGAGTGAGATGCCAGCTCCTTTCATTCAGTCAGTAGCTTTAATCATTTCTGGACGTTTTTCAATGGCAAAAATCAATGAATATTGTAAATGCACAAACAGTAATTTCTCCGCATTGCAAGGTGCAATTCTGAAATTTTTTGCTTTTTCCTGCTCCTCTTAGCATGATAAAGAAGATTCAAAGAGAGTGAGATGCCAGCTCCTTTCATTCAGTCAGTAGCTTCAAACATTTCTGGTATATGAATAACGATGTTTTTCAATGGCAAAAATCAATGAATATTGTAAATGCACAAACAGTAATTTCTCCGCATTGCAAGGTGCAATTCTGAAATTTTTTGCTTTTTCCTGCTCCTCTTAGCATGATAAAGAAGATTCAAAGAGAGTGAGATGCCAGCTCCTTTCATTCAGTCAGTAGCTTCAAACATTTCTGGTATATGAATAACATGATGTTTTTCAATGGCAAAAATCAATGAATATTGTAAATGCACAAACAGTAATTTCTCCGCATTGCAAGGTGCAATTCTGAAATTTTTTGCTTTTTCCTGCTCCTCTTAGCATGATAAAGAAGATTCAAAGAGAGTGAGATGCCAGCTCCTTTCATTCAGTCAGTAGCTTCAATCATTTCTGGACGTTTTTCAATGGCAAAAATCATTGAATATTGTAAATGCACAAACAGTAATTTCTCCGCATTGCAAGGTGCAATTCTGAAATTTTTTGCTTTTTCCTGCTCCTCTTAGCATGATAAAGAAGATTCAAAGAGAGTGAGATGCCAGCTCCTTTCATTCAGTCAGTAGCTTCAATCATTTCTGGTATATGAATAACATGATGTTTTTCAATGGCAAAAATCAATGAATATTGTAAATGCACAAACAGTAATTTCTCCGCATTGCAAGGTGCAATTCTGAAATTTTTTGCTTTTTCCTGCTACTCTAAGCATGATAAAGAAGATTCAAAGAGAGTGAGATGCCAGCTCCTTTCATTCAGTCAGTAGCTTCAATCATTTCTGGACGTTTTTCAATGGCAAAAATCAATGAATATTGTAAATGCACAAACAGTAATTTCTCCGCATTGCAAGGTGCAATTCTGAAATTTTTTGCTTTTTCCTGCTCCTCTTAGCATGATAAACAAGATTCAAAGAGAGTGAGATGCCAGCTCCTTTCATTCAGTCAGTAGCTTCAATCATTTCTGGACGTTTTTCAATGGCAAAAATCAATGAATATTGTAAATGCACAAACAGTAATTTCTCCGCATTGCAAGGTGCAATTCTGAAATTTTTTGCTTTTTCCTGCTCCTCTTAGCATGATAAAGAAGATTCAAAGAGAGTGAGATGCCAGCTCCTTTCATTCAGTCAGTAGCTTCAAACATTTCTGGTATATGAATAACATGATGTTTTTCAATGGCAAAAATCAATGAATATTGTAAATGCACAAACAGTAATATCTCCGCATTGCAAGGTGCAATTCTGAAATTTTTTGCTTTTTCCTGCTCCTGTAAGCATGGTAAAGAAGATTCAAAGAGAGTGAGATGCCAGCTCCTTTCATTCAGTCAGTAGCTTCAATCATTTCTGGACGTTTTTCAATGGCAAAAATCAATGAATATTGTAAATGCACAAACAGTAATTTCTCCGCATTGCAAGGTGCAATTCTGAAATTTTTTGCTTTTTCCTGCTCCTCTTAGCATGATAAACAAGATTCAAAGAGAATGAGATGCCAGCTCCTTTCATTCAGTCAGTAGCTTCAATCATTTCTGGACGTTTTTCAATGGCAAAAATCAATGAATATTGTAAATGCACAAACAGTAATTTCTCCGCATTGCAAGGTGCAATTCTGAAATTTTTTGCTTTTTCCTGCTCCTCTAAGCATGATAAAGAAGATTCAAAGAGAGTGAGATGCCAGCTCCTTTCATTCAGTCAGTAGCTTCAATCATTTCTGGACGTTTTTCAATGGCAAAAATCAATGAATATTGTAAATGCACAAACAGTAATTTCTCCGCATTGCAAGGTGCAATTCTGAAATTTTTTGCTTTTTCCTGCTCCTCTTAGCATGATAAACAAGATTCAAAGAGAGTGAGATGCCAGCTCCTTTCATTCAGTCAGTAGCTTCAATCATTTCTGGACGTTTTTCAATGGCAAAAATCAATGAATATTGTAAATGCACAAACAGTAATTTCTCCGCATTGCAAGGTGCAATTCTGAAATTTTTTGCTTTTTCCTGCTCCTCTTAGCATGATAAAGAAGATTCAAAGAGAGTGAGATGCCAGCTCCTTTCATTCAGTCAGTAGCTTCAAACATTTCTGGTATATGAATAACATGATGTTTTTCAATGGCAAAAATCACTGAATATTGTAAATGCACAAACAGTAATTTCTCCGCATTGCAAGGTGCAATTCTGAAATTTTTTGCTTTTTCCTGCTCCTCTTAGCATGATAAAGAAGATTCAAAGAGAGTGAGATGCCAGCTCCTTTCATTCAGTCAGTAGCTTCAATCATTTCTGGACGTTTTTCAATGGCAAAAATCAATGAATATTGTAAATGCACAAACAGTAATTTCTCCGCATTGCAAGGTGCAATTCTGAAATTTTTTGCTTTTTCCTGCTCCTCTTAGCATGATAAAGAAGATTCAAAGAGAGTGAGATGCCAGCTCCTTTCATTCAGTCAGTAGCTTCAAACATTTCTGGTATATGAATAACATGATGTATTTCAATGGCAAAAATCAATGAATATTGTAAATGCACAAACAGTAATTTCTCCGCATTGCAAGGTGCAATTCTGAAATTTTTTGCTTTTTCCTGCTCCTCTTAGCATGATAAAGAAGATTCAAAGAGAGTGAGATGCCAGCTCCTTTCATTCAGTAAGTAGCTTCAATCATTTCTGGACGTTTTTCAATGGCAAAAATCAATGAATATTGTAAATGCACAAACAGTAATTTCTCCGCATTGCAAGGTGCAATTCTGAAATTTTTTGCTTTTTCCTGCTCCTCTTAGCATGATAAAGAAGATTCAAAGAGAGTGAGATGCCAGCTCCTTTCATTCAGTCAGTAGCTTCAATCATTTCTGGACGTTTTTCAATGGCAAAAATCAATGAATATTGTAAATGCACAAACAGTAATTTCTCCGCATTGCAAGGTGCAATTCTGAAATTTTTTGCTTTTTCCTGCTCCTCTTAGCATGATAAAGAAGATTCAAAGAGAGTGAGATGCCAGCTCCTTTCATTCAGTCAGTAGCTTCAATCATTTCTGGACGTTTTTCAATGGCAAAAATCAATGAATATTGTAAATGCACAAACAGTAATTTCTCCGCATTGCAAGGTGCAATTCTGAAATTTTTTGCTTTTTTCTGCTCCTCTTAGCATGATAAAGAAGATTCAAAGAGAGTGAGATGCCAGCTCCTTTCATTCAGTCAGTAGCTTCAAACATTTCTGGTATATGAATAACATGATGTTTTTCAATGGCAAAAATCAATGAATATTGTAAATGCACAAACAGTAATTTCTCCGCATTGCAAGGTGCAATTCTGAAATTTTTTGCTTTTTCCTGCTCCTCTTAGCATGATAAAGAAGATTCAAAGAGAGTGAGATGCCAGCTCCTTTCATTCAGTCAGTAGCTTCAATCATTTCTGGACGTTTTTCAATGGCAAAAATCAATGAATATTGTAAATGCACAAACAGTAATTTCTCCGCATTGCAAGGTGCAATTCTGAAATTTTTTGCTTTTTCCTGCTCCTCTTAGCATGATAAAGAAGATTCAAAGAGAGTGAGATGCCAGCTCCTTTCATTCAGTCAGTAGCTTCAATCATTTCTGGACGTTTTTCAATGGCAAAAATCAATGAATATTGTAAATGCACAAACAGTAATTTCTCCGCATTGCAAGGTGCAATTCTGAAATTTTTTGCTTTTTTCTGCTCCTCTTAGCATGATAAAGAAGATTCAAAGAGAGTGAGATGCCAGCTCCTTTCATTCAGTCAGTAGCTTCAAACATTTCTGGTATATGAATAACATGATGTTTTTCAATGGCAAAAATCAATGAATATTGTAAATGCACAAACAGTAATTTCTCCGCATTGCAAGGTGCAATTCTGAAATTTTTTGCTTTTTCCTGCTCCTCTTAGCATGATAAAGAAGATTCAAAGAGAGTGAGATGCCAGCTCCTTTCATTCAGTCAGTAGCTTCAATCATTTCTGGACGTTTTTCAATGGCAAAAATCAATGAATATTGTAAATGCACAAACAGTAATTTCTCCGCATTGCAAGGTGCAATTCTGAAATTTTTTGCTTTTTCCTGCTCCTCTTAGCAAGATAAACAAGATTCAAAGAGAGTGAGATGCCAGCTCCTTTCATTCAGTCAGTAGCTTCAATCATTTCTGGACGTTTTTCAATGGCAAAAATCAATGAATATTGTAAATGCACAAACAGTAATTTCTCCGCATTGCAAGGTGCAATTCTGAAATTTTTTGCTTTTTCCTGCTCCTCTTAGCATGATAAAGAAGATTCAAAGAGAGTGAGATGCCAGCTCCTTTCATTCAGTCAGTAGCTTCAATCATTTCTGGACGTTTTTCAATGGCAAAAATCAATGAATATTGTAAATGCACAAACAGTAATTTCTCCGCATTGCAAGGTGCAATTCTGAAATTTTTTGCTTTTTCCTGCTCCTCTTAGCATGATAAAGAAGATTCAAAGAGAGTGAGATGCCAGCTCCTTTCATTCAGTCAGTAGCTTTAATCATTTCTGGACGTTTTTCAATGGCAAAATCAATGAATATTGTAAATGCACAAACAGTAATTTCTCCGCATTGCAAGGTGCAATTCTGAAATTTTTTGCTTTTTCCTGCTCCTCTTAGCATGATAAAGAAGATTCAAAGAGAGTGAGATGCCAGCTCATTTCATTCAGTCAGTAGCTTCAAACATTTCTGGTATATGAATAACGATGTTTTTCAATGGCAAAAATCAATGAATATTGTAAATGCACAAACAGTAATTTCTCCGCATTGCAAGGTGCAATTCTGAAATTTTTTGCTTTTTCCTGCTCCTCTTAGCATGATAAAGAAGATTCAAAGAGAGTGAGATGCCAGCTCCTTTCATTCAGTCAGTAGCTTCAAACATTTCTGGTATATGAATAACATGATGTTTTTCAATGGCAAAAATCAATGAAAATTGTAAATGCACAAACAGTAATTTCTCCGCATTGCAAGGTGCAATTCTGAAATTTTTTGCTTTTTCCTGCTCCTCTTAGCAAGATAAAGAAGATTCAAAGAGAGTGAGATGCCAGCTCCTTTCATTCAGTCAGTAGCTTCAATCATTTCTGGACGTTTTTCAATGGCAAAAATCATTGAATATTGTAAATGCACAAACAGTAATTTCTCCGCATTGCAAGGTGCAATTCTGAAATTTTTTGCTTTTTCCTGCTCCTCTTAGCATGATAAAGAAGATTCAAAGAGAGTGAGATGCCAGCTCCTTTCATTCAGTCAGTAGCTTCAATCATTTCTGGTATATGAATAACATGATGTTTTTCAATGGCAAAAATCAATGAATATTGTAAATGCACAAACAGTAATTTCTCCGCATTGCAAGGTGCAATTCTGAAATTTTTTGCTTTTTCCTGCTCCTCTAAGCATGATAAAGAAGATTCAAAGAGAGTGAGATACCAGCTCCTTTCATTCAGTCAGTAGCTTCAATCATTTCTGGACGTTTTTCAATGGCAAAAATCAATGAATATTGTAAATGCACAAACAGTAATTTCTCCGCATTGCAAGGTGCAATTCTGAAATTTTTTGCTTTTTCCTGCTCCTCTTAGCATGATAAACAAGATTCAAAGAGAGTGAGATGCCAGCTCCTTTCATTCAGTCAGTAGCTTCAATCATTTCTGGACGTTTTTCAATGGCAAAAATCAATGAATATTGTAAATGCACAAACAGTAATTTCTCCGCATTGCAAGGTGCAATTCTGAAATTTTTTGCTTTTTCCTGCTCCTCTTAGCATGATAAAGAAGATTCAAAGAGAGTGAGATGCCAGCTCCTTTCATTCAGTCAGTAGCTTCAAACATTTCTGGTATATGAATAACATGATGTTTTTCAATGGCAAAAATCAATGAATATTGTAAATGCACAAACAGTAATTTCTCCGCATTGCAAGGTGCAATTCTGAAATTTTTTGCTTTTTCCTGCTCCTGTAAGCATGATAAAGAAGATTCAAAGAGAGTGAGATGCCAGCTCCTTTCATTCAGTCAGTAGCTTCAATCATTTCTGGACGTTTTTCAATGGCAAAAATCAATGAATATTGTAAATGCACAAACAGTAATTTCTCCGCATTGCAAGGTGCAATTCTGAAATTTTTTGCTTTTTCCTGCTCCTCTTAGCATGATAAACAAGATTCAAAGAGAATGAGATGCCAGCTCCTTTCATTCAGTCAGTAGCTTCAATCATTTCTGGACGTTTTTCAATGGCAAAAATCAATGAATATTGTAAATGCACAAACAGTAATTTCTCCGCATTGCAAGGTGCAATTCTGAAATTTTTTGCTTTTTCCTGCTCCTCTTAGCATGATAAAGAAGATTCAAAGAGAGTGAGATGCCAGCTCCTTTCATTCAGTCAGTAGCTTCAAACATTTCTGGTATATGAATAACACGATGTTTTTCAATGGCAAAAATCAATGAATATTGTAAATGCACAAACAGTAATTTCTCCGCATTGCAAGGTGCAATTCTGAAATTTTTTGCTTTTTCCTGCTCCTCTTAGCATGATAAAGAAGATTCAAAGAGAGTGAGATGCCAGCTCCTTTCATTCAGTCAGTAGCTTCAATCATTTCTGGACGTTTTTCAATGGCAAAAATCAATGAATATTGTAAATGCACAAACAGTAATTTCTCCGCATTGCAAGGTGCAATTCTGAATTTTTTTGCTTTTTCCTGCTCCTCTTAGCATGATAAAGAAGATTCAAAGAGAGTGAGATGCCAGCTCCTTTCATTCAGTCAGTAGCTTCAAACATTTCTGGTATATGAATAACATGATGTTTTTCAATGGCAAAAATCAATGAATATTGTAAATGCACAAACAGTAATTTCTCCGCATTGCAAGGTGCAATTTTGAAATTTTTTGCTTTTTCCTGCTCCTCTTAGCATGATAAAGAAGATTCAAAGAGAGTGAGATGCCAGCTCCTTTCATTCAGTCAGTAGCTTCAATCATTTCTGGACGTTTTTCAATGGCAAAAATCAATGAATATTGTAAAGGCACAAACAGTAATTTCTCCGCATTGCAAGGTGCAATTCTGAAATTTTTTGCTTTTTTCTGCTCCTCTTAGCATGATAAACAAGATTCAAAGAGAGTGAGATGCCAGCTCCTTTCATTCAGTCAGTAGCTTCAATCATTTCTGGATGTTTTTCAATGGCAAAAATCAATGAATATTGTAAATGCACAAACAGTAATTTCTCCGCATTGCAAGGTGCAATTCTGAAATTTTTTGCTTTTTTCTGCTCCTCTTAGCATGATAAAGAAGATTCAAAGAGAGTGAGATGCCAGCTCCTTTCATTCAGTCAGTAGCTTCAAACATTTCTGGTATATGAATAACATGATGTTTTTCAATGGCAAAAATCAATGAATATTGTAAATGCACAAACAGTAATTTCTCCGCATTGCAAGGTGCAATTCTGGAATTTTTTGCTTTTTCCTGCTCCTCTTAGCATGATAAAGAAGATTCAAAGAGAGTGAGATGCCAGCTCCTTTCATTCAGTCAGTAGCTTCAAACATTTCTGGTATATGAATAACATGATGTTTTTCAATGGCAAAAATCAATGAATATTGTAAATGCACAAACAGTAATTTCTCCGCATTGCAAGGTGCAATTCTGAAATTTTTTGCTTTTTCCTGCTCCTCTTAGCATGATAAAGAAGATTCAAAGAGAGTGAGATGCCAGCTCCTTTCATTCAGTCAGTAGCTTCAATCATTTCTGGACGTTTTTCAATGGCAAAAATCATTGAATATTGTAAATGCACAAACAGTAATTTCTCCGCATTGCAAGGTGCAATTCTGAAATTTTTTGCTTTTTCCTGCTCCTCTTAGCATGATAAAGAAGATTCAAAGAGAGTGAGATGCCAGCTCCTTTCATTCAGTCAGTAGCTTCAATCATTTCTGGTATATGAATAACATGATGTTTTTCAATGGCAAAAATCAATGAATATTGTAAATGCACAAACAGTAATTTCTCCGCATTGCAAGGTACAATTCTGAAATTTTTTGCTTTTTCCTGCTCCTCTAAGCATGATAAAGAAGATTCAAAGAGAGTGAGATGCCAGCTCCTTTCATTCAGTCAGTAGCTTCAATCATTTCTGGACGTTTTTCAATGGCAAAAATCAATGAATATTGTAAATGCACAAACAGTAATTTCTCCGCATTGCAAGGTGCAATTCTGAAATTTTTTGCTTTTTCCTGCTCCTCTTAGCATGATAAACAAGATTCAAAGAGAGTGAGATGCCAGCTCCTTTCATTCAGTCAGTAGCTTCAATCATTTCTGGACGTTTTTCAATGGCAAAAATCATTGAATATTGTAAATGCACAAACAGTAATTTCTCCGCATTGCAAGGTGCAATTCTGAAATTTTTTGCTTTTTCCTGCTCCTCTTAGCATGATAAAGAAGATTCAAAGAGAGTGAGATGCCAGCTCCTTTCATTCAGTCAGTAGCTTCAATCATTTCTGGTATATGAATAACATGATGTTTTTCAATGGCAAAAATCAATGAATATTGTAAATGCACAAACAGTAATTTCTCCGCATTGCAAGGTGCAATTCTGAAATTTTTTGCTTTTTCCTGCTCCTCTTAGCATGATAAAGAAGATTCAAAGAGAGTGAGATGCCAGCTCCTTTCATTCAGTCAGTAGCTTCAATCATTTCTGGACGTTTTTCAATGGCAAAAATCATTGAATATTGTAAATGCACAAACAGTAATTTCTCCGCATTGCAAGGTGCAATTCTGAAATTTTTTGCTTTTTCCTGCTCCTCTTAGCATGATAAAGAAGATTCAAAGAGAGTGAGATGCCAGCTCCTTTCATTCAGTCAGTAGCTTCAATCATTTCTGGTATATGAATAACATGATGTTTTTCAATGGCAAAAATCAATGAATATTGTAAATGCACAAACAGTAATTTCTCCGCATTGCAAGGTACAATTCTGAAATTTTTTGCTTTTTCCTGCTCCTCTAAGCATGATAAAGAAGATTCAAAGAGAGTGAGATGCCAGCTCCTTTCATTCAGTCAGTAGCTTCAATCATTTCTGGACGTTTTTCAATGGCAAAAATCAATGAATATTGTAAATGCACAAACAGTAATTTCTCCGCATTGCAAGGTGCAATTCTGAAATTTTTTGCTTTTTCCTGCTCCTCTTAGCATGATAAACAAGATTCAAAGAGAGTGAGATGCCAGCTCCTTTCATTCAGTCAGTAGCTTCAATCATTTCTGGACGTTTTTCAATGGCAAAAATCATTGAATATTGTAAATGCACAAACAGTAATTTCTCCGCATTGCAAGGTGCAATTCTGAAATTTTTTGCTTTTTCCTGCTCCTCTTAGCATGATAAAGAAGATTCAAAGAGAGTGAGATGCCAGCTCCTTTCATTCAGTCAGTAGCTTCAATCATTTCTGGTATATGAATAACATGATGTTTTTCAATGGCAAAAATCAATGAATATTGTAAATGCACAAACAGTAATTTCTCCGCATTGCAAGGTGCAATTCTGAAATTTTTTGCTTTTTCCTGCTCCTCTAAGCATGATAAAGAAGATTCAAAGAGAGTGAGATGCCAGCTCCTTTCATTCAGTCAGTAGCTTCAATCATTTCTGGACGTTTTTCAATGGCAAAAATCAATGAATATTGTAAATGCACAAACAGTAATTTCTCCGCATTGCAAGGTGCAATTCTGAAATTTTTTGCTTTTTCCTGCTCCTCTTAGCATGATAAACAAGATTCAAAGAGAATGAGATGCCAGCTCCTTTCATTCAGTCAGTAGCTTCAATCATTTCTGGACGTTTTTCAATGGCAAAAATCAATGAATATTGTAAATGCACAAACAGTAATTTCTCCGCATTGCAAGGTGCAATTCTGAAATTTTTTGCTTTTTCCTGCTCCTCTTAGCATGATAAAGAAGATTCAAAGAGAGTGAGATGCCAGCTAATTTCATTCAGTCAGTAGCTTCAAACATTTCTGGTATATGAATAACATGATGTTTTTCAATGGCAAAAATCAATGAATATTGTAAATGCACAAACAGTAATTTCTCCGCATTGCAAGGTGCAATTCTGAAATTTTTTGCTTTTTCCTGCTCCTCTTAGCATGATAAAGAAGATTCAAAGAGAGTGAGATGCCAGCTCCTTTCATTCAGTCAGTAGCTTCAATCATTTCTGGACGTTTTTCAATGGCAAAAATCAATGAATATTGTAAATGCACAAACAGTAATTTCTCCGCATTGCAAGGTGCAATTCTGAATTTTTTTGCTTTTTCCTGCTCCTCTTAGCATGATAAAGAAGATTCAAAGAGAGTGAGATGCCAGCTCCTTTCATTCAGTCAGTAGCTTCAAACATTTCTGGTATATGAATAACATGATGTTTTTCAATGGCAAAAATCAATGAATATTGTAAATGCACAAACAGTAATTTCTCCGCATTGCAAGGTGCAATTTTGAAATTTTTTGCTTTTTCCTGCTCCTCTTAGCATGATAAAGAAGATTCAAAGAGAGTGAGATGCCAGCTCCTTTCATTCAGTCAGTAGCTTCAATCATTTCTGGACGTTTTTCAATGGCAAAAATCAATGAATATTGTAAATGCACAAACAGTAATTTCTCCGCATTGCAAGGTGCAATTCTGAAATTTTTTGCTTTTTCCTGCTCCTCTTAGCATGATAAACAAGATTCAAAGAGAGTGAGATGCCAGCTCCTTTCATTCAGTCAGTAGCTTCAATCATTTCTGGATGTTTTTCAATAGCAAAAATCAATGAATATTGTAAATGCACAAACAGTAATTTCTCCGCATTGCAAGGTGCAATTCTGATATTTTTTGCTTTTTTCTGCTCCTCTTAGCATGATAAAGAAGATTCAAAGAGAGTGAGATGCCAGCTCCTTTCATTCAGTCAGTAGCTTCAATCATTTCTGGACGTTTTTCAATGGCAAAAATCATTGAATATTGTAAATGCACAAACAGTAATTTCTCCGCATTGCAAGGTGCAATTCTGAAATTTTTTGCTTTTTCCTGCTCCTCTTAGCATGATAAAGAAGATTCAAAGAGAGTGAGATGCCAGCTCCTTTCATTCAGTCAGTAGCTTCAATCATTTCTGGTATATGAATAACATGATGTTTTTCAATGGCAAAAATCAATGAATATTGTAAATGCACAAACAGTAATTTCTCCGCATTGCAAGGTGCAATTCTGAAATTTTTTGCTTTTTCCTGCTCCTCTAAGCATGATAAAGAAGATTCAAAGAGAGTGAGATGCCAGCTCCTTTCATTCAGTCAGTAGCTTCAATCATTTCTGGACGTTTTTCAATGGCAAAAATCAATGAATATTGTAAATGCACAAACAGTAATTTCTCCGCATTGCAAGGTGCAATTCTGAAATTTTTTGCTTTTTCCTGCTCTTCTTAGCATGATAAACAAGATTCAAAGAGAGTGAGATGCCAGCTCCTTTCATTCAGTCAGTAGCTTCAATCATTTCTGGACGTTTTTCAATGGCAAAAATCAATGAATATTGTAAATGCACAAACAGTAATTTCTCCCCATTGCAAGGTGCAATTCTGAAATTTTTTGCTTTTTCCTGCTCCTCTTAGCATGATAAAGAAGATTCAAAGAGAGTGAGATGCCAGCTCCTTTCATTCAGTCAGTAGCTTCAAACATTTCTGGTATATGAATAACATGATGTTTTTCAATGGCAAAAATCACTGAATATTGTAAATGCACAAACAGTAATTTCTCCGCATTGCAAGGTGCAATTCTGAAATTTTTTGCTTTTTCCTGCTCCTCTTAGCATGATAAAGAAGATTCAAAGAGAGTGAGATGCCAGCTCCTTTCATTCAGTCAGTAGCTTCAATCATTTCTGGACGTTTTTCAATGGCAAAAATCAATGAATATTGTAAATGCACAAACAGTAATTTCTCCGCATTGCAAGGTGCAATTCTGAAATTTTTTGCTTTTTCCTGCTCCTCTTAGCATGATAAAGAAGATTCAAAGAGAGTGAGATGCCAGCTCCTTTCATTCAGTCAGTAGCTTCAATCATTTCTGGACGTTTTTCAATGGCAAAAATCAATGAATATTGTAAATGCACAAACAGTAATTTCTCCGCATTGCAAGGTGCAATTCTGAAATTTTTTGCTTTTTCCTGCTCCTCTTAGCATGATAAAGAAGATTCAAAGAGAGTGAGATGCCAGCTCCTTTCATTCAGTCAGTAGCTTCAATCATTTCTGGACGTTTTTCAATGGCAAAAATCAATGAATATTGTAAATGCACAAACAGTAATTTCTCCGCATTGCAAGGTGCAATTTTGAAATTTTTTGCTTTTTCCTGCTCCTCTTAGCATGATAAAGAAGATTCAAAGAGAGTGAGATGCCAGCTCCTTTCATTCAGTCAGTAGCTTCAATCATTTCTGGACGTTTTTCAATGGCAAAAATCAATGAATATTGTAAATGCACAAACAGTAATTTCTCCGCATTGCAAGGTGCAATTCTGAAATTTTTTGCTTTTTCCTGCTCCTCTTAGCATGATAAACAAGATTCAAAGAGAGTGAGATGCCAGCTCCTTTCATTCAGTCAGTAGCTTCAAACATTTCTGGTATATGAATAACATGATGTTTTTCAATGGCAAAAATCAATGAATATTGTAAATGCACAAACAGTAATTTCTCCGCATTGCAAGGTGCAATTCTGAAATTTTTTGCTTTTTCCTGCTCCTCTTAGCAAGATAAACAAGATTCAAAGAGAGTGAGATGCCAGCTCCTTTCATTCAGTCAGTAGCTTCAATCATTTCTGGACGTTTTTCAATGGCAAAAATCAATGAATATTGTAAATGCACAAACAGTAATTTCTCCGCATTGCAAGGTGCAATTCTGAAATTTTTTGCTTTTTCCTGCTCCTCTTAGCATGATAAAGAAGATTCAAAGAGAGTGAGATGCCAGCTCCTTTCATTCAGTCAGTAGCTTCAATCATTTCTGGACGTTTTTCAATGGCAAAAATCAATGAATATTGTAAATGCACAAACAGTAATTTCTCCGCATTGCAAGGTGCAATTCTGAAATTTTTTGATTTTTCCTGCTCCTCTTAGCATGATAAAGAAGATTCAAAGAGAGTGAGATGCCAGCTCCTTTCATTCAGTCAGTAGCTTCAATCATTTCTGGACGTTTTTCAATGGCAAAAATCAATGAATATTGTAAATGCACAAACAGTAATTTCTCCGCATTGCAAGGTGCAATTCTGAAATTTTTTGCTTTTTCCTGCTCCTCTTAGCATGATAAAGAAGATTCAAAGAGAGTGAGATGCCAGCTCCTTTCATTCAGTCAGTAGCTTCAAACATTTCTGGTATATGAATAACATGATGTTTTTCAATGGCAAAAATCAATGAATATTGTAAATGCACAAACAGTAATTTCTCCGCATTGCAAGGTGCAATTCTGAAATTTTTTGCTTTTTCCTGCTCCTCTAAGCATGATAAAGAAGATTCAAAGAGAGTGAGATGCCAGCTCCTTTCATTCAGTCAGTAGCTTCAATCATTTCTGGACGTTTTTCAATGGCAAAAATCAATGAATATTGTAAATGCACAAACAGTAATTTCTCCGCATTGCAAGGTGCAATTCTGAAATTTTTTGCTTTTTCCTGCTCCTCTTAGCATGATAAAGAAGATTCAAAGAGAGTGAGATGCCAGCTCCTTTCATTCAGTCAGTAGCTTCAATCATTTCTGGACGTTTTTCAATGGCAAAAATCAATGAATATTGTAAATGCACAAACAGTAATTTCTCCGCATTGCAAGGTGCAATTCTGAAATTTTTTGCTTTTTCCTGCTCCTCTTAGCATGATAAAGAAGATTCAAAGAGAGTGAGATGCCAGCTCCTTTCATTCAGTCAGTAGCTTCAATCATTTCTGGACGTTTTTCAATGGCAAAAATCAATGAATATTGTAAATGCACAAACAGTAATTTCTCCGCATTGCAAGGTGCAATTCTGAAATTTTTTGCTTTTTCCTGCTCCTCTTAGCATGATAAAGAAGATTCAAAGAGAGTGAGATGCCAGCTCCTTTCATTCAGTCAGTAGCTTCAAACATTTCTGGTATATGAATAACATGATGTTTTTCAATGGCAAAAATCAATGAATATTGTAAAAGCACAAACAGTAATTTCTCCGCATTGCAAGGTGCAATTCTGAAATTTTTTGCTTTTTCCTGCTCCTCTAAGCATGATAAAGAAGATTCAAAGAGAGTGAGATGCCAGCTCCTTTCATTCAGTCAGTAGCTTCAATCATTTCTGGACGTTTTTCAATGGCAAAAATCAATGAATATTGTAAATGCACAAACAGTAATTTCTCCGCATTGCAAGGTGCAATTCTGAAATTTTTTGCTTTTTCCTGCTCCTCTTAGCATGATAAACAAGATTCAAAGAGAATGAGATGCCAGCTCCTTTCATTCAGTCAGTAGCTTCAATCATTTCTGGACGTTTTTCAATGGCAAAAATCAATGAATATTGTAAATGCACAAACAGTAATTTCTCCGCATTGCAAGGTGCAATTCTGAAATTTTTTGCTTTTTCCTGCTCCTCTTAGCATGATAAAGAAGATTCAAAGAGAGTGAGATGCCAGCTCCTTTCATTCAGTCAGTAGCTTCAAACATTTCTGGTATATGAATAACATGATGTTTTTCAATGGCAAAAATCAATGAATATTGTAAATGCACAAACAGTAATTTCTCCGCATTGCAAGGTGCAATTCTGAAATTTTTTGCTTTTTCCTGCTCCTCTTAGCATGATAAAGAAGACTCAAAGAGAGTGAGATGCCAGCTCCTTTCATTCAGTCAGTAGCTTCAATCATTTCTGGACGTTTTTCAATGGCAAAAATCAATGAATATTGTAAATGCACAAACAGTAATTTCTCCGCATTGCAAGAAGCAATTCTGAATTTTTTTGCTTTTTCCTGCTCCTCTTAGCATGATAAAGAAGATTCAAAGAGAGTGAGATGCCAGCTCCTTTCATTCAGTCAGTAGCTTCAAACATTTCTGGTATATGAATAACATGATGTTTTTCAATGGCAAAAATCAATGAATATTGTAAATGCACAAACAGTAATTTCTCCGCATTGCAAGGAGCAATTTTGAAATTTTTTGCTTTTTCCTGCTCCTCTTAGCATGGTAAAGAAGATTCAAAGAGAGTGAGATGCCAGCTCCTTTCATTCAGTCAGTAGCTTCAATCATTTCTGGACGTTTTTCAATGGCAAAAATCAATGAATATTGTAAATGCACAAACAGTAATTTCTCCGCATTGCAAGGTGCAATTCTGAAATTTTTTGCTTTTTCCTGCTCCTCTTAGCATGATAAACAAGATTCAAAGAGAGTGAGATGCCAGCTCCTTTCATTCAGTCAGTAGCTTCAATCATTTCTGGATGTTTTTCAATGGCAAAAATCAATGAATATTGTAAATGCACAAACAGTAATTTCTCCGCATTGCAAGGTGCAATTCTGAAATTTTTTGCTTTTTTCTGCTCCTCTTAGCATGATAAAGAAGATTCAAAGAGAGTGAGATGCCAGCTCCTTTCATTCAGTCAGTAGCTTCAAACATTTCTGGTATATGAATAACATGATGTTTTTCAATGGCAAAAATCAATGAATATTGTAAATGCACAAACAGTAATTTCTCCGCATTGCAAGGTGCAATTCTGAAATTTTTTGCTTTTTCCTGCTCCTCTTAGCATGATAAAGAAGATTCAAAGAGAGTGAGATGCCAGCTCCTTTCATTCAGTCAGTAGCTTCAAACATTTCTGGACGTTTTTCAATGGCAAAAATCAATGAATATTGTAAATGCACAAACAGTAATTTCTCCGCATTGCAAGGTGCAATTCTGAAATTTTTTGCTTTTTCCTGCTCCTCTTAGCATGATAAACAAGATTCAAAGAGAGTGAGATGCCAGCTCCTTTCATTCAGTCAGTAGCTTCAATCATTTCTGGACGTTTTTCAATGGCAAAAATCATTGAATATTGTAAATGCACAAACAGTAATTTCTCCGCATTGCAAGGTGCAATTCTGAAATTTTTTGCTTTTTCCTGCTCCTCTTAGCATGATAAAGAAGATTCAAAGAGAGTGAGATGCCAGCTCCTTTCATTCAGTCAGTAGCTTCAATCATTTCTGGTATATGAATAACATGATGTTTTTCAATGGCAAAAATCAATGAATATTGTAAATGCACAAACAGTAATTTCTCCGCATTGCAAGGTGCAATTCTGAAATTTTTTGCTTTTTCCTGCTCCTCTAAGCATGATAAAGAAGATTCAAAGAGAGTGAGATGCCAGCTCCTTTCATTCAGTCAGTAGCTTCAATCATTTCTGGACGTTTTTCAATGGCAAAAATCAATGAATATTGTAAATGCACAAACAGTAATTTCTCCGCATTGCAAGGTGCAATTCTGAAATTTTTTGCTTTTTCCTGCTCCTCTTAGCATGATAAACAAGATTCAAAGAGAATGAGATGCCAGCTCCTTTCATTCAGTCAGTAGCTTCAATCATTTCTGGACGTTTTTCAATGGCAAAAATCAATGAATATTGTAAATGCACAAACAGTAATTTCTCCGCATTGCAAGGTGCAATTCTGAAATTTTTTGCTTTTTCCTGCTCCTCTTAGCATGATAAAGAAGATTCAAAGAGAGTGAGATGCCAGCTAATTTCATTCAGTCAGTAGCTTCAAACATTTCTGGTATATGAATAACATGATGTTTTTCAATGGCAAAAATCAATGAATATTGTAAATGCACAAACAGTAATTTCTCCGCATTGCAAGGTGCAATTCTGAAATTTTTTGCTTTTTCCTGCTCCTCTTAGCATGATAAAGAAGATTCAAAGAGAGTGAGATGCCAGCTCCTTTCATTCAGTCAGTAGCTTCAATCATTTCTGGACGTTTTTCAATGGCAAAAATCAATGAATATTGTAAATGCACAAACAGTAATTTCTCCGCATTGCAAGGTGCAATTCTGAATTTTTTTGCTTTTTCCTGCTCCTCTTAGCATGATAAAGAAGATTCAAAGAGAGTGAGATGCCAGCTCCTTTCATTCAGTCAGTAGCTTCAAACATTTCTGGTATATGAATAACATGATGTTTTTCAATGGCAAAAATCAATGAATATTGTAAATGCACAAACAGTAATTTCTCCGCATTGCAAGGTGCAATTTTGAAATTTTTTGCTTTTTCCTGCTCCTCTTAGCATGATAAAGAAGATTCAAAGAGAGTGAGATGCCAGCTCCTTTCATTCAGTCAGTAGCTTCAATCATTTCTGGACGTTTTTCAATGGCAAAAATCAATGAATATTGTAAATGCACAAACAGTAATTTCTCCGCATTGCAAGGTGCAATTCTGAAATTTTTTGCTTTTTCCTGCTCCTCTTAGCATGATAAACAAGATTCAAAGAGAGTGAGATGCCAGCTCCTTTCATTCAGTCAGTAGCTTCAATCATTTCTGGATGTTTTTCAATAGCAAAAATCAATGAATATTGTAAATGCACAAACAGTAATTTCTCCGCATTGCAAGGTGCAATTCTGATATTTTTTGCTTTTTTCTGCTCCTCTTAGCATGATAAAGAAGATTCAAAGAGAGTGAGATGCCAGCTCCTTTCATTCAGTCAGTAGCTTCAATCATTTCTGGACGTTTTTCAATGGCAAAAATCATTGAATATTGTAAATGCACAAACAGTAATTTCTCCGCATTGCAAGGTGCAATTCTGAAATTTTTTGCTTTTTCCTGCTCCTCTTAGCATGATAAAGAAGATTCAAAGAGAGTGAGATGCCAGCTCCTTTCATTCAGTCAGTAGCTTCAATCATTTCTGGTATATGAATAACATGATGTTTTTCAATGGCAAAAATCAATGAATATTGTAAATGCACAAACAGTAATTTCTCCGCATTGCAAGGTGCAATTCTGAAATTTTTTGCTTTTTCCTGCTCCTCTAAGCATGATAAAGAAGATTCAAAGAGAGTGAGATGCCAGCTCCTTTCATTCAGTCAGTAGCTTCAATCATTTCTGGACGTTTTTCAATGGCAAAAATCAATGAATATTGTAAATGCACAAACAGTAATTTCTCCGCATTGCAAGGTGCAATTCTGAAATTTTTTGCTTTTTCCTGCTCTTCTTAGCATGATAAACAAGATTCAAAGAGAGTGAGATGCCAGCTCCTTTCATTCAGTCAGTAGCTTCAATCATTTCTGGACGTTTTTCAATGGCAAAAATCAATGAATATTGTAAATGCACAAACAGTAATTTCTCCCCATTGCAAGGTGCAATTCTGAAATTTTTTGCTTTTTCCTGCTCCTCTTAGCATGATAAAGAAGATTCAAAGAGAGTGAGATGCCAGCTCCTTTCATTCAGTCAGTAGCTTCAAACATTTCTGGTATATGAATAACATGATGTTTTTCAATGGCAAAAATCACTGAATATTGTAAATGCACAAACAGTAATTTCTCCGCATTGCAAGGTGCAATTCTGAAATTTTTTGCTTTTTCCTGCTCCTCTTAGCATGATAAAGAAGATTCAAAGAGAGTGAGATGCCAGCTCCTTTCATTCAGTCAGTAGCTTCAATCATTTCTGGACGTTTTTCAATGGCAAAAATCAATGAATATTGTAAATGCACAAACAGTAATTTCTCCGCATTGCAAGGTGCAATTCTGAAATTTTTTGCTTTTTCCTGCTCCTCTTAGCATGATAAAGAAGATTCAAAGAGAGTGAGATGCCAGCTCCTTTCATTCAGTCAGTAGCTTCAATCATTTCTGGACGTTTTTCAATGGCAAAAATCAATGAATATTGTAAATGCACAAACAGTAATTTCTCCGCATTGCAAGGTGCAATTCTGAAATTTTTTGCTTTTTCCTGCTCCTCTTAGCATGATAAAGAAGATTCAAAGAGAGTGAGATGCCAGCTCCTTTCATTCAGTCAGTAGCTTCAATCATTTCTGGACGTTTTTCAATGGCAAAAATCAATGAATATTGTAAATGCACAAACAGTAATTTCTCCGCATTGCAAGGTGCAATTTTGAAATTTTTTGCTTTTTCCTGCTCCTCTTAGCATGATAAAGAAGATTCAAAGAGAGTGAGATGCCAGCTCCTTTCATTCAGTCAGTAGCTTCAATCATTTCTGGACGTTTTTCAATGGCAAAAATCAATGAATATTGTAAATGCACAAACAGTAATTTCTCCGCATTGCAAGGTGCAATTCTGAAATTTTTTGCTTTTTCCTGCTCCTCTTAGCATGATAAACAAGATTCAAAGAGAGTGAGATGCCAGCTCCTTTCATTCAGTCAGTAGCTTCAAACATTTCTGGTATATGAATAACATGATGTTTTTCAATGGCAAAAATCAATGAATATTGTAAATGCACAAACAGTAATTTCTCCGCATTGCAAGGTGCAATTCTGAAATTTTTTGCTTTTTCCTGCTCCTCTTAGCAAGATAAACAAGATTCAAAGAGAGTGAGATGCCAGCTCCTTTCATTCAGTCAGTAGCTTCAATCATTTCTGGACGTTTTTCAATGGCAAAAATCAATGAATATTGTAAATGCACAAACAGTAATTTCTCCGCATTGCAAGGTGCAATTCTGAAATTTTTTGCTTTTTCCTGCTCCTCTTAGCATGATAAAGAAGATTCAAAGAGAGTGAGATGCCAGCTCCTTTCATTCAGTCAGTAGCTTCAATCATTTCTGGACGTTTTTCAATGGCAAAAATCAATGAATATTGTAAATGCACAAACAGTAATTTCTCCGCATTGCAAGGTGCAATTCTGAAATTTTTTGATTTTTCCTGCTCCTCTTAGCATGATAAAGAAGATTCAAAGAGAGTGAGATGCCAGCTCCTTTCATTCAGTCAGTAGCTTCAATCATTTCTGGACGTTTTTCAATGGCAAAAATCAATGAATATTGTAAATGCACAAACAGTAATTTCTCCGCATTGCAAGGTGCAATTCTGAAATTTTTTGCTTTTTCCTGCTCCTCTTAGCATGATAAAGAAGATTCAAAGAGAGTGAGATGCCAGCTCCTTTCATTCAGTCAGTAGCTTCAAACATTTCTGGTATATGAATAACATGATGTTTTTCAATGGCAAAAATCAATGAATATTGTAAATGCACAAACAGTAATTTCTCCGCATTGCAAGGTGCAATTCTGAAATTTTTTGCTTTTTCCTGCTCCTCTAAGCATGATAAAGAAGATTCAAAGAGAGTGAGATGCCAGCTCCTTTCATTCAGTCAGTAGCTTCAATCATTTCTGGACGTTTTTCAATGGCAAAAATCAATGAATATTGTAAATGCACAAACAGTAATTTCTCCGCATTGCAAGGTGCAATTCTGAAATTTTTTGCTTTTTCCTGCTCCTCTTAGCATGATAAAGAAGATTCAAAGAGAGTGAGATGCCAGCTCCTTTCATTCAGTCAGTAGCTTCAATCATTTCTGGACGTTTTTCAATGGCAAAAATCAATGAATATTGTAAATGCACAAACAGTAATTTCTCCGCATTGCAAGGTGCAATTCTGAAATTTTTTGCTTTTTCCTGCTCCTCTTAGCATGATAAAGAAGATTCAAAGAGAGTGAGATGCCAGCTCCTTTCATTCAGTCAGTAGCTTCAATCATTTCTGGACGTTTTTCAATGGCAAAAATCAATGAATATTGTAAATGCACAAACAGTAATTTCTCCGCATTGCAAGGTGCAATTCTGAAATTTTTTGCTTTTTCCTGCTCCTCTTAGCATGATAAAGAAGATTCAAAGAGAGTGAGATGCCAGCTCCTTTCATTCAGTCAGTAGCTTCAAACATTTCTGGTATATGAATAACATGATGTTTTTCAATGGCAAAAATCAATGAATATTGTAAAAGCACAAACAGTAATTTCTCCGCATTGCAAGGTGCAATTCTGAAATTTTTTGCTTTTTCCTGCTCCTCTAAGCATGATAAAGAAGATTCAAAGAGAGTGAGATGCCAGCTCCTTTCATTCAGTCAGTAGCTTCAATCATTTCTGGACGTTTTTCAATGGCAAAAATCAATGAATATTGTAAATGCACAAACAGTAATTTCTCCGCATTGCAAGGTGCAATTCTGAAATTTTTTGCTTTTTCCTGCTCCTCTTAGCATGATAAACAAGATTCAAAGAGAATGAGATGCCAGCTCCTTTCATTCAGTCAGTAGCTTCAATCATTTCTGGACGTTTTTCAATGGCAAAAATCAATGAATATTGTAAATGCACAAACAGTAATTTCTCCGCATTGCAAGGTGCAATTCTGAAATTTTTTGCTTTTTCCTGCTCCTCTTAGCATGATAAAGAAGATTCAAAGAGAGTGAGATGCCAGCTCCTTTCATTCAGTCAGTAGCTTCAAACATTTCTGGTATATGAATAACATGATGTTTTTCAATGGCAAAAATCAATGAATATTGTAAATGCACAAACAGTAATTTCTCCGCATTGCAAGGTGCAATTCTGAAATTTTTTGCTTTTTCCTGCTCCTCTTAGCATGATAAAGAAGACTCAAAGAGAGTGAGATGCCAGCTCCTTTCATTCAGTCAGTAGCTTCAATCATTTCTGGACGTTTTTCAATGGCAAAAATCAATGAATATTGTAAATGCACAAACAGTAATTTCTCCGCATTGCAAGGAGCAATTCTGAATTTTTTTGCTTTTTCCTGCTCCTCTTAGCATGATAAAGAAGATTCAAAGAGAGTGAGATGCCAGCTCCTTTCATTCAGTCAGTAGCTTCAAACATTTCTGGTATATGAATAACATGATGTTTTTCAATGGCAAAAATCAATGAATATTGTAAATGCACAAACAGTAATTTCTCCGCATTGCAAGGAGCAATTTTGAAATTTTTTGCTTTTTCCTGCTCCTCTTAGCATGGTAAAGAAGATTCAAAGAGAGTGAGATGCCAGCTCCTTTCATTCAGTCAGTAGCTTCAATCATTTCTGGACGTTTTTCAATGGCAAAAATCAATGAATATTGTAAATGCACAAACAGTAATTTCTCCGCATTGCAAGGTGCAATTCTGAAATTTTTTGCTTTTTCCTGCTCCTCTTAGCATGATAAACAAGATTCAAAGAGAGTGAGATGCCAGCTCCTTTCATTCAGTCAGTAGCTTCAATCATTTCTGGATGTTTTTCAATGGCAAAAATCAATGAATATTGTAAATGCACAAACAGTAATTTCTCCGCATTGCAAGGTGCAATTCTGAAATTTTTTGCTTTTTTCTGCTCCTCTTAGCATGATAAAGAAGATTCAAAGAGAGTGAGATGCCAGCTCCTTTCATTCAGTCAGTAGCTTCAAACATTTCTGGTATATGAATAACATGATGTTTTTCAATGGCAAAAATCAATGAATATTGTAAATGCACAAACAGTAATTTCTCCGCATTGCAAGGTGCAATTCTGAAATTTTTTGCTTTTTCCTGCTCCTCTTAGCATGATAAAGAAGATTCAAAGAGAGTGAGATGCCAGCTCCTTTCATTCAGTCAGTAGCTTCAAACATTTCTGGTATATGAATAACATGATGTTTTTCAATGGCAAAAATCAATGAATATTGTAAATGCACAAACAGTAATTTCTCCGCATTGCAAGGTGCAATTCTGAAATTTTTTGCTTTTTCCTGCTCCTCTAAGCATGATAAAGAAGATTCAAAGAGAGTGAGATGCCAGCTCCTTTCATTCAGTCAGTAGCTTCAATCATTTCTGGACGTTTTTCAATGGCAAAAATCAATGAATATTGTAAATGCACAAACAGTAATTTCTCCGCATTGCAAGGTGCAATTCTGAAATTTTTTGCTTTTTCCTGCTCCTCTTAGCATGATAAACAAGATTCAAAGAGAGTGAGATGCCAGCTCCTTTCATTCAGTCAGTAGCTTCAATCATTTCTGGACGTTTTTCAATGGCAAAAATCAATGAATATTGTAAATGCACAAACAGTAATTTCTCCGCATTGCAAGGTGCAATTCTGAAATTTTTTGCTTTTTCCTGCTCCTCTTAGCATGATAAAGAAGATTCAAAGAGAGTGAGATGCCAGCTCCTTTCATTCAGTCAGTAGCTTCAAACATTTCTGGTATATGAATAACATGATGTTTTTCAATGGCAAAAATCAATGAATATTGTAAATGCACAAACAGTAATTTCTCCGCATTGCAAGGTGCAATTCTGAAATTTTTTGCTTTTTCCTGCTCCTCTTAGCATGATAAAGAAGATTCAAAGAGAGTGAGATGCCAGCTAGTTTCATTCAGTCAGTAGCTTCAATCATTTCTGGACGTTTTTCAATGGCAAAAAGCAATGAATATTGTAAATGCACAAACAGTAATTTCTCCGCATTGCAAGGTGCAATTCTGAAATTTTTTGCTTTTTCCTGCTCCTCTTAGCATGATAAAGAAGATTCAAAGAGAGTGAGATGCCAGCTCCTTTCATTCAGTCAGTACCTTCAAACATTTCTGGTATATGAATAACATGATGTTTTTCAATGGCAAAAATCAATGAATATTGTAAATGCACAAACAGTAATTTCTCCGCATTGCAAGGTGCAATTCTGAAATTTTTTGCTTTTTCCTGCTCCTCTTAGCATGATAAAGAAGATTCAAAGAGAGTGAGATGCCAGCTCCTTTCATTCAGTAAGTAGCTTCAATCATTTCTGGACATTTTTCAATGGCAAAAATCAATGAATATTGTAAATGCACAAACAGTAATTTCTCCGCATTGCAAGGTGCAATTCTGAAATTTTTTGCTTTTTCCTGCTCCTCTTAGCATGATAAACAAGATTCAAAGAGAGTGAGATGCCAGCTCCTTTCATTCAGTCAGTAGCTTCAATCATTTCTGGACGTTTTTCAATGGCAAAAATCAATGAATATTGTAAATGCACAAACAGTAATTTCTCCGCATTGCAAGGTGCAATTCTGAAATTTTTTGCTTTTTCCTGCTCCTCTTAGCATGATAAAGAAGATTCAAAGAGAGTGAGATGCCAGCTCCTTTCATTCAGTCAGTAGCTTCAAACATTTCTGGTATATGAATAACATGATATTTTTCAATGGCAAAAATCAATGAATATTGTAAATGCACAAACAGTAATTTCTCCTCATTGAAAGGTGCAATTCTGAAATTTTTTGCTTTTTCCTGCTCCTCTTAGCATGATAAAGAAGATTCAAAGAGAGTGAGATGCCAGCTCCTTTCATTCAGTCAGTAGCTTCAATCATTTCTGGACGTTTTTCAATGGCAAAAATCAATGAATATTGTAAATGCACAAACAGTAATTTCTCCTCTTTGAAAGGTGCAATTCTGAAATTTTTTGCTTTTTCCTGCTCCTCTTAGCATGATAAAGAAGATTCAAAGAGAGTGAGATGCCAGCTCCTTTCATTCAGTCAGTAGCTTCAATCATTTCTGGACGTTTTTCAATGGCAAAAATCAATGAATATTGTAAATGCACAAACAGTAATTTCTCCGCATTGCAAGGTGCAATTCTGAAATTTTTTGCTTTTTCCTGCTCCTCTTAGCATGATAAACAAGATTCAAAGAGAGTGAGATGCCAGCTCCTTTCATTCAGTCAGTAGCTTCAATCATTTCTGGACGTTTTTCAATGGCAAAAATCAATGAATATTGTAAATGCACAAACAGTAATTTCTCCGCATTGCAAGGTGCAATTCTGAAATTTTTTGCTTTTTCCTGCTCCTCTTAGCATGATAAAGAAGATTCAAAGAGAGTGAGATGCCAGCTCCTTTCATTCAGTCAGTAGCTTCAAACATTTCTGGTATATGAATAACATGATGTTTTTCAATGGCAAAAATCAATGAATATTGTAAATGCACAAACAGTAATTTCTCCGCATTGCAAGGTGCAATTCTGAAATTTTTTGCTTTTTCCTGCTCCTCTTAGCATGATAAAGAAGATTCAAAGAGAGTGAGATGCCAGCTCCTTTCATTCAGTAAGTAGCTTCAATCATTTCTGGACATTTTTCAATGGCAAAAATCAATGAATATTGTAAATGCACAAACAGTAATTTCTCCGCATTGCAAGGTGCAATTCTGAAATTTTTTGCTTTTTCCTGCTCCTCTTAGCATGATAAACAAGATTCAAAGAGAGTGAGATGCCAGCTCCTTTCATTCAGTCAGTAGCTTCAATCATTTCTGGACGTTTTTCAATGGCAAAAATCAATGAATATTGTAAATGCACAAACAGTAATTTCTCCGCATTGCAAGGTGCAATTCTGAAATTTTTTGCTTTTTCCTGCTCCTCTTAGCATGATAAAGAAGATTCAAAGAGAGTGAGATGCCAGCTCCTTTCATTCAGTCAGTAGCTTCAAACATTTCTGGTATATGAATAACATGATATTTTTCAATGGCAAAAATCAATGAATATTGTAAATGCACAAACAGTAATTTCTCCTCATTGAAAGGTGCAATTCTGAAATTTTTTGCTTTTTCCTGCTCCTCTTAGCATGATAAAGAAGATTCAAAGAGAGTGAGATGCCAGCTCCTTTCATTCAGTCAGTAGCTTCAATCATTTCTGGACGTTTTTCAATGGCAAAAATCAATGAATATTGTAAATGCACAAACAGTAATTTCTCCTCTTTGAAAGGTGCAATTCTGAAATTTTTTGCTTTTTCCTGCTCCTCTTAGCATGATAAAGAAGATTCAAAGAGAGTGAGATGCCAGCTCCTTTCATTCAGTCAGTAGCTTCAATCATTTCTGGACGTTTTTCAATGGCAAAAATCAATGAATATTGTAAATGCACAAACAGTAATTTCTCCGCATTGCAAGGTGCAATTCTGAAATTTTTTGCTTTTTCCTGCTCCTCTTAGCATGATAAACAAGATTCAAAGAGAGTGAGATGCCAGCTCCTTTCATTCAGTCAGTAGCTTCAATCATTTCTGGACGTTTTTCAATGGCAAAAATCAATGAATATTGTAAATGCACAAACAGTAATTTCTCCGCATTGCAAGGTGCAATTCTGAAATTTTTTGCTTTTTTCTGCTCCTCTTAGCATGATAAAGAAGATTCAAAGAGAGTGAGATGCCAGCTCCTTTCATTCAGTCAGTAGCTTCAAACATTTCTGGTATATGAATAACATGATGTTTTTCAATGGCAAAAATCAATGAATATTGTAAATGCACAAACAGTAATTTCTCCGCATTGCAAGGTGCAATTCTGAAATTTTTTGCTTTTTCCTGCTCCTCTTAGCATGATAAAGAAGATTCAAAGAGAGTGAGATGCCAGCTTCTTTCATTCAGTCAGTAGCTTCAATCATTTCTGGACGTTTTTCAATGGCAAAAATCAATGAATATTGTAAATGCACAAACAGTAATTTCTCCGCATTGCAAGGTGCAATTCTGAAATTTTTTGCTTTTTCCTGCTCCTCTTAGCAAGATAAACAAGATTCAAAGAGAGTGAGATGCCAGCTCCTTTCATTCAGTCAGTAGCTTCAATCATTTCTGGACGTTTTTCAATGGCAAAAATCAATGAATATTGTAAATGCACAAACAGTAATTTCTCCGCATTGCAAGGTGCAATTCTGAAATTTTTTGCTTTTTCCTGCTCCTCTTAGCATGATAAAGAAGATTCAAAGAGAGTGAGATGCCAGCTCCTTTCATTCAGTCAGTAGCTTCAATCATTTCTGGACGTTTTTCAATGGCAAAAATCAATGAATATTGTAAATGCACAAACAGTAATTTCTCCGCATTGCAAGGTGCAATTCTGAAATTTTTTGCTTTTTCCTGCTCCTCTTAGCATGATAAAGAAGATTCAAAGAGAGTGAGATGCCAGCTCCTTTCATTCAGTCAGTAGCTTCAATCATTTCTGGACGTTTTTCAATGGAAAAATCAATGAATATTGTAAATGCACAAACAGTAATTTCTCCGCATTGCAAGGTGCAATTCTGAAATTTTTTGCTTTTTCCTGCTCCTCTTAGCATGATAAAGAAGATTCAAAGAGAGTGAGATGCCAGCTCCTTTCATTGTCAGTAGCTTCAAACATTTCTGGTATATGAATAACATGATGTTTTTCAATGGCAAAAATCAATGAATATTGTAAATGCACAAACAGTAATTTCTCCGCATTGCAAGGTGCAATTCTGAAATTTTTTGCTTTTTCCTGCTCCTCTTAGCATGATAAAGAAGATTCAAAGAGAGTGAGATGCCAGCTCCTTTCATTCAGTAAGTAGCTTCAATCATTTCTGGACGTTTTTCAATGGCAAAAACCAATGAATATTGTAAATGCACAAACAGTAATTTCTCCGCATTGCAAGGTGCAATTCTGAAATTTTTTGCTTTTTCCTGCTCCTCTTAGCATGATAAAGAAGATTCAAAGAGAGTGAGATGCCAGCTCCTTTCATTCAGTCAGTAGCTTCAATCATTTCTGGACATTTTTCAATGGCAAAAATCAATGAATATTGTAAATGCACAAACAGTAATTTCTCCGCATTGCAAGGTGCAATTCTGAAATTTTTTGCTTTTTCCTGCTCCTCTTAGCATGATAAAGAAGATTCAAAGAGACTGAGATGCCAGCTCCTTTCATTCAGTCAGTAGCTTCAATCATTTCTGGACGTTTTTCAATGGCAAAAATCAATGAATATTGTAAATGCACAAACAGTAATTTCTCCGCATTGCAAGGTGCAATTTTGAAATTTTTTGCTTTTTCCTGCTCCTCTTAGCATGATAAAGAAGATTCAAAGAGAGTGAGATGCCAGCTCCTTTCATTCAGTCAGTAGCTTCAATCATTTCTGGACGTTTTTCAATGGCAAAAATCAATGAATATTGTAAATGCACAAACAGTAATTTCTCCGCAATGCAAGATGCAATTCTGAAATTTTTTGCTTTTTCCTGCTCCTCTTAGCATGATAAACAAGATTCAAAGAGAGTGAGATGCCAGCTCCTTTCATTCAGTCAGTAGCTTCAATCATTTCTGGATGTTTTTCAATGGCAAAAATCAATGAATATTGTAAATGCACAAACAGTAATTTCTCCGCATTGCAAGGTGCAATTCTGAAATTTTTTTGCTTTTTTCTGCTCCTCTTAGCATGATAAAGAAGATTCAAAGAGAGTGAGATGCCAGCTCCTTTCATTCAGTCAGTAGCTTCAAACATTTCTGGTATATGAATAACATGATGTTTTTCAATGGCAAAAATCAATGAATATTGTAAATGCACAAACAGTAATTTCTCCGCATTGCAAGGTGCAATTCTGAAATTTTTTGCTTTTTCCTGCTCCTCTTAGCAAGATAAACAAGATTCAAAGAGAGTGAGATGCCAGCTCCTTTCATTCAGTCAGTAGCTTCAATCATTTCTGGACGTTTTTCAATGGCAAAAATCAATGAATATTGTAAATGCACAAACAGTAATTTCTCCGCATTGCAAGGTGCAATTCTGAAATTTTTTGCTTTTTCCTGCTCCTCTTAGCATGATAAAGAAGATTCAAAGAGAGTGAGATGCCAGCTCCTTTCATTCAGTCAGTAGCTTCAATCATTTCTGGACGTTTTTCAATGGCAAAAATCAATGAATATTGTAAATGCACAAACAGTAATTTCTCCGCATTGCAAGGTGCAATTCTGAAATTTTTTGCTTTTTCCTCCTCCTCTTAGCATGATAAAGAAGATTCAAAGAGAGTGAGATGCCAGCTCCTTTCATTCAGTCAGTAGCTTCAATCATTTCTGGACGTTTTTCAATGGCAAAAATCAATGAATATTGTAAATGCACAAACAGTAATTTCTCCGCATTGCAAGGTGCAATTCTGAAATTTTTTGCTTTTTCCTGCTCCTCTTAGCATGATAAAGAAGATTCAAAGAGAGTGAGATGCCAGCTCCTTTCATTCAGTCAGTAGCTTCAAACATTTCTGGTATATGAATAACATGATGTTTTTCAATGGCAAAAATCAATGAATATTGTAAATGCACAAACAGTAATTTCTCTGCATTGCAAGGTGCAATTCTGAAATTTTTTGCTTTTTCCTGCTCCTCTAAGCATGATAAAGAAGATTCAAAGAGAGTGAGATGCCAGCTCCTTTCATTCAGTCAGTAGCTTCAATCATTTCTGGACGTTTTTCAATGGCAAAAATCAATGAATATTGTAAATGCACAAACAGTAATTTCTCCTATTTGAAAGGTGCAATTCTGAAATTTTTTGCTTTTTCCTGCTCCTCTTAGCATGATAAAGAAGATTCAAAGAGAGTGAGATGCCAGCTCCTTTCATTCAGTCAGTAGCTTCAATCATTTCTGGACGTTTTTCAATGGCAAAAATCAATGAATATTGTAAATGCACAAACAGTAATTTCTCCGCATTGCAAGGTGCAATTCTGAAATTTTTTGCTTTTTCCTGCTCCTCTTAGCATGATAAACAAGATTCAAAGAGAGTGAGATGCCAGCTCCTTTCATTCAGTCAGTAGCTTCAATCATTTCTGGACGTTTTTCAATGGCAAAAATCAATGAATATTGTAAATGCACAAACAGTAATTTCTCCGCATTGCAAGGTGCAATTCTGAAATTTTTTGCTTTTTTCTGCTCCTCTTAGCATGATAAAGAAGATTCAAAGAGAGTGAGATGCCAGCTCCTTTCATTCAGTCAGTAGCTTCAAACATTTCTGGTATATGAATAACATGATGTTTTTCAATGGCAAAAATCAATGAATATTGTAAATGCACAAACAGTAATTTCTCCGCATTGCAAGGTGCAATTCTGAAATTTTTTGCTTTTTCCTGCTCCTCTTAGCATGATAAAGAAGATTCAAAGAGAGTGAGATGCCAGCTTCTTTCATTCAGTCAGTAGCTTCAATCATTTCTGGACGTTTTTCAATGGCAAAAATCAATGAATATTGTAAATGCACAAACAGTAATTTCTCCGCATTGCAAGGTGCAATTCTGAAATTTTTTGCTTTTTCCTGCTCCTCTTAGCAAGATAAACAAGATTCAAAGAGAGTGAGATGCCAGCTCCTTTCATTCAGTCAGTAGCTTCAATCATTTCTGGACGTTTTTCAATGGCAAAAATCAATGAATATTGTAAATGCACAAACAGTAATTTCTCCGCATTGCAAGGTGCAATTCTGAAATTTTTTGCTTTTTCCTGCTCCTCTTAGCATGATAAAGAAGATACAAAGAGAGTGAGATGCCAGCTCCTTTCATTCAGTCAGTAGCTTCAATCATTTCTGGACGTTTTTCAATGGCAAAAATCAATGAATATTGTAAATGCACAAACAGTAATTTCTCCGCATTGCAAGGTGCAATTCTGAAATTTTTTGCTTTTTCCTGCTCCTCTTAGCATGATAAAGAAGATTCAAAGAGAGTGAGATGCCAGCTCCTTTCATTCAGTCAGTAGCTTCAATCATTTCTGGACGTTTTTCAATGGAAAAATCAATGAATATTGTAAATGCACAAACAGTAATTTCTCCGCATTGCAAGGTGCAATTCTGAAATTTTTTGCTTTTTCCTGCTCCTCTTAGCATGATAAAGAAGATTCAAAGAGAGTGAGATGCCAGCTCCTTTCATTGTCAGTAGCTTCAAACATTTCTGGTATATGAATAACATGATGTTTTTCAATGGCAAAAATCAATGAATATTGTAAATGCACAAACAGTAATTTCTCCGCATTGCAAGGTGCAATTCTGAAATTTTTTGCTTTTTCCTGCTCCTCTTAGCATGATAAAGAAGATTCAAAGAGAGTGAGATGCCAGCTCCTTTCATTCAGTAAGTAGCTTCAATCATTTCTGGACGTTTTTCAATGGCAAAAACCAATGAATATTGTAAATGCACAAACAGTAATTTCTCCGCATTGCAAGGTGCAATTCTGAAATTTTTTGCTTTTTCCTGCTCCTCTTAGCATGATAAAGAAGATTCAAAGAGAGTGAGATGCCAGCTCCTTTCATTCAGTCAGTAGCTTCAATCATTTCTGGACATTTTTCAATGGCAAAAATCAATGAATATTGTAAATGCACAAACAGTAATTTCTCCGCATTGCAAGGTGCAATTCTGAAATTTTTTGCTTTTTCCTGCTCCTCTTAGCATGATAAAGAAGATTCAAAGAGACTGAGATGCCAGCTCCTTTCATTCAGTCAGTAGCTTCAATCATTTCTGGACGTTTTTCAATGGCAAAAATCAATGAATATTGTAAATGCACAAACAGTAATTTCTCCGCATTGCAAGGTGCAATTTTGAAATTTTTTGCTTTTTCCTGCTCCTCTTAGCATGATAAAGAAGATTCAAAGAGAGTGAGATGCCAGCTCCTTTCATTCAGTCAGTAGCTTCAATCATTTCTGGACGTTTTTCAATGGCAAAAATCAATGAATATTGTAAATGCACAAACAGTAATTTCTCCGCATTGCAAGATGCAATTCTGAAATTTTTTGCTTTTTCCTGCTCCTCTTAGCATGATAAACAAGATTCAAAGAGAGTGAGATGCCAGCTCCTTTCATTCAGTCAGTAGCTTCAATCATTTCTGGATGTTTTTCAATGGCAAAAATCAATGAATATTGTAAATGCACAAACAGTAATTTCTCCGCATTGCAAGGTGCAATTCTGAAATTTTTTTGCTTTTTTCTGCTCCTCTTAGCATGATAAAGAAGATTCAAAGAGAGTGAGATGCCAGCTCCTTTCATTCAGTCAGTAGCTTCAAACATTTCTGGTATATGAATAACATGATGTTTTTCAATGGCAAAAATCAATGAATATTGTAAATGCACAAACAGTAATTTCTCCGCATTGCAAGGTGCAATTCTGAAATTTTTTGCTTTTTCCTGCTCCTCTTAGCAAGATAAACAAGATTCAAAGAGAGTGAGATGCCAGCTCCTTTCATTCAGTCAGTAGCTTCAATCATTTCTGGACGTTTTTCAATGGCAAAAATCAATGAATATTGTAAATGCACAAACAGTAATTTCTCCGCATTGCAAGGTGCAATTCTGAAATTTTTTGCTTTTTCCTGCTCCTCTTAGCATGATAAAGAAGATTCAAAGAGAGTGAGATGCCAGCTCCTTTCATTCAGTCAGTAGCTTCAATCATTTCTGGACGTTTTTCAATGGCAAAAATCAATGAATATTGTAAATGCACAAACAGTAATTTCTCCGCATTGCAAGGTGCAATTCTGAAATTTTTTGCTTTTTCCTCCTCCTCTTAGCATGATAAAGAAGATTCAAAGAGAGTGAGATGCCAGCTCCTTTCATTCAGTCAGTAGCTTCAATCATTTCTGGACGTTTTTCAATGGCAAAAATCAATGAATATTGTAAATGCACAAACAGTAATTTCTCCGCATTGCAAGGTGCAATTCTGAAATTTTTTGCTTTTTCCTGCTCCTCTTAGCATGATAAAGAAGATTCAAAGAGAGTGAGATGCCAGCTCCTTTCATTCAGTCAGTAGCTTCAAACATTTCTGGTATATGAATAACATGATGTTTTTCAATGGCAAAAATCAATGAATATTGTAAATGCACAAACAGTAATTTCTCTGCATTGCAAGGTGCAATTCTGAAATTTTTTGCTTTTTCCTGCTCCTCTAAGCATGATAAAGAAGATTCAAAGAGAGTGAGATGCCAGCTCCTTTCATTCAGTCAGTAGCTTCAATCATTTCTGGACGTTTTTCAATGGCAAAAATCAATGAATATTGTAAATGCACAAACAGTAATTTCTCCGCATTGCAAGGTGCAATTCTGAAATTTTTTGCTTTTCCCTGCTCCTCTTAGCATAAAAAAGAAGATTCAAAGAGAGTGAGATGCCAGCTCCTTTCATTCAGTCAGTAGCTTCAAACATTTCTGGTATATGAATAACATGATGTTTTTCAATGGCAAAAATCAATGAATATTGTAAATGCACAAACAGTAATTTCTCCGCATTGCAAGGTGCAATTCTGAAATTTTTTGCTTTTTCCTGCTCCTCTAAGCATGATAAAGAAGATTCAAAGAGAGTGAGATGCCAGCTCCTTTCATTCAGTCAGTAGCTTCAATCATTTCTGGACGTTTTTCAATGGCAAAAATCAATGAATATTGTAAATGCACAAACAGTAATTTCTCCGCATTGCAAGGTGCAATTCTGAAATTTTTTGCTTTTTCCTGCTCCTCTTAGCATGATAAACAAGATTCAAAGAGAATGAGATGCCAGCTCCTTTCATTCAGTCAGTAGCTTCAATCATTTCTGGACGTTTTTCAATGGCAAAAATCAATGAATATTGTAAATGCACAAACAGTAATTTCTCCGCATTGCAAGGTGCAATTCTGAAATTTTTTGCTTTTTCCTGCTCCTCTTAGCATGATAAAGAAGATTCAAAGAGAGTGAGATGCCAGCTCCTTTCATTCAGTCAGTAGCTTCAAACATTTCTGGTATATGAATAACATGATGTTTTTCAATGGCAAAAATCAATGAATATTGTAAATGCACAAACAGTAATTTCTCCGCATTGCAAGGTGCAATTCTGAAATTTTTTGCTTTTTCCTGCTCCTCTTAGCATGATAAAGAAGATTCAAAGAGAGTGAGATGCCAGCTTCTTTCATTCAGTCAGTAGCTTCAATCATTTCTGGACGTTTTTCAATGGCAAAAATCAATGAATATTGTAAATGCACAAACAGTAATTTCTCCGCATTGCAAGGTGCAATTCTGAAATTTTTTGCTTTTTCCTGCTCCTCTTAGCAAGATAAACAAGATTCAAAGAGAGTGAGATGCCAGCTCCTTTCATTCAGTCAGTAGCTTCAATCATTTCTGGACGTTTTTCAATGGCAAAAATCAATGAATATTGTAAATGCACAAACAGTAATTTCTCCGCATTGCAAGGTGCAATTCTGAAATTTTTTGCTTTTTCCTGCTCCTCTTAGCATGATAAAGAAGATTCAAAGAGAGTGAGATGCCAGCTCCTTTCATTCAGTCAGTAGCTTCAATCATTTCTGGACGTTTTTCAATGGCAAAAATCAATGAATATTGTAAATGCACAAACAGTAATTTCTCCGCATTGCAAGGTGCAATTCTGAAATTTTTTGCTTTTTCCTGCTCCTCTTAGCATGATAAAGAAGATTCAAAGAGAGTGAGATGCCAGCTCCTTTCATTCAGTCAGTAGCTTCAATCATTTCTGGACGTTTTTCAATGGAAAAATCAATGAATATTGTAAATGCACAAACAGTAATTTCTCCGCATTGCAAGGTGCAATTCTGAAATTTTTTGCTTTTTCCTGCTCCTCTTAGCATGATAAAGAAGATTCAAAGAGAGTGAGATGCCAGCTCCTTTCATTGTCAGTAGCTTCAAACATTTCTGGTATATGAATAACATGATGTTTTTCAATGGCAAAAATCAATGAATATTGTAAATGCACAAACAGTAATTTCTCCGCATTGCAAGGTGCAATTCTGAAATTTTTTGCTTTTTCCTGCTCCTCTTAGCATGATAAAGAAGATTCAAAGAGAGTGAGATGCCAGCTCCTTTCATTCAGTAAGTAGCTTCAATCATTTCTGGACGTTTTTCAATGGCAAAAACCAATGAATATTGTAAATGCACAAACAGTAATTTCTCCGCATTGCAAGGTGCAATTCTGAAATTTTTTGCTTTTTCCTGCTCCTCTTAGCATGATAAAGAAGATTCAAAGAGAGTGAGATGCCAGCTCCTTTCATTCAGTCAGTAGCTTCAATCATTTCTGGACATTTTTCAATGGCAAAAATCAATGAATATTGTAAATGCACAAACAGTAATTTCTCCGCATTGCAAGGTGCAATTCTGAAATTTTTTGCTTTTTCCTGCTCCTCTTAGCATGATAAAGAAGATTCAAAGAGACTGAGATGCCAGCTCCTTTCATTCAGTCAGTAGCTTCAATCATTTCTGGACGTTTTTCAATGGCAAAAATCAATGAATATTGTAAATGCACAAACAGTAATTTCTCCGCATTGCAAGGTGCAATTTTGAAATTTTTTGCTTTTTCCTGCTCCTCTTAGCATGATAAAGAAGATTCAAAGAGAGTGAGATGCCAGCTCCTTTCATTCAGTCAGTAGCTTCAATCATTTCTGGACGTTTTTCAATGGCAAAAATCAATGAATATTGTAAATGCACAAACAGTAATTTCTCCGCATTGCAAGATGCAATTCTGAAATTTTTTGCTTTTTCCTGCTCCTCTTAGCATGATAAACAAGATTCAAAGAGAGTGAGATGCCAGCTCCTTTTATTCAGTCAGTAGCTTCAATCATTTCTGGATGTTTTTCAATGGCAAAAATCAATGAATATTGTAAATGCACAAACAGTAATTTCTCCGCATTGCAAGGTGCAATTCTGAAATTTTTTTGCTTTTTTCTGCTCCTCTTAGCATGATAAAGAAGATTCAAAGAGAGTGAGATGCCAGCTCCTTTCATTCAGTCAGTAGCTTCAAACATTTCTGGTATATGAATAACATGATGTTTTTCAATGGCAAAAATCAATGAATATTGTAAATGCACAAACAGTAATTTCTCCGCATTGCAAGGTACAATTCTGAAATTTTTTGCTTTTTCCTGCTCCTCTTAGCAAGATAAACAAGATTCAAAGAGAGTGAGATGCCAGCTCCTTTCATTCAGTCAGTAGCTTCAATCATTTCTGGACGTTTTTCAATGGCAAAAATCAATGAATATTGTAAATGCACAAACAGTAATTTCTCCGCATTGCAAGGTGCAATTCTGAAATTTTTTGCTTTTTCCTGCTCCTCTTAGCATGATAAAGAAGATTCAAAGAGAGTGAGATGCCAGCTCCTTTCATTCAGTCAGTAGCTTCAATCATTTCTGGACGTTTTTCAATGGCAAAAATCAATGAATATTGTAAATGCACAAACAGTAATTTCTCCGCATTGCAAGGTGCAATTCTGAAATTTTTTGCTTTTTCCTCCTCCTCTTAGCATGATAAAGAAGATTCAAAGAGAGTGAGATGCCAGCTCCTTTCATTCAGTCAGTAGCTTCAATCATTTCTGGACGTTTTTCAATGGCAAAAATCAATGAATATTGTAAATGCACAAACAGTAATTTCTCCGCATTGCAAGGTGCAATTCTGAAATTTTTTGCTTTTTCCTGCTCCTCTTAGCATGATAAAGAAGATTCAAAGAGAGTGAGATGCCAGCTCCTTTCATTCAGTCAGTAGCTTCAAACATTTCTGGTATATGAATAACATGATGTTTTTCAATGGCAAAAATCAATGAATATTGTAAATGCACAAACAGTAATTTCTCTGCATTGCAAGGTGCAATTCTGAAATTTTTTGCTTTTTCCTGCTCCTCTAAGCATGATAAAGAAGATTCAAAGAGAGTGAGATGCCAGCTCCTTTCATTCAGTCAGTAGCTTCAATCATTTCTGGACGTTTTTCAATGGCAAAAATCAATGAATATTGTAAATGCACAAACAGTAATTTCTCCGCATTGCAAGGTGCAATTCTGAAATTTTTTGCTTTTCCCTGCTCCTCTTAGCATAAAAAAGAAGATTCAAAGAGAGTGAGATGCCAGCTCCTTTCATTCAGTCAGCAGCTTCAAACATTTCTGGTATATGAATAACATGATGTTTTTCAATGGCAAAAATCAATGAATATTGTAAATGCACAAACAGTAATTTCTCCGCATTGCAAGGTGCAATTCTGAAATTTTTTGCTTTTTCCTGCTCCTCTAAGCATGATAAAGAAGATTCAAAGAGAGTGAGATGCCAGCTCCTTTCATTCAGTCAGTAGCTTCAATCATTTCTGGACGTTTTTCAATGGCAAAAATCAATGAATATTGTAAATGCACAAACAGTAATTTCTCCGCATTGCAAGGTGCAATTCTGAAATTTTTTGCTTTTTCCTGCTCCTCTTAGCATGATAAACAAGATTCAAAGAGAATGAGATGCCAGCTCCTTTCATTCAGTCAGTAGCTTCAATCATTTCTGGACGTTTTTCAATGGCAAAAATCAATGAATATTGTAAATGCACAAACAGTAATTTCTCCGCATTGCAAGGTGCAATTCTGAAATTTTTTGCTTTTTCCTGCTCCTCTTAGCATGATAAAGAAGATTCAAAGAGAGTGAGATGCCAGCTCCTTTCATTCAGTCAGTAGCTTCAAACATTTCTGGTATATGAATAACATGATGTTTTTCAATGGCAAAAATCAATGAATATTGTAAATGCACAAACAGTAATTTCTCCGCATTGCAAGGTGCAATTCTGAAATTTTTTGCTTTTTCCTGCTCCTCTTAGCATGATAAAGAAGATTCAAAGAGAGTGAGATGCCAGCTCCTTTCATTCAGTCAGTAGCTTCAATCATTTCTGGACGTTTTTCAATGGCAAAAATCAATGAATATTGTAAATGCACAAACAGTAATTTCTCCGCATTGCAAGGAGCAATTCTGAATTTTTTTGCTTTTTCCTGCTCCTCTTAGCATGATAAAGAAGATTCAAAGAGAGTGAGATGCCAGCTCCTTTAATTCAGTCAGTAGCTTCAAACATTTCTGGTATATGAATAACATGATGTTTTTCAATGGCAAAAATCAATGAATATTGTAAATGCACAAACAGTAATTTCTCCGCATTGCAAGGAGCAATTTTGAAATTTTTTGCTTTTTCCTGCTCCTCTTAGCATGGTAAAGAAGATTCAAAGAGAGTGAGATGCCAGCTCCTTTCATTCAGTCAGTAGCTTCAATCATTTCTGGACGTTTTTCAATGGCAAAAATCAATGAATATTGTAAATGCACAAACAGTAATTTCTCCGCATTGCAAGGTGCAATTCTGAAATTTTTTGCTTTTTCCTGCTCCTCTTAGCATGATAAACAAGATTCAAAGAGAGTGAGATGCCAGCTCCTTTCATTCAGTCAGTAGCCTCAATCATTTCTGGACGTTTTTCAATGGCAAAAATCAATGAATATTGTAAATGCACAAACAGTAATTTCTCCGCATTGCAAGGTGCAATTCTGAAATTTTTTGCTTTTTCCTGCTCCTCTTAGCATGATAAAGAAGATTCAAAGAGAGTGAGATGCCAGCTCCTTTCATTCAGTCAGTAGCTTCAAACATTTCTGGTATATGAATAACATGATATTTTTCAATGGCAAAAATCAATGAATATTGTAAATGCACAAACAGTAATTTCTCCTCATTGAAAGGTGCAATTCTGAAATTTTTTGCTTTTTCCTGCTCCTCTTAGCATGATAAAGAAGATTCAAAGAGAGTGAGATGCCAGCTCCTTTCATTCAGTCAGTAGCTTCAAACATTTCTGGTATATGAATAACATGATGTTTTTCAATGGCAAAAATCAATGAATATTGTAAATGCACAAACAGTAATTTCTCCGCATTGCAAGGTACAATTCTGAAATTTTTTGCTTTTTCCTGCTCCTCTTAGCAAGATAAACAAGATTCAAAGAGAGTGAGATGCCAGCTCCTTTCATTCAGTCAGTAGCTTCAATCATTTCTGGACGTTTTTCAATGGCAAAAATCAATGAATATTGTAAATGCACAAACAGTAATTTCTCCGCATTGCAAGGTGCAATTCTGAAATTTTTTGCTTTTTCCTGCTCCTCTTAGCATGATAAAGAAGATTCAAAGAGAGTGAGATGCCAGCTCCTTTCATTCAGTCAGTAGCTTCAATCATTTCTGGACGTTTTTCAATGGCAAAAATCAATGAATATTGTAAATGCACAAACAGTAATTTCTCCGCATTGCAAGGTGCAATTCTGAAATTTTTTGCTTTTTCCTCCTCCTCTTAGCATGATAAAGAAGATTCAAAGAGAGTGAGATGCCAGCTCCTTTCATTCAGTCAGTAGCTTCAATCATTTCTGGACGTTTTTCAATGGCAAAAATCAATGAATATTGTAAATGCACAAACAGTAATTTCTCCGCATTGCAAGGTGCAATTCTGAAATTTTTTGCTTTTTCCTGCTCCTCTTAGCATGATAAAGAAGATTCAAAGAGAGTGAGATGCCAGCTCCTTTCATTCAGTCAGTAGCTTCAAACATTTCTGGTATATGAATAACATGATGTTTTTCAATGGCAAAAATCAATGAATATTGTAAATGCACAAACAGTAATTTCTCTGCATTGCAAGGTGCAATTCTGAAATTTTTTGCTTTTTCCTGCTCCTCTAAGCATGATAAAGAAGATTCAAAGAGAGTGAGATGCCAGCTCCTTTCATTCAGTCAGTAGCTTCAATCATTTCTGGACGTTTTTCAATGGCAAAAATCAATGAATATTGTAAATGCACAAACAGTAATTTCTCCGCATTGCAAGGTGCAATTCTGAAATTTTTTGCTTTTCCCTGCTCCTCTTAGCATAAAAAAGAAGATTCAAAGAGAGTGAGATGCCAGCTCCTTTCATTCAGTCAGCAGCTTCAAACATTTCTGGTATATGAATAACATGATGTTTTTCAATGGCAAAAATCAATGAATATTGTAAATGCACAAACAGTAATTTCTCCGCATTGCAAGGTGCAATTCTGAAATTTTTTGCTTTTTCCTGCTCCTCTAAGCATGATAAAGAAGATTCAAAGAGAGTGAGATGCCAGCTCCTTTCATTCAGTCAGTAGCTTCAATCATTTCTGGACGTTTTTCAATGGCAAAAATCAATGAATATTGTAAATGCACAAACAGTAATTTCTCCGCATTGCAAGGTGCAATTCTGAAATTTTTTGCTTTTTCCTGCTCCTCTTAGCATGATAAACAAGATTCAAAGAGAATGAGATGCCAGCTCCTTTCATTCAGTCAGTAGCTTCAATCATTTCTGGACGTTTTTCAATGGCAAAAATCAATGAATATTGTAAATGCACAAACAGTAATTTCTCCGCATTGCAAGGTGCAATTCTGAAATTTTTTGCTTTTTCCTGCTCCTCTTAGCATGATAAAGAAGATTCAAAGAGAGTGAGATGCCAGCTCCTTTCATTCAGTCAGTAGCTTCAAACATTTCTGGTATATGAATAACATGATGTTTTTCAATGGCAAAAATCAATGAATATTGTAAATGCACAAACAGTAATTTCTCCGCATTGCAAGGTGCAATTCTGAAATTTTTTGCTTTTTCCTGCTCCTCTTAGCATGATAAAGAAGATTCAAAGAGAGTGAGATGCCAGCTCCTTTCATTCAGTCAGTAGCTTCAATCATTTCTGGACGTTTTTCAATGGCAAAAATCAATGAATATTGTAAATGCACAAACAGTAATTTCTCCGCATTGCAAGGAGCAATTCTGAATTTTTTTGCTTTTTCCTGCTCCTCTTAGCATGATAAAGAAGATTCAAAGAGAGTGAGATGCCAGCTCCTTTCATTCAGTCAGTAGCTTCAAACATTTCTGGTATATGAATAACATGATGTTTTTCAATGGCAAAAATCAATGAATATTGTAAATGCACAAACAGTAATTTCTCCGCATTGCAAGGAGCAATTTTGAAATTTTTTGCTTTTTCCTGCTCCTCTTAGCATGGTAAAGAAGATTCAAAGAGAGTGAGATGCCAGCTCCTTTCATTCAGTCAGTAGCTTCAATCATTTCTGGACGTTTTTCAATGGCAAAAATCAATGAATATTGTAAATGCACAAACAGTAATTTCTCCGCATTGCAAGGTGCAATTCTGAAATTTTTTGCTTTTTCCTGCTCCTCTTAGCATGATAAACAAGATTCAAAGAGAGTGAGATGCCAGCTCCTTTCATTCAGTCAGTAGCCTCAATCATTTCTGGACGTTTTTCAATGGCAAAAATCAATGAATATTGTAAATGCACAAACAGTAATTTCTCCGCATTGCAAGGTGCAATTCTGAAATTTTTTGCTTTTTCCTGCTCCTCTTAGCATGATAAAGAAGATTCAAAGAGAGTGAGATGCCAGCTCCTTTCATTCAGTCAGTAGCTTCAAACATTTCTGGTATATGAATAACATGATATTTTTCAATGGCAAAAATCAATGAATATTGTAAATGCACAAACAGTAATTTCTCCTCATTGAAAGGTGCAATTCTGAAATTTTTTGCTTTTTCCTGCTCCTCTTAGCATGATAAAGAAGATTCAAAGAGAGTGAGATGCCAGCTCCTTTCATTCAGTCAGTAGCTTCAATCATTTCTGGACGTTTTTCAATGGCAAAAATCAATGAATATTGTAAATGCACAAACAGTAATTTCTCCTCTTTGAAAGGTGCAATTCTGAAATTTTTTGCTTTTTCCTGCTCCTCTTAGCATGATAAAGAAGATTCAAAGAGAGTGAGATGCCAGCTCCTTTCATTCAGTCAGTAGCTTCAATCATTTCTGGACGTTTTTCAATGGCAAAAATCAATGAATATTGTAAATGCACAAACAGTAATTTCTCCGCATTGCAAGGTGCAATTCTGAAATTTTTTGCTTTTTCCTGCTCCTCTTAGCATGATAAACAAGATTCAAAGAGAGTGAGATGCCAGCTCCTTTCATTCAGTCAGTAGCTTCAATCATTTCTGGACGTTTTTCAATGGCAAAAATCAATGAATATTGTAAATGCACAAACAGTAATTTCTCCGCATTGCAAGGTGCAATTCTGAAATTTTTTGCTTTTTTCTGCTCCTCTTAGCATGATAAAGAAGATTCAAAGAGAGTGAGATGCCAGCTCCTTTCATTCAGTCAGTAGCTTCAAACATTTCTGGTATATGAATAACATGATGTTTTTCAATGGCAAAAATCAATGAATATTGTAAATGCACAAACAGTAATTTCTCCGCATTGCAAGGTGCAATTCTGAAATTTTTTGCTTTTTCCTGCTCCTCTTAGCATGATAAAGAAGATTCAAAGAGAGTGAGATGCCAGCTTCTTTCATTCAGTCAGTAGCTTCAATCATTTCTGGACGTTTTTCAATGGCAAAAATCAATGAATATTGTAAATGCACAAACAGTAATTTCTCCGCATTGCAAGGTGCAATTCTGAAATTTTTTGCTTTTTCCTGCTCCACTTAGCAAGATAAACAAGATTCAAAGAGAGTGAGATGCCAGCTCCTTTCATTCAGTCAGTAGCTTCAATCATTTCTGGACGTTTTTCAATGGCAAAAATCAATGAATATTGTAAATGCACAAACAGTAATTTCTCCGCATTGCAAGGTGCAATTCTGAAATTTTTTGCTTTTTCCTGCTCCTCTTAGCATGATAAAGAAGATTCAAAGAGAGTGAGATGCCAGCTCCTTTCATTCAGTCAGTAGCTTCAATCATTTCTGGACGTTTTTCAATGGCAAAAATCAATGAATATTGTAAATGCACAAACAGTAATTTCTCCGCATTGCAAGGTGCAATTCTGAAATTTTTTGCTTTTTCCTGCTCCTCTTAGCATGATAAAGAAGATTCAAAGAGAGTGAGATGCCAGCTCCTTTCATTCAGTCAGTAGCTTCAATCATTTCTGGACGTTTTTCAATGGAAAAATCAATGAATATTGTAAATGCACAAACAGTAATTTCTCCGCATTGCAAGGTGCAATTCTGAAATTTTTTGCTTTTTCCTGCTCCTCTTAGCATGATAAAGAAGATTCAAAGAGAGTGAGATGCCAGCTCCTTTCATTGTCAGTAGCTTCAAACATTTCTGGTATATGAATAACATGATGTTTTTCAATGGCAAAAATCAATGAATATTGTAAATGCACAAACAGTAATTTCTCCGCATTGCAAGGTGCAATTCTGAAATTTTTTACTTTTTCCTGCTCCTCTTAGCATGATAAAGAAGATTCAAAGAGAGTGAGATGCCAGCTCCTTTCATTCAGTAAGTAGCTTCAATCATTTCTGGACGTTTTTCAATGGCAAAAACCAATGAATATTGTAAATGCACAAACAGTAATTTCTCCGCATTGCAAGGTGCAATTCTGAAATTTTTTGCTTTTTCCTGCTCCTCTTAGCATGATAAAGAAGATTCAAAGAGAGTGAGATGCCAGCTCCTTTCATTCAGTCAGTAGCTTCAATCATTTCTGGACATTTTTCAATGGCAAAAATCAATGAATATTGTAAATGCACAAACAGTAATTTCTCCGCATTGCAAGGTGCAATTCTGAAATTTTTTGCTTTTTCCTGCTCCTCTTAGCATGATAAAGAAGATTCAAAGAGACTGAGATGCCAGCTCCTTTCATTCAGTCAGTAGCTTCAATCATTTCTGGACGTTTTTCAATGGCAAAAATCAATGAATATTGTAAATGCACAAACAGTAATTTCTCCGCATTGCAAGGTGCAATTTTGAAATTTTTTGCTTTTTCCTGCTCCTCTTAGCATGATAAAGAAGATTCAAAGAGAGTGAGATGCCAGCTCCTTTCATTCAGTCAGTAGCTTCAATCATTTCTGGACGTTTTTCAATGGCAAAAATCAATGAATATTGTAAATGCACAAACAGTAATTTCTCCGCATTGCAAGGTGCAATTCTGAAATTTTTTGCTTTTTTCTGCTCCTCTTAGCATGATAAAGAAGATTCAAAGAGAGTGAGATGCCAGCTCCTTTCATTCAGTCAGTAGCTTCAAACATTTCTGGTATATGAATAACATGATGTTTTTCAATGGCAAAAATCAATGAATATTGTAAATGCACAAACAGTAATTTCTCCGCATTGCAAGGTGCAATTCTGAAATTTTTTGCTTTTTCCTGCTCCTCTTAGCAAGATAAACAAGATTCAAAGAGAGTGAGATGCCAGCTCCTTTCATTCAGTCAGTAGCTTCAATCATTTCTGGACGTTTTTCAATGGCAAAAATCAATGAATATTGTAAATGCACAAACAGTAATTTCTCCGCATTGCAAGGTGCAATTCTGAAATTTTTTGCTTTTTCCTGCTCCTCTTAGCATGATAAAGAAGATTCAAAGAGAGTGAGATGCCAGCTCCTTTCATTCAGTCAGTAGCTTCAATCATTTCTGGACGTTTTTCAATGGCAAAAATCAATGAATATTGTAAATGCACAAACAGTAATTTCTCCGCATTGCAAGGTGCAATTCTGAAATTTTTTGCTTTTTCCTCCTCCTCTTAGCATGATAAAGAAGATTCAAAGAGAGTGAGATGCCAGCTCCTTTCATTCAGTCAGTAGCTTCAATCATTTCTGGACGTTTTTCAATGGCAAAAATCAATGAATATTGTAAATGCACAAACAGTAATTTCTCCGCATTGCAAGGTGCAATTCTGAAATTTTTTGCTTTTTCCTGCTCCTCTTAGCATGATAAAGAAGATTCAAAGAGAGTGAGATGCCAGCTCCTTTCATTCAGTCAGTAGCTTCAAACATTTCTGGTATATGAATAACATGATGTTTTTCAATGGCAAAAATCAATGAATATTGTAAATGCACAAACAGTAATTTCTCTGCATTGCAAGGTGCAATTCTGAAATTTTTTGCTTTTTCCTGCTCCTCTAAGCATGATAAAGAAGATTCAAAGAGAGTGAGATGCCAGCTCCTTTCATTCAGTCAGTAGCTTCAATCATTTCTGGACGTTTTTCAATGGCAAAAATCAATGAATATTGTAAATGCACAAACAGTAATTTCTCCGCATTGCAAGGTGCAATTCTGAAATTTTTTGCTTTTCCCTGCTCCTCTTAGCATAAAAAAGAAGATTCAAAGAGAGTGAGATGCCAGCTCCTTTCATTCAGTCAGTAGCTTCAAACATTTCTGGTATATGAATAACATGATGTTTTTCAATGGCAAAAATCAATGAATATTGTAAATGCACAAACAGTAATTTCTCCGCATTGCAAGGTGCAATTCTGAAATTTTTTCCTTTTCCTGCTCCTCTAAGCATGATAAAGAAGATTCAAAGAGAGTGAGATGCCAGCTCCTTTCATTCAGTCAGTAGCTTCAATCATTTCTGGACGTTTTTCAATGGCAAAAATCAATGAATATTGTAAATGCACAAACAGTAATTTCTCCGCATTGCAAGGTGCAATTCTGAAATTTTTTGCTTTTTCCTGCTCCTCTTAGCATGATAAACAAGATTCAAAGAGAATGAGATGCCAGCTCCTTTCATTCAGTCAGTAGCTTCAATCATTTCTGGACGTTTTTCAATGGCAAAAATCAATGAATATTGTAAATGCACAATCAGTAATTTCTCCGCATTGCAAGGTGCAATTCTGAAATTTTTTGCTTTTTCCTGCTCCTCTTAGCATGATAAAGAAGATTCAAAGAGAGTGAGATGCCAGCTCCTTTCATTCAGTCAGTAGCTTCAAACATTTCTGGTATATGAATAACATGATGTTTTTCAATGGCAAAAATCAATGAATATTGTAAATGCACAAACAGTAATTTCTCCGCATTGCAAGGTGCAATTCTGAAATTTTTTGCTTTTTCCTGCTCCTCTTAGCATGATAAAGAAGATTCAAAGAGAGTGAGATGCCAGCTCCTTTCATTCAGTCAGTAGCTTCAATCATTTCTGGACGTTTTTCAATGGCAAAAATCAATGAATATTGTAAATGCACAAACAGTAATTTCTCCGCATTGCAAGGAGCAATTCTGAATTTTTTTGCTTTTTCCTGCTCCTCTTAGCATGATAAAGAAGATTCAAAGAGAGTGAGATGCCAGCTCCTTTCATTCAGTCAGTAGCTTCAAACATTTCTGGTATATGAATAACATGATGTTTTTCAATGGCAAAAATCAATGAATATTGTAAATGCACAAACAGTAATTTCTCCGCATTGCAAGGAGCAATTTTGAAATTTTTTGCTTTTTCCTGCTCCTCTTAGCATGGTAAAGAAGATTCAAAGAGAGTGAGATGCCAGCTCCTTTCATTCAGTCAGTAGCTTCAATCATTTCTGGACGTTTTTCAATGGCAAAAATCAATGAATATTGTAAATGCACAAACAGTAATTTCTCCGCATTGCAAGGTGCAATTCTGAAATTTTTTGCTTTTTCCTGCTCCTCTTAGCATGATAAACAAGATTCAAAGAGAGTGAGATGCCAGCTCCTTTCATTCAGTCAGTAGCTTCAATCATTTCTGGATGTTTTTCAATGGCAAAAATCAATGAATATTGTAAATGCACAAACAGTAATTTCTCCGCATTGCAAGGTGCAATTCTGAAATTTTTTGCTTTTTTCTGCTCCTCTTAGCATGATAAAGAAGATTCAAAGAGAGTGAGATGCCAGCTCCTTTCATTCAGTCAGTAGCTTCAAACATTTCTGGTATATGAATAACATGATGTTTTTCAATGGCAAAAATCAATGAATATTGTAAATGCACAAACAGTAATTTCTCCGCATTGCAAGGTGCAATTCTGAAATTTTTTGCTTTTTCCTGCTCCTCTTAGCATGATAAAGAAGATTCAAAGAGAGTGAGATGCCAGCTCCTTTCATTCAGTCAGTAGCTTCAAACATTTCTGGTATATGAATAACATGATGTTTTTCAATGGCAAAAATCAATGAATATTGTAAATGCACAAACAGTAATTTCTCCGCATTGCAAGGTGCAATTCTGAAATTTTTTGCTTTTTCCTGCTCCTCTAAGCATGATAAAGAAGATTCAAAGAGAGTGAGATGCCAGCTCCTTTCATTCAGTCAGTAGCTTCAATCATTTCTGGACGTTTTTCAATGGCAAAAATCAATGAATATTGTAAATGCACAAACAGTAATTTCTCCGCATTGCAAGGTGCAATTCAAAAATTTTTTGCTTTTTCCTGCTCCTCTTAGCATGATAAACAAGATTCAAAGAGAGTGAGATGCCAGCTCCTTTCATTCAGTCAGTAGCTTCAATCATTTCTGGACGTTTTTCAATGGCAAAAATCAATGAATATTGTAAATGCACAAACAGTAATTTCTCCGCATTGCAAGGTGCAATTCTGAAATTTTTTGCTTTTTCCTGCTCCTCTTAGCATGATAAAGAAGATTCAAAGAGAGTGAGATGCCAGCTCCTTTCATTCAGTCAGTAGCTTCAAACATTTCTGGTATATGAATAACATGATGTTTTTCAATGGCAAAAATCAATGAATATTGTAAATGCACAAACAGTAATTTCTCCGCATTGCAAGGTGCAATTCTGAAATTTTTTGCTTTTTCCTGCTCCTCTTAGCATGATAAAGAAGATTCAAAGAGAGTGAGATGCCAGCTCCTTTCATTCAGTCAGTAGCTTCAATCATTTCTGGACGTTTTTCAATGGCAAAAATCAATGAATATTGTAAATGCACAAACAGTAATTTCTCCGCATTGCAAGGTGCAATTCTGAAATTTTTTGCTTTTTCCTGCTCCTCTTAGCATGATAAAGAAGATTCAATGAGAGTGAGATGCCAGCTCCTTTCATTCAGTCAGTAGCTTCAAACATTTCTGGTATATGAATAACATGATGTTTTTCAATGGCAAAAATCAATGAATATTGTAAATGCACAAACAGTAATTTCTCCTCATTGAAAGGTGCAATTCTGAAATTTTTTGCTTTTTCCTGCCCCTCTTAGCATGATAAAGAAGATTCAAAGAGAGTGAGATGCCAGCTCCTTTCATTCAGTCAGTAGCTTCAATCATTTCTGGACGTTTTTCAATGGCAAAAATCAATGAATATTGTAAATGCACAAACAGTAATTTCTCCGCATTGCAAGGTGCAATTCTGAAATTTTTTGCTTTTTCCTGCTCCTCTTAGCATGATAAAGAAGATTCAAAGAGAGTGAGATGCCAGCTCCTTTCATTCAGTCAGTAGCTTCAATCATTTCTGGACGTTTTTCAATGGCAAAAATCAATGAATATTGTAAATGCACAAACAGTAATTTCTCCGCATTGCAAGGTGCAATTCTGAAATTTTTTGCTTTTTTCTGCTCCTCTTAGCATGATAAAGAAGATTCAAAGAGAGTGAGATGCCAGCTCCTTTCATTCAGTCAGTAGCTTCAAACATTTCTGGTATATGAATAACATGATGTTTTTCAATGGCAAAAATCAATGAATATTGTAAATGCACAAACAGTAATTTCTCCGCATTGCAAGGTGCAATTCTGAAATTTTTTGCTTTTTCCTGCTCCTCTTAGCATGATAAAGAAGATTCAAAGAGAGTGAGATGCCAGCTTCTTTCATTCAGTCAGTAGCTTCAATCATTTCTGGACGTTTTTCAATGGCAAAAATCAATGAATATTGTAAATGCACAAACAGTAATTTCTCCGCATTGCAAGGTGCAATTCTGAAATTTTTTGCTTTTTCCTGCTCCTCTTAGCAAGATAAACAAGATTCAAAGAGAGTGAGATGCCAGCTCCTTTCATTCAGTCAGTAGCTTCAATCATTTCTGGACGTTTTTCAATGGCAAAAATCAATGAATATTGTAAATGCACAAACAGTAATTTCTCCGCATTGCAAGGTGCAATTCTGAAATTTTTTGCTTTTTCCTGCTCCTCTTAGCATGATAAAGAAGATTCAAAGAGAGTGAGATGCCAGCTCCTTTCATTCAGTCAGTAGCTTCAATCATTTCTGGACGTTTTTCAATGGCAAAAATCAATGAATATTGTAAATGCACAAACAGTAATTTCTCCGCATTGCAAGGTGCAATTCTGAAATTTTTTGCTTTTTCCTGCTCCTCTTAGCATGATAAAGAAGATTCAAAGAGAGTGAGATGCCAGCTCCTTTCATTCAGTCAGTAGCTTCAATCATTTCTGGACGTTTTTCAATGGCAAAAATCAATGAATATTGTAAATGCACAAACAGTAATTTCTCCGCATTGCAAGGTGCAATTCTGAAATTTTTTGCTTTTTCCTGCTCCTCTTAGCATGATAAAGAAGATTCAAAGAGAGTGAGATGCCAGCTCCTTTCATTCAGTCAGTAGCTTCAAACATTTCTGGTATATGAATAACATGATGTTTTTCAATGGCAAAAATCAATGAATATTGTAAATGCACAAACAGTAATTTCTCCGCATTGCAAGGTGCAATTTTGAAATTTTTTGCTTTTTCCTGCTCCTCTTAGCATGATAAAGAAGATTCAAAGAGCGTGAGATGCCAGCTCCTTTCATTCAGTCAGTAGCTTCAATCATTTCTGGACGTTTTTCAATGGCAAAAATCAATGAATATTGTAAATGCACAAACAGTAATTTCTCCGCATTGCAAGGTGCAATTCTGAAATTTTTTGCTTTTTCCTGCTCCTCTTAGCATGATAAACAAGATTCAAAGAGAGTGAGATGCCAGCTCCTTTCATTCAGTCAGTAGCTTCAATCATTTCTGGACGTTTTTCAATGGCAAAAATCAATGAATATTGTAAATGCACAAACAGTAATTTCTCCGCATTGCAAGGTGCAATTCTGAAATTTTTTGCTTTTTCCTGCTCCTCTTAGCATGATAAAGAAGATTCAAAGAGAGTGAGATGCCAGCTCCTTTCATTCAGTCAGTAGCTTCAAACATTTCTGGTATATGAATAACATGATATTTTTCAATGGCAAAAATCAATGAATATTGTAAATGCACAAACAGTAATTTCTCCTCATTGAAAGGTGCAATTCTGAAATTTTTTGCTTTTTCCTGCTCCTCTTAGCATGATAAAGAAGATTCAAAGAGAGTGAGATGCCAGCTCCTTTCATTCAGTCAGTAGCTTCAATCATTTCTGGACGTTTTTCAATGGCAAAAATCAATGAATATTGTAAATGCACAAACAGTAATTTCTCCGCATTGCAAGGTGCAATTCTGAAATTTTTTGCTTTTTCCTGCTCCTCTTAGCATGATAAACAAGATTCAAAGAGAGTGAGATGCCAGCTCCTTTCATTCAGTCAGTAGCTTCAATCATTTCTGGACGTTTTTCAATGGCAAAAATCAATGAATATTGTAAATGCACAAACAGTAATTTCTCCGCATTGCAAGGTGCAATTCTGAAATTTTTTGCTTTTTTCTGCTCCTCTTAGCATGATAAAGAAGATTCAAAGAGAGTGAGATGCCAGCTCCTTTCATTCAGTCAGTAGCTTCAAACATTTCTGGTATATGAATAACATGATGTTTTTCAATGGCAAAAATCAATGAATATTGTAAATGCACAAACAGTAATTTCTCCGCATTGCAAGGTGCAATTCTGAAATTTTTTGCTTTTTCCTGCTCCTCTTAGCATGATAAAGAAGATTCAAAGAGAGTGAGATGCCAGCTTCTTTCATTCAGTCAGTAGCTTCAATCATTTCTGGACGTTTTTCAATGGCAAAAATCAATGAATATTGTAAATGCACAAACAGTAATTTCTCCGCATTGCAAGGTGCAATTCTGAAATTTTTTGCTTTTTCCTGCTCCTCTTAGCAAGATAAACAAGATTCAAAGAGAGTGAGATGCCAGCTCCTTTCATTCAGTCAGTAGCTTCAATCATTTCTGGACGTTTTTCAATGGCAAAAATCAATGAATATTGTAAATGCACAAACAGTAATTTCTCCGCATTGCAAGGTGCAATTCTGAAATTTTTTGCTTTTTCCTGCTCCTCTTAGCATGATAAAGAAGATTCAAAGAGAGTGAGATGCCAGCTCCTTTCATTCAGTCAGTAGCTTCAATCATTTCTGGACGTTTTTCAAAGGCAAAAATCAATGAATATTGTAAATGCACAAACAGTAATTTCTCCGCATTGCAAGGTGCAATTCTGAAATTTTTTGCTTTTTCCTGCTCCTCTTAGCATGATAAACAAGATTCAAAGAGAGTGAGATGCCAGCTCCTTTCATTCAGTCAGTAGCTTCAATCATTTCTGGATGTTTTTCAATGGCAAAAATCAATGAATATTGTAAATGCACAAACAGTAATTTCTCCGCATTGCAAGGTGCAATTCTGAAATTTTTTGCTTTTTTCTGCTCCTCTTAGCATGATAAAGAAGATTCAAAGAGAGTGAGATGCCAGCTCCTTTCATTCAGTCAGTAGCTTCAAACATTTCTGGTATATGAATAACATGATGTTTTTCAATGGCAAAAATCAATGAATATTGTAAATGCACAAACAGTAATTTCTCCGCATTGCAAGGTGCAATTCTGAAATTTTTTGCTTTTTCCTGCTCCTCTTAGCATGATAAAGAAGATTCAAAGAGAGTGAGATGCCAGCTCCTTTCATTCAGTCAGTAGCTTCAAACATTTCTGGTATATGAATAACATGATGTTTTTCAATGGCAAAAATCAATGAATATTGTAAATGCACAAACAGTAATTTCTCCGCATTGCAAGGTGCAATTCTGAAATTTTTTGCTTTTTCCTGCTCCTCTAAGCATGATAAAGAAGATTCAAAGAGAGTGAGATGCCAGCTCCTTTCATTCAGTCAGTAGCTTCAATCATTTCTGGACGTTTTTCAATGGCAAAAATCAATGAATATTGTAAATGCACAAACAGTAATTTCTCCGCATTGCAAGGTGCAATTCAAAAATTTTTTGCTTTTTCCTGCTCCTCTTAGCATGATAAACAAGATTCAAAGAGAGTGAGATGCCAGCTCCTTTCATTCAGTCAGTAGCTTCAATCATTTCTGGACGTTTTTCAATGGCAAAAATCAATGAATATTGTAAATGCACAAACAGTAATTTCTCCGCATTGCAAGGTGCAATTCTGAAATTTTTTGCTTTTTCCTGCTCCTCTTAGCATGATAAAGAAGATTCAAAGAGAGTGAGATGCCAGCTCCTTTCATTCAGTCAGTAGCTTCAAACATTTCTGGTATATGAATAACATGATGTTTTTCAATGGCAAAAATCAATGAATATTGTAAATGCACAAACAGTAATTTCTCCGCATTGCAAGGTGCAATTCTGAAATTTTTTGCTTTTTCCTGCTCCTCTTAGCATGATAAAGAAGATTCAAAGAGAGTGAGATGCCAGCTCCTTTCATTCAGTCAGTAGCTTCAATCATTTCTGGACGTTTTTCAATGGCAAAAATCAATGAATATTGTAAATGCACAAACAGTAATTTCTCCGCATTGCAAGGTGCAATTCTGAAATTTTTTGCTTTTTCCTTCTCCTCTTAGCATGATAAAGAAGATTCAATGAGAGTGAGATGCCAGCTCCTTTCATTCAGTCAGTAGCTTCAAACATTTCTGGTATATGAATAACATGATGTTTTTCAATGGCAAAAATCAATGAATATTGTAAATGCACAAACAGTAATTTCTCCTCATTGAAAGGTGCAATTCTGAAATTTTTTGCTTTTTCCTGCTCCTCTTAGCATGATAAAGAAGATTCAAAGAGAGTGAGATGCCAGCTCCTTTCATTCAGTCAGTAGCTTCAATCATTTCTGGACGTTTTTCAATGGCAAAAATCAATGAATATTGTAAATGCACAAACAGTAATTTCTCCGCATTGCAAGGTGCAATTCTGAAATTTTTTGCTTTTTCCTGCTCCTCTTAGCATGATAAAGAAGATTCAAAGAGAGTGAGATGCCAGCTCCTTTCATTCAGTCAGTAGCTTCAATCATTTCTGGACGTTTTTCAATGGCAAAAATCAATGAATATTGTAAATGCACAAACAGTAATTTCTCCGCATTGCAAGGTGCAATTCTGAAATTTTTTGCTTTTTTCTGCTCCTCTTAGCATGATAAAGAAGATTCAAAGAGAGTGAGATGCCAGCTCCTTTCATTCAGTCAGTAGCTTCAAACATTTCTGGTATATGAATAACATGATGTTTTTCAATGGCAAAAATCAATGAATATTGTAAATGCACAAACAGTAATTTCTCCGCATTGCAAGGTGCAATTCTGAAATTTTTTGCTTTTTCCTGCTCCTCTTAGCATGATAAAGAAGATTCAAAGAGAGTGAGATGCCAGCTTCTTTCATTCAGTCAGTAGCTTCAATCATTTCTGGACGTTTTTCAATGGCAAAAATCAATGAATATTGTAAATGCACAAACAGTAATTTCTCCGCATTGCAAGGTGCAATTCTGAAATTTTTTGCTTTTTCCTGCTCCTCTTAGCAAGATAAACAAGATTCAAAGAGAGTGAGATGCCAGCTCCTTTCATTCAGTCAGTAGCTTCAATCATTTCTGGACGTTTTTCAATGGCAAAAATCAATGAATATTGTAAATGCACAAACAGTAATTTCTCCGCATTGCAAGGTGCAATTCTGAAATTTTTTGCTTTTTCCTGCTCCTCTTAGCATGATAAAGAAGATTCAAAGAGAGTGAGATGCCAGCTCCTTTCATTCAGTCAGTAGCTTCAATCATTTCTGGACGTTTTTCAATGGCAAAAATCAATGAATATTGTAAATGCACAAACAGTAATTTCTCCGCATTGCAAGGTGCAATTCTGACATTTTTTGCTTTTTCCTGCTCCTCTTAGCATGATAAAGAAGATTCAAAGAGAGTGAGATGCCAGCTCCTTTCATTCAGTCAGTAGCTTCAATCATTTCTGGACGTTTTTCAATGGCAAAAATCAATGAATATTGTAAATGCACAAACAGTAATTTCTCCGCATTGCAAGGTGCAATTCTGAAATTTTTTGCTTTTTCCTGCTCCTCTTAGCATGATAAAGAAGATTCAAAGAGAGTGAGATGCCAGCTCCTTTCATTCAGTCAGTAGCTTCAAACATTTCTGGTATATGAATAACATGATGTTTTTCAATGGCAAAAATCAATGAATATTGTAAATGCACAAACAGTAATTTCTCCGCATTGCAAGGTGCAATTTTGAAATTTTTTGCTTTTTCCTGCTCCTCTTAGCATGATAAAGAAGATTCAAAGAGAGTGAGATGCCAGCTCCTTTCATTCAGTCAGTAGCTTCAATCATTTCTGGACGTTTTTCAATGGCAAAAATCAATGAATATTGTAAATGCACAAACAGTAATTTCTCCGCATTGCAAGGTGCAATTCTGAAATTTTTTGCTTTTTCCTGCTCCTCTTAGCATGATAAACAAGATTCAAAGAGAGTGAGATGCCAGCTCCTTTCATTCAGTCAGTAGCTTCAATCATTTCTGGACGTTTTTCAATGGCAAAAATCAATGAATATTGTAAATGCACAAACAGTAATTTCTCCGCATTGCAAGGTGCAATTCTGAAATTTTTTGCTTTTTCCTGCTCCTCTTAGCATGATAAAGAAGATTCAAAGAGAGTGAGATGCCAGCTCCTTTCATTCAGTCAGTAGCTTCAAACATTTCTGGTATATGAATAACATGATATTTTTCAATGGCAAAAATCAATGAATATTGTAAATGCACAAACAGTAATTTCTCCTCATTGAAAGGTGCAATTCTGAAATTTTTTGCTTTTTCCTGCTCCTCTTAGCATGATAAAGAAGATTCAAAGAGAGTGAGATGCCAGCTCCTTTCATTCAGTCAGTAGCTTCAATCATTTCTGGACGTTTTTCAATGGCAAAAATCAATGAATATTGTAAATGCACAAACAGTAATTTCTCCGCATTGCAAGGTGCAATTCTGAAATTTTTTGCTTTTTCCTGCTCCTCTTAGCATGATAAACAAGATTCAAAGAGAGTGAGATGCCAGCTCCTTTCATTCAGTCAGTAGCTTCAATCATTTCTGGACGTTTTTCAATGGCAAAAATCAATGAATATTGTAAATGCACAAACAGTAATTTCTCCGCATTGCAAGGTGCAATTCTGAAATTTTTTGCTTTTTTCTGCTCCTCTTAGCATGATAAAGAAGATTCAAAGAGAGTGAGATGCCAGCTCCTTTCATTCAGTCAGTAGCTTCAAACATTTCTGGTATATGAATAACATGATGTTTTTCAATGGCAAAAATCAATGAATATTGTAAATGCACAAACAGTAATTTCTCCGCATTGCAAGGTGCAATTCTGAAATTTTTTGCTTTTTCCTGCTCCTCTTAGCATGATAAAGAAGATTCAAAGAGAGTGAGATGCCAGCTTCTTTCATTCAGTCAGTAGCTTCAATCATTTCTGGACGTTTTTCAATGGCAAAAATCAATGAATATTGTAAATGCACAAACAGTAATTTCTCCGCATTGCAAGGTGCAATTCTGAAATTTTTTGCTTTTTCCTGCTCCTCTTAGCAAGATAAACAAGATTCAAAGAGAGTGAGATGCCAGCTCCTTTCATTCAGTCAGTAGCTTCAATCATTTCTGGACGTTTTTCAATGGCAAAAATCAATGAATATTGTAAATGCACAAACAGTAATTTCTCCGCATTGCAAGGTGCAATTCTGAAATTTTTTGCTTTTTCCTGCTCCTCTTAGCATGATAAAGAAGATTCAAAGAGAGTGAGATGCCAGCTCCTTTCATTCAGTCAGTAGCTTCAATCATTTCTGGACGTTTTTCAAAGGCAAAAATCAATGAATATTGTAAATGCACAAACAGTAATTTCTCCGCATTGCAAGGTGCAATTCTGAAATTTTTTGCTTTTTCCTGCTCCTCTTAGCATGATAAAGAAGATTCAAAGAGAGTGAGATGCCAGCTCCTTTCATTCAGTCAGTAGCTTCAATCATTTCTGGACGTTTTTCAATGGCAAAAATCAATGAATATTGTAAATGCACAAACAGTAATTTCTCCGCATTGCAAGGTGCAATTCTGAAATTTTTTGCTTTTTCCTGCTCCTCTTAGCATGATAAAGAAGATTCAAAGAGAGTGAGATGCCAGCTCCTTTCATTCAGTCAGTAGCTTCAAACATTTCTGGTATATGAATAACATGATGTTTTTCAATGGCAAAAATCAATGAATATTGTAAATGCACAAACAGTAATTTCTCCGCATTGCAAGGTGCAATTTTGAAATTTTTTGCTTTTTCCTGCTCCTCTTAGCATGATAAAGAAGATTCAAAGAGAGTGAGATGCCAGCTCCTTTCATTCAGTCAGTAGCTTCAATCATTTCTGGACGTTTTTCAATGGCAAAAATCAATGAATATTGTAAATGCACAAACAGTAATTTCTCCGCATTGCAAGGTGCAATTCTGAAATTTTTTGCTTTTTCCTGCTCCTCTTAGCATGATAAACAAGATTCAAAGAGAGTAAGATGCCAGCTCCTTTCATTCAGTCAGTAGCTTCAATCATTTCTGGATGTTTTTCAATGGCAAAAATCAATGAATATTGTAAATGCACAAACAGTAATTTCTCCGTATTGCAAGGTGCAATTCTGAAATTTTTTGCTTTTTTCTGCTCCTCTTAGCATGATAAAGAAGATTCAAAGAGAGTGAGATGCCAGCTCCTTTCATTCAGTCAGTAGCTTCAAACATTTCTGGTATATGAATAACATGATGTTTTTCAATGGCAAAAATCAATGAATATTGTAAATGCGCAAACAGTAATTTCTCCGCATTGCAAGGTGCAATTCTGAAATTTTTTGCTTTTTCCTGCTCCTCTTAGCATGATAAAGAAGATTCAAAGAGAGTGAGATGCCAGCTCCTTTCATTCAGTCAGTAGCTTCAATCATTTCTGGACGTTTTTCAATGGCAAAAATCAATGAATATTGTAAATGCACAAACAGTAATTTCTCCGCATTGCAAGGTGCAATTCTGAAATTTTTTGCTTTTTCCTGCTCCTCTTAGCATGATAAAGAAGATTCAAAGAGAGTGAGATGCCAGCTCCTTTCATTCAGTCAGTAGCTTCAAACATTTCTGGTATATGAATAACATGATGTTTTTCAATGGCAAAAATCAATGAATATTGTAAATGAACAAACAGTAATTTCTCCGCATTGCAAGGTGCAATTTTGAAATTTTTTGCTTTTTCCTGCTCCTCTTAGCATGATAAAGAAGATTCAAAGAGAGTGAGATGCCAGCTCCTTTCATTCAGTCAGTAGCTTCAATCATTTCTGGACGTTTTTCAATGGCAAAAATCAATGAATATTGTAAATGCACAAACAGTAATTTCTCCGCATTGCAAGGTGCAATTCTGAAATTTTTTGCTTTTTCCTGCTCCTCTTAGCATGATAAACAAGATTCAAAGAGAGTGAGATGCCAGCTCCTTTCATTCAGTCAGTAGCTTCAATCATTTCTGGATGTTTTTGAATGGCAAAAATCTATGAATATTGTAAATGCACAAACAGTAATTTCTCCGTATTGCAAGGTGCAATTCTGAAATTTTTTGCTTTTTTCTGCTCCTCTTAGCATGATAAAGAAGATTCAAAGAGAGTGAGATGCCAGCTCCTTTCATTCAGTCAGTAGCTTCAAACATTTCTGGTATATGAATAACATGATGTTTTTCAATGGCAAAAATCAATGAATATTGTAAATGCGCAAACAGTAATTTCTCCGCATTGCAAGGTGCAATTCTGAAATTTTTTGCTTTTTCCTGCTCCTCTTAGCATGATAAAGAAGATTCAAAGAGAGTGAGATGCCAGCTCCTTTCATTCAGTCAGTAGCTTCAATCATTTCTGGACGTTTTTCAATGGCAAAAATCAATGAATATTGTAAATGCACAAACAGTAATTTCTCCGCATTGCAAGGTGCAATTCTGAAATTTTTTGCTTTTTCCTGCTCCTCTTAGCATGATAAACAAGATTCAAGGAGAGTGAGATGCCAGCTCCTTTCATTCAGTCAGTAGCTTCAATCATTTCTGGATGTTTTTCAATGGCAAAAATCAATGAATATTGTAAATGCACAAACAGTAATTTCTCCGCATTGCAAGGTGCAATTCTGAAATTTTTTGCTTTTTCCTGCTCCTCTTAGCATGATAAAGAAGATTCAAAGAGAGTGAGATGCCAGCTCCTTTCATTCAGTCAGTAGCTTCAATCATTTCTGGACGTTTTTCAATGGCAAAAATCAATGAATATTGTAAATGCACAAACAGTAATTTCTCCGCATTGCAAGGTGCAATTCTGAAATTTTTTGCTTTTTCCTGCTCCTCTTAGCATGATAAAGAAGATTCAAAGAGATTGAGATGCCAGCTCCTTTCATTCAGTCAGTAGCTTCAATCATTTCTGGACGTTTTTCAATGGCAAAAATCAATGAATATTGTAAATGCACAAACAGTAATTTCTCCGCATTGCAAGGTGCAATTCTGAAATTTTTTGCTTTTTCCTGCTCCTCTTAGCATGATAAAGAAGATTCAAAGAGAGTGAGATGCCAGCTCCTTTCATTCAGTCAGTAGCTTCAAACATTTCTGGTATATGAATAACATGATGTTTTTCAATGGCAAAAATCAATGAATATTGTAAATGCACAAACAGTAATTTCTCCGCATTGCAAGGTGCAATTCTGCAATTTTTTGCTTTTTCCTGCTCCTCTTAGCAAGATAAACAAGATTCAAAGAGAGTGAGATGCCAGCTCCTTTCATTCAGTCAGTAGCTTCAATCATTTCTGGACGTTTTTCAATGGCAAAAATCAATGAATATAGTAAATGCACAAACAGTAATTTCTCCGCATTGCAAGGTGCAATTCTGAAATTTTTTGCTTTTTCCTGCTCCTCTTAGCATGATAAAGAAGATTCAAAGAGAGTGAGATGCCAGCTCCTTTCATTCAGTCAGTAGCTTCAATCATTTCTGGACGTTTTTCAATGGCAAAAATCAATGAATATTGTAAATGCACAAACAGTAATTTCTCCGCATTGCAAGGTGCAATTCTGAAATTTTTTGCTTTTTCCTCCTCCTCTTAGCATCATAAAGAAGATTCAAAGAGAGTGAGATGCCAGCTCCTTTCATTCAGTCAGTAGCTTCAATCATTTCTGGACGTTTTTCAATGGCAAAAATCAATGAATATTGTAAATGCACAAACAGTAATTTCTCCGCATTGCAAGGTGCAATTCTGAAATTTTTTGCTTTTTCCTGCTCCTCTTAGCATGATAAAGAAGATTCAAAGAGAGTGAGATGCCAGCTCCTTTCATTCAGTCAGTAGCTTCAAACATTTCTGGTATATGAATAACATGATGTTTTTCAATGGCAAAAATCAATGAATATTGTAAATGCACAAACAGTAATTTCTCCGCATTGCAAGGTGCAATTCTGAAATTTTTTGCTTTTTCCTGCTCCTCTAAGCATGATAAAGAAGATTCAAAGAGAGTGAGATGCCAGCTCCTTTCATTCAGTCAGTAGCTTCAATCATTTCTGGACGTTTTTCAATGGCAAAAATCAATGAATATTGTAAATGCACAAACAGTAATTTCTCCGCATTGCAAGGTGCAATTCTGAAATTTTTTGCTTTTTCCTGCTCCTCTTAGCATGATAAACAAGATTCAAAGAGAATGAGATGCCAGCTCCTTTCATTCAGTCAGTACCTTCAATCATTTCTGGACTTTTTTCAATGGCAAAAATCAATGAATATTGTAAATGCACAAACAGTAATTTCTCCGCATTGCAAGGTGCAATTCTGAAATTTTTTGCTTTTTCCTGCTCCTCTTAGCATGATAAAGAAGATTCAAAGAGAGTGAGATGCCAGCTCCTTTCATTCAGTCAGTAGCTTCAATCATTTCTGGACGTTTTTCAATGGCAAAAATCAATGAATATTGTAAATGCACAAACAGTAATTTCTCCGCATTGCAAGGTGCAATTCTGAAATTTTTTGCTTTTTCCTGCTCCTCTTAGCATGATAAACAAGATTCAAAGAGAATGAGATGCCAGCTCCTTTCATTCAGTCAGTAGCTTCAATCATTTCTGGACTTTTTTCAATGGCAAAAATCAATGAATATTGTAAATGCACAAACAGTAATTTCTCCGCATTGCAAGGTGCAATTCTGAAATTTTTTGCTTTTTCCTGCTCCTCTTAGCATGATAAAGAAGATTCAAAGAGAGTGAGATGCCAGCTCCTTTCATTCAGTCAGTAGCTTCAATCATTTCTGGACGTTTTTCAATGGCAAAAATCAATGAATATTGTAAATGCACAAACAGTAATTTCTCCGCATTGCAAGGTGCAATTCTGAAATTTTTTGCTTTTTCCTGCTCCTCTTAGCATGATAAAGAAGATTCAAAGAGAGTGAGATGCCAGCTCCTTTCATTCAGTCAGTAGCTTCAATCATTTCTGGACGTTTTTCAATGGCAAAAATCAATGAATATTGTAAATGCACAAACAGTAATTTCTCCGCATTGCAAGGTGCAATTCTGAAATTTTTTGCTTTTTCCTGCTCCTCTTAGCATGATAAAGAAGATTCAAAGAGAGTGAGATGCCAGCTCCTTTCATTCAGTCAGTAGCTTCAATCATTTCTGGTATATGAATAACATGATGTTTTTCAATGGCAAAAATCAATGAATATTGTAAATGCACAAACAGTAATTTCTCCGCATTGCAAGGTGCAATTTTGAAATTTTTTGCTTTTTCCTGCTCCTCTTAGCATGATAAAGAAGATTCAAAGAGAGTGAGATGCCAGCTCCTTTCATTCAGTCAGTAGCTTCAATCATTTCTGGACGTTTTTCAATGGCAAAAATCAATGAATATTGTAAATGCACAAACAGTAATTTCTCCGCATTGCAAGGTGCAATTCTGAAATTTTTTGCTTTTTCCTGCTCCTCTTAGCATGATAAACAAGATTCAAAGAGAGTGAGATGCCAGCTCCTTTCATTCAGTCAGTAGCTTCAATCATTTCTGGACGTTTTTCAATGGCAAAAATCAATGAATATTGTAAATGCACAAACAGTAATTTCTCCGCATTGCAAGGTGCAATTCTGAAATTTTTTGCTTTTTCCTGCTCCTCTTAGCATGATAAAGAAGATTCAAAGAGAGTGAGATGCCAGCTCCTTTCATTCAGTCAGTAGCTTCAAACATTTCTGGTATATGAATAACATGATATTTTTCAATGGCAAAAATCAATGAATATTGTAAATGCACAAACAGTAATTTCTCCTCATTGAAAGGTGCAATTCTGAAATTTTTTGCTTTTTCCTGCTCCTCTTAGCATGATAAAGAAGATTCAAAGAGAGTGAGATGCCAGCTCCTTTCATTCAGTCAGTAGCTTCAATCATTTCTGGACGTTTTTCAATGGCAAAAATCAATGAATATTGTAAATGCACAAACAGTAATTTCTCCGCATTGCAAGGTGCAATTCTGAAATTTTTTGCTTTTTCCTTCTCCTCTTAGCATGATAAACAAGATTCAAAGAGAGTGAGATGCCAGCTCCTTTCATTCAGTCAGTAGCTTCAATCATTTCTGGACGTTTTTCAATGGCAAAAATCAATGAATATTGTAAATGCACAAACAGTAATTTCTCCGCATTGCAAGGTGCAATTCTGAAATTTTTTGCTTTTTTCTGCTCCTCTTAGCATGATAAAGAAGATTCAAAGAGAGTGAGATGCCAGCTCCTTTCATTCAGTCAGTAGCTTCAAACATTTCTGGTATATGAATAACATGATGTTTTTCAATGGCAAAAATCAATGAATATTGTAAATGCACAAACAGTAATTTCTCCGCATTGCAAGGTGCAATTCTGAAATTTTTTGCTTTTTCCTGCTCCTCTTAGCATGATAAAGAAGATTCAAAGAGAGTGAGATGCCAGCTTCTTTCATTCAGTCAGTAGCTTCAATCATTTCTGGACGTTTTTCAATGGCAAAAATCAATGAATATTGTAAATGCACAAACAGTAATTTCTCCGCATTGCAAGGTGCAATTCTGAAATTTTTTGCTTTTTCCTGCTCCTCTTAGCAAGATAAACAAGATTCAAAGAGAGTGAGATGCCAGCTCCTTTCATTCAGTCAGTAGCTTCAATCATTTCTGGACGTTTTTCAATGGCAAAAATCAATGAATATTGTAAATGCACAAACAGTAATTTCTCCGCATTGCAAGGTGCAATTCTGAAATTTTTTGCTTTTTCCTGCTCCTCTTAGCATGATAAAGAAGATTCAAAGAGAGTGAGATGCCAGCTCCTTTCATTCAGTCAGTAGCTTCAATCATTTCTGGACGTTTTTCAATGGCAAAAATCAATGAATATTGTAAATGCACAAACAGTAATTTCTCCGCATTGCAAGGTGCAATTCTGAAATTTTTTGCTTTTTCCTGCTCCTCTTCGCATGATAAAGAAGATTCAAAGAGAGTGAGATGCCAGCTCCTTTCATTCAGTCAGTAGCTTCAATCATTTCTGGACGTTTTTCAATGGCAAAAATCAATGAATATTGTAAATGCACAAACAGTAATTTCTCCGCATTGCAAGGTGCAATTCTGAAATTTTTTGCTTTTTCCTGCTCCTCTTAGCATGATAAAGAAGATTCAAAGAGAGTGAGATGCCAGCTCCTTTCATTCAGTCAGTAGCTTCAAACATTTCTGGTATATGAATAACATGATGTTTTTCAATGGCAAAAATCAATGAATATTGTAAATGCACAAACAGTAATTTCTCCGCATTGCAAGGTGCAATTTTGAAATTTTTTGCTTTTTCCTGCTCCTCCTAGCATGATAAAGAAGATTCAAAGAGAGTGAGATGCCAGCTCCTTTCATTCAGTCAGTAGCTTCAATCATTTCTGGACGTTTTTCAATGGCAAAAATCAATGAATATTGTAAATGCACAAACAGTAATTTCTCCGCATTGCAAGGTGCAATTCTGAAATTTTTTGCTTTTTCCTGCTCCTCTTAGCATGATAAACAAGATTCAAAGAGAGTGAGATGCCAGCTCCTTTCATTCAGTCAGTAGCTTCAATCATTTCTGGACGTTTTTCAATGGCAAAAATCAATGAATATTGTAAATGCACAAACAGTAATTTCTCCGCATTGCAAGGTGCAATTCTGAAATTTTTTGCTTTTTCCTGCTCCTCTTAGCATGATAAAGAAGATTCAAAGAGAGTGAGATGCCAGCTCCTTTCATTCAGTCAGTAGCTTCAAACATTTCTGGTATATGAATAACATGATATTTTTCAATGGCAAAAATCAATGAATATTGTAAATGCACAAACAGTAATTTCTCCTCATTGAAAGGTGCAATTCTGAAATTTTTTGCTTTTTCCTGCTCCTCTTAGCATGATAAAGAAGATTCAAAGAGAGTGAGATGCCAGCTCCTTTCATTCAGTCAGTAGCTTCAATCATTTCTGGACGTTTTTCAATGGCAAAAATCAATGAATATTGTAAATGCACAAACAGTAATTTCTCCGCATTGCAAGGTGCAATTCTGAATTTTTTTGCTTTTTCCTGCTCCTCTTAGCATGATAAACAAGATTCAAAGAGAGTGAGATGCCAGCTCCTTTCATTCAGTCAGTAGCTTCAATCATTTCTGGACGTTTTTCAATGGCAAAAATCAATGAATATTGTAAATGCACAAACAGTAATTTCTCCGCATTGCAAGGTGCAATTCTGAAATTTTTTGCTTTTTTCTGCTCCTCTTAGCATGATAAAGAAGATTCAAAGAGAGTGAGATGCCAGCTCCTTTCATTCAGTCAGTAGCTTCAAACATTTCTGGTATATGAATAACATGATGTTTTTCAATGGCAAAAATCAATGAATATTGTAAATGCACAAACAGTAATTTCTCCGCATTGCAAGGTGCAATTCTGAAATTTTTTGCTTTTTCCTGCTCCTCTTAGCATGATAAAGAAGATTCAAAGAGAGTGAGATGCCAGCTTCTTTCATTCAGTCAGTAGCTTCAATCATTTCTGGACGTTTTTCAATGGCAAAAATCAATGAATATTGTAAATGCACAAACAGTAATTTCTCCGCATTGCAAGGTGCAATTCTGAAATTTTTTGCTTTTTCCTGCTCCTCTTAGCAAGATAAACAAGATTCAAAGAGAGTGAGATGCCAGCTCCTTTCATTCAGTCAGTAGCTTCAATCATTTCTGGACGTTTTTCAATGGCAAAAATCAATGAATATTGTAAATGCACAAACAGTAATTTCTCCGCATTGCAAGGTGCAATTCTGAAATTTTTTGCTTTTTCCTGCTCCTCTTAGCATGATAAAGAAGATTCAAAGAGAGTGAGATGCCAGCTCCTTTCATTCAGTCAGTAGCTTCAATCATTTCTGGACGTTTTTCAAAGGCAAAAATCAATGAATATTGTAAATGCACAAACAGTAATTTCTCCGCATTGCAAGGTGCAATTCTGAAATTTTTTGCTTTTTCCTGCTCCTCTTAGCATGATAAAGAAGATTCAAAGAGAGTGAGATGCCAGCTCCTTTCATTCAGTCAGTAGCTTCAATCATTTCTGGACGTTTTTCAATGGCAAAAATCAATGAATATTGTAAATGCACAAACAGTAATTTCTCCGCATTGCAAGGTGCAATTCTGAAATTTTTTGCTTTTTCCTGCTCCTCTTAGCATGATAAAGAAGATTCAAAGAGAGTGAGATGCCAGCTCCTTTCATTCAGTCAGTAGCTTCAAACATTTCTGGTATATGAATAACATGATGTTTTTCAATGGCAAAAATCAATGAATATTGTAAATGTACAAACAGTAATTTCTCCGCATTGCAAGGTGCAATTTTGAAATTTTTTGCTTTTTCCTGCTCCTCTTAGCATGATAAAGAAGATTCAAAGAGAGTGAGATGCCAGCTCCTTTCATTCAGTCAGTAGCTTCAATCATTTCTGGACGTTTTTCAATGGCAAAAATCAATGAATATTGTAAATGCACAAACAGTAATTTCTCCGCATTGCAAGGTGCAATTCTGAAATTTTTTGCTTTTTCCTGCTCCTCTTAGCATGATAAACAAGATTCAAAGAGAGTGAGATGCCAGCTCCTTTCATTCAGTCAGTAGCTTCAATCATTTCTGGATGTTTTTCAATGGCAAAAATCAATGAATATTGTAAATGCACAAACAGTAATTTCTCCGTATTGCAAGGTGCAATTCTGAAATTTTTTGCTTTTTTCTGCTCCTCTTAGCATGATAAAGAAGATTCAAAGAGAGTGAGATGCCAGCTCCTTTCATTCAGTCAGTAGCTTCAAACATTTCTGGTATATGAATAACATGATGTTTTTCAATGGCAAAAATCAATGAATATTGTAAATGCGCAAACAGTAATTTCTCCGCATTGCAAGGTGCAATTCTGAAATTTTTTGCTTTTTCCTGCTCCTCTTAGCATGATAAAGAAGATTCAAAGAGAGTGAGATGCCAGCTCCTTTCATTCAGTCAGTAGCTTCAATCATTTCTGGACGTTTTTCAATGGCAAAAATCAATGAATATTGTAAATGCACAAACAGTAATTTCTCCGCATTGCAAGGTGCAATTCTGAAATTTTTTGCTTTTTCCTGCTCCTCTTAGCATGATAAACAAGATTCAAAGAGAGTGAGATGCCAGCTCCTTTCATTCAGTCAGTAGCTTCAATCATTTCTGGATGTTTTTCAATGGCAAAAATCAATGAATATTGTAAATGCACAAACAGTAATTTCTCCGCATTGCAAGGTGCAATTCTGAAATTTTTTGCTTTTTCCTGCTCCTCTTAGCATGATAAAGAAGATTCAAAGAGAGTGAGATGCCAGCTCCTTTCATTCAGTCAGTAGCTTCAATCATTTCTGGACGTTTTTCAATGGCAAAAATCAATGAATATTGTAAATGCACAAACAGTAATTTCTCCGCATTGCAAGGTGCAATTCTGAAATTTTTTGCTTTTTCCTGCTCCTCTTAGCATGATAAAGAAGATTCAAAGAGAGTGAGATGCCAGCTCCTTTCATTCAGTCAGTAGCTTCAATCATTTCTGGACGTTTTTCAATGGCAAAAATCAATGAATATTGTAAATGCACAAACAGTAATTTCTCCGCATTGCAAGGTGCAATTCTGAAATTTTTTGCTTTTTCCTGCTCCTCTTAGCATGATAAAGAAGATTCAAAGAGAGTGAGATGCCAGCTCCTTTCATTCAGTCAGTAGCTTCAAACATTTCTGGTATATGAATAACATGATGTTTTTCAATGGCAAAAATCAATGAATATTGTAAATGCACAAACAGTAATTTCTCCGCATTGCAAGGTGCAATTCTGAAATTTTTTGCTTTTTCCTGCTCCTCTTAGCAAGATAAACAAGATTCAAAGAGAGTGAGATGCCAGCTCCTTTCATTCAGTCAGTAGCTTCAATCATTTCTGGACGTTTTTCAATGGCAAAAATCAATGAATATTGTAAATGCACAAACAGTAATTTCTCCGCATTGCAAGGTGCAATTCTGAAATTTTTTGCTTTTTCCTGCTCCTCTTAGCATAATAAACAAGATTCAAAGAGAGTGAGATGCCAGCTCCTTTCATTCAGTCAGTAGCTTCAATCATTTCTGGACGTTTTTCAATGGCAAAAATCAATGAATATTGTAAATGCACAAACAGTAATTTCTCCGCATTGCAAGGTGCAATTCTGAAATTTTTTGCTTTTTTCTGCTCCTCTTAGCATGATAAAGAAGATTCAAAGAGAGTGAGATGCCAGCTCCTTTCATTCAGTCAGTAGCTTCAAACATTTCTGGTATATGAATAACATGATGTTTTTCAATGGCAAAAATCAATGAATATTGTAAATGCACAAACAGTAATTTCTCCGCATTGCAAGGTGCAATTCTGAAATTTTTTGCTTTTTCCTGCTCCTCTTAGCATGATAAAGAAGATTCAAAGAGAGTGAGATGCCAGCTTCTTTCATTCAGTCAGTAGCTTCAATCATTTCTGGACGTTTTTCAATGGCAAAAATCAATGAATATTGTAAATGCACAAACAGTAATTTCTCCGCATTGCAAGGTGCAATTCTGAAATTTTTTGCTTTTTCCTGCTCCTCTTAGCAAGATAAACAAGATTCAAAGAGAGTGAGATGCCAGCTCCTTTCATTCAGTCAGTAGCTTCAATCATTTCTGGACGTTTTTCAATGGCAAAAATCAATGAATATTGTAAATGCACAAACAGTAATTTCTCCGCATTGCAAGGTGCAATTCTGAAATTTTTTGCTTTTTCCTGCTCCTCTTAGCATGATAAAGAAGATTCAAAGAGAGTGAGATGCCAGCTCCTTTCATTCAGTCAGTAGCTTCAATCATTTCTGGACGTTTTTCAATGGCAAAAATCAATGAATATTGTAAATGCACAAACAGTAATTTCTCCGCATTGCAAGGTGCAATTCTGAAATTTTTTGCTTTTTCCTGCTCCTCTTAGCATGATAAAGAAGATTCAAAGAGAGTGAGATGCCAGCTCCTTTCATTCAGTCAGTAGCTTCAAACATTTCTGGTATATGAATAACATGATGTTTTTCAATGGCAAAAATCAATGAATATTGTAAATGCACAAACAGTAATTTCTCCGCATTGCAAGGTGCAATTTTGAAATTTTTTGCTTTTTCCTGCTCCTCTTAGCATGATAAAGAAGATTCAAAGAGAGTGAGATGCCAGCTCCTTTCATTCAGTCAGTAGCTTCAATCATTTCTGGACGTTTTTCAATGGCAAAAATCAATGAATATTGTAAATGCACAAACAGTAATTTCTCCGCATTGCAAGGTGCAATTCTGAAATTTTTTGCTTTTTCCTGCTCCTCTTAGCATGATAAACAAGATTCAAAGAGAGTAAGATGCCAGCTCCTTTCATTCAGTCAGTAGCTTCAATCATTTCTGGATGTTTTTCAATGGCAAAAATCAATGAATATTGTAAATGCACAAACAGTAATTTCTCCGTATTGCAAGGTGCAATTCTGAAATTTTTTGCTTTTTTCTGCTCCTCTTAGCATGATAAAGAAGATTCAAAGAGAGTGAGATGCCAGCTCCTTTCATTCAGTCAGTAGCTTCAAACATTTCTGGTATATGAATAACATGATGTTTTTCAATGGCAAAAATCAATGAATATTGTAAATGCGCAAACAGTAATTTCTCCGCATTGCAAGGTGCAATTCTGAAATTTTTTGCTTTTTCCTGCTCCTCTTAGCATGATAAAGAAGATTCAAAGAGAGTGAGATGCCAGCTCCTTTCATTCAGTCAGTAGCTTCAATCATTTCTGGACGTTTTTCAATGGCAAAAATCAATGAATATTGTAAATGCACAAACAGTAATTTCTCCGCATTGCAAGGTGCAATTCTGAAATTTTTTGCTTTTTCCTGCTCCTCTTAGCATGATAAAGAAGATTCAAAGAGAGTGAGATGCCAGCTCCTTTCATTCAGTCAGTAGCTTCAAACATTTCTGGTATATGAATAACATGATGTTTTTCAATGGCAAAAATCAATGAATATTGTAAATGCACAAACAGTAATTTCTCCGCATTGCAAGGTGCAATTTTGAAATTTTTTGCTTTTTCCTGCTCCTCTTAGCATGATAAAGAAGATTCAAAGAGAGTGAGATGCCAGCTCCTTTCATTCAGTCAGTAGCTTCAATCATTTCTGGACGTTTTTCAATGGCAAAAATCAATGAATATTGTAAATGCACAAACAGTAATTTCTCCGCATTGCAAGGTGCAATTCTGAAATTTTTTGCTTTTTCCTGCTCCTCTTAGCATGATAAACAAGATTCAAAGAGAGTGAGATGCCAGCTCCTTTCATTCAGTCAGTAGCTTCAATCATTTCTGGATGTTTTTCAATGGCAAAAATCAATGAATATTGTAAATGCACAAACAGTAATTTCTCCGTATTGCAAGGTGCAATTCTGAAATTTTTTGCTTTTTTCTGCTCCTCTTAGCATGATAAAGAAGATTCAAAGAGAGTGAGATGCCAGCTCCTTTCATTCAGTCAGTAGCTTCAAACATTTCTGGTATATGAATAACATGATGTTTTTCAATGGCAAAAATCAATGAATATTGTAAATGCGCAAACAGTAATTTCTCCGCATTGCAAGGTGCAATTCTGAAATTTTTTGCTTTTTCCTGCTCCTCTTAGCATGATAAAGAAGATTCAAAGAGAGTGAGATGCCAGCTCCTTTCATTCAGTCAGTAGCTTCAATCATTTCTGGACGTTTTTCAATGGCAAAAATCAATGAATATTGTAAATGCACAAACAGTAATTTCTCCGCATTGCAAGGTGCAATTCTGAAATTTTTTGCTTTTTCCTGCTCCTCTTAGCATGATAAAGAAGATTCAAAGAGAGTGAGATGCCAGCTCCTTTCATTCAGTCAGTAGCTTCAAACATTTCTGGTATATGAATAACATGATGTTTTTCAATGGCAAAAATCAATGAATATTGTAAATGCACAAACAGTAATTTCTCCGCATTGCAAGGTGCAATTTTGAAATTTTTTGCTTTTTCCTGCTCCTCTTAGCATGATAAAGAAGATTCAAAGAGAGTGAGATGCCAGCTCCTTTCATTCAGTCAGTAGCTTCAATCATTTCTGGACGTTTTTCAATGGCAAAAATCAATGAATATTGTAAATGCACAAACAGTAATTTCTCCGCATTGCAAGGTGCAATTCTGAAATTTTTTGCTTTTTCCTGCTCCTCTTAGCATGATAAACAAGATTCAAAGAGAGTGAGATGCCAGCTCCTTTCATTCAGTCAGTAGCTTCAATCATTTCTGGATGTTTTTCAATGGCAAAAATCAATGAATATTGTAAATGCACAAACAGTAATTTCTCCGTATTGCAAGGTGCAATTCTGAAATTTTTTGCTTTTTTCTGCTCCTCTTAGCATGATAAAGAAGATTCAAAGAGAGTGAGATGCCAGCTCCTTTCATTCAGTCAGTAGCTTCAAACATTTCTGGTATATGAATAACATGATGTTTTTCAATGGCAAAAATCAATGAATATTGTAAATGCGCAAACAGTAATTTCTCCGCATTGCAAGGTGCAATTCTGAAATTTTTTGCTTTTTCCTGCTCCTCTTAGCATGATAAAGAAGATTCAAAGAGAGTGAGATGCCAGCTCCTTTCATTCAGTCAGTAGCTTCAATCATTTCTGGACGTTTTTCAATGGCAAAAATCAATGAATATTGTAAATGCACAAACAGTAATTTCTCCGCATTGCAAGGTGCAATTCTGAAATTTTTTGCTTTTTCCTGCTCCTCTTAGCATGATAAACAAGATTCAAAGAGAGTGAGATGCCAGCTCCTTTCATTCAGTCAGTAGCTTCAATCATTTCTGGATGTTTTTCAATGGCAAAAATCAATGAATATTGTAAATGCACAAACAGTAATTTCTCCGCATTGCAAGGTGCAATTCTGAAATTTTTTGCTTTTTCCTGCTCCTCTTAGCATGATAAAGAAGATTCAAAGAGAGTGAGATGCCAGCTCCTTTCATTCAGTCAGTAGCTTCAATCATTTCTGGACGTTTTTCAATGGCAAAAATCAATGAATATTGTAAATGCACAAACAGTAATTTCTCCGCATTGCAAGGTGCAATTCTGAAATTTTTTGCTTTTTCCTGCTCCTCTTAGCATGATAAAGAAGATTCAAAGAGAGTGAGATGCCAGCTCCTTTCATTCAGTCAGTAGCTTCAATCATTTCTGGACGTTTTTCAATGGCAAAAATCAATGAATATTGTAAATGCACAAACAGTAATTTCTCCGCATTGCAAGGTGCAATTCTGAAATTTTTTGCTTTTTCCTGCTCCTCTTAGCATGATAAAGAAGATTCAAAGAGAGTGAGATGCCAGCTCCTTTCATTCAGTCAGTAGCTTCAAACATTTCTGGTATATGAATAACATGATGTTTTTCAATGGCAAAAATCAATGAATATTGTAAATGCACAAACAGTAATTTCTCCGCATTGCAAGGTGCAATTTTGAAATTTTTTGCTTTTTCCTGCTCCTCTTAGCATGATAAAGAAGATTCAAAGAGAGTGAGATGCCAGCTCCTTTCATTCAGTCAGTAGCTTCAATCATTTCTGGACGTTTTTCAATGGCAAAAATCAATGAATATTGTAAATGCACAAACAGTAATTTCTCCGCATTGCAAGGTGCAATTCTGAAATTTTTTGCTTTTTCCTGCTCCTCTTAGCATGATAAACAAGATTCAAAGAGAGTAAGATGCCAGCTCCTTTCATTCAGTCAGTAGCTTCAATCATTTCTGGATGTTTTTCAATGGCAAAAATCAATGAATATTGTAAATGCACAAACAGTAATTTCTCCGTATTGCAAGGTGCAATTCTGAAATTTTTTGCTTTTTTCTGCTCCTCTTAGCATGATAAAGAAGATTCAAAGAGAGTGAGATGCCAGCTCCTTTCATTCAGTCAGTAGCTTCAAACATTTCTGGTATATGAATAACATGATGTTTTTCAATGGCAAAAATCAATGAATATTGTAAATGCGCAAACAGTAATTTCTCCGCATTGCAAGGTGCAATTCTGAAATTTTTTGCTTTTTCCTGCTCCTCTTAGCATGATAAAGAAGATTCAAAGAGAGTGAGATGCCAGCTCCTTTCATTCAGTCAGTAGCTTCAATCATTTCTGGACGTTTTTCAATGGCAAAAATCAATGAATATTGTAAATGCACAAACAGTAATTTCTCCGCATTGCAAGGTGCAATTCTGAAATTTTTTGCTTTTTCCTGCTCCTCTTAGCATGATAAAGAAGATTCAAAGAGAGTGAGATGCCAGCTCCTTTCATTCAGTCAGTAGCTTCAAACATTTCTGGTATATGAATAACATGATGTTTTTCAATGGCAAAAATCAATGAATATTGTAAATGCACAAACAGTAATTTCTCCGCATTGCAAGGTGCAATTTTGAAATTTTTTGCTTTTTCCTGCTCCTCTTAGCATGATAAAGAAGATTCAAAGAGAGTGAGATGCCAGCTCCTTTCATTCAGTCAGTAGCTTCAATCATTTCTGGACGTTTTTCAATGGCAAAAATCAATGAATATTGTAAATGCACAAACAGTAATTTCTCCGCATTGCAAGGTGCAATTCTGAAATTTTTTGCTTTTTCCTGCTCCTCTTAGCATGATAAACAAGATTCAAAGAGAGTGAGATGCCAGCTCCTTTCATTCAGTCAGTAGCTTCAATCATTTCTGGATGTTTTTCAATGGCAAAAATCAATGAATATTGTAAATGCACAAACAGTAATTTCTCCGTATTGCAAGGTGCAATTCTGAAATTTTTTGCTTTTTTCTGCTCCTCTTAGCATGATAAAGAAGATTCAAAGAGAGTGAGATGCCAGCTCCTTTCATTCAGTCAGTAGCTTCAAACATTTCTGGTATATGAATAACATGATGTTTTTCAATGGCAAAAATCAATGAATATTGTAAATGCGCAAACAGTAATTTCTCCGCATTGCAAGGTGCAATTCTGAAATTTTTTGCTTTTTCCTGCTCCTCTTAGCATGATAAAGAAGATTCAAAGAGAGTGAGATGCCAGCTCCTTTCATTCAGTCAGTAGCTTCAATCATTTCTGGACGTTTTTCAATGGCAAAAATCAATGAATATTGTAAATGCACAAACAGTAATTTCTCCGCATTGCAAGGTGCAATTCTGAAATTTTTTGCTTTTTCCTGCTCCTCTTAGCATGATAAAGAAGATTCAAAGAGAGTGAGATGCCAGCTCCTTTCATTCAGTCAGTAGCTTCAAACATTTCTGGTATATGAATAACATGATGTTTTTCAATGGCAAAAATCAATGAATATTGTAAATGCACAAACAGTAATTTCTCCGCATTGCAAGGTGCAATTTTGAAATTTTTTGCTTTTTCCTGCTCCTCTTAGCATGATAAAGAAGATTCAAAGAGAGTGAGATGCCAGCTCCTTTCATTCAGTCAGTAGCTTCAATCATTTCTGGACGTTTTTCAATGGCAAAAATCAATGAATATTGTAAATGCACAAACAGTAATTTCTCCGCATTGCAAGGTGCAATTCTGAAATTTTTTGCTTTTTCCTGCTCCTCTTAGCATGATAAACAAGATTCAAAGAGAGTAAGATGCCAGCTCCTTTCATTCAGTCAGTAGCTTCAATCATTTCTGGATGTTTTTCAATGGCAAAAATCAATGAATATTGTAAATGCACAAACAGTAATTTCTCCGTATTGCAAGGTGCAATTCTGAAATTTTTTGCTTTTTTCTGCTCCTCTTAGCATGATAAAGAAGATTCAAAGAGAGTGAGATGCCAGCTCCTTTCATTCAGTCAGTAGCTTCAAACATTTCTGGTATATGAATAACATGATGTTTTTCAATGGCAAAAATCAATGAATATTGTAAATGCGCAAACAGTAATTTCTCCGCATTGCAAGGTGCAATTCTGAAATTTTTTGCTTTTTCCTGCTCCTCTTAGCATGATAAAGAAGATTCAAAGAGAGTGAGATGCCAGCTCCTTTCATTCAGTCAGTAGCTTCAATCATTTCTGGACGTTTTTCAATGGCAAAAATCAATGAATATTGTAAATGCACAAACAGTAATTTCTCCGCATTGCAAGGTGCAATTCTGAAATTTTTTGCTTTTTCCTGCTCCTCTTAGCATGATAAAGAAGATTCAAAGAGAGTGAGATGCCAGCTCCTTTCATTCAGTCAGTAGCTTCAAACATTTCTGGTATATGAATAACATGATGTTTTTCAATGGCAAAAATCAATGAATATTGTAAATGCACAAACAGTAATTTCTCCGCATTGCAAGGTGCAATTTTGAAATTTTTTGCTTTTTCCTGCTCCTCTTAGCATGATAAAGAAGATTCAAAGAGAGTGAGATGCCAGCTCCTTTCATTCAGTCAGTAGCTTCAATCATTTCTGGACGTTTTTCAATGGCAAAAATCAATGAATATTGTAAATGCACAAACAGTAATTTCTCCGCATTGCAAGGTGCAATTCTGAAATTTTTTGCTTTTTCCTGCTCCTCTTAGCATGATAAACAAGATTCAAAGAGAGTGAGATGCCAGCTCCTTTCATTCAGTCAGTAGCTTCAATCATTTCTGGATGTTTTTCAATGGCAAAAATCAATGAATATTGTAAATGCACAAACAGTAATTTCTCCGTATTGCAAGGTGCAATTCTGAAATTTTTTGCTTTTTTCTGCTCCTCTTAGCATGATAAAGAAGATTCAAAGAGAGTGAGATGCCAGCTCCTTTCATTCAGTCAGTAGCTTCAAACATTTCTGGTATATGAATAACATGATGTTTTTCAATGGCAAAAATCAATGAATATTGTAAATGCGCAAACAGTAATTTCTCCGCATTGCAAGGTGCAATTCTGAAATTTTTTGCTTTTTCCTGCTCCTCTTAGCATGATAAAGAAGATTCAAAGAGAGTGAGATGCCAGCTCCTTTCATTCAGTCAGTAGCTTCAATCATTTCTGGACGTTTTTCAATGGCAAAAATCAATGAATATTGTAAATGCACAAACAGTAATTTCTCCGCATTGCAAGGTGCAATTCTGAAATTTTTTGCTTTTTCCTGCTCCTCTTAGCATGATAAAGAAGATTCAAAGAGAGTGAGATGCCAGCTCCTTTCATTCAGTCAGTAGCTTCAAACATTTCTGGTATATGAATAACATGATGTTTTTCAATGGCAAAAATCAATGAATATTGTAAATGCACAAACAGTAATTTCTCCGCATTGCAAGGTGCAATTTTGAAATTTTTTGCTTTTTCCTGCTCCTCTTAGCATGATAAAGAAGATTCAAAGAGAGTGAGATGCCAGCTCCTTTCATTCAGTCAGTAGCTTCAATCATTTCTGGACGTTTTTCAATGGCAAAAATCAATGAATATTGTAAATGCACAAACAGTAATTTCTCCGCATTGCAAGGTGCAATTCTGAAATTTTTTGCTTTTTCCTGCTCCTCTTAGCATGATAAACAAGATTCAAAGAGAGTGAGATGCCAGCTCCTTTCATTCAGTCAGTAGCTTCAATCATTTCTGGATGTTTTTCAATGGCAAAAATCAATGAATATTGTAAATGCACAAACAGTAATTTCTCCGTATTGCAAAGTGCAATTCTGAAATTTTTTGCTTTTTTCTGCTCCTCTTAGCATGATAAAGAAGATTCAAAGAGAGTGAGATGCCAGCTCCTTTCATTCAGTCAGTAGCTTCAAACATTTCTGGTATATGAATAACATGATGTTTTTCAATGGCAAAAATCAATGAATATTGTAAATGCGCAAACAGTAATTTCTCCGCATTGCAAGGTGCAATTCTGAAATTTTTTGCTTTTTCCTGCTCCTCTTAGCATGATAAAGAAGATTCAAAGAGAGTGAGATGCCAGCTCCTTTCATTCAGTCAGTAGCTTCAATCATTTCTGGACGTTTTTCAATGGCAAAAATCAATGAATATTGTAAATGCACAAACAGTAATTTCTCCGCATTGCAAGGTGCAATTCTGAAATTTTTTGCTTTTTCCTGCTCCTCTTAGCATGATAAACAAGATTCAAAGAGAGTGAGATGCCAGCTCCTTTCATTCAGTCAGTAGCTTCAATCATTTCTGGATGTTTTTCAATGGCAAAAATCAATGAATATTGTAAATGCACAAACAGTAATTTCTCCGCATTGCAAGGTGCAATTCTGAAATTTTTTGCTTTTTCCTGCTCCTCTTAGCATGATAAAGAAGATTCAAAGAGAGTGAGATGCCAGCTCCTTTCATTCAGTCAGTAGCTTCAATCATTTCTGGACGTTTTTCAATGGCAAAAATCAATGAATATTGTAAATGCACAAACAGTAATTTCTCCGCATTGCAAGGTGCAATTCTGAAATTTTTTGCTTTTTCCTGCTCCTCTTAGCATGATAAAGAAGATTCAAAGAGAGTGAGATGCCAGCTCCTTTCATTCAGTCAGTAGCTTCAATCATTTCTGGACGTTTTTCAATGGCAAAAATCAATGAATATTGTAAATGCACAAACAGTAATTTCTCCGCATTGCAAGGTGCAATTCTGAAATTTTTTGCTTTTTCCTGCTCCTCTTAGCATGATAAAGAAGATTCAAAGAGAGTGAGATGCCAGCTCCTTTCATTCAGTCAGTAGCTTCAAACATTTCTGGTATATGAATAACATGATGTTTTTCAATGGCAAAAATCAATGAATATTGTAAATGCACAAACAGTAATTTCTCCGCATTGCAAGGTGCAATTCTGAAATTTTTTGCTTTTTCCTGCTCCTCTTAGCAAGATAAACAAGATTCAAAGAGAGTGAGATGCCAGCTCCTTTCATTCAGTCAGTAGCTTCAATCATTTCTGGACGTTTTTCAATGGCAAAAATCAATGAATATTGTAAATGCACAAACAGTAATTTCTCCGCATTGCAAGGTGCAATTCTGAAATTTTTTGCTTTTTCCTGCTCCTCTTAGCATAATAAACAAGATTCAAAGAGAGTGAGATGCCAGCTCCTTTCATTCAGTCAGTAGCTTCAATCATTTCTGGACGTTTTTCAATGGCAAAAATCAATGAATATTGTAAATGCACAAACAGTAATTTCTCCGCATTGCAAGGTGCAATTCTGAAATTTTTTGCTTTTTCCTGCTCCTCTTAGCATGATAAAGAAGATTCAAAGAGAGTGAGATGCCAGCTTCTTTCATTCAGTCAGTAGCTTCAATCATTTCTGGACGTTTTTCAATGGCAAAAATCAATGAATATTGTAAATGCACAAACAGTAATTTCTCCGCATTGCAAGGTGCAATTCTGAAATTTTTTGCTTTTTCCTGCTCCTCTTAGCAAGATAAACAAGATTCAAAGAGAGTGAGATGCCAGCTCCTTTCATTCAGTCAGTAGCTTCAATCATTTCTGGACGTTTTTCAATGGCAAAAATCAATGAATATTGTAAATGCACAAACAGTAATTTCTCCGCATTGCAAGGTGCAATTCTGAAATTTTTTGCTTTTTCCTGCTCCTCTTAGCATGATAAAGAAGATTCAAAGAGAGTGAGATGCCAGCTCCTTTCATTCAGTCAGTAGCTTCAATCATTTCTGGACGTTTTTCAATGGCAAAAATCAATGAATATTGTAAATGCACAAACAGTAATTTCTCCGCATTGCAAGGTGCAATTCTGAAATTTTTTGCTTTTTCCTGCTCCTCTTAGCATGATAAAGAAGATTCAAAGAGAGTGAGATGCCAGCTCCTTTCATTCAGTCAGTAGCTTCAAACATTTCTGGTATATGAATAACATGATGTTTTTCAATGGCAAAAATCAATGAATATTGTAAATGCACAAACAGTAATTTCTCCGCATTGCAAGGTGCAATTTTGAAATTTTTTGCTTTTTCCTGCTCCTCTTAGCATGATAAAGAAGATTCAAAGAGAGTGAGATGCCAGCTCCTTTCATTCAGTCAGTAGCTTCAATCATTTCTGGACGTTTTTCAATGGCAAAAATCAATGAATATTGTAAATGCACAAACAGTAATTTCTCCGCATTGCAAGGTGCAATTCTGAAATTTTTTGCTTTTTCCTGCTCCTCTTAGCATGATAAACAAGATTCAAAGAGAGTAAGATGCCAGCTCCTTTCATTCAGTCAGTAGCTTCAATCATTTCTGGATGTTTTTCAATGGCAAAAATCAATGAATATTGTAAATGCACAAACAGTAATTTCTCCGTATTGCAAGGTGCAATTCTGAAATTTTTTGCTTTTTTCTGCTCCTCTTAGCATGATAAAGAAGATTCAAAGAGAGTGAGATGCCAGCTCCTTTCATTCAGTCAGTAGCTTCAAACATTTCTGGTATATGAATAACATGATGTTTTTCAATGGCAAAAATCAATGAATATTGTAAATGCGCAAACAGTATTTTCTCCGCATTGCAAGGTGCAATTCTGAAATTTTTTGCTTTTTCCTGCTCCTCTTAGCATGATAAAGAAGATTCAAAGAGAGTGAGATGCCAGCTCCTTTCATTCAGTCAGTAGCTTCAATCATTTCTGGACGTTTTTCAATGGCAAAAATCAATGAATATTGTAAATGCACAAACAGTAATTTCTCCGCATTGCAAGGTGCAATTCTGAAATTTTTTGCTTTTTCCTGCTCCTCTTAGCATGATAAAGAAGATTCAAAGAGAGTGAGATGCCAGCTCCTTTCATTCAGTCAGTAGCTTCAAACATTTCTGGTATATGAATAACATGATGTTTTTCAATGGCAAAAATCAATGAATATTGTAAATGCACAAACAGTAATTTCTCCGCATTGCAAGGTGCAATTTTGAAATTTTTTGCTTTTTCCTGCTCCTCTTAGCATGATAAAGAAGATTCAAAGAGAGTGAGATGCCAGCTCCTTTCATTCAGTCAGTAGCTTCAATCATTTCTGGACGTTTTTCAATGGCAAAAATCAATGAATATTGTAAATGCACAAACAGTAATTTCTCCGCATTGCAAGGTGCAATTCTGAAATTTTTTGCTTTTTCCTGCTCCTCTTAGCATGATAAACAAGATTCAAAGAGAGTGAGATGCCAGCTCCTTTCATTCAGTCAGTAGCTTCAATCATTTCTGGATGTTTTTCAATGGCAAAAATCAATGAATATTGTAAATGCACAAACAGTAATTTCTCCGTATTGCAAGGTGCAATTCTGAAATTTTTTGCTTTTTTCTGCTCCTCTTAGCATGATAAAGAAGATTCAAAGAGAGTGAGATGCCAGCTCCTTTCATTCAGTCAGTAGCTTCAAACATTTCTGGTATATGAATAACATGATGTTTTTCAATGGCAAAAATCAATGAATATTGTAAATGCGCAAACAGTAATTTCTCCGCATTGCAAGGTGCAATTCTGAAATTTTTTGCTTTTTCCTGCTCCTCTTAGCATGATAAAGAAGATTCAAAGAGAGTGAGATGCCAGCTCCTTTCATTCAGTCAGTAGCTTCAATCATTTCTGGACGTTTTTCAATGGCAAAAATCAATGAATATTGTAAATGCACAAACAGTAATTTCTCCGCATTGCAAGGTGCAATTCTGAAATTTTTTGCTTTTTCCTGCTCCTCTTAGCATGATAAACAAGATTCAAAGAGAGTGAGATGCCAGCTCCTTTCATTCAGTCAGTAGCTTCAATCATTTCTGGATGTTTTTCAATGGCAAAAATCAATGAATATTGTAAATGCACAAACAGTAATTTCTCCGCATTGCAAGGTGCAATTCTGAAATTTTTTGCTTTTTCCTGCTCCTATTAGCATGATAAAGAAGATTCAAAGAGAGTGAGATGCCAGCTCCTTTCATTCAGTCAGTAGCTTCAATCATTTCTGGACGTTTTTCAATGGCAAAAATCAATGAATATTGTAAATGCACAAACAGTAATTTCTCCGCATTGCAAGGTGCAATTCTGAAATTTTTTGCTTTTTCCTGCTCCTCTTAGCATGATAAAGAAGATTCAAAGAGAGTGAGATGCCAGCTCCTTTCATTCAGTCAGTAGCTTCAATCATTTCTGGACGTTTTTCAATGGCAAAAATCAATGAATATTGTAAATGCACAAACAGTAATTTCTCCGCATTGCAAGGTGCAATTCTGAAATTTTTTGCTTTTTCCTGCTCCTCTTAGCATGATAAAGAATATTCAAAGAGAGTGAGATGCCAGCTCCTTTCATTCAGTCAGTAGCTTCAAACATTTCTGGTATATGAATAACATGATGTTTTTCAATGGCAAAAATCAATGAATATTGTAAATGCACAAACAGTAATTTCTCCGCATTGCAAGGTGCAATTCTGAAATTTTTTGCTTTTTCCTGCTCCTCTTAGCAAGATAAACAAGATTCAAAGAGAGTGAGATGCCAGCTCCTTTCATTCAGTCAGTAGCTTCAATCATTTCTGGACGTTTTTCAATGGCAAAAATCAATGAATATAGTAAATGCACAAACAGTAATTTCTCCGCATTGCAAGGTGCAATTCTGAAATTTTTTGCTTTTTCCTGCTCCTCTTAGCATGATAAAGAAGATTCAAAGAGAGTGAGATGCCAGCTCCTTTCATTCAGTCAGTAGCTTCAATCATTTCTGGACGTTTTTCAATGGCAAAAATCAATGAATATTGTAAATGCACAAACAGTAATTTCTCCGCATTGCAAGGTGCAATTCTGAAATTTTTTGCTTTTTCCTCCTCCTCTTAGCATGATAAAGAAGATTCAAAGAGAGTGAGATGCCAGCTCCTTTCATTCAGTCAGTAGCTTCAATCATTTCTGGACGTTTTTCAATGGCAAAAATCAATGAATATTGTAAATGCACAAACAGTAATTTCTCCGCATTGCAAGGTGCAATTCTGAAATTTTTTGCTTTTTCCTGCTCCTCTTAGCATGATAAAGAAGATTCAAAGAGAGTGAGATGCCAGCTCCTTTCATTCAGTCAGTAGCTTCAAACATTTCTGGTATATGAATAACATGATGTTTTTCAATGGCAAAAATCAATGAATATTGTAAATGCACAAACAGTAATTTCTCCGCATTGCAAGGTGCAATTCTGAAATTTTTTGCTTTTTCCTGCTCCTCTAAGCATGATAAAGAAGATTCAAAGAGAGTGAGATGCCAGCTCCTTTCATTCAGTCAGTAGCTTCAATCATTTCTGGACGTTTTTCAATGGCAAAAATCAATGAATATTGTAAATGCACAAACAGTAATTTCTCCGCATTGCAAGGTGCAATTCTGAAATTTTTTGCTTTTTCCTGCTCCTCTTAGCATGATAAACAAGATTCAAAGAGAATGAGATGCCAGCTCCTTTCATTCAGTCAGTAGCTTCAATCATTTCTGGACTTTTTTCAATGGCAAAAATCAATGAATATTGTAAATGCACAAACAGTAATTTCTCCGCATTGCAAGGTGCAATTCTGAAATTTTTTGCTTTTTCCTGCTCCTCTTAGCATGATAAAGAAGATTCAAAGAGAGTGAGATGCCAGCTCCTTTCATTCAGTCAGTAGCTTCAATCATTTCTGGACGTTTTTCAATGGCAAAAATCAATGAATATTGTAAATGCACAAACAGTAATTTCTCCGCATTGCAAGGTGCAATTCTGAAATTTTTTGCTTTTTCCTGCTCCTCTTAGCATGATAAACAAGATTCAAAGAGAATGAGATGCCAGCTCCTTTCATTCAGTCAGTAGCTTCAATCATTTCTGGACTTTTTTCAATGGCAAAAATCAATGAATATTGTAAATGCACAAACAGTAATTTCTCCGCATTGCAAGGTGCAATTCTGAAATTTTTTGCTTTTTCCTGCTCCTCTTAGCATGATAAAGAAGATTCAAAGAGAGTGAGATGCCAGCTCCTTTCATTCAGTCAGTAGCTTCAATCATTTCTGGACGTTTTTCAATGGCAAAAATCAATGAATATTGTAAATGCACAAACAGTAATTTCTCCGCATTGCAAGGTGCAATTCTGAAATTTTTTGCTTTTTCCTGCTCCTCTTAGCATGATAAAGAAGATTCAAAGAGAGTGAGATGCCAGCTCCTTTCATTCAGTCAGTAGCTTCAATCATTTCTGGACGTTTTTCAATGGCAAAAATCAATGAATATTGTAAATGCACAAACAGTAATTTCTCCGCATTGCAAGGTGCAATTCTGAAATTTTTTGCTTTTTCCTGCTCCTCTTAGCATGATAAAGAAGATTCAAAGAGAGTGAGATGCCAGCTCCTTTCATTCAGTCAGTAGCTTCAAACATTTCTGGTATATGAATAACATGATGTTTTTCAATGGCAAAAATCAATGAATATTGTAAATGCACAAACAGTAATTTCTCCGCATTGCAAGGTGCAATTTTGAAATTTTTTGCTTTTTCCTGCTCCTCTTAGCATGATAAAGAAGATTCAAAGAGAGTGAGATGCCAGCTCCTTTCATTCAGTCAGTAGCTTCAATCATTTCTGGACGTTTTTCAATGGCAAAAATCAATGAATATTGTAAATGCACAAACAGTAATTTCTCCGCATTGCAAGGTGCAATTCTGAAATTTTTTGCTTTTTCCTGCTCCTCTTAGCATGATAAACAAGATTCAAAGAGAGTGAGATGCCAGCTCCTTTCATTCAGTCAGTAGCTTCAATCATTTCTGGACGTTTTTCAATGGCAAAAATCAATGAATATTGTAAATGCACAAACAGTAATTTCTCCGCATTGCAAGGTGCAATTCTGAAATTTTTTGCTTTTTCCTGCTCCTCTTAGCATGATAAAGAAGATTCAAAGAGAGTGAGATGCCAGCTCCTTTCATTCAGTCAGTAGCTTCAAACATTTCTGGTATATGAATAACATGATATTTTTCAATGGCAAAAATCAATGAATATTGTAAATGCACAAACAGTAATTTCTCCTCATTGAAAGGTGCAATTCTGAAATTTTTTGCTTTTTCCTGCTCCTCTTAGCATGATAAAGAAGATTCAAAGAGAGTGAGATGCCAGCTCCTTTCATTCAGTCAGTAGCTTCAATCATTTCTGGACGTTTTTCAATGGCAAAAATCAATGAATATTGTAAATGCACAAACAGTAATTTCTCCGCATTGCAAGGTGCAATTCTGAAATTTTTTGCTTTTTTCTGCTCCTCTTAGCATGATAAAGAAGATTCAAAGAGAGTGAGATGCCAGCTCCTTTCATTCAGTCAGTAGCTTCAAACATTTCTGGTATATGAATAACATGATGTTTTTCAATGGCAAAAATCAATGAATATTGTAAATGCACAAACAGTAATTTCTCCGCATTGCAAGGTGCAATTCTGAAATTTTTTGCTTTTTCCTGCTCCTCTTAGCATGATAAAGAAGATTCAAAGAGAGTGAGATGCCAGCTTCTTTCATTCAGTCAGTAGCTTCAATCATTTCTGGACGTTTTTCAATGGCAAAAATCAATGAATATTGTAAATGCACAAACAGTAATTTCTCCGCATTGCAAGGTGCAATTCTGAAATTTTTTGCTTTTTCCTGCTCCTCTTAGCAAGATAAACAAGATTCAAAGAGAGTGAGATGCCAGCTCCTTTCATTCAGTCAGTAGCTTCAATCATTTCTGGACGTTTTTCAATGGCAAAAATCAATGAATATTGTAAATGCACAAACAGTAATTTCTCCGCATTGCAAGGTGCAATTCTGAAATTTTTTGCTTTTTCCTGCTCCTCTTAGCATGATAAAGAAGATTCAAAGAGAGTGAGATGCCAGCTCCTTTCATTCAGTCAGTAGCTTCAATCATTTCTGGACGTTTTTCAATGGCAAAAATCAATGAATATTGTAAATGCACAAACAGTAATTTCTCCGCATTGCAAGGTGCAATTCTGAAATTTTTTGCTTTTTCCTGCTCCTCTTAGCATGATAAAGAAGATTCAAAGAGAGTGAGATGCCAGCTCCTTTCATTCAGTCAGTAGCTTCAATCATTTCTGGACGTTTTTCAATGGCAAAAATCAATGAATATTGTAAATGCACAAACAGTAATTTCTCCGCATTGCAAGGTGCAATTCTGAAATTTTTTGCTTTTTCCTGCTCCTCTTAGCATGATAAAGAAGATTCAAAGAGAGTGAGATGCCAGCTCCTTTCATTCAGTCAGTAGCTTCAAACATTTCTGGTATATGAATAACATGATGTTTTTCAATGGCAAAAATCAATGAATATTGTAAATGCACAAACAGTAATTTCTCCGCATTGCAAGGTGCAATTCTGAAATTTTTTGCTTTTTCCTGCTCCTCTAAGCATGATAAAGAAGATTCAAAGAGAGTGAGATGCCAGCTCCTTTCATTCAGTCAGTAGCTTCAATCATTTCTGGACGTTTTTCAATGGCAAAAATCAATGAATATTGTAAATGCACAAACAGTAATTTCTCCGCATTGCAAGGTGCAATTCTGAAATTTTTTGCTTTTTCCTGCTCCTCTTAGCATGATAAACAAGATTCAAAGAGAATGAGATGCCAGCTCCTTTCATTCAGTCAGTAGCTTCAATCATTTCTGGACTTTTTTCAATGGCAAAAATCAATGAATATTGTAAATGCACAAACAGTAATTTCTCCGCATTGCAAGGTGCAATTCTGAAATTTTTTGCTTTTTCCTGCTCCTCTTAGCATGATAAAGAAGATTCAAAGAGAGTGAGATGCCAGCTCCTTTCATTCAGTCAGTAGCTTCAATCATTTCTGGACGTTTTTCAATGGCAAAAATCAATGAATATTGTAAATGCACAAACAGTAATTTCTCCGCATTGCAAGGTGCAATTCTGAAATTTTTTGCTTTTTCCTGCTCCTCTTAGCATGATAAACAAGATTCAAAGAGAATGAGATGCCAGCTCCTTTCATTCAGTCAGTAGCTTCAATCATTTCTGGACTTTTTTCAATGGCAAAAATCAATGAATATTGTAAATGCACAAACAGTAATTTCTCCGCATTGCAAGGTGCAATTCTGAAATTTTTTGCTTTTTCCTGCTCCTCTTAGCATGATAAAGAAGATTCAAAGAGAGTGAGATGCCAGCTCCTTTCATTCAGTCAGTAGCTTCAATCATTTCTGGACGTTTTTCAATGGCAAAAATCAATGAATATTGTAAATGCACAAACAGTAATTTCTCCGCATTGCAAGGTGCAATTCTGAAATTTTTTGCTTTTTCCTGCTCCTCTTAGCATGATAAAGAAGATTCAAAGAGAGTGAGATGCCAGCTCCTTTCATTCAGTCAGTAGCTTCAATCATTTCTGGACGTTTTTCAATGGCAAAAATCAATGAATATTGTAAATGCACAAACAGTAATTTCTCCGCATTGCAAGGTGCAATTCTGAAATTTTTTGCTTTTTCCTGCTCCTCTTAGCATGATAAAGAAGATTCAAAGAGAGTGAGATGCCAGCTCCTTTCATTCAGTCAGTAGCTTCAAACATTTCTGGTATATGAATAACATGATGTTTTTCAATGGCAAAAATCAATGAATATTGTAAATGCACAAACAGTAATTTCTCCGCATTGCAAGGTGCAATTTTGAAATTTTTTGCTTTTTCCTGCTCCTCTTAGCATGATAAAGAAGATTCAAAGAGAGTGAGATGCCAGCTCCTTTCATTCAGTCAGTAGCTTCAATCATTTCTGGACGTTTTTCAATGGCAAAAATCAATGAATATTGTAAATGCACAAACAGTAATTTCTCCGCATTGCAAGGTGCAATTCTGAAATTTTTTGCTTTTTCCTGCTCCTCTTAGCATGATAAACAAGATTCAAAGAGAGTGAGATGCCAGCTCCTTTCATTCAGTCAGTAGCTTCAATCATTTCTGGACGTTTTTCAATGGCAAAAATCAATGAATATTGTAAATGCACAAACAGTAATTTCTCCGCATTGCAAGGTGCAATTCTGAAATTTTTTGCTTTTTCCTGCTCCTCTTAGCATGATAAAGAAGATTCAAAGAGAGTGAGATGCCAGCTCCTTTCATTCAGTCAGTAGCTTCAAACATTTCTGGTATATGAATAACATGATATTTTTCAATGGCAAAAATCAATGAATATTGTAAATGCACAAACAGTAATTTCTCCTCATTGAAAGGTGCAATTCTGAAATTTTTTGCTTTTTCCTGCTCCTCTTAGCATGATAAAGAAGATTCAAAGAGAGTGAGATGCCAGCTCCTTTCATTCAGTCAGTAGCTTCAATCATTTCTGGACGTTTTTCAATGGCAAAAATCAATGAATATTGTAAATGCACAAACAGTAATTTCTCCGCATTGCAAGGTGCAATTCTGAAATTTTTTGCTTTTTCCTTCTCCTCTTAGCATGATAAACAAGATTCAAAGAGAGTGAGATGCCAGCTCCTTTCATTCAGTCAGTAGCTTCAATCATTTCTGGACGTTTTTCAATGGCAAAAATCAATGAATATTGTAAATGCACAAACAGTAATTTCTCCGCATTGCAAGGTGCAATTCTGAAATTTTTTGCTTTTTTCTGCTCCTCTTAGCATGATAAAGAAGATTCAAAGAGAGTGAGATGCCAGCTCCTTTCATTCAGTCAGTAGCTTCAAACATTTCTGGTATATGAATAACATGATGTTTTTCAATGGCAAAAATCAATGAATATTGTAAATGCACAAACAGTAATTTCTCCGCATTGCAAGGTGCAATTCTGAAATTTTTTGCTTTTTCCTGCTCCTCTTAGCATGATAAAGAAGATTCAAAGAGAGTGAGATGCCAGCTTCTTTCATTCAGTCAGTAGCTTCAATCATTTCTGGACGTTTTTCAATGGCAAAAATCAATGAATATTGTAAATGCACAAACAGTAATTTCTCCGCATTGCAAGGTGCAATTCTGAAATTTTTTGCTTTTTCCTGCTCCTCTTAGCAAGATAAACAAGATTCAAAGAGAGTGAGATGCCAGCTCCTTTCATTCAGTCAGTAGCTTCAATCATTTCTGGACGTTTTTCAATGGCAAAAATCAATGAATATTGTAAATGCACAAACAGTAATTTCTCCGCATTGCAAGGTGCAATTCTGAAATTTTTTGCTTTTTCCTGCTCCTCTTAGCATGATAAAGAAGATTCAAAGAGAGTGAGATGCCAGCTCCTTTCATTCAGTCAGTAGCTTCAATCATTTCTGGACGTTTTTCAATGGCAAAAATCAATGAATATTGTAAATGCACAAACAGTAATTTCTCCGCATTGCAAGGTGCAATTCTGAAATTTTTTGCTTTTTCCTGCTCCTCTTAGCATGATAAAGAAGATTCAAAGAGAGTGAGATGCCAGCTCCTTTCATTCAGTCAGTAGCTTCAATCATTTCTGGACGTTTTTCAATGGCAAAAATCAATGAATATTGTAAATGCACAAACAGTAATTTCTCCGCATTGCAAGGTGCAATTCTGAAATTTTTTGCTTTTTCCTGCTCCTCTTAGCATGATAAAGAAGATTCAAAGAGAGTGAGATGCCAGCTCCTTTCATTCAGTCAGTTGCTTCAAACATTTCTGGTATATGAATAACATGATGTTTTTCAATGGCAAAAATCAATGAATATTGTAAATGCACAAACAGTAATTTCTCCGCATTGCAAGGTGCAATTTTGAAATTTTTTGCTTTTTCCTGCTCCTCTTAGCATGATAAAGAAGATTCAAAGAGAGTGAGATGCCAGCTCCTTTCATTCAGTCAGTAGCTTCAATCATTTCTGGACGTTTTTCAATGGCAAAAATCAATGAATATTGTAAATGCACAAACAGTAATTTCTCCGCATTGCAAGGTGCAATTCTGAAATTTTTTGCTTTTTCCTGCTCCTCTTAGCATGATAAACAAGATTCAAAGAGAGTGAGATGCCAGCTCCTTTCATTCAGTCAGTAGCTTCAATCATTTCTGGATGTTTTTCAATGGCAAAAATCAATGAATATTGTAAATGCACAAACAGTAATTTCTCCGTATTGCAAGGTGCAATTCTGAAATTTTTTGCTTTTTTCTGCTCCTCTTAGCATGATAAAGAAGATTCAAAGAGAGTGAGATGCCAGCTCCTTTCATTCAGTCAGTAGCTTCAAACATTTCTGGTATATGAATAACATGATGTTTTTCAATGGCAAAAATCAATGAATATTGTAAATGCGCAAACAGTAATTTCTCCGCATTGCAAGGTGCAATTCTGAAATTTTTTGCTTTTTCCTGCTCCTCTTAGCATGATAAAGAAGATTCAAAGAGAGTGAGATGCCAGCTCCTTTCATTCAGTCAGTAGCTTCAATCATTTCTGGACGTTTTTCAATGGCAAAAATCAATGAATATTGTAAATGCACAAACAGTAATTTCTCCGCATTGCAAGGTGCAATTCTGAAATTTTTTGCTTTTTCCTGCTCCTCTTAGCATGATAAACAAGATTCAAAGAGAGTGAGATGCCAGCTCCTTTCATTCAGTCAGTAGCTTCAATCATTTCTGGATGTTTTTCAATGGCAAAAATCAATGAATATTGTAAATGCACAAACAGTAATTTCTCCGCATTGCAAGGTGCAATTCTGAAATTTTTTGCTTTTTCCTGCTCCTCTTAGCATGATAAAGAAGATTCAAAGAGAGTGAGATGCCAGCTCCTTTCATTCAGTCAGTAGCTTCAATCATTTCTGGACGTTTTTCAATGGCAAAAATCAATGAATATTGTAAATGCACAAACAGTAATTTCTCCGCATTGCAAGGTGCAATTCTGAAATTTTTTGCTTTTTCCTGCTCCTCTTAGCATGATAAAGAAGATTCAAAGAGAGTGAGATGCCAGCTCCTTTCATTCAGTCAGTAGCTTCAATCATTTCTGGACGTTTTTCAATGGCAAAAATCAGTGAATATTGTAAATGCACAAACAGTAATTTCTCCGCATTGCAAGGTGCAATTCTGAAATTTTTTGCTTTTTCCTGCTCCTCTTAGCATGATAAAGAAGATTCAAAGAGAGTGAGATGCCAGCTCCTTTCATTCAGTCAGTAGCTTCAAACATTTCTGGTATATGAATAACATGATGTTTTTCAATGGCAAAAATCAATGAATATTGTAAATGCACAAACAGTAATTTCTCCGCATTGCAAGGTGCAATTCTGAAATTTTTTGCTTTTTCCTGCTCCTCTTAGCAAGATAAACAAGATTCAAAGAGAGTGAGATGCCAGCTCCTTTCATTCAGTCAGTAGCTTCAATCATTTCTGGACGTTTTTCAATGGCAAAAATCAATGAATATAGTAAATGCACAAACAGTAATTTCTCCGCATTGCAAGGTGCAATTCTGAAATTTTTTGCTTTTTCCTGCTCCTCTTAGCATGATAAAGAAGATTCAAAGAGAGTGAGATGCCAGCTCCTTTCATTCAGTCAGTAGCTTCAATCATTTCTGGACGTTTTTCAATGGCAAAAATCAATGAATATTGTAAATGCACAAACAGTAATTTCTCCGCATTGCAAGGTGCAATTCTGAAATTTTTTGCTTTTTCCTCCTCCTCTTAGCATGATAAAGAAGATTCAAAGAGAGTGAGATGCCAGCTCCTTTCATTCAGTCAGTAGCTTCAATCATTTCTGGACGTTTTTCAATGGCAAAAATCAATGAATATTGTAAATGCACAAACAGTAATTTCTCCGCATTGCAAGGTGCAATTCTGAAATTTTTTGCTTTTTCCTGCTCCTCTTAGCATGATAAACAAGATTCAAAGAGAATGAGATGCCAGCTCCTTTCATTCAGTCAGTAGCTTCAATCATTTCTGGACTTTTTTCAATGGCAAAAATCAATGAATATTGTAAATGCACAAACAGTAATTTCTCCGCATTGCAAGGTGCAATTCTGAAATTTTTTGCTTTTTCCTGCTCCTCTTAGCATGATAAAGAAGATTCAAAGAGAGTGAGATGCCAGCTCCTTTCATTCAGTCAGTAGCTTCAAACATTTCTGGTATATGAATAACATGATGTTTTTCAATGGCAAAAATTAATGAATATTGTAAATGCACAAACAGTAATTTCTCCGCATTGCAAGGTGCAATTCTGAAATTTTTTGCTTTTTCCTGCTCCTCTTAGCATGATAAAGAAGATTCAAAGAGAGTGAGATGCCAGCTCCTTTCATTCAGTCAGTAGCTTCAATCATTTCTGGACGTTTTTCAATGGCAAAAATCAATGAATATTGTAAATGCACAAACAGTAATTTCTCCGCATTGCAAGGTGCAATTCTGAAATTTTTTGCTTTTTCCTGCTCCTCTTAGCATGATAAACAAGATTCAAAGAGAGTGAGATGCCAGCTCCTTTCATTCAGTCAGTAGCTTCAATCATTTCTGGATGTTTTTCAATGGCAAAAATCAATGAATATTGTAAATGCACAAACAGTAATTTCTCCGCATTGCAAGGTGCAATTCTGAAATTTTTTGCTTTTTCCTGCTCCTCTTAGCATGATAAAGAAGATTCAAAGAGAGTGAGATGCCAGCTCCTTTCATTCAGTCAGTAGCTTCAATCATTTCTGGACGTTTTTCAATGGCAAAAATCAATGAATATTGTAAATGCACAAACAGTAATTTCTCCGCATTGCAAGGTGCAATTCTGAAATTTTTTGCTTTTTCCTGCTCCTCTTAGCATGATAAAGAAGATTCAAAGAGAGTGAGATGCCAGCTCCTTTCATTCAGTCAGTAGCTTCAATCATTTCTGGACGTTTTTCAATGGCAAAAATCAATGAATATTGTAAATGCACAAACAGTAATTTCTCCGCATTGCAAGGTGCAATTCTGAAATTTTTTGCTTTTTCCTGCTCCTCTTAGCATGATAAAGAAGATTCAAAGAGAGTGAGATGCCAGCTCCTTTCATTCAGTCAGTAGCTTCAAACATTTCTGGTATATGAATAACATGATGTTTTTCAATGGCAAAAATCAATGAATATTGTAAATGCACAAACAGTAATTTCTCCGCATTGCAAGGTGCAATTCTGAAATTTTTTGCTTTTTCCTGCTCCTCTTAGCAAGATAAACAAGATTCAAAGAGAGTGAGATGCCAGCTCCTTTCATTCAGTCAGTAGCTTCAATCATTTCTGGACGTTTTTCAATGGCAAAAATCAATGAATATAGTAAATGCACAAACAGTAATTTCTCCGCATTGCAAGGTGCAATTCTGAAATTTTTTGCTTTTTCCTGCTCCTCTTAGCATGATAAAGAAGATTCAAAGAGAGTGAGATGCCAGCTCCTTTCATTCAGTCAGTAGCTTCAATCATTTCTGGACGTTTTTCAATGGCAAAAATCAATGAATATTGTAAATGCACAAACAGTAATTTCTCCGCATTGCAAGGTGCAATTCTGAAATTTTTTGCTTTTTCCTCCTCCTCTTAGCATGATAAAGAAGATTCAAAGAGAGTGAGATGCCAGCTCCTTTCATTCAGTCAGTAGCTTCAATCATTTCTGGACGTTTTTCAATGGCAAAAATCAATGAATATTGTAAATGCACAAACAGTAATTTCTCCGCATTGCAAGGTGCAATTCTGAAATTTTTTGCTTTTTCCTGCTCCTCTTAGCATGATAAAGAAGATTCAAAGAGAGTGAGATGCCAGCTCCTTTCATTCAGTCAGTAGCTTCAAACATTTCTGGTATATGAATAACATGATGTTTTTCAATGGCAAAAATCAATGAATATTGTAAATGCACAAACAGTAATTTCTCCGCATTGCAAGGTGCAATTCTGAAATTTTTTGCTTTTTCCTGCTCCTCTAAGCATGATAAAGAAGATTCAAAGAGAGTGAGATGCCAGCTCCTTTCATTCAGTCAGTAGCTTCAATCATTTCTGGACGTTTTTCAATGGCAAAAATCAATGAATATTGTAAATGCACAAACAGTAATTTCTCCGCATTGCAAGGTGCAATTCTGAAATTTTTTGCTTTTTCCTGCTCCTCTTAGCATGATAAACAAGATTCAAAGAGAATGAGATGCCAGCTCCTTTCATTCAGTCAGTAGCTTCAATCATTTCTGGACTTTTTTCAATGGCAAAAATCAATGAATATTGTAAATGCACAAACAGTAATTTCTCCGCATTGCAAGGTGCAATTCTGAAATTTTTTGCTTTTTCCTGCTCCTCTTAGCATGATAAAGAAGATTCAAAGAGAGTGAGATGCCAGCTCCTTTCATTCAGTCAGTAGCTTCAAACATTTCTGGTATATGAATAACATGATGTTTTTCAATGGCAAAAATTAATGAATATTGTAAATGCACAAACAGTAATTTCTCCGCATTGCAAGGTGCAATTCTGAAATTTTTTGCTTTTTCCTGCTCCTCTTAGCATGATAAAGAAGATTCAAAGAGAGTGAGATGCCAGCTCCTTTCATTCAGTCAGTAGCTTCAATCATTTCTGGACGTTTTTCAATGGCAAAAATCAATGAATATTGTAAATGCACAAACAGTAATTTCTCCGCATTGCAAGGAGCAATTCTGAATTTTTTTGCTTTTTCCTGCTCCTCTTAGCATGATAAAGAAGATTCAAAGAGAGTGAGATGCCAGCTCCTTTCATTCAGTCAGTAGCTTCAAACATTTCTGGTATATGAATAACATGTTTTTCAATGGCAAAAATCAATGAATATTGTAAATGCACAAACAGTAATTTCTCCGCATTGCAAGGAGCAATTTTGAAATTTTTTGCTTTTTCCTGCTCCTCTTAGCATGGTAAAGAAGATTCAAAGAGAGTGAGATGCCAGCTCCTTTCATTCAGTCAGTAGCTTCAATCATTTCTGGACGTTTTTCAATGGCAAAAATCAATGAATATTGTAAATGCACAAACAGTAATTTCTCCGCATTGCAAGGTGCAATTCTGAAATTTTTTGCTTTTTCCTGCTCCTCTTAGCATGATAAACAAGATTCAAAGAGAGTGAGATGCCAGCTCCTTTCATTCAGTCAGTAGCTTCAATCATTTCTGGATGTTTTTCAATGGCAAAAATCAATGAATATTGTAAATGCACAAACAGTAATTTCTCCGCATTGCAAGGTGCAATTCTGAAATTTTTTGCTTTTTTCTGCTCCTCTTAGCATGATAAAGAAGATTCAAAGAGAGTGAGATGCCAGCTCCTTTCATTCAGTCAGTAGCTTCAAACATTTCTGGTATATGAATAACATGATGTTTTTCAATGGCAAAAATCAATGAATATTGTAAATGCACAAACAGTAATTTCTCCGCATTGCAAGGTGCAATTCTGAAATTTTTTGCTTTTTCCTGCTCCTCTTAGCATGATAAAGAAGATTCAAAGAGAGTGAGATGCCAGCTCCTTTCATTCAGTCAGTAGCTTCAATCATTTCTGGACGTTTTTCAATGGCAAAAATCAATGAATATTGTAAATGCACAAACAGTAATTTCTCCGCATTGCAAGGTGCAATTCTGAAATTTTTTGCTTTTTCCTGCTCCTCTTAGCATGATAAAGAAGATTCAAAGAGAGTGAGATGCCAGCTCCTTTCATTCAGTCAGTAGCTTCAATCATTTCTGGACGTTTTTCAATGGCAAAAATCAATGAATATTGTAAATGCACAAACAGTAATTTCTCCGCATTGCAAGGTGCAATTCTGAAATTTTTTGCTTTTTCCTGCTCCTCTTAGCATGATAAAGAAGATTCAAAGAGAGTGAGATGCCAGCTCCTTTCATTCAGTCAGTAGCTTCAATCATTTCTGGACGTTTTTCAATGGCAAAAATCAATGAATATTGTAAATGCACAAACAGTAATTTCTCCGCATTGCAAGGTGCAATTCTGAAATTTTTTGCTTTTTCCTGCTCCTCTTAGCATGATAAAGAAGATTCAAAGAGAGTGAGATGCCAGCTCCTTTCATTCAGTCAGTAGCTTCAATCATTTCTGGACGTTTTTCAATGGCAAAAATCAATGAATATTGTAAATGCACAAACAGTAATTTCTCCGCATTGCAAGGTGCAATTCTGAAATTTTTTGCTTTTTCCTGCTCCTCTTAGCATGATAAAGAAGATTCAAAGAGAGTGAGATGCCAGCTCCTTTCATTCAGTCAGTAGCTTCAATCATTTCTGGACGTTTTTCAATGGCAAAAATCAATGAATATTGTAAATGCACAAACAGTAATTTCTCCGCATTGCAAGGTGCAATTCTGAAATTTTTTGCTTTTTCCTGCTCCTCTTAGCATGATAAAGAAGATTCAAAGAGAGTGAGATGCCAGCTCCTTTCATTCAGTCAGTAGCTTCAAACATTTCTGGTATATGAATAACATGATGTTTTTCAATGGCAAAAATCAATGAATATTGTAAATGCACAAACAGTAATTTCTCCGCATTGCAAGGTGCAATTCTGAAATTTTTTGCTTTTTCCTGCTCCTCTTAGCAAGATAAACAAGATTCAAAGAGAGTGAGATGCCAGCTCCTTTCATTCAGTCAGTAGCTTCAATCATTTCTGGACGTTTTTCAATGGCAAAAATCAATGAATATAGTAAATGCACAAACAGTAATTTCTCCGCATTGCAAGGTGCAATTCTGAAATTTTTTGCTTTTTCCTGCTCCTCTTAGCATGATAAAGAAGATTCAAAGAGAGTGAGATGCCAGCTCCTTTCATTCAGTCAGTAGCTTCAATCATTTCTGGACGTTTTTCAATGGCAAAAATCAATGAATATTGTAAATGCACAAACAGTAATTTCTCCGCATTGCAAGGTGCAATTCTGAAATTTTTTGCTTTTTCCTCCTCCTCTTAGCATGATAAAGAAGATTCAAAGAGAGTGAGATGCCAGCTCCTTTCATTCAGTCAGTAGCTTCAATCATTTCTGGACGTTTTTCAATGGCAAAAATCAATGAATATTGTAAATGCACAAACAGTAATTTCTCCGCATTGCAAGGTGCAATTCTGAAATTTTTTCTTTTTCCTGCTCCTCTTAGCATGATAAAGAAGATTCAAAGAGAGTGAGATGCCAGCTCCTTTCATTCAGTCAGTAGCTTCAAACATTTCTGGTATATGAATAACATGATGTTTTTCAATGGCAAAAATCAATGAATATTGTAAATGCACAAACAGTAATTTCTCCGCATTGCAAGGTGCAATTCTGAAATTTTTTGCTTTTTCCTGCTCCTCTAAGCATGATAAAGAAGATTCAAAGAGAGTGAGATGCCAGCTCCTTTCATTCAGTCAGTAGCTTCAATCATTTCTGGACGTTTTTCAATGGCAAAAATCAATGAATATTGTAAATGCACAAACAGTAATTTCTCCGCATTGCAAGGTGCAATTCTGAAATTTTTTGCTTTTTCCTGCTCCTCTTAGCATGATAAACAAGATTCAAAGAGAATGAGATGCCAGCTCCTTTCATTCAGTCAGTAGCTTCAATCATTTCTGGACTTTTTTCAATGGCAAAAATCAATGAATATTGTAAATGCACAAACAGTAATTTCTCCGCATTGCAAGGTGCAATTCTGAAATTTTTTGCTTTTTCCTGCTCCTCTTAGCATGATAAAGAAGATTCAAAGAGAGTGAGATGCCAGCTCCTTTCATTCAGTCAGTAGCTTCAAACATTTCTGGTATATGAATAACATGATGTTTTTCAATGGCAAAAATTAATGAATATTGTAAATGCACAAACAGTAATTTCTCCGCATTGCAAGGTGCAATTCTGAAATTTTTTGCTTTTTCCTGCTCCTCTTAGCATGATAAAGAAGATTCAAAGAGAGTGAGATGCCAGCTCCTTTCATTCAGTCAGTAGCTTCAATCATTTCTGGACGTTTTTCAATGGCAAAAATCAATGAATATTGTAAATGCACAAACAGTAATTTCTCCGCATTGCAAGGAGCAATTCTGAATTTTTTTGCTTTTTCCTGCTCCTCTTAGCATGATAAAGAAGATTCAAAGAGAGTGAGATGCCAGCTCCTTTCATTCAGTCAGTAGCTTCAAACATTTCTGGTATATGAATAACATGTTTTTCAATGGCAAAAATCAATGAATATTGTAAATGCACAAACAGTAATTTCTCCGCATTGCAAGGAGCAATTTTGAAATTTTTTGCTTTTTCCTGCTCCTCTTAGCATGGTAAAGAAGATTCAAAGAGAGTGAGATGCCAGCTCCTTTCATTCAGTCAGTAGCTTCAATCATTTCTGGACGTTTTTCAATGGCAAAAATCAATGAATATTGTAAATGCACAAACAGTATTTTCTCCGCATTGCAAGGTGCAATTCTGAAATTTTTTGCTTTTTCCTGCTCCTCTTAGCATGATAAACAAGATTCAAAGAGAGTGAGATGCCAGCTCCTTTCATTCAGTCAGTAGCTTCAATCATTTCTGGATGTTTTTCAATGGCAAAAATCAATGAATATTGTAAATGCACAAACAGTAATTTCTCCGCATTGCAAGGTGCAATTCTGAAATTTTTTGCTTTTTTCTGCTCCTCTTAGCATGATAAAGAAGATTCAAAGAGAGTGAGATGCCAGCTCCTTTCATTCAGTCAGTAGCTTCAAACATTTCTGGTATATGAATAACATGATGTTTTTCAATGGCAAAAATCAATGAATATTGTAAATGCACAAACAGTAATTTCTCCGCATTGCAAGGTGCAATTCTGAAATTTTTTGCTTTTTCCTGCTCCTCTTAGCATGATAAAGAAGATTCAAAGAGAATGAGATGCCAGCTCCTTTCATTCAGTCAGTAGCTTCAAACATTTCTGGTATATGAATAACATGATGTTTTTCAATGGCAAAAATCAATGAATATTGTAAATGCACAAACAGTAATTTCTCCGCATTGCAAGGTGCAATTCTGAAATTTTTTGCTTTTTCCTGCTCCTCTAAGCATGATAAAGAAGATTCAAAGAGAGTGAGATGCCAGCTCCTTTCATTCAGTCAGTAGCTTCAATCATTTCTGGACGTTTTTCAATGGCAAAAATCAATGAATATTGTAAATGCACAAACAGTAATTTCTCCGCATTGCAAGGTGCAATTCTGAAATTTTTTGCTTTTTCCTGCTCCTCTTAGCATGATAAACAAGATTCAAAGAGAGTGAGATGCCAGCTCCTTTCATTCAGTCAGTAGCTTCAATCATTTCTGGACGTTTTTCAATGGCAAAAATCAATGAATATTGTAAATGCACAAACAGTAATTTCTCCGCATTGCAAGGTGCAATTCTGAAATTTTTTGCTTTTTCCTGCTCCTCTTAGCATGATAAAGAAGATTCAAAGAGAGTGAGATGCCAGATCCTTTCATTCAGTCAGTAGCTTCAATCATTTCTGGACGTTTTTCAATGGCAAAAATCAATGAATATTGTAAATGCACAAACAGTAATTTCTCCGCATTGCAAGGTGCAATTCTGAAATTTTTTGCTTTTTCCTGCTCCTCTTAGCATGATAAAGAAGATTCAAAGAGAGTGAGATGCCAGCTCCTTTCATTCAGTCAGTAGCTTCAAACATTTCTGGTATATGAATAACATGATGTTTTTCAATGGCAAAAATTAATGAATATTGTAAATGCACAAACAGTAATTTCTCCGCATTGCAAGGTGCAATTCTGAAATTTTTTGCTTTTTCCTGCTCCTCTTAGCATGATAAAGAAGATTCAAAGAGAGTGAGATGCCAGCTCCTTTCATTCAGTCAGTAGCTTCAATCATTTCTGGACGTTTTTCAATGGCAAAAATCAATGAATATTGTAAATGCACAAACAGTAATTTCTCCGCATTGCAAGGAGCAATTCTGAATTTTTTTGCTTTTTCCTGCTCCTCTTAGCATGATAAAGAAGATTCAAAGAGAGTGAGATGCCAGCTCCTTTCATTCAGTCAGTAGCTTCAAACATTTCTGGTATATGAATAACATGTTTTTCAATGGCAAAAATCAATGAATATTGTAAATGCACAAACAGTAATTTCTCCGCATTGCAAGGAGGAATTTTGAAATTTTTTGCTTTTTCCTGCTCCTCTTAGCATGGTAAAGAAGATTCAAAGAGAGTGAGATGCCAGCTCCTTTCATTCAGTCAGTAGCTTCAATCATTTCTGGACGTTTTTCAATGGCAAAAATCAATGAATATTGTAAATGCACAAACAGTAATTTCTCCGCATTGCAAGGTGCAATTCTGAAATTTTTTGCTTTTTCCTGCTCCTCTTAGCATGATAAACAAGATTCAAAGAGAGTGAGATGCCAGCTCCTTTCATTCAGTCAGTAGCTTCAATCATTTCTGGATGTTTTTCAATGGCAAAAATCAATGAATATTGTAAATGCACAAACAGTAATTTCTCCGCATTGCAAGGTGCAATTCTGAAATTTTTTGCTTTTTTCTGCTCCTCTTAGCATGATAAAGAAGATTCAAAGAGAGTGAGATGCCAGCTCCTTTCATTCAGTCAGTAGCTTCAAACATTTCTGGTATATGAATAACATGATGTTTTTCAATGGCAAAAATCAATGAATATTGTAAATGCACAAACAGTAATTTCTCCGCATTGCAAGGTGCAATTCTGAAATTTTTTGCTTTTTCCTGCTCCTCTTAGCATGATAAAGAAGATTCAAAGAGAGTGAGATGCCAGCTCCTTTCATTCAGTCAGTAGCTTCAAACATTTCTGGTATATGAATAACATGATGTTTTTCAATGGCAAAAATCAATGAATATTGTAAATGCACAAACAGTAATTTCTCCGCATTGCAAGGTGCAATTCTGAAATTTTTTGCTTTTTCCTGCTCCTCTAAGCATGATAAAGAAGATTCAAAGAGAGTGAGATGCCAGCTCCTTTCATTCAGTCAGTAGCTTCAATCATTTCTGGACGTTTTTCAATGGCAAAAATCAATGAATATTGTAAATGCACAAACAGTAATTTCTCCGCATTGCAAGGTGCAATTCTGAAATTTTTTGCTTTTTCCTGCTCCTATTAGCATGATAAACAAGATTCAAAGAGAGTGAGATGCCAGCTCCTTTCATTCAGTCAGTAGCTTCAATCATTTCTGGACGTTTTTCAATGGCAAAAATCAATGAATATTGTAAATGCACAAACAGTAATTTCTCCGCATTGCAAGGTGCAATTCTGAAATTTTTTGCTTTTTCCTGCTCCTCTTAGCATGATAAAGAAGATTCAAAGAGAGTGAGATGCCAGATCCTTTCATTCAGTCAGTAGCTTCAAACATTTCTGGTATATGAATAACATGATGTTTTTCAATGGCAAAAATCAATGAATATTGTAAATGCACAAACAGTAATTTCTCCGCATTGCAAGGTGCAATTCTGAAATTTTTTGCTTTTTCCTGCTCCTCTTAGCATGATAAAGAAGATTCAAAGAGAGTGAGATGCCAGCTCCTTTCATTCAGTCAGTAGCTTCAATCATTTCTGGACGTTTTTCAATGGCAAAAATCAATGAATATTGTAAATGCACAAACAGTAATTTCTCCGCATTGCAAGGTGCAATTCTGAAATTTTTTGCTTTTTCCTGCTCCTCTTAGCATGATAAAGAAGATTCAAAGAGAGTGAGATGCCAGCTCCTTTCATTCAGTCAGTAGCTTCAAACATTTCTGGTATATGAATAACATGATGTTTTTCAATGGCAAAAATCAATGAATATTGTAAATGCACAAACAGTAATTTCTCCGCATTGCAAGGTGCAATTCTGAAATTTTTTGCTTTTTCCTGCTCCTCTTAGCATGATAAAGAAGATTCAAAGAGAGTGAGATGCCAGCTCCTTTCATTCAGTAAGTAGCTTCAATCATTTCTGGACGTTTTTCAATGGCAAAAATCAATGAATATTGTAAATGCACAAACAGTAATTTCTCCGCATTGCAAGGTGCAATTCTGAAATTTTTTGCTTTTTCCTGCTCCTCTTAGCATGATAAACAAGATTCAAAGAGAGTGAGATGCCAGCTCCTTTCATTCAGTCAGTAGCTTCAATCATTTCTGGACGTTTTTCAATGGCAAAAATCAATGAATATTGTAAATGCACAAACAGTAATTTCTCCGCATTGCAAGGTGCAATTCTGAAATTTTTTGCTTTTTCCTGCTCCTCTTAGCATGATAAAGAAGATTCAAAGAGAGTGAGATGCCAGCTCCTTTCATTCAGTCAGTAGCTTCAAACATTTCTGGTATATGAATAACATGATATTTTTCAATGGCAAAAATCTATGAATATTGTAAATGCACAAACAGTAATTTCTCCGCATTGAAAGGTGCAATTCTGAAATTTTTTAATTTTTCCTGCTCCTCTTAGCATGATAAAGAAGATTCAAAGAGAGTGAGATGCCAGCTCCTTTCATTCAGTCAGTAGCTTCAATCATTTCTGGACGTTTTTCAATGGCAAAAATCAATGAATATTGTAAATGCACAAACAGTAATTTCTCCGCATTGCAAGGTGCAATTCTGAAATTTTTTGCTTTTTCCTGCTCCTCTTAGCATGGTAAACAAGATTCAAAGAGAGTGAGATGCCAGCTCCTTTCATTCAGTCAGTAGCTTCAATCATTTCTGGACGTTTTTCAATGGCAAAAATCAATGAATATTGTAAATGCACAAACAGTAATTTCTCCGCATTGCAAGGTGCAATTCTGAAATTTTTTGCTTTTTTCTGCTCCTCTTAGCATGATAAAGAAGATTCAAAGAGAGTGAGATGCCAGCTCCTTTCATTCAGTCAGTAGCTTCAAACATTTCTGGTATATGAATAACATGATGTTTTTCAATGGCAAAAATCAATGAATATTGTAAATGCACAAACAGTAATTTCTCCGCATTGCAAGGTGCAATTCTGAAATTTTTTGCTTTTTCCTGCTCCTCTTAGCATGATAAAGAAGATTCAAAGAGAGTGAGATGCCAGCTTCTTTCATTCAGTCAGTAGCTTCAATCATTTCTGGACGTTTTTCAATGGCAAAAATCAATGAATATTGTAAATGCACAAACAGTAATTTCTCCGCATTGCAAGGTGCAATTCTGAAATTTTTTGCTTTTTCCTGCTCCTCTTAGCAAGATAAACAAGATTCAAAGAGAGTGAGATGCCAGCTCCTTTCATTCAGTCAGTAGCTTCAATCATTTCTGGACGTTTTTCAATGGCAAAAATCAATGAATATTGTAAATGCACAAACAGTAATTTCTCCGCATTGCAAGGTGCAATTCTGAAATTTTTTGCTTTTTCCTGCTCCTCTTAGCATGATAAACAAGATTCAAAGAGAGTGAGATGCCAGCTCCTTTCATTCAGTCAGTAGCTTCAATCATTTCTGGATGTTTTTCAATGGCAAAAATCAATGAATATTGTAAATGCACAAACAGTAAGTTCTCCGTATTGCAAGGTGCAATTCTGAAATTTTTTGCTTTTTTCTGCTCCTCTTAGCATGATAAAGAAGATTCAAAGAGAGTGAGATGCCAGCTCCTTTCATTCAGTCAGTAGCTTCAAACATTTCTGGTATATGAATAACATGATGTTTTTCAATGGCAAAAATCAATGAATATTGTAAATGCGCAAACAGTAATTTCTCCGCATTGCAAGGTGCAATTCTGAAATTTTTTGCTTTTTCCTGCTCCTCTTAGCATGATAAAGAAGATTCAAAGAGAGTGAGATGCCAGCTCCTTTCATTCAGTCAGTAGCTTCAATCATTTCTGGACGTTTTTCAATGGCAAAAATCAATGAATATTGTAAATGCACAAACAGTAATTTCTCCGCATTGCAAGGTGCAATTCTGAAATTTTTTGCTTTTTCCTGCTCCTCTTAGCATGATAAAGAAGATTCAAAGAGAGTGAGATGCCAGCTCCTTTCATTCAGTCAGTAGCTTCAATCATTTCTGGACGTTTTTCAATGGCAAAAATCAATGAATATTGTAAATGCACAAACAGTAATTTCTCCGCATTGCAAGGTGCAATTCTGAAATTTTTTGCTTTTTCCTGCTCCTCTTAGCATGATAAACAAGATTCAAAGAGAGTGAGATGCCAGCTCCTTTCATTCAGTCAGTAGCTTCAATCATTTCTGGATGTTTTTCAATGGCAAAAATCAATGAATATTGTAAATGCACAAACAGTAATTTCTCCGTATTGCAAGGTGCAATTCTGAAATTTTTTGCTTTTTTCTGCTCCTCTTAGCATGATAAAGAAGATTCAAAGAGAGTGAGATGCCAGCTCCTTTCATTCAGTCAGTAGCTTCAAACATTTCTGGTATATGAATAACATGATGTTTTTCAATGGCAAAAATCAATGAATATTGTAAATGCGCAAACAGTAATTTCTCCGCATTGCAAGGTGCAATTCTGAAATTTTTTGCTTTTTCCTGCTCCTCTTAGCATGATAAAGAAGATTCAAAGAGAGTGAGATGCCAGCTCCTTTCATTCAGTCAGTAGCTTCAATCATTTCTGGACGTTTTTCAATGGCAAAAATCAATGAATATTGTAAATGCACAAACAGTAATTTCTCCGCATTGCAAGGTGCAATTCTGAAATTTTTTGCTTTTTCCTGCTCCTCTTAGCATGATAAACAAGATTCAAAGAGAGTGAGATGCCAGCTCCTTTCATTCAGTCAGTAGCTTCAATCATTTCTGGATGTTTTTCAATGGCAAAAATCAATGAATATTGTAAATGCACAAACAGTAATTTCTCCGCATTGCAAGGTGCAATTCTGAAATTTTTTGCTTTTTCCTGCTCCTCTTAGCATGATAAAGAAGATTCAAAGAGAGTGAGATGCCAGCTCCTTTCATTCAGTCAGTAGCTTCAATCATTTCTGGACGTTTTTCAATGGCAAAAATCAATGAATATTGTAAATGCACAAACAGTAATTTCTCCGCATTGCAAGGTGCAATTCTGAAATTTTTTGCTTTTTCCTGCTCCTCTTAGCATGATAAAGAAGATTCAAAGAGAGTGAGATGCCAGCTCCTTTCATTCAGTCAGTAGCTTCAATCATTTCTGGACGTTTTTCAATGGCAAAAATCAATGAATATTGTAAATGCACAAACAGTAATTTCTCCGCATTGCAAGGTGCAATTCTGAAATTTTTTGCTTTTTCCTGCTCCTCTTAGCATGATAAAGAAGATTCAAAGAGAGTGAGATGCCAGCTCCTTTCATTCAGTCAGTAGCTTCAAACATTTCTGGTATATGAATAACATGATGTTTTTCAATGGCAAAAATCAATGAATATTGTAAATGCACAAACAGTAATTTCTCCGCATTGCAAGGTGCAATTCTGAAATTTTTTGCTTTTTCCTGCTCCTCTTAGCAAGATTAACAAGATTCAAAGAGAGTGAGATGCCAGCTCCTTTCATTCAGTCAGTAGCTTCAATCATTTCTGGACGTTTTTCAATGGCAAAAATCAATGAATATTGTAAATGCACAAACAGTAATTTCTCCGCATTGCAAGGTGCAATTCTGAAATTTTTTGCTTTTTCCTGCTCCTCTTAGCATGATAAAGAAGATTCAAAGAGAGTGAGATGCCAGCTCCTTTCATTCAGTCAGTAGCTTCAATCATTTCTGGACGTTTTTCAATGGCAAAAATCAATGAATATTGTAAATGCACAAACAGTAATTTCTCCGCATTGCAAGGTGCAATTCTGAAATTTTTTGCTTTTTCCTGCTCCTCTTAGCATGATAAAGATTCAAAGAGAGTGAGATGCCAGCTCCTTTCATTCAGTCAGTAGCTTCAATCATTTCTGGACGTTTTTCAATGGCAAAAATCAATGAATATTGTAAATGCACAAACAGTAATTTCTCCGCATTGCAAGGTGCAATTCTGAAATTTTTTGCTTTTTCCTGCTCCTCTTAGCATGATAAAGAAGATTCAAAGAGAGTGAGATGCCAGCTCCTTTCATTCAGTCAGTAGCTTCAAACATTTCTGGTATATGAATAACATGATGTTTTTCAATGGCAAAAATCAATGAATATTGTAAATGCACAAACAGTAATTTCTCCGCATTGCAAGGTGCAATTCTGAAATTTTTTGCTTTTTCCTGCTCCTCTAAGCATGATAAAGAAGATTCAAAGAGAGTGAGATGCCAGCTCCTTTCATTCAGTCAGTAGCTTGAATCATTTCTGGACGTTTTTCAATGGCAAAAATCAATGAATATTGTAAATGCACAAACAGTAATTTCTCCGCATTGCAAGGTGCAATTCTGAAATTTTTTGCTTTTTCCTGCTCCTCTTAGCATGATAAACAAGATTCAAAGAGAATGAGATGCCAGCTCCTTTCATTCAGTCAGTAGCTTCAATCATTTCTGGACGTTTTTCAATGGCAAAAATCAATGAATATTGTAAATGCACAAACAGTAATTTCACCGCATTGCAAGGTGCAATTCTGAAATTTTTTGCTTTTTCCTGCTCCTCTTAGCATGATAAAGAAGATTCAAAGAGAGTGAGATGCCAGCTCCTTTCATTCAGTCAGTAGCTTCAAACATTTCTGGTATATGAATAACATGATGTTTTTCAATGGCAAAAATTAATGAATATTGTAAATGCACAAACAGTAATTTCTCCGCATTGCAACGTGCAATTCTGAAATTTTTTGCTTTTTCCTGCTCCTCTTAGCATGATAAAGAAGATTCAAAGAGAGTGAGATGCCAGCTCCTTTCATTCAGTCAGTAGCTTCAATCATTTCTGGACGTTTTTCAATGGCAAAAATCAATGAATATTGTAAATGCACAAACAGTAATTTCTCCGCATTGCAAGGAGCAATTCTGAATTTTTTTGCTTTTTCCTGCTCCTCTTAGCATGATAAAGAAGATTCAAAGAGAGTGAGATGCCAGCTCCTTTCATTCAGTCAGTAGCTTCAAACATTTCTGGTATATGAATAACATGTTTTTCAATGGCAAAAATCAATGAATATTGTAAATGCACAATCAGTAATTTCTCCGCATTGCAAGGAGCAATTTTGAAATGTTTTGCTTTTTCCTGCTCCTCTTAGCATGGTAAAGAAGATTCAAAGAGAGTGAGATGCCAGCTCCTTTCATTCAGTCAGTAGCTTCAATCATTTCTGGACGTTTTTCAATGGCAAAAATCAATGAATATTGTAAATGCACAAACAGTAAGTTCTCCGTATTGCAAGGTGCAATTCTGAAATTTTTTGCTTTTTTCTGCTCCTCTTAGCATGATAAAGAAGATTCAAAGAGAGTGAGATGCCAGCTCCTTTCATTCAGTCAGTAGCTTCAAACATTTCTGGTATATGAATAACATGATGTTTTTCAATGGCAAAAATCAATGAATATTGTAAATGCGCAAACAGTAATTTCTCCGCATTGCAAGGTGCAATTCTGAAATTTTTTGCTTTTTCCTGCTCCTCTTAGCATGATAAAGAAGATTCAAAGAGAGTGAGATGCCAGCTCCTTTCATTCAGTCAGTAGCTTCAATCATTTCTGGACGTTTTTCAATGGCAAAAATCAATGAATATTGTAAATGCACAAACAGTAATTTCTCCGCATTGCAAGGTGCAATTCTGAAATTTTTTGCTTTTTCCTGCTCCTCTTAGCATGATAAAGAAGATTCAAAGAGAGTGAGATGCCAGCTCCTTTCATTCAGTCAGTAGCTTCAATCATTTCTGGACGTTTTTCAATGGCAAAAATCAATGAATATTGTAAATGCACAAACAGTAATTTCTCCGCATTGCAAGGTGCAATTCTGAAATTTTTTGCTTTTTCCTGCTCCTCTTAGCATGATAAACAAGATTCAAAGAGAGTGAGATGCCAGCTCCTTTCATTCAGTCAGTAGCTTCAATCATTTCTGGATGTTTTTCAATGGCAAAAATCAATGAATATTGTAAATGCACAAACAGTAATTTCTCCGTATTGCAAGGTGCAATTCTGAAATTTTTTGCTTTTTTCTGCTCCTCTTAGCATGATAAAGAAGATTCAAAGAGAGTGAGATGCCAGCTCCTTTCATTCAGTCAGTAGCTTCAAACATTTCTGGTATATGAATAACATGATGTTTTTCAATGGCAAAAATCAATGAATATTGTAAATGCGCAAACAGTAATTTCTCCGCATTGCAAGGTGCAATTCTGAAATTTTTTGCTTTTTCCTGCTCCTCTTAGCATGATAAAGAAGATTCAAAGAGAGTGAGATGCCAGCTCCTTTCATTCAGTCAGTAGCTTCAATCATTTCTGGACGTTTTTCAATGGCAAAAATCAATGAATATTGTAAATGCACAAACAGTAATTTCTCCGCATTGCAAGGTGCAATTCTGAAATTTTTTGCTTTTTCCTGCTCCTCTTAGCATGATAAACAAGATTCAAAGAGAGTGAGATGCCAGCTCCTTTCATTCAGTCAGTAGCTTCAATCATTTCTGGATGTTTTTCAATGGCAAAAATCAATGAATATTGTAAATGCACAAACAGTAATTTCTCCGCATTGCAAGGTGCAATTCTGAAATTTTTTGCTTTTTCCTGCTCCTCTTAGCATGATAAAGAAGATTCAAAGAGAGTGAGATGCCAGCTCCTTTCATTCAGTCAGTAGCTTCAATCATTTCTGGACGTTTTTCAATGGCAAAAATCAATGAATATTGTAAATGCACAAACAGTAATTTCTCCGCATTGCAAGGTGCAATTCTGAAATTTTTTGCTTTTTCCTGCTCCTCTTAGCATGATAAAGAAGATTCAAAGAGAGTGAGATGCCAGCTCCTTTCATTCAGTCAGTAGCTTCAATCATTTCTGGACGTTTTTCAATGGCAAAAATCAATGAATATTGTAAATGCACAAACAGTAATTTCTCCGCATTGCAAGGTGCAATTCTGAAATTTTTTGCTTTTTCCTGCTCCTCTTAGCATGATAAAGAAGATTCAAAGAGAGTGAGATGCCAGCTCCTTTCATTCAGTCAGTAGCTTCAAACATTTCTGGTATATGAATAACATGATGTTTTTCAATGGCAAAAATCAATGAATATTGTAAATGCACAAACAGTAATTTCTCCGCATTGCAAGGTGCAATTCTGAAATTTTTTGCTTTTTCCTGCTCCTCTTAGCAAGATTAACAAGATTCAAAGAGAGTGAGATGCCAGCTCCTTTCATTCAGTCAGTAGCTTCAATCATTTCTGGACGTTTTTCAATGGCAAAAATCAATGAATATTGTAAATGCACAAACAGTAATTTCTCCGCATTGCAAGGTGCAATTCTGAAATTTTTTGCTTTTTCCTGCTCCTCTTAGCATGATAAAGAAGATTCAAAGAGAGTGAGATGCCAGCTCCTTTCATTCAGTCAGTAGCTTCAATCATTTCTGGACGTTTTTCAATGGCAAAAATCAATGAATATTGTAAATGCACAAACAGTAATTTCTCCGCATTGCAAGGTGCAATTCTGAAATTTTTTGCTTTTTCCTGCTCCTCTTAGCATGATAAAGATTCAAAGAGAGTGAGATGCCAGCTCCTTTCATTCAGTCAGTAGCTTCAATCATTTCTGGACGTTTTTCAATGGCAAAAATCAATGAATATTGTAAATGCACAAACAGTAATTTCTCCGCATTGCAAGGTGCAATTCTGAAATTTTTTGCTTTTTCCTGCTCCTCTTAGCATGATAAAGAAGATTCAAAGAGAGTGAGATGCCAGCTCCTTTCATTCAGTCAGTAGCTTCAAACATTTCTGGTATATGAATAACATGATGTTTTTCAATGGCAAAAATCAATGAATATTGTAAATGCACAAACAGTAATTTCTCCGCATTGCAAGGTGCAATTCTGAAATTTTTTGCTTTTTCCTGCTCCTCTAAGCATGATAAAGAAGATTCAAAGAGAGTGAGATGCCAGCTCCTTTCATTCAGTCAGTAGCTTGAATCATTTCTGGACGTTTTTCAATGGCAAAAATCAATGAATATTGTAAATGCACAAACAGTAATTTCTCCGCATTGCAAGGTGCAATTCTGAAATTTTTTGCTTTTTCCTGCTCCTCTTAGCATGATAAACAAGATTCAAATAGAATGAGATGCCAGCTCCTTTCATTCAGTCAGTAGCTTCAATCATTTCTGGACGTTTTTCAATGGCAAAAATCAATGAATATTGTAAATGCACAAACAGTAATTTCACCGCATTGCAAGGTGCAATTCTGAAATTTTTTGCTTTTTCCTGCTCCTCTTAGCATGATAAAGAAGATTCAAAGAGAGTGAGATGCCAGCTCCTTTCATTCAGTCAGTAGCTTCAAACATTTCTGGTATATGAATAACATGATGTTTTTCAATGGCAAAAATTAATGAATATTGTAAATGCACAAACAGTAATTTCTCCGCATTGCAAGGTGCAATTCTGAAATTTTTTGCTTTTTCCTGCTCCTCTTAGCATGATAAAGAAGATTCAAAGAGAGTGAGATGCCAGCTCCTTTCATTCAGTCAGTAGCTTCAATCATTTCTGGACGTTTTTCAATGGCAAAAATCAATGAATATTGTAAATGCACAAACAGTAATTTCTCCGCATTGCAAGGAGCAATTCTGAATTTTTTTGCTTTTTCCTGCTCCTCTTAGCATGATAAAGAAGATTCAAAGAGAGTGAGATGCCAGCTCCTTTCATTCAGTCAGTAGCTTCAAACATTTCTGGTATATGAATAACATGTTTTTCAATGGCAAAAATCAATGAATATTGTAAATGCACAATCAGTAATTTCTCCGCATTGCAAGGAGCAATTTTGAAATGTTTTGCTTTTTCCTGCTCCTCTTAGCATGGTAAAGAAGATTCAAAGAGAGTGAGATGCCAGCTCCTTTCATTCAGTCAGTAGCTTCAATCATTTCTGGACGTTTTTCAATGGCAAAAATCAATGAATATTGTAAATGCACAAACAGTAATTTCTCCGCATTGCAAGGTGCAATTCTGAAATTTTTTGCTTTTTCCTGCTCCTCTTAGCATGATAAACAAGATTCAAAGAGAGTGAGATGCCAGCTCCTTTCATTCAGTCAGTAGCTTCAATCATTTCTGGATGTTTTTCAATGGCAAAAATCAATGAATATTGTAAATGCACAAACAGTAATTTCTCCGCATTGCAAGGTGCAATTCTGAAATTTTTTGCTTTTTTCTGCTCCTCTTAGCATGATAAAGAAGATTCAAAGAGAGTGAGATGCCAGCTCCTTTCATTCAGTCAGTAGCTTCAAACATTTCTGGTATATGAATAACATGATGTTTTTCAATGGCAAAAATCAATGAATATTGTAAATGCACAAACAGTAATTTCTTCGCATTGCAAGGTGCAATTCTGAAATTTTTTGCTTTTTCCTGCTCCTCTTAGCATGATAAAGAAGATTCAAAGAGAGTGAGATGCCAGCTCCTTTCATTCAGTCAGTAGCTTCAAACATTTCTGGTATATGAATAACATGATGTTTTTCAATGGCAAAAATCAATGAATATTGTAAATGCACAAACAGTAATTTCTCCGCATTGCAAGGTGCAATTCTGAAATTTTTTGCTTTTTCCTGCTCCTCTAAGCATGATAAAGAAGATTCAAAGAGAGTGAGATGCCAGCTCCTTTCATTCAGTCAGTAGCTTCAATCATTTCTGGACGTTTTTCAATGGCAAAAATCAATGAATATTGTAAATGCACAAACAGTAATTTCTCCGCATTGCAAGGTGCAATTCTGAAATTTTTTGCTTTTTCCTGCTCCTCTTAGCATGATAAACAAGATTCAAAGAGAGTGAGATGCCAGCTCCTTTCATTCAGTCAGTAGCTTCAATCATTTCTGGACGTTTTTCAATGGCAAAAATCAATGAATATTGTAAATGCACAAACAGTAATTTCTCCGCATTGCAAGGTGCAATTCTGAAATTTTTTGCTTTTTCCTGCTCCTCTTAGCATGATAAAGAAGATTCAAAGAGAGTGAGATGCCAGATCCTTTCATTCAGTCAGTAGCTTCAAACATTTCTGGTATATGAATAACATGATGTTTTTCAATGGCAAAAATCAATGAATATTGTAAATGCACAAACAGTAATTTCTCCGGATTGCAAGGTGCAATTCTGAAATTTTTTGCTTTTTCCTGCTCCTCTTAGCATGATAAAGAAGATTCAAAGAGAGTGAAATGCCAGCTCCTTTCATTCAGTCAGTAGCTTCAATCATTTCTGGACGTTTTTCAATGGCAAAAATCAATGAATATTGTAAATGCACAAACAGTAATTTCTCCGCATTGCAAGGTGCAATTCTGAAATTTTTTGCTTTTTCCTGCTCCTCTTAGCATGATAAAGAAGATTCAAAGAGAGTGAGATGCCAGCTCCTTTCATTCAGTCAGTAGCTTCAAACATTTCTGGTATATGAATAACATGATGTTTTTCAATGGCAAAAATCAATGAATATTGTAAATGCACAAACAGTAATTTCTCCGCATTGCAAGGTGCAATTCTGAAATTTTTTGCTTTTTCCTGCTCCTCTTAGCATGATAAAGAAGATTCAAAGAGAGTGAGATGCCAGCTCCTTTCATTCAGTAAGTAGCTTCAATCATTTCTGGACGTTTTTCAATGGCAAAAATCAATGAATATTGTAAATGCACAAACAGTAATTTCTCCGCATTGCAAGGTGCAATTCTGAAATTTTTTGCTTTTTCCTGCTCCTCTTAGCATGATAAACAAGATTCAAAGAGAGTGAGATGCCAGCTCCTTTCATTCAGTCAGTAGCTTCAATCATTTCTGGACGTTTTTCAATGGCAAAAATCAATGAATATTGTAAATGCACAAACAGTAATTTCTCCGCATTGCAAGGTGCAATTCTGAAATTTTTTGCTTTTTCCTGCTCCTCTTAGCATGATAAAGAAGATTCAAAGAGAGTGAGATGCCAGCTCCTTTCATTCAGTCAGTAGCTTCAAACATTTCTGTTATATGAATAACATGATATTTTTCAATGGCAAAAATCAATGAATATTGTAAATGCACAAACAGTAATTTCTCCGCATTGAAAGGTGCAATTCTGAAATTTTTTGCTTTTTCCTGCTCCTCTTAGCATGATAAAGAAGATTCAAAGAGAGTGAGATGCCAGCTCCTTTCATTCAGTCAGTAGCTTCAATCATTTCTGGACGTTTTTCAATGGCAAAAATCAATGAATATTGTAAATGCACAAACAGTAATTTCTCCGCATTGCAAGGTGCAATTCTGAAATTTTTTGCTTTTTCCTGCTCCTCTTAGCATGGTAAACAAGATTCAAAGAGAGTGAGATGCCAGCTCCTTTCATTCAGTCAGTAGCTTCAATCATTTCTGGACGTTTTTCAATGGCAAAAATCAATGAATATTGTAAATGCACAAACAGTAATTTCTCCGCATTGCAAGGTGCAATTCTGAAATTTTTTGCTTTTTTCTGCTCCTCTTAGCATGATAAAGAAGATTCAAAGAGAGTGAGATGCCAGCTCCTTTCATTCAGTCAGTAGCTTCAAACATTTCTGGTATATGAATAACATGATGTTTTTCAATGGCAAAAATCAATGAATATTGTAAATGCACAAACAGTAATTTCTCCGCATTGCAAGGTGCAATTCTGAAATTTTTTGCTTTTTCCTGCTCCTCTTAGCATGATAAAGAAGATTCAAAGAGAGTGAGATGCCAGCTTCTTTCATTCAGTCAGTAGCTTCAATCATTTCTGGACGTTTTTCAATGGCAAAAATCAATGAATATTGTAAATGCACAAACAGTAATTTCTCCGCATTGCAAGGTGCAATTCTGAAATTTTTTGCTTTTTCCTGCTCCTCTTAGCAAGATAAACAAGATTCAAAGAGAGTGAGATGCCAGCTCTTTTCATTCAGTCAGTAGCTTCAATCATTTCTGGACGTTTTTCAATGGCAAAAATCAATGAATATTGTAAATGCACAAACAGTAATTTCTCCGCATTGCAAGGTGCAATTCTGAAATTTTTTGCTTTTTCCTGCTCCTCTTAGCATGATAAAGAAGATTCAAAGAGAGTGAGATGCCAGCTCCTTTCATTCAGTCAGTAGCTTCAATCATTTCTGGACGTTTTTCAATGGCAAAAATCAATGAATATTGTAAATGCACAAACAGTAATTTCTCCGCATTGCAAGGTGCAATTCTGAAATTTTTTGCTTTTTCCTGCTCCTCTTAGCATGATAAAGAAGATTCAAAGAGAGTGAGATGCCAGCTCCTTTCATTCAGTCAGTAGCTTCAATCATTTCTGGACGTTTTTCAATGGCAAAAATCAATGAATATTGTAAATGCACAAACAGTAATTTCTCCGCATTGCAAGGTGCAATTCTGAAATTTTTTGCTTTTTCCTGCTCCTCTTAGCATGATAAAGAAGATACAAAGAGAGTGAGATGCCAGCTCCTTTCATTCAGTCAGTAGCTTCAAACATTTCTGGTATATGAATAACATGATGTTTTTCAATGGCAAAAATCAATGAATATTGTAAATGCACAAACAGTAATTTCTCCGCATTGCAAGGTGCAATTTTGAAATTTTTTGCTTTTTCCTGCTCCTCTTAGCATGATAAAGAAGATTCAAAGAGAGTGAGATGCCAGCTCCTTTCATTCAGTCAGTAGCTTCAATCATTTCTGGACGTTTTTCAATGGCAAAAATCAATGAATATTGTAAATGCACAAACAGTAATTTCTCCGCATTGCAAGGTGCAATTCTGAAATTTTTTGCTTTTTCCTGCTCCTCTTAGCATGATAAACAAGATTCAAAGAGAGTGAGATGCCAGCTCCTTTCATTCAGTCAGTAGCTTCAATCATTTCTGGATGTTTTTCAATGGCAAAAATCAATGAATATTGTAAATGCACAAACAGTAATTTCTCCGTATTGCAAGGTGCAATTCTGAAATTTTTTGCTTTTTTCTGCTCCTCTTAGCATGATAAAGAAGATTCAAAGAGAGTGAGATGCCAGCTCCTTTCATTCAGTCAGTAGCTTCAAACATTTCTGGTATATGAATAACATGATGTTTTTCAATGGCAAAAATCAATGAATATTGTAAATGCGCAAACAGTAATTTCTCCGCATTGCAAGGTGCAATTCTGAAATTTTTTGCTTTTTCCTGCTCCTCTTAGCATGATAAACAAGATTCAAAGAGAGTGAGATGCCAGCTCCTTTCATTCAGTCAGTAGCTTCAATCATTTCTGGACGTTTTTCAATGGCAAAAATCAATGAATATTGTAAATGCACAAACAGTAATTTCTCCGCATTGCAAGGTGCAATTCTGAAATTTTTTGCTTTTTCCTGCTCCTCTTAGCATGATAAACAAGATTCAAAGAGAGTGAGATGCCAGCTCCTTTCATTCAGTCAGTAGCTTCAATCATTTCTGGATGTTTTTCAATGGCAAAAATCAATGAATATTGTAAATGCACAAACAGTAATTTCTCCGCATTGCAAGATGCAATTCTGAAATTTTTTGCTTTTTCCTGCTCCTCTTAGCATGATAAAGAAGATTCAAAGAGAGTGAGATGCCAGCTCCTTTCATTCAGTCAGTAGCTTCAATCATTTCTGGACGTTTTTCAATGGCAAAAATCAATGAATATTGTAAATGCACAAACAGTAATTTCTCCGCATTGCAAGGTGCAATTCTGAAATTTTTTGCTTTTTCCTGCTCCTCTTAGCATGATAAAGAAGATTCAAAGAGAGTGAGATGCCAGCTCCTTTCATTCAGTCAGTAGCTTCAATCATTTCTGGACGTTTTTCAATGGCAAAAATCAATGAATATTGTAAATGCACAAACAGTAATTTCTCCGCATTGCAAGGTGCAATTCTGAAATTTTTTGCTTTTTCCTGCTCCTCTTAGCATGATAAAGAAGATTCAAAGAGAGTGAGATGCCAGCTCCTTTCATTCAGTCAGTAGCTTCAAACATTTCTGGTATATGAATAACATGATGTTTTTCAATGGCAAAAATCAATGAATATTGTAAATGCACAAACAGTAATTTCTCCGCATTGCAAGGTGCAATTCTGAAATTTTTTGCTTTTTCCTGCTCCTCTAAGCATGATAAAGAAGATTCAAAGAGAGTGAGATGCCAGCTCCTTTCATTCAGTCAGTAGCTTCAATCATTTCTGGACGTTTTTCAATGGCAAAAATCAATGAATATTGTAAATGCACAAACAGTAATTTCTCGGCATTGCAAGGTGCAATTCTGAAATTTTTTGCTTTTTCCTGCTCCTCTTAGCATGATAAAGAAGATTCAAAGAGAGTGAGATGCCAGCTCCTTTAATTCAGTCAGTAGCTTCAATCATTTCTGGACGTTTTTCAATGGCAAAAATCAATGAATATTGTAAATGCACAAACAGTAATTTCTCCGCATTGCAAGGTGCAATTCTGAAATTTTTTGCTTTTTCCTGCTCCTCTTAGCATGATAAAGAAGATTCAAAGAGAGTGAGATGCCAGCTCCTTTCATTCAGTCAGTAGCTTCAATCATTTCTGGACGTTTTTCAATGGCAAAAATCAATGAATATTGTAAATGCACAAACAGTAATTTCTCCGCATTGCAAGGTGCAATTCTGAAATTTTTTGCTTTTTCCTGCTCCTCTTAGCATGATAAAGAAGATTCAAAGAGAGTGAAATGCCAGCTCCTTTCATTCAGTCAGTAGCTTCAAACATTTCTGGTATATGAATAACATGATGTTTTTCAATGGCAAAAATCAATGAATATTGTAAATGCACAAACAGTAATTTCTCCGCATTGCAAGGTGCAATTTTGAAATTTTTTGCTTTTTCCTGCTCCTCTTAGCATGATAAAGAAGATTCAAAGAGAGTGAGATGCCAGCTCCTTTCATTCAGTCAGTAGCTTCAATCATTTCTGGACGTTTTTCAATGGCAAAAATCAATGAATATTGTAAATGCACAAACAGTAATTTCTCCGCATTGCAAGGTGCAATTCTGAAATTTTTTGCTTTTTCCTGCTCCTCTTAGCATGATAAACAAGATTCAAAGAGAGTGAGATGCCAGCTCCTTTCATTCAGTCAGTAGCTTCAATCATTTCTGGATGTTTTTCAATGGCAAAAATCAATGAATATTGTAAATGCACAAACAGTAATTTCTCCGTATTGCAAGGTGCAATTCTGAAATTTTTTGCTTTTTTCTGCTCCTCTTAGCATGATAAAGAAGATTCAAAGAGAGTGAGATGCCAGCTCCTTTCATTCAGTCAGTAGCTTCAAACATTTCTGGTATATGAATAACATGATGTTTTTCAATGGCAAAAATCAATGAATATTGTAAATGCGCAAACAGTAATTTCTCCGCATTGCAAGGTGCAATTCTGAAATTTTTTGCTTTTTCCTGCTCCTCTTAGCATGATAAAGAAGATTCAAAGAGAGTGAGATGCCAGCTCCTTTCATTCAGTCAGTAGCTTCAATCATTTCTGGACGTTTTTCAATGGCAAAAATCAATGAATATTGTAAATGCACAAACAGTAATTTCTCCGCATTGCAAGGTGCAATTCTGAAATTTTTTGCTTTTTCCTGCTCCTCTTAGCATGATAAACAAGATTCAAAGAGAGTGAGATGCCAGCTCCTTTCATTCAGTCAGTAGCTTCAATCATTTCTGGATGTTTTTCAATGGCAAAAATCAATGAATATTGTAAATGCACAAACAGTAATTTCTCCGCATTGCAAGGTGCAATTCTGAAATTTTTTGCTTTTTCCTGCTCCTCTTAGCATGATAAAGAAGATTCAAAGAGAGTGAGATGCCAGCTCCTTTCATTCAGTCAGTAGCTTCAATCATTTCTGGACGTTTTTCAATGGCAAAAATCAATGAATATTGTAAATGCACAAACAGTAATTTCTCCGCATTGCAAGGTGCAATTCTGAAATTTTTTGCTTTTTCCTGCTCCTCTTAGCATGATAAAGAAGATTCAAAGAGAGTGAGATGCCAGCTCCTTTCATTCAGTCAGTAGCTTCAATCATTTCTGGACGTTTTTCAATGGCAAAAATCAATGAATATTGTAAATGCACAAACAGTAATTTCTCCGCATTGCAAGGTGCAATTCTGAAATTTTTTGCTTTTTCCTGCTCCTCTTAGCATGATAAAAAAGATTCAAAGAGAGTGAGATGCCAGCTCCTTTCATTCAGTCAGTAGCTTCAAACATTTCTGGTATATGAATAACATGATGTTTTTCAATGGCAAAAATCAATGAATATTGTAAATGCACAAACAGTAATTTCTCCGCATTGCAAGGTGCAATTCTGAAATTTTTTGCTTTTTCCTGCTCCTCTAAGCATGATAAAGAAGATTCAAAGAGAGTGAGATGCCAGCTCCTTTCATTCAGTCAGTAGCTTCAATCATTTCTGGACGTTTTTCAATGGCAAAAATCAATGAATATTGTAAATGCACAAACAGTAATTTCTCGGCATTGCAAGGTGCAATTCTGAAATTTTTTGCTTTTTCCTGCTCCTCTTAGCATGATAAACAAGATTCAAAGTGAATGAGATGCCAGCTCCTTTCATTCAGTCAGTAGCTTCAATCATTTCTGGACGTTTTTCAATGGCAAAAATCAATGAATATTGTAAATGCACAAACAGTAATTTCTCCGCATTGCAAGGTGCAATTCTGAAATTTTTTGCTTTTTCCTGCTCCTCTTAGCATGATAAAGAAGATTCAAAGAGAGTGAGATGCCAGCTCCTTTCATTCAGTCAGTAGCTTCAAACATTTCTGGTATATGAATAACATGATGTTTTTCAATGGCAAAAATCAATGAATATTGTAAATGCACAAACAGTAATTTCTCCGCATTGCAAGGTGCAATTCTGAAATTTTTTGCTTTTTCCTGCTCCTCTTAGCATGATAAAGAAGATTCAAAGAGAGTGAGATGCCAGCTCCTTTCATTCAGTCAGTAGCTTCAATCATTTCTGGACGTTTTTCAATGGCAAAAATCAATGAATATTGTAAATGCACAAACAGTAATTTCTCCGCATTGCAAGGTGCAATTCTGAATTTTTTTGCTTTTTCCTGCTCCTCTTAGCATGATAAAGAAGATTCAAAGAGAGTGAGATGCCAGCTCCTTTCATTCAGTCAGTAGCTTCAATCATTTCTGGATGTTTTTCAATGGCAAAAATCAATGAATATTGTAAATGCACAAACAGTAATTTCTCCGTATTGCAAGGTGCAATTCTGAAATTTTTTGCTTTTTTCTGCTCCTCTTAGCATGATAAAGAAGATTCAAAGAGAGTGAGATGCCAGCTCCTTTCATTCAGTCAGTAGCTTCAAACATTTCTGGTATATGAATAACATGATGTTTTTCAATGGCAAAAATCAATGAATATTGTAAATGCGCAAACAGTAATTTCTCCGCATTGCAAGGTGCAATTCTGAAATTTTTTGCTTTTTCCTGCTCCTCTTAGCATGATAAAGAAGATTCAAAGAGAGTGAGATGCCAGCTCCTTTCATTCAGTCAGTAGCTTCAATCATTTCTGGACGTTTTTCAATGGCAAAAATCAATGAATATTGTAAAAGCACAAACAGTAATTTCTCCGCATTGCAAGGTGCAATTCTGAAATTTTTTGCTTTTTCCTGCTCCTCTTAGCATGATAAACAAGATTCAAAGAGAGTGAGATGCCAGCTCCTTTCATTCAGTCAGTAGCTTCAATCATTTCTGGATGTTTTTCAATGGCAAAAATCAATGAATATTGTAAATGCACAAACAGTAATTTCTCCGCATTGCAAGGTGGAATTCTGAAATTTTTTGCTTTTTCCTGCTCCTCTTAGCATGATAAAGAAGATTCAAAGAGAGTGAGATGCCAGCTCCTTTCATTCAGTCAGTAGCTTCAATCATTTCTGGACGTTTTTCAATGGCAAAAATCAATGAATATTGTAAATGCACAAACAGTAATTTCTCCGCATTGCAAGGTGCAATTCTGAAATTTTTTGCTTTTTCCTGCTCCTCTTAGCATGATAAAGAAGATTCAAAGAGAGTGAGATGCCAGCTCCTTTCATTCAGTCAGTAGCTTCAAACATTTCTGGTATATGAATAACATGATGTTTTTCAATGGCAAAAATCAATGAATATTGTAAATGCACAAACAGTAATTTCTCGGCATTGCAAGGTGCAATTCTGAAATTTTTTGCTTTTTCCTGCTCCTCTTAGCATGATAAAGAAGATTCAAAGAGAGTGAGATGCCAGCTCCTTTCATTCAGTCAGTAGCTTCAATCATTTCTGGACGTTTTTCAATGGCAAAAATCAATGAATATTGTAAATGCACAAACAGTAATTTCTCCGCATTGCAAGGTGCAATTCTGAAATTTTTTGCTTTTTCCTGCTCCTCTTAGCATGGTAAAGAAGATTCAAAGAGAGTGAGATGCCAGCTCCTTTCATTCAGTCAGTAGCTTCAATCATTTCTGGACGTTTTTCAATGGCAAAAATCAATGAATATTGTAAATGCACAAACAGTAATTTCTCCGCATTGCAAGGTGCAATTCTGAAATTTTTTGCTTCTTCCTGCTCCTCTTAGCATGATAAAGAAGATTCAAAGAGAGTGAGATGCCAGCTCCTTTCATTCAGTCAGTAGCTTCAAACATTTCTGGTATATGAATAACATGATGTTTTTCAATGGCAAAAATCAATGAATATTGTAAATGCACAAACAGTAATTTCTCCGCATTGCAAGGTGCAATTTTGAAATTTTTTGCTTTTTCCTGCTCCTCTTAGCATGATAAAGAAGATTCAAAGAGAGTGAGATGTCAGCTCCTTTCATTCAGTCAGTAGCTTCAATCATTTCTGGACGTTTTTCAATGGCAAAAATCAATGAATATTGTAAATGCACAAACAGTAATTTCTCCGCATTGCAAGGTGCAATTCTGAAATTTTTTGCTTTTTCCTGCTCCTCTTAGCATGATAAACAAGATTCAAAGAGAGTGAGATGCCAGCTCCTTTCATTCAGTCAGTAGCTTCAATCATTTCTGGATGTTTTTCAATGGCAAAAATCAATGAATATTGTAAATGCACAAACAGTAATTTCTCCGTATTGCAAGGTGCAATTCTGAAATTTTTTGCTTTTTTCTGCTCCTCTTAGCATGATAAAGAAGATTCATAGAGAGTGAGATGCCAGCTCCTTTCATTCAGTCAGTAGCTTCAAACATTTCTGGTATATGAATAACATGATGTTTTTCAATGGCAAAAATCAATGAATATTGTAAATGCGCAAACAGTAATTTCTCCGCATTGCAAGGTGCAATTCTGAAATTTTTTGCTTTTTCCTGCTCCTCTTAGCATGATAAAGAAGATTCAAAGAGAGTGAGATGCCAGCTCCTTTCATTCAGTCAGTAGCTTCAATCATTTCTGGACGTTTTTCAATGGCAAAAATCAATGAATATTGTAAATGCACAAACAGTAATTTCTCCGCATTGCAAGGTGCAATTCTGAAATTTTTTGCTTTTTCCTGCTCCTCTTAGCATGATAAACAAGATTCAAAGAGAGTGAGATGCCAGCTCCTTTCATTCAGTCAGTAGCTTCAATCATTTCTGGATGTTTTTCAATGGCAAAAATCAATGAATATTGTAAATGCACAAACAGTAATTTCTCCGCATTGCAAGGTGCAATTCTGAAATTTTTTGCTTTTTCCTGCTCCTCTTAGCATGATAAAGAAGATTCAAAGAGAGTGAGATGCCAGCTCCTTTCATTCAGTCAGTAGCTTCAATCATTTCTGGACGTTTTTCAATGGCAAAAATCAATGAATATTGTAAATGCACAAACAGTAATTTCTCCGCATTGCAAGGTGCAATTCTGAAATTTTTTGCTTTTTCCTGCTCCTCTTAGCATGATAAAGAAGATTCAAAGAGAGTGAGATGCCAGCTCCTTTCATTCAGTCAGTAGCTTCAATCATTTCTGGACGTTTTTCAATGGCAAAAATCAATGAATATTGTAAATGCACAAACAGTAATTTCTCCGCATTGCAAGGTGCAATTCTGAAATTTTTTGCTTTTTCCTGCTCCTCTTAGCATGATAAAGAAGATTCACAGAGAGTGAGATGCCAGCTCCTTTCATTCAGTCAGTAGCTTCAAACATTTCTGGTATATGAATAACATGATGTTTTTCAATGGCAAAAATCAATGAATATTGTAAATGCACAAACAGTAATTTCTCCGCATTGCAAGGTGCAATTTTGAAATTTTTTGCTTTTTCCTGCTCCTCTTAGCATGATAAAGAAGATTCAAAGAGAGTGAGATGCCAGCTCCTTTCATTCAGTCAGTAGCTTCAATCATTTCTGGACGTTTTTCAATGGCAAAAATCAATGAATATTGTAAATGCACAAACAGTAATTTCTCCGCATTGCAAGGTGCAATTCTGAAATTTTTTGCTTTTTCCTGCTCCTCTTAGCATGATAAAGAAGATTCAAAGAGAGTGAGATGCCAGCTCCTTTCATTCAGTCAGTAGCTTCAATCATTTCTGGACGTTTTTCAATGGCAAAAATCAATGAATATTGTAAATGCACACAGTAATTTCTCCGCATTGCAAGGTGCAATTCTGAAATTTTTTGCTTTTTTCTGCTCCTCTTAGCATGATAAAGAAGATTCAAAGAGAGTGAGATGCCAGCTCCTTTCATTCAGTCAGTAGCTTCAAACATTTCTGGTATATGAATAACATGATGTTTTTCAATGGCAAAAATCAATGAATATTGTAAATGCACAAACAGTAATTTCTCCGCATTGCAAGGTGCAATTCTGAAATTTTTTGCTTTTTCCTGCTCCTCTAAGCATGATAAAGAAGATTCAAAGAGAGTGAGATGCCAGCTCCTTTCATTCAGTCAGTAGCTTCAATCATTTCTGGACGTTTTTCAATGGCAAAAATCAATGAATATTGTAAATGCACAAACAGTAATTTCTCCGCATTGCAAGGTGCAATTCTGAAATTTTTTGCTTTTTCCTGCTCCTCTTAGCATGATAAAGAAGATTCAAAGAGAGTGAGATGCCAGCTCCTTTCATTCAGTCAGTAGCTTCAATCATTTCTGGACGTTTTTCAATGGCAAAAATCAATGAATATTGTAAATGCACACAGTAATTTCTCCGCATTGCAAGGTGCAATTCTGAAATTTTTTGCTTTTTCCTGCTCCTCTTAGCATGATAAAGAAGATTCAAAGAGAGTGAGATGCCAGCTCCTTTCATTCAGTCAGTAGCTTCCAACATTTCTGGTATATGAATAACATGATGTTTTTCAATGGCAAAAATCAATGAATATTGTAAATGCACAAACAGTAATTTCTCCGCATTGCAAGGTGCAATTCTGAAATTTTTTGCTTTTTCCTGCTCCTCTTAGCATGATAAAGAAGATTCAAAGAGAGTGAGATGCCAGCTCCTTTCATTCAGTCAGTAGCTTCAATCATTTCTGGACGTTTTTCAATGGCAAAAATCAATGAATATTGTAAATGCACAAACAGTAATTTCTCCGCATTGCAAGGTGCAATTCTGAAATTTTTTGCTTTTTCCTGCTCCTCTTAGCATGGTAAAGAAGATTCAAAGAGAGTGAGATGCCAGCTCCTTTCATTCAGTCAGTAGCTTCAATCATTTCTGGACGTTTTTCAATGTCAAAAATCAATGAATATTGTAAATGCACAAACAGTAATTTCTCCGCATTGCAAGGTGCAATTCTGAAATTTTTTGCTTTTTCCTGCTCCTCTTAGCATGATAAAGAAGATTCAAAGAGAGTGAGATGCCAGCTCCTTTCATTCAGTCAGTAGCTTCAAACATTTCTGGTATATGAATAACATGATGTTTTTCAATGGCAAAAATCAATGAATATTGTAAATGCACAAACAGTAATTTCTCCGCATTGCAAGGTGCAATTTTGAAATTTTTTGCTTTTTCCTGCTCCTCTTAGCATGATAAAGAAGATTCAAAGAGAGTGAGATGCCAGCTCCTTTCATTCAGTCAGTAGCTTCAATCATTTCTGGACGTTTTTCAATGGCAAAAATCAATGAATATTGTAAATGCACAAACAGTAATTTCTCCGCATTGCAAGGTGCAATTCTGAAATTTTTTGCTTTTTCCTGCTCCTCTTAGCATGATAAACAAGATTCAAAGAGAGTGAGATGCCAGCTCCTTTCATTCAGTCAGTAGCTTCAATCATTTCTGGATGTTTTTCAATGGCAAAAATCAATGAATATTGTAAATGCACAAACAGTAATTTCTCCGTATTGCAAGGTGCAATTCTGAAATTTTTTGCTTTTTTCTGCTCCTCTTAGCATGATAAAGAAGATTCATAGAGAGTGAGATGCCAGCTCCTTTCATTCAGTCAGTAGCTTCAAACATTTCTGGTATATGAATAACATGATGTTTTTCAATGGCAAAAATCAATGAATATTGTAAATGCGCAAACAGTAATTTCTCCGCATTGCAAGGTGCAATTCTGAAATTTTTTGCTTTTTCCTGCTCCTCTTAGCATGATAAAGAAGATTCAAAGAGAGTGAGATGCCAGCTCCTTTCATTCAGTCAGTAGCTTCAATCATTTCTGGACGTTTTTCAATGGCAAAAATCAATGAATATTGTAAATGCACAAACAGTAATTTCTCCGCATTGCAAGGTGCAATTCTGAAATTTTTTGCTTTTTCCTGCTCCTCTTAGCATGATAAACAAGATTCAAAGAGAGTGAGATGCCAGCTCCTTTCATTCAGTCAGTAGCTTCAATCATTTCTGGATGTTTTTCAATGGCAAAAATCAATGAATATTGTAAATGCACAAACAGTAATTTCTCCGCATTGCAAGGTGCAATTCTGAAATTTTTTGCTTTTTCCTGCTCCTCTTAGCATGATAAAGAAGATTCAAAGAGAGTGAGATGCCAGCTCCTTTCATTCAGTCAGTAGCTTCAATCATTTCTGGACGTTTTTCAATGGCAAAAATCAATGAATATTGTAAATGCACAAACAGTAATTTCTCCGCATTGCAAGGTGCAATTCTGAAATTTTTTGCTTTTTCCTGCTCCTCTTAGCATGTTAAAGAAGATTCAAAGAGTGTGAGATGCCAGCTCCTTTCATTCAGTCAGTAGCTTCAATCATTTCTGGACGTTTTTCAATGGCAAAAATCAATGAATATTGTAAATGCACAAACAGTAATTTCTCCGCATTGCAAGGTGCAATTCTGAAATTTTTTGCTTTTTCCTGCTCCTCTTAGCATGATAAAGAAGATTCACAGAGAGTGAGATGCCAGCTCCTTTCATTCAGTCAGTAGCTTCAAACATTTCTGGTATATGAATAACATGATGTTTTTCAATGGCAAAAATCAATGAATATTGTAAATGCACAAACAGTAATTTCTCCGCATTGCAAGGTGCAATTTTGAAATTTTTTGCTTTTTCCTGCTCCTCTTAGCATGATAAAGAAGATTCAAAGAGAGTGAGATGCCAGCTCCTTTCATTCAGTCAGTAGCTTCAATCATTTCTGGACGTTTTTCAATGGCAAAAATCAATGAATATTGTAAATGCACAAACAGTAATTTCTCCGCATTGCAAGGTGCAATTCTGAAATTTTTTGCTTTTTCCTGCTCCTCTTAGCATGATAAAGAAGATTCAAAGAGAGTGAGATGCCAGCTCCTTTCATTCAGTCAGTAGCTTCAATCATTTCTGGACGTTTTTCAATGGCAAAAATCAATGAATATTGTAAATGCACACAGTAATTTCTCCGCATTGCAAGGTGCAATTCTGAAATTTTTTGCTTTTTCCTGCTCCTCTTAGCATGATAAAGAAGATTCAAAGAGAGTGAGATGCCAGCTCCTTTCATTCAGTCAGTAGCTTCAATCATTTCTGGACGTTTTTCAATGGCAAAAATCAATGAATATTGTAAATGCACAAACAGTAATTTCTCCGCATTGCAAGGTGCAATTCTGAAATTTTTTGCTTTTTCCTGCTCCTCTTAGCATGGTAAAGAAGATTCAAAGAGAGTGAGATGCCAGCTCCTTTCATTCAGTCAGTAGCTTCAATCATTTCTGGACGTTTTTCAATGTCAAAAATCAATGAATATTGTAAATGCACAAACAGTAATTTCTCCGCATTGCAAGGTGCAATTCTGAAATTTTTTGCTTTTTCCTGCTCCTCTTAGCATGATAAAGAAGATTCAAAGAGAGTGAGATGCCAGCTCCTTTCATTCAGTCAGTAGCTTCAAACATTTCTGGTATATGAATAACATGATGTTTTTCAATGGCAAAAATCAATGAATATTGTAAATGCACAAACAGTAATTTCTCCGCATTGCAAGGTGCAATTTTGAAATTTTTTGCTTTTTCCTGCTCCTCTTAGCATGATAAAGAAGATTCAAAGAGAGTGAGATGCCAGCTCCTTTCATTCAGTCAGTAGCTTCAATCATTTCTGGACGTTTTTCAATGGCAAAAATCAATGAATATTGTAAATGCACAAACAGTAATTTCTCCGCATTGCAAGGTGCAATTCTGAAATTTTTTGCTTTTTCCTGCTCCTCTTAGCATGATAAACAAGATTCAAAGAGAGTGAGATGCCAGCTCCTTTCATTCAGTCAGTAGCTTCAAACATTTCTGGTATATGAATAACATGATGTTTTTCAATGGCAAAAATCAATGAATATTGTAAATGCGCAAACAGTAATTTCTCCGCATTGCAAGGTGCAATTCTGAAATTTTTTGCTTTTTCCTGCTCCTCTTAGCATGATAAAGAAGATTCAAAGAGAGTGAGATGCCAGCTCCTTTCATTCAGTCAGTAGCTTCAATCATTTCTGGACGTTTTTCAATGGCAAAAATCAATGAATATTGTAAATGCACAAACAGTAATTTCTCCGCATTGCAAGGTGCAATTCTGAAATTTTTTGCTTTTTCCTGCTCCTCTTAGCATGATAAACAAGATTCAAAGAGAGTGAGATGCCAGCTCCTTTCATTCAGTCAGTAGCTTCAATCATTTCTGGATGTTTTTCAATGGCAAAAATCAATGAATATTGTAAATGCACAAACAGTAATTTCTCCGCATTGCAAGGTGCAATTCTGAAATTTTTTGCTTTTTCCTGCTCCTCTTAGCATGATAAAGAAGATTCAAAGAGAGTGAGATGCCAGCTCCTTTCATTCAGTCAGTAGCTTCAATCATTTCTGGACGTTTTTCAATGGCAAAAATCAATGAATATTGTAAATGCACAAACAGTAATTTCTCCGCATTGCAAGGTGCAATTCTGAAATTTTTTGCTTTTTCCTGCTCCTCTTAGCATGATAAAGAAGATTCAAAGAGAGTGAGATGCCAGCTCCTTTCATTCAGTCAGTAGCTTCAATCATTTCTGGACGTTTTTCAATGGCAAAAATCAATGAATATTGTAAATGCACAAACAGTAATTTCTCCGCATTGCAAGGTGCAATTCTGAAATTTTTTGCTTTTTCCTGCTCCTCTTAGCATGATAAAGAAGATTCACAGAGAGTGAGATGCCAGCTGCTTTCATTCAGTCAGTAGCTTCAAACATTTCTGGTATATGAATAACATGATGTTTTTCAATGGCAAAAATCAATGAATATTGTAAATGCACAAACAGTAATTTCTCCGCATTGCAAGGTGCAATTTTGAAATTTTTTGCTTTTTCCTGCTCCTCTTAGCATGATAAAGAAGATTCAAAGAGAGTGAGATGCCAGCTCCTTTCATTCAGTCAGTAGCTTCAATCATTTCTGGACGTTTTTCAATGGCAAAAATCAATGAATATTGTAAATGCACAAACAGTAATTTCTCCGCATTGCAACGTGCAATTCTGAAATTTTTTGCTTTTTCCTGCTCCTCTTAGCATGATAAAGAAGATTCAAAGAGAGTGAGATGCCAGCTCCTTTCATTCAGTCAGTAGCTTCAATCATTTCTGGACGTTTTTCAATGGCAAAAATCAATGAATATTGTAAATGCACACAGTAATTTCTCCGCATTGCAAGGTGCAATTCTGAAATTTTTTGCTTTTTCCTGCTCCTCTTAGCATGATAAAGAAGATTCAAAGAGAGTGAGATGCCAGCTCCTTTCATTCAGTCAGTAGCTTCAAACATTTCTGGTATATGAATAACATGATGTTTTTCAATGGCAAAAATCAATGAATATTGTAAATGCACAAACAGTAATTTCTCCGCATTGCAAGGTGCAATTCTGAAATTTTTTGCTTTTTCCTGCTCCTCTAAGCATGATAAAGAAGATTCAAAGAGAGTGAGATGCCAGCTCCTTTCATTCAGTCAGTAGCTTCAATCATTTCTGGACGTTTTTCAATGGCAAAAATCAATGAATATTGTAAATGCACAAACAGTAATTTCTCGGCATTGCAAGGTGCAATTCTGAAATTTTTTGCTTTTTCCTGCTCCTCTTAGCATGATAAAGAAGATTCAAAGAGAGTGAGATGCCAGCTCCTTTCATTCAGTCAGTAGCTTCAATCATTTCTGGACGTTTTTCAATGGCAAAAATCAATGAATATTGTAAATGCACAAACAGTAATTTCTCCGCATTGCAAGGTGCAATTCTGAAATTTTTTGCTTTTTCCTGCTCCTCTTAGCATGGTAAAGAAGATTCAAAGAGAGTGAGATGCCAGCTCCTTTCATTCAGTCAGTAGCTTCAATCATTTCTGGACGTTTTTCAATGTCAAAAATCAATGAATATTGTAAATGCACAAACAGTAATTTCTCCGCATTGCAAGGTGCAATTCTGAAATTTTTTGCTTTTTCCTGCTCCTCTTAGCATGATAAAGAAGATTCAAAGAGAGTGAGATGCCAGCTCCTTTCATTCAGTCAGTAGCTTCAAACATTTCTGGTATATGAATAACATGATGTTTTTCAATGGCAAAAATCAATGAATATTGTAAATGCACAAACAGTAATTTCTCCGCATTGCAAGGTGCAATTTTGAAATTTTTTGCTTTTTCCTGCTCCTCTTAGCATGATAAAGAAGATTCAAAGAGAGTGAGATGCCAGCTCCTTTCATTCAGTCAGTAGCTTCAATCATTTCTGGACGTTTTTCAATGGCAAAAATCAATGAATATTGTAAATGCACAAACAGTAATTTCTCCGCATTGCAAGGTGCAATTCTGAAATTTTTTGCTTTTTCCTGCTCCTCTTAGCATGATAAACAAGATTCAAAGAGAGTGAGATGCCAGCTCCTTTCATTCAGTCAGTAGCTTCAATCATTTCTGGATGTTTTTCAATGGCAAAAATCAATGAATATTGTAAATGCACAAACAGTAATTTCTCCGTATTGCAAGGTGCAATTCTGAAATTTTTTGCTTTTTTCTGCTCCTCTTAGCATGATAAAGAAGATTCAAAGAGAGTGAGATGCCAGCTCCTTTCATTCAGTCAGTAGCTTCAAACATTTCTGGTATATGAATAACATGATGTTTTTCAATGGCAAAAATCAATGAATATTGTAAATGCGCAAACAGTAATTTCTCCGCATTGCAAGGTGCAATTCTGAAATTTTTTGCTTTTTCCTGCTCCTCTTAGCATGATAAAGAAGATTCAAAGAGAGTGAGATGCCAGCTCCTTTCATTCAGTCAGTAGCTTCAATCATTTCTGGACGTTTTTCAATGGCAAAAATCAATGAATATTGTAAATGCACAAACAGTAATTTCTCCGCATTGCAAGGTGCAATTCTGAAATTTTTTGCTTTTTCCTGCTCCTCTTAGCATGATAAACAAGATTCAAAGAGAGTGAGATGCCAGCTCCTTTCATTCAGTCAGTAGCTTCAATCATTTCTGGATGTTTTTCAATGGCAAAAATCAATGAATATTGTAAATGCACAAACAGTAATTTCTCCGTATTGCAAGGTGCAATTCTGAAATTTTTTGCTTTTTTCTGCTCCTCTTAGCATGATAAAGAAGATTCAAAGAGAGTGAGATGCCAGCTCCTTTCATTCAGTCAGTAGCTTCAAACATTTCTGGTATATGAATAACATGATGTTTTTCAATGGCAAAAATCAATGAATATTGTAAATGCGCAAACAGTAATTTCTCCGCATTGCAAGGTGCAATTCTGAAATTTTTTGCTTTTTCCTGCTCCTCTTAGCATGATAAAGAAGATTCAAAGAGAGTGAGATGCCAGCTCCTTTCATTCAGTCAGTAGCTTCAATCATTTCTGGACGTTTTTCAATGGCAAAAATCAATGAATATTGTAAATGCACAAACAGTAATTTCTCCGCATTGCAAGGTGCAATTCTGAAATTTTTTGCTTTTTCCTGCTCCTCTTAGCATGATAAAGAAGATTCAAAGAGAGTGAGATGCCAGCTCCTTTCATTCAGTCAGTAGCTTCAATCATTTCTGGACGTTTTTCAATGGCAAAAATCAATGAATATTGTAAATGCACAAACAGTAATTTCTCGGCATTGCAAGGTGCAATTCTGAAATTTTTTGCTTTTTCCTGCTCCTCTTAGCATGATAAAGAAGATTCAAAGAGAGTGAGATGCCAGCTCCTTTCATTCAGTCAGTAGCTTCAATCATTTCTGGACGTTTTTCAATGGCAAAAATCAATGAATATTGTAAATGCACAAACAGTAATTTCTCCGCATTGCAAGGTGCAATTCTGAAATTTTTTGCTTTTTCCTGCTCCTCTTAGCATGGTAAAGAAGATTCAAAGAGAGTGAGATGCCAGCTCCTTTCATTCAGTCAGTAGCTTCAATCATTTCTGGACGTTTTTCAATGTCAAAAATCAATGAATATTGTAAATGCACAAACAGTAATTTCTCCGCATTGCAAGGTGCAATTATGAAATTTTTTGCTTTTTCCTGCTCCTCTTAGCATGATAAAGAAGATTCAAAGAGAGTGAGATGCCAGCTCCTTTCATTCAGTCAGTAGCTTCAAACATTTCTGGTATATGAATAACATGATGTTTTTCAATGGCAAAAATCAATGAATATTGTAAATGCACAAACAGTAATTTCTCCGCATTGCAAGGTGCAATTTTGAAATTTTTTGCTTTTTCCTGCTCCTCTTAGCATGATAAAGAAGATTCAAAGAGAGTGAGATGCCAGCTCCTTTCATTCAGTCAGTAGCTTCAATCATTTCTGGACGTTTTTCAATGGCAAAAATCAATGAATATTGTAAATGCACAAACAGTAATTTCTCCGCATTGCAAGGTGCAATTCTGAAATTTTTTGCTTTTTCCTGCTCCTCTTAGCATGATAAACAAGATTCAAAGAGAGTGAGATGCCAGCTCCTTTCATTCAGTCAGTAGCTTCAATCATTTCTGGATGTTTTTCAATGGCAAAAATCAATGAATATTGTAAATGCACAAACAGTAATTTCTCCGTATTGCAAGGTGCAATTCTGAAATTTTTTGCTTTTTTCTGCTCCTCTTAGCATGATAAAGAAGATTCAAAGAGAGTGAGATGCCAGCTCCTTTCATTCAGTCAGTAGCTTCAAACATTTCTGGTATATGAATAACATGATGTTTTTCAATGGCAAAAATCAATGAATATTGTAAATGCGCAAACAGTAATTTCTCCGCATTGCAAGGTGCAATTCTGAAATTTTTTGCTTTTTCCTGCTCCTCTTAGCATGATAAAGAAGATTCAAAGAGAGTGAGATGCCAGCTCCTTTCATTCAGTCAGTAGCTTCAATCATTTCTGGACGTTTTTCAATGGCAAAAATCAATGAATATTGTAAATGCACAAACAGTAATTTCTCCGCATTGCAAGGTGCAATTCTGAAATTTTTTGCTTTTTCCTGCTCCTCTTAGCATGATAAACAAGACTCAAAGAGAGTGAGATGCCAGCTCCTTTCATTCAGTCAGTAGCTTCAATCATTTCTGGATGTTTTTCAATGGCAAAAATCAATGAATATTGTAAATGCACAAACAGTAATTTCTCCGTATTGCAAGGTGCAATTCTGAAATTTTTTGCTTTTTTCTGCTCCTCTTAGCATGATAAAGAAGATTCAAAGAGAGTGAGATGCCAGCTCCTTTCATTCAGTCAGTAGCTTCAATCATTTCTGGACGTTTTTCAATGGCAAAAATCAATGAATATTGTAAATGCACAAACAGTAATTTCTCCGCATTGCAAGGTGCAATTCTGAAATTTTTTGCTTTTTCCTGCTCCTCTTAGCATGATAAACAAGATTCAAAGAGAGTGAGATGCCAGCTCCTTTCATTCAGTCAGTAGCTTCAATCATTTCTGGATGTTTTTCAATGGCAAAAATCAATGAATATTGTAAATGCACAAACAGTAATTTCTCCGCATTGCAAGGTGCAATTCTGAAATTTTTTGCTTTTTCCTGCTCCTCTTAGCATGATAAAGAAGATTCAAAGAGAGTGAGATGCCAGCTCCTTTCATTCAGTCAGTAGCTTCAATCATTTCTGGACGTTTTTCAATGGCAAAAATCAATGAATATTGTAAATGCACAAACAGTAATTTCTCCGCATTGCAAGGTGCAATTCTGAAATTTTTTGCTTTTTCCTGCTCCTCTTAGCATGATAAAGAAGATTCAAAGAGAGTGAGATGCCAGCTCCTTTCATTCAGTCAGTAGCTTCAATCATTTCTGGACGTTTTTCAATGGCAAAAATCAATGAATATTGTAAATGCACAAACAGTAATTTCTCCGCATTGCAAGGTGCAATTCTGAAATTTTTTGCTTTTTCCTGCTCCTCTTAGCATGATAAAGAAGATTCAAAGAGAGTGAGATGCCAGCTCCTTTCATTCAGTCAGTAGCTTCAAACATTTCTGGTATATGAATAACATGATGTTTTTCAATGGCAAAAATCAATGAATATTGTAAATGCACAAACAGTAATTTCTCCGCATTGCAAGGTGCAATTCTGAAATTTTTTGCTTTTTCCTGCTCCTCTAAGCATGATAAAGAAGATTCAAAGAGAGTGAGATGCCAGCTCCTTTCATTCAGTCAGTAGCTTCAATCATTTCTGGACGTTTTTCAATGGCAAAAATCAATGAATATTGTAAATGCACAAACAGTAATTTCTCGGCATTGCAAGGTGCAATTCTGAAATTTTTTGCTTTTTCCTGCTCCTCTTAGCATGATAAACAAGATTCAAAGTGAATGAGATGCCAGCTCCTTTCATTCAGTCAGTAGCTTCAATCATTTCTGGACGTTTTTCAATGGCAAAAATCAATGAATATTGTAAATGCACAAACAGTAATTTCTCCGCATTGCAAGGTGCAATTCTGAAATTTTTTGCTTTTTCCTGCTCCTCTTAGCATGATAAAGAAGATTCAAAGAGAGTGAGATGCCAGCTCCTTTCATTCAGTCAGTAGCTTCAAACATTTCTGGTATATGAATAACATGATGTTTTTCAATGGCAAAAATCAATGAATATTGTAAATGCACAAACAGTAATTTCTCCGCATTGCAAGGTGCAATTCTGAAATTTTTTGCTTTTTCCTGCTCCTCTTAGCATGATAAATAAGATTCAAAGAGAGTGAGATGCCAGCTCCTTTCATTCAGTCAGTAGCTTCAATCATTTCTGGACGTTTTTCAATGGCAAAAATCAATGAATATTGTAAATGCACAAACAGTAATTTCTCCGCATTGCAAGGTGCAATTCTGAAATTTTTTGCTTTTTCCTGCTCCTCTTAGCATGATAAAGAAGATTCAAAGAGAGTGAGATGCCAGCTCCTTTCATTCAGTCAGTAGCTTCAATCATTTCTGGACGTTTTTCAATGGCAAAAATCAATGAATATTGTAAATGCACAAACAGTAATTTCTCCGCATTGCAAGGTGCAATTCTGAATTTTTTTGCTTTTTCCTGCTCCTCTTAGCATGATAAAGAAGATTCAAAGAGAGTGAGATGCCAGCTCCTTTCATTCAGTCAGTAGCTTCAAACATTTCTGGTATATGAATAACATGATGTTTTTCAATGGCAAAAATCAATGAATATTGTAAATGCACAAACAGTAATTTCTCCGCATTGCAAGGTGCAATTCTGAAATTTTTTGCTTTTTCCTGCTCCTCTTAGCATGATAAAGAAGATTCAAAGAGAGTGAGATGCCAGCTCCTTTCATTCAGTCAGTAGCTTCAATCATTTCTGGACGTTTTTCAATGGCAAAAATCAATGAATATTGTAAATGCACAAACAGTAATTTCTCCGCATTGCAAGGTGCAATTCTGAATTTTTTTGCTTTTTCCTGCTCCTCTTAGCATGATAAAGAAAATTCAAAGAGAGTGAGATGCCAGCTCCTTTCATTCAGTCAGTAGCTTCAAACATTTCTGGTATATGAATAACATGATGTTTTTCAATGGCAAAAATCAATGAATATTGTAAATGCACAAACAGTAATTTCTCCGCATTGCAAGGTGCAATTCTGAAATTTTTTGCTTTTTCCTGCTCCTCTTAGCATGATAAACAAGATTCAAAGAGAGTGAGATGCCAGCTCCTTTCATTCAGTCAGTAGCTTTAATCATTTCTGGATGTTTTTCAATGGCAAAAATCAATGAATATTGTAAATGCACAAACAGTAATTTCTCCGCATTGCAAGGTGCAATTCTGAAATTTTTTGCTTTTTTCTGCTCCTCTTAGCATAATAAAGAAGATTCAAAGAGAGTGAGATGCCAGCTCCTTTCATTCAGTCAGTAGCTTCAAACATTTCTGGTATATGAATAACATGATGTTTTTCAATGGCAAAAATCAATGAATATTGTAAATGCACAAACAGTAATTTCTCCGCATTGCAAGGTGCAATTCTGAAATTTTTTGCTTTTTCCTGCTCCTCTTAGCATGATAAAGAAGATTCAAAGAGAGTGAGATGCCAGCTCCTTTCATTCAGTCAGTAGCTTCAATCATTTCTGGACGTTTTTCAATGGCAAAAATCAATGAATATTGTAAATGCACAAACAGTAATTTCTCCGCATTGCAAGGTGCAATTCTGAAATTTTTTGCTTTTTCCTGCTCCTCTTAGCATGATAAACAAGATTCAAAGAGAGTGAGATGCCAGCTCCTTTCATTCAGTCAGTAGCTTCAATCATTTCTGGATGTTTTTCAATGGCAAAAATCAATGAATATTGTAAATGCACAAACAGTAATTTCTCCGCATTGCAAGGTGCAATTCTGAAATTTTTTGCTTTTTCCTGCTCCTCTTAGCATGATAAAGAAGATTCAAAGAGAGTGAGATGCCAGCTCCTTTCATTCAGTCAGTAGCTTCAATCATTTCTGGACGTTTTTCAATGGCAAAAATCAATGAATATTGTAAATGCACAAACAGTAATTTCTCCGCATTGCAAGGTGCAATTCTGAAATTTTTTGCTTTTTCCTGCTCCTCTTAGCATGATAAAGAAGATTCAAAGAGAGTGAGATGCCAGCTCCTTTCATTCAGTCAGTAGCTTCAAACATTTCTGGTATATGAATAACATGATGTTTTTCAATGGCAAAAATCAATGAATATTGTAAATGCACAAACAGTAATTTCTCCGCATTGCAAGGTGCAATTCTGAAATTTTTTGCTTTTTCCTGCTCCTCTAAGCATGATAAAGAAGATTCAAAGAGAGTGAGATGCCAGCTCCTTTCATTCAGTCAGTAGCTTCAATCATTTCTGGACGTTTTTCAATGGCAAAAATCAATGAATATTGTAAATGCACAAACAGTAATTTCTCGGCATTGCAAGGTGCAATTCTGAAATTTTTTGCTTTTTCCTGCTCCTCTTAGCATGATAAAGAAGATTCAAAGAGAGTGAGATGCCAGCTCCTTTCATTCAGTCAGTAGCTTCAATCATTTCTGGACGTTTTTCAATGGCAAAAATCAATGAATATTGTAAATGCACAAACAGTAATTTCTCCGCATTGCAAGGTGCAATTCTGAAATTTTTTGCTTTTTCCTGCTCCTCTTAGCATGGTAAAGAAGATTCAAAGAGAGTGAGATGCCAGCTCCTTTCATTCAGTCAGTAGCTTCAAACATTTCTGGTATATGAATAACATGATGTTTTTCAATGGCAAAAATCAATGAATATTGTAAATGCACAAACAGTAATTTCTCCGCATTGCAAGGTGCAATTTTGAAATTTTTTGCTTTTTCCTGCTCCTCTTAGCATGATAAAGAAGATTCAAAGAGAGTGAGATGCCAGCTCCTTTCATTCAGTCAGTAGCTTCAATCATTTCTGGACGTTTTTCAATGGCAAAAATCAATGAATATTGTAAATGCACAAACAGTAATTTCTCCGCATTGCAAGGTGCAATTCTGAAATTTTTTGCTTTTTCCTGCTCCTCTTAGCATGATAAACAAGATTCAAAGAGAGTGAGATGCCAGCTCCTTTCATTCAGTCAGTAGCTTCAATCATTTCTGGATGTTTTTCAATGGCAAAAATCAATGAATATTGTAAATGCACAAACAGTAATTTCTCCGTATTGCAAGGTGCAATTCTGAAATTTTTTGCTTTTTTCTGCTCCTCTTAGCATGATAAAGAAGATTCAAAGAGAGTGAGATGCCAGCTCCTTTCATTCAGTCAGTAGCTTCAAACATTTCTGGTATATGAATAACATGATGTTTTTCAATGGCAAAAATCAATGAATATTGTAAATGCGCAAACAGTAATTTCTCCGCATTGCAAGGTGCAATTCTGAAATTTTTTGCTTTTTCCTGCTCCTCTTAGCATGATAAAGAAGATTCAAAGAGAGTGAGATGCCAGCTCCTTTCATTCAGTCAGTAGCTTCAATCATTTCTGGACGTTTTTCAATGGCAAAAATCAATGAATATTGTAAATGCACAAACAGTAATTTCTCCGCATTGCAAGGTGCAATTCTGAAATTTTTTGCTTTTTCCTGCTCCTCTTAGCATGATAAACAAGATTCAAAGAGAGTGAGATGCCAGCTCCTTTCATTCAGTCAGTAGCTTCAATCATTTCTGGATGTTTTTCAATGGCAAAAATCAATGAATATTGTAAATGCACAAACAGTAATTTCTCCGCATTGCAAGGTGCAATTCTGAAATTTTTTGCTTTTTCCTGCTCCTCTTAGCATGATAAAGAAGATTCAAAGAGAGTGAGATGCCAGCTCCTTTCATTCAGTCAGTAGCTTCAATCATTTCTGGACGTTTTTCAATGGCAAAAATCAATGAATATTGTAAATGCACAAACAGTAATTTCTCCGCATTGCAAGGTGCAATTCTGAAATTTTTTGCTTTTTCCTGCTCCTCTTAGCATGATAAAGAAGATTCAAAGAGAGTGAGATGCCAGCTCCTTTCATTCAGTCAGTAGCTTCAATCATTTCTGGACGTTTTTCAATGGCAAAAATCAATGAATATTGTAAATGCACAAACAGTAATTTCTCCGCATTGCAAGGTGCAATTCTGAAATTTTTTGCTTTTTCCTGCTCCTCTTAGCATGATAAAGAAGATTCAAAGAGAGTGAGATGCCAGCTCCTTTCATTCAGTCAGTAGCTTCAAACATTTCTGGTATATGATTAACATGATGTTTTTCAATGGCAAAAATCAATGAATATTGTAAATGCACAAACAGTAATTTCTCCGCATTGCAAGGTGCAATTCTGAAATTTTTTGCTTTTTCCTGCTCCTCTAAGCATGATAAAGAAGATTCAAAGAGAGTGAGATGCCAGCTCCTTTCATTCAGTCAGTAGCTTCAATCATTTCTGGACGTTTTTCAATGGCAAAAATCAATGAATATTGTAAATGCACAAACAGTAATTTCTCGGCATTGCAAGGTGCAATTCTGAAATTTTTTGCTTTTTCCTGCTCCTCTTAGCATGATAAACAAGATTCAAAGTGAATGAGATGCCAGCTCCTTTCATTCAGTCAGTAGCTTCAATCATTTCTGGACGTTTTTCAATGGCAAAAATCAATGAATATTGTAAATGCACAAACAGTAATTTCTCCGCATTGCAAGGTGCAATTCTGAAATTTTTTGCTTTTTCCTGCTCCTCTTAGCATGATAAAGAAGATTCAAAGAGAGTGAGATGCCAGCTCCTTTCATTCAGTCAGTAGCTTCAAACATTTCTGGTATATGAATAACATGATGTTTTTCAATGGCAAAAATCAATGAATATTGTAAATGCACAAACAGTAATTTCTCCGCATTGCAAGGTGCAATTCTGAAATTTTTTGCTTTTTCCTGCTCCTCTTAGCATGATAAATAAGATTCAAAGAGAGTGAGATGCCAGCTCCTTTCATTCAGTCAGTAGCTTCAATCATTTCTGGACGTTTTTCAATGGCAAAAATCAATGAATATTGTAAATGCACAAACAGTAATTTCTCCGCATTGCAAGGTGCAATTCTGAAACTTTTTGCTTTTTCCTGCTCCTCTTAGCATGATAAAGAAGATTCAAAGAGAGTGAGATGCCAGCTCCTTTCATTCAGTAAGTAGCTTCAATCATTTCTGGACGTTTTTCAATGGCAAAAATCAATGAATATTGTAAATGCACAAACAGTAATTTCTCCGCATTGCAAGGTGCAATTCTGAAATTTTTTGCTTTTTCCTGCTCCTCTTAGCATGATAAAGAAGATTCAAAGAGAGTGAGATGCCAGCTCCTTTCATTCAGTCAGTAGCTTCAAACATTTCTGGTATATGAATAACATGATGTTTTTCAATGGCAAAAATCAATGAATATTGTAAATGCACAAACAGTAATTTCTCCGCATTGCAAGGTGCAATTCTGAAATTTTTTGCTTTTTCCTGCTCCTCTAAGCATGATAAAGAAGATTCAAAGAGAGTGAGATGCCAGCTCCTTTCATTCAGTCAGTAGCTTCAATCATTTCTGGACGTTTTTCAATGGCAAAAATCAATGAATATTGTAAATGCACAAACAGTAATTTCTCGGCATTGCAAGGTGCAATTCTGAAATTTTTTGCTTTTTCCTGCTCCTCTTAGCATGATAAACAAGATTCAAAGTGAAAGAGATGCCAGCTCCTTTCATTCAGTCAGTAGCTTCAATCATTTCTGGACGTTTTTCAATGGCAAAAATCAATGAATATTGTAAATGCACAAACAGTAATTTCTCCGCATTGCAAGGTGCAATTCTGAAATTTTTTGCTTTTTCCTGCTCCTCTTAGCATGATAAACAAGATTCAAAGAGAGTGAGATGCCAGCTCCTTTCATTCAGTCAGTAGCTTCAAACATTTCTGGTATATGAATAACATGATGTTTTTCAATGGCAAAAATCAATGAATATTGTAAATGCACAAACAGTAATTTCTCCGCATTGCAAGGTGCAATTCTGAAATTTTTTGCTTTTTCCTGCTCCTCTTAGCATGATAAAGAAGATTCAAAGAGAGTGAGATGCCAGCTCCTTTCATTCAGTCAGTAGCTTCAATCATTTCTGGACGTTTTTCAATGGCAAAAATCAATGAATATTGTAAATGCACAAACAGTAATTTCTCCGCATTGCAAGGTGCAATTCTGAATTTTTTTGCTTTTTCCTGCTCCTCTTAGCATGATAAAGAAGATTCAAAGAGAGTGAGATGCCAGCTCCTTTCATTCAGTCAGTAGCTTCAAACATTTCTGGTATATGAATAACATGATGTTTTTCAATGGCAAAAATCAATGAATATTGTAAATGCACAAACAGTAATTTCTCCGCATTGCAAGGTGCAATTCTGAAATTTTTTGCTTTTTCCTGCTCCTCTTAGCATGATAAACAAGATTCAAAGAGAGTGAGATGCCAGCTCCTTTCATTCAGTCAGTAGCTTTAATCATTTCTGGATGTTTTTCAATGGCAAAAATCAATGAATATTGTAAATGCACAAACAGTAATTTCTCCGCATTGCAAGGTGCAATTCTGAAATTTTTTGCTTTTTTCTGCTCCTCTTAGCATAATAAAGAAGATTCAAAGAGAGTGAGATGCCAGCTCCTTTCATTCAGTCAGTAGCTTCAAACATTTCTGGTATTTGAATAACATGATGTTTTTCAATGGCAAAAATCAATGAATATTGTAAATGCACAAACAGTAATTTCTCCGCATTGCAAGGTGCAATTCTGAAATTTTTTGCTTTTTCCTGCTCCTCTTAGCATGATAAAGAAGATTCAAAGAGAGTGAGATGCCAGCTCCTTTCATTCAGTCAGTAGCTTCAATCATTTCTGGACGTTTTTCAATGGCAAAAATCAATGAATATTGTAAATGCACAAACAGTAATTTCTCCGCATTGCAAGGTGCAATTCTGAAATTTTTTGCTTTTTCCTGCTCCTCTTAGCATGATAAACAAGATTCAAAGAGAGTGAGATGCCAGCTCCTTTCATTCAGTCAGTAGCTTCAATCATTTCTGGATGTTTTTCAATGGCAAAAATCAATGAATATTGTAAATGCACAAACAGTAATTTCTCCGCATTGCAAGGTGCAATTCTGAAATTTTTTGCTTTTTCCTGCTCCTCTTAGCATGATAAAGAAGATTCAAAGAGAGTGAGATGCCAGCTCCTTTCATTCAGTCAGTAGCTTCAATCATTTCTGGACGTTTTTCAATGGCAAAAATCAATGAATATTGTAAATGCACAAACAGTAATTTCTCCGCATTGCAAGGTGCAATTCTGAAATTTTTTGCTTCTTCCTGCTCCTCTTAGCATGATAAAGAAGATTCAAAGAGTGAGATGCCAGCTCCTTTCATTGTCAGTAGCTTCAAACATTTCTGGTATATGAATAACATGATGTTTTTCAATGGCAAAAATCAATGAATATTGTAAATGCACAAACAGTAATTTCTCCGCATTGCAAGGTGCAATTCTGAAATTTTTTGCTTTTTCCTGCTCCTCTTAGCATGATAAAGAAGATTCAAAGAGAGTGAGATGCCAGCTCCTTTCATTCAGTCAGTAGCTTCAATCATTTCTGGACGTTTTTCAATGGCAAAAATCAATGAATATTGTAAATGCACAAACAGTAATTTCTCCGCATTGCAAGGTGCAATTCTGAAATTTTTTGCTTTTTTCTGCTCCTCTTAGCAAGATAAACAAGATTCAAAGAGAGTGAGATGCCAGCTCCTTTCATTCAGTCAGTAGCTTCAATCATTTCTGGACGTTTTTCAATGGCAAAAATCAATGAATATTGTAAATGCACAAACAGTAATTTCTCCGCATTGCAAGGTGCAATTCTGAAATTTTTTGCTTTTTCCTGCTCCTCTTAGCATGATAAAGAAGATTCAAAGAGAGTGAGATGCCAGCTCCTTTCATTCAGTCAGTAGCTTCAATCATTTCTGGACGTTTTTCAATGGCAAAAATCAATTAATATTGTAAATGCACAAACAGTAATTTCTCCGCATTGCAAGGTGCAATTCTGAAATTTTTTGCTTTTTCCTGCTCCTCTTAGCATGATAAAGAAGATTCAAAAAGAGTGAGATGCCAGCTCCTTTCATTCAGTCAGTAGCTTCAAACATTTCTGGTATATGAATAACATGATGTTTTTCAATGGCAAAAATCAATGAATATTGTAAATGCACAAACAGTAATTTCTCCGCATTGCAAGGTGCAATTCTGAAATTTTTTGCTTTTTCCTGCTCCTCTTAGCATGATAAAGAAGATTCAAAGAGAGTGAGATGCCAGCTCCTTTCATTCAGTCAGTAGCTTCAATCATTTCTGGACGTTTTTCAATGGCAAAAATCATTGAATATTGTAAATGCACAAACAGTAATTTCTCCGCATTGCAAGGTGCAATTCTGAAATTTTTTGCTTTTTCCTGCTCCTCTTAGCATGATAAAGAAGATTCAAAGAGAGTGAGATGCCAGCTCCTTTCATTCAGTCAGTAGCTTCAATCATTTCTGGTATATGAATAACATGATGTTTTTCAATGGCAAAAATCAATGAATATTGTAAATGCACAAACAGTAATTTCTCCGCATTGCAAGGTGCAATTCTGAAATTTTTTGCTTTTTCCTGCTCCTCTTAGCATGATAAAGAAGATTCAAAGAGAGTGAGATGCCAGCTCCTTTCATTCAGTCAGTAGCTTCAATCATTTCTGGACGTTTTTCAATGGCAAAAATCAATGAATATTGTAAATGCACAAACAGTAATTTCTCCGCATTGCAAGGTGCAATTCTGAAATTCTTTGCTTTTTCCTGCTCCTCTTAGCATGATAAAGAAGATTCAAAGAGAGTGAGATGCCAGCTCCTTTCATTCAGTCAGTAGCTTCAATCATTTCTGGACGTTTTTCAATGGCAAAAATCAATGAATATTGTAAATGCACAAACAGTAATTTCTCCGCATTGCAAGGTGCAATTCTGAAATTTTTTGCTTTTTCCTGCTCCTCTTAGCATGATAAAGAAGATTCAAAGAGAGTGAGATGCCAGCTCCTTTCATTCAGTCAGTAGCTTCAAACATTTCTGGTATATGAATAACATGATGTTTTTCAATGGCAAAAATCAATGAATATTGTAAATGCACAAACAGTAATTTCTCCGCATTGCAAGGTGCAATTCTGAAATTCTTTGCTTTTTCCTGCTCCTCTTAGCATGATAAAGAAGATTCAAAGAGAGTGAGATGCCAGCTCCTTTCATTCAGTCAGTAGCTTCAATCATTTCTGGACGTTTTTCAATGGCAAAAATCAATGAATATTGTAAATGCACAAACAGTAATTTCTCCGCATTGCAAGGTGCAATTCTGAAATTCTTTGCTTTTTCCTGCTCCTCTTAGCATGATAAAGAAGATTCAAAGAGAGTGAGATGCCAGCTCCTTTCATTCAGTCAGTAGCTTAAATCATTTCTGGACGTTTTTCAATGGCAAAAATCAATGAATATTGTAAATGCACAAACAGTAATTTCTCCGCATTGCAAGGTGCAATTCTGAAATTTTTTGCTTTTTCCTGGTCCTCTTAGCATGATAAAGAAGATTCAAAGAGAGTGAGATGCCAGCTCCTTTCATTCAGTCAGTAGCTTCAAACATTTCTGGTATATGAATAACATGATGTTTTTCAATGGCAAAAATCAATGAATATTGTAAATGCACAAACAGTAATTTCTCCGCTTTGCAAGGTGCAATTCTGAAATTTTTTGCTTTTTCCTGCTCCTCTTAGCATGATAAAGAAGATTCAAAGAGAGTGAGATGCCAGCTCCTTTCATTCAGTCAGTAGCTTCAAACATTTCTGGTATATGAATAACATGATGTTTTTCAATGGCAAAAATCAATGAATATTGTAAATGCACAAACAGTAATTTCTCCGCATTGCAAGGTGCAATTCTGAAATTTTTTGCTTTTTCCTGCTCCTCTTAGCATGATAAAGAAGATTCAAAGAGAGTGAGATGACAGCTCCTTTCATTCAGTCAGTAGCTTCAATCATTTCTGGACGTTTTTCAATGGCAAAAATCAATGAATATTGTAAATGCACAAACAGTAATTTCTCCGCATTGCAAGGTGCAATTCTGAAATTTTTTGCTTTTTCCTGCTCCTCTTAGCATGATAAACAAGATTCAAAGAGAGTGAGATGCCAGCTCCTTTCATTCAGTCAGTAGCTTCAATCATTTCTGGACGTTTTTCAATGGCAAAAATCAATGAATATTGTAAATGCACAAAGAGTAATTTCTCCGCATTGCAAGGTGCAATTCTGAAATTTTTTGCTTTTTCCTGCTCCTCTTAGCATGATAAAGAAGATTCAAAGAGTGAGATGCCAGCTCCTTTCATTGTCAGTAGCTTCAAACATTTCTGGTATATGAATAACATGATGTTTTTCAATGGCAAAAATCAATGAATATTGTAAATGCACAAACAGTAATTTCTCCGCATTGCAAGGTGCAATTCTGAAATTTTTTGCTTTTTCCTGCTCCTCTTAGCATGATAAACAAGATTCAAAGAGAGTGAGATGCCAGCTCCTTTCATTCAGTCAGTAGCTTCAATCATTTCTGGACGTTTTTCAATGGCAAAAATCAATGAATATTGTAAATGCACAAACAGTAATTTCTCCGCATTGCAAGGTGCAATTCTGAAATTTTTTGCTTTTTCCTGCTCCTCTTAGCATGATAAAGAAGATTCAAAGAGAGTGAGATGCCAGCTCCTTTCATTCAGTCAGTAGCTTCAATCATTTCTGGACGTTTTTCAATGGCAAAAATCATTGAATATTGTAAATGCACAAACAGTAATTTCTCCGCATTGCAAGGTGCAATTCTGAAATTTTTTGCTTTTTCCTGCTCCTCTTAGCATGATAAAGAAGATTCAAAGAGAGTGAGATGCCAGCTCCTTTCATTCAGTCAGTAGCTTCAATCATTTCTGGTATATGAATAACATGATGTTTTTCAATGGCAAAAATCAGTGAATATTGTAAATGCACAAACAGTAATTTCTCCACATTGCAAGGTGCAATTCTGAAATTTTTTGCTTTTTCCTGCTCCTCTTAGCATGATAAACAAGATTCAAAGAGAGTGAGATGCCAGCTCCTTTCATTCAGTCAGTAGCTTCAAACATTTCTGGTATATGAATAACATGATGTTTTTCAATGGCAAAAATCAATGAATATTGTAAATGCACAAACAGTAATTTCTCCGCATTGCAAGGTGCAATTCTGAAATTTTTTGCTTTTTCCTGCTCCTCTTAGCATGATAAAGAAGATTCAAAGAGAGTGAGATGCCAGCTCCTTTCATTCAGTCAGTAGCTTCAATCATTTCTGGACGTTTTTCAATGGCAAAAATCAATGAATATTGTAAATGCACAAACAGTAATTTCTCCGCATTGCAAGGTGCAATTCTGAAATTTTTTGCTTCTTCCTGCTCCTCTTAGCATGATAAAGAAGATTCAAAGAGTGAGATGCCAGCTCCTTTCATTGTCAGTAGCTTCAAACATTTCTGGTATATGAATAACATGATGTTTTTCAATGGCAAAAATCAATGAATATTGTAAATGCACAAACAGTAATTTCTCCGCATTGCAAGGTGCAATTCTGAAATTTTTTGCTTTTTCCTGCTCCTCTTAGCATGATAAAGAAGATTCAAAGAGAGTGAGATGCCAGCTCCTTTCATTCAGTCAGTAGCTTCAATCATTTCTGGACGTTTTTCAATGGCAAAAATCAATGAATATTGTAAATGCACAAACAGTAATTTCTCCGCATTGCAAGGTGCAATTCTGAAATTTTTTGCTTTTTTCTGCTCCTCTTAGCAAGATAAACAAGATTCAAAGAGAGTGAGATGCCAGCTCCTTTCATTCAGTCAGTAGCTTCAATCATTTCTGGACGTTTTTCAATGGCAAAAATCAATGAATATTGTAAATGCACAAACAGTAATTTCTCCGCATTGCAAGGTGCAATTCTGAAATTTTTTGCTTTTTCCTGCTCCTCTTAGCATGATAAAGAAGATTCAAAGAGAGTGAGATGCCAGCTCCTTTCATTCAGTCAGTAGCTTCAATCATTTCTGGACGTTTTTCAATGGCAAAAATCAATGAATATTGTAAATGCACAAACAGTAATTTCTCCGCATTGCAAGGTGCAATTCTGAAATTTTTTGCTTTTTCCTGCTCCTCTTAGCATGATAAAGAAGATTCAAAAAGAGTGAGATGCCAGCTCCTTTCATTCAGTCAGTAGCTTCAAACATTTCTGGTATATGAATAACATGATGTTTTTCAATGGCAAAAATCAATGAATATTGTAAATGCACAAACAGTAATTTCTCCGCATTGCAAGGTGCAATTCTGAAATTTTTTGCTTTTTCCTGCTCCTCTTAGCATGATAAAGAAGATTCAAAGAGAGTGAGATGCCAGCTCCTTTCATTCAGTCAGTAGCTTCAATCATTTCTGGACGTTTTTCAATGGCAAAAATCATTGAATATTGTAAATGCACAAACAGTAATTTCTCCGCATTGCAAGGTGCAATTCTGAAATTTTTTGCTTTTTCCTGCTCCTCTTAGCATGATAAAGAAGATTCAAAGAGAGTGAGATGCCAGCTCCTTTCATTCAGTCAGTAGCTTCAATCATTTCTGGTATATGAATAACATGATGTTTTTCAATGGCAAAAATCAATGAATATTGTAAATGCACAAACAGTAATTTCTCCGCATTGCAAGGTGCAATTCTGAAATTTTTTGCTTTTTCCAGCTCCTCTTAGCATGATAAAGAAGATTCAAAGAGAGTGAGATGCCAGCTCCTTTCATTCAGTCAGTAGCTTCAATCATTTCTGGACGTTTTTCAATGGCAAAAATCAATGAATATTGTAAATGCACAAACAGTAATTTCTCCGCATTGCAAGGTGCAATTCTGAAATTCTTTGCTTTTTCCTGCTCCTCTTAGCATGATAAAGAAGATTCAAAGAGAGTGAGATGCCAGATCCTTTCATTCAGTCAGTAGCTTCAATCATTTCTGGACGTTTTTCAATGGCAAAAATCAATGAATATTGTAAATGCACAAACAGTAATTTCTCCGCATTGCAAGGTGCAATTCTGAAATTTTTTGCTTTTTCCTGCTCCTCTTAGCATGATAAAGAAGATTCAAAGAGAGTGAGATGCCAGCTCCTTTCATTCAGTCAGTAGCTTCAAACATTTCTGGTATATGAATAACATGATGTTTTTCAATGGCAAAAATCAATGAATATTGTAAATGCACAAACAGTAATTTCTCCGCATTGCAAGGTGCAATTCTGAAATTTTTTGCTTTTTCCTGCTCCTCTTAGCATGATAAAGAAGATTCAAAGAGAGTGAGATGCCAGCTCCTTTCATTCAGTCAGTAGCTTCAAACATTTCTGGTATATGAATAACATGATGTTTTTCAATGGCAAAAATCAATGAATATTGTAAATGCACAAACAGTAATTTCTCCGCATTGCAAGGTGCAATTCTGAAATTTTTTGCTTTTTCCTGCTCCTCTTAGCATGATAAAGAAGATTCAAAGAGAGTGAGATGCCAGCTCCTTTCATTCAGTCAGTAGCTTCAATCATTTCTGGACGTTTTTCAATGGCAAAAATCAATGAATATTGTAAATGCACAAACAGTAATTTCTCCGCATTGCAAGGTGCAATTCTGAAATTTTTTGCTTTTTCCTGCTCCTCTTAGCATGATAAACAAGATTCAAAGAGAGTGAGATGCCAGCTCCTTTCATTCAGTCAGTAGCTTCAATCATTTCTGGACGTTTTTCAATGGCAAAAATCAATGAATATTGTAAATGCACAAAGAGTAATTTCTCCGCATTGCAAGGTGCAATTCTGAAATTTTTTGCTTTTTCCTGCTCCTCTTAGCATGATAAAGAAGATTCAAAGAGTGAGATGCCAGCTCCTTTCATTGTCAGTAGCTTCAAACATTTCTGGTATATGAATAACATGATGTTTTTCAATGGCAAAAATCAATGAATATTGTAAATGCACAAACAGTAATTTCTCCGCATTGCAAGGTGCAATTCTGAAATTTTTTGCTTTTTCCTGCTCCTCTTAGCATGATAAACAAGATTCAAAGAGAGTGAGATGCCAGCTCCTTTCATTCAGTCAGTAGCTTCAATCATTTCGGGACGTTTTTCAATGACAAAAATCAATGAATATTGTAAATGCACAAACAGTAATTTCTCCGCATTGCAAGGTGCAATTCTGAATTTTTTTGCTTTTTCCTGCTCCTCTTAGCATGATAAAGAAGATTCAAAGAGAGTGAGATGCCAGCTCCTTTCATTCAGTCAGTAGCTTCAAACATTTCTGGTATATGAATAACATGATGTTTTTCAATGGCAAAAATCAATGAATATTGTAAATGCACAAACAGTAATTTCTCCGCATTGCAAGGTGCAATTCTGAAATTTTTTGCTTTTTCCTGCTCCTCTTAGCATGATAAACAAGATTCAAAGAGAGTGAGATGCCAGCTCCTTTCATTCAGTCAGTAGCTTTAATCATTTCTGGATGTTTTTCAATGGCAAAAATCAATGAATATTGTAAATGCACAAACAGTAATTTCTCCGCATTGCAAGGTGCAATTCTGAAATTTTTTGCTTTTTTCTGCTCCTCTTAGCATAATAAAGAAGATTCAAAGAGAGTGAAATGCCAGCTCCTTTCATTCAGTCAGTAGCTTCAAACATTTCTGGTATATGAATAACATGATGTTTTTCAATGGCAAAAGTCAATGAATATTGTAAATGCACAAACAGTAATTTCTCCGCATTGCAAGGTGCAATTCTGAAATTTTTTGCTTTTTCCTGCTCCTCTTAGCATGATAAAGAAGATTCAAAGAGAGTGAGATGCCAGCTCCTTTCATTCAGTCAGTAGCTTCAATCATTTCTGGACGTTTTTCAATGGCAAAAATCAATGAATATTGTAAATGCACAAACAGTAATTTCTCCGCATTGCAAGGTGCAATTCTGAAATTTTTTGCTTCTTCCTGCTCCTCTTAGCATGATAAAGAAGATTCAAAGAGTGAGATGCCAGCTCCTTTCATTGTCAGTAGCTTCAAACATTTCTGGTATATGAATAACATGATGTTTTTCAATGGCAAAAATCAATGAATATTGTAAATGCACAAACAGTAATTTCTCCGCATTGCAAGGTGCAATTCTGAAATTTTTTGCTTTTTCCTGCTCCTCTTAGCATGATAAAGAAGATTCAAAGAGAGTGAGATGCCAGCTCCTTTCATTCAGTCATTAGCTTCAATCATTTCTGGACGTTTTTCAATGGCAAAAATCAATGAATATTGTAAATGCACAAACAGTAATTTCTCCGCATTGCAAGGTGCAATTCTGAAATTTTTTGCTTTTTTCTGCTCCTCTTAGCAAGATAAACAAGATTCAAAGAGAGTGAGATGCCAGCTCCTTTCATTCAGTCAGTAGCTTCAATCATTTCTGGACGTTTTTCAATGGCAAAAATCAATGAATATTGTAAATGCACAAACAGTAATTTCTCCGCATTGCAAGGTGCAATTCTGAAATTTTTTGCTTTTTCCTGCTCCTCTTAGCATGATAAAGAAGATTCAAAGAGAGTGAGATGCCAGCTCCTTTCATTCAGTCAGTAGCTTCAATCATTTCTGGACGTTTTTCAATGGCAAAAATCAATGAATATTGTAAATGCACAAACAGTAATTTCTCCGCATTGCAAGGTGCAATTCTGAAATTTTTTGCTTTTTCCTGCTCCTCTTAGCATGATAAAGAAGATTCAAAAAGAGTGAGATGCCAGCTCCTTTCATTCAGTCAGTAGCTTCAAACATTTCTGGTATATGAATAACATGATGTTTTTCAATGGCAAAAATCAATGAATATTGTAAATGCACAAACAGTAATTTCTCCGCATTGCAAGGTGCAATTCTGAAATTTTTTGCTTTTTCCTGCTCCTCTTAGCATGATAAAGAAGATTCAAAGAGAGTGAGATGCCAGCTCCTTTCATTCAGTCAGTAGCTTCAATCATTTCTGGACGTTTTTCAATGGCAAAAATCATTGAATATTGTAAATGCACAAACAGTAATTTCTCCGCATTGCAAGGTGCAATTCTGAAATTTTTTGCTTTTTCCTGCTCCTCTTAGCATGATAAAGAAGATTCAAAGAGAGTGAGATGCCAGCTCCTTTCATTCAGTCAGTAGCTTCAATCATTTCTGGTATATGAATAACATGATGTTTTTCAATGGCAAAAATCAATGAATATTGTAAATGCACAAACAGTAATTTCTCCGCATTGCAAGGTGCAATTCTGAAATTTTTTGCTTTTTCCTGCTCCTCTTAGCATGATAAAGAAGATTCAAAGAGAGTGAGATGCCAGCTCCTTTCATTCAGTCAGTAGCTTCAATCATTTCTGGACGTTTTTCAATGGCAAAAATCAATGAATATTGTAAATGCACAAACAGTAATTTCTCCGCATTGCAAGGTGCAATTCTGAAATTCTTTGCTTTTTCCTGCTCCTCTTAGCATGATAAAGAAGATTCAAAGAGAGTGAGATGCCAGCTCCTTTCATTCAGTCAGTAGCTTCAATCATTTCTGGACGTTTTTCAATGGCAAAAATCAATGAATATTGTAAATGCACAAACAGTAATTTCTCCGCATTGCAAGGTGCAATTCTGAAATTTTTTGCTTTTTCCTGCTCCTCTTAGCATGATAAAGAAGATTCAAAGAGAGTGAGATGCCAGCTCCTTTCATTCAGTCAGTAGCTTCAAACATTTCTGGTATATGAATAACATGATGTTTTTCAATGGCAAAAATCAATGAATATTGTAAATGCACAAACAGTAATTTCTCCGCATTGCAAGGTGCAATTCTGAAATTTTTTGCTTTTTCCTGCTCCTCTTAGCATGATAAAGAAGATTCAAAGAGAGTGAGATGCCAGCTCCTTTCATTCAGTCAGTAGCTTCAAACATTTCTGGTATATGAATAACATGATGTTTTTCAATGGCAAAAATCAATGAATATTGTAAATGCACAAACAGTAATTTCTCCGCATTGCAAGGTGCAATTCTGAAATTTTTTGCTTTTTCCTGCTCCTCTTAGCATGATAAAGAAGATTCAAAGAGAGTGAGATGCCAGCTCCTTTCATTCAGTCAGTAGCTTCAATCATTTCTGGACGTTTTTCAATGGCAAAAATCAATGAATATTGTAAATGCACAAACAGTAATTTCTCCGCATTGGAAGGTGCAATTCTGAAATTTTTTGCTTTTTCCTGCTCCTCTTAGCATGATAAACAAGATTCAAAGAGAGTGAGATGCCAGCTCCTTTCATTCAGTCAGTAGCTTCAATCATTTCTGGACGTTTTTCAATGGCAAAAATCAATGAATATTGTAAATGCACAAAGAGTAATTTCTCCGCATTGCAAGGTGCAATTCTGAAATTTTTTGCTTTTTCCTGCTCCTCTTAGCATGATAAAGAAGATTCAAAGAGTGAGATGCCAGCTCCTTTCATTGTCAGTAGCTTCAAACATTTCTGGTATATGAATAACATGATGTTTTTCAATGGCAAAAATCAATGAATATTGTAAATGCACAAACAGTAATTTCTCCGCATTGCAAGGTGCAATTCTGAAATTTTTTGCTTTTTCCTGCTCCTCTTAGCATGATAAACAAGATTCAAAGAGAGTGAGATGCCAGCTCCTTTCATTCAGTCAGTAGCTTCAATCATTTCTGGACGTTTTTCAATGACAAAAATCAATGAATATTGTAAATGCACAAACAGTAATTTCTCCGCATTGCAAGGTGCAATTCTGAATTTTTTTGCTTTTTCCTGCTCCTCTTAGCATGATAAAGAAGATTCAAAGAGAGTGAGATGCCAGCTCCTTTCATTCAGTCAGTAGCTTCAAACATTTCTGGTATATGAATAACATGATGTTTTTCAATGGCAAAAATCAATGAATATTGTAAATGCACAAACAGTAATTTCTCCGCATTGCAAGGTGCAATTCTGAAATTTTTTGCTTTTTCCTGCTCCTCTTAGCATGATAAACAAGATTCAAAGAGAGTGAGATGCCAGCTCCTTTCATTCAGTCAGTAGCTTTAATCATTTCTGGATGTTTTTCAATGGCAAAAATCAATGAATATTGTAAATGCACAAACAGCAATTTCTCCGCATTGCAAGGTGCAATTCTGAAATTTTTTGCTTTTTTCTGCTCCTCTTAGCATAATAAAGAAGATTCAAAGAGAGTGAAATGCCAGCTCCTTTCATTCAGTCAGTAGCTTCAAACATTTCTGGTATATGAATAACATGATGTTTTTCAATGGCAAAAATCAATGAATATTGTAAATGCACAAACAGCAATTTCTCCGCATTGCAAGGTGCAATTCTGAAATTTTTTGCTTTTTCCTGCTCCTCTTAGCATGATAAAGAAGATTCAAAAAGAGTGAGATGCCAGTTCCTTTCATTCAGTCAGTAGCTTCAAACATTTCTGGTATATGAATAACATGATGTTTTTCAATGGCAAAAATCAATGAATATTGTAAATGCACAAACAGTAATTTCTCCGCATTGCAAGGTGCAATTCTGAAATTTTTTGCTTTTTCCTGCTCCTCTTAGCATGATAAAGAAGATTCAAAGAGAGTGAGATGCCAGCTCCTTTCATTCAGTCAGTAGCTTCAATCATTTCTGGACGTTTTTCAATGGCAAAAATCATTGAATATTGTAAATGCACAAACAGTAATTTCTCCGCATTGCAAGGTGCAATTCTGAAATTTTTTGCTTTTTCCTGCTCCTCTTAGCATGATAAAGAAGATTCAAAGAGAGTGAGATGCCAGCTCCTTTCATTCAGTCAGTAGCTTCAATCATTTCTGGTATATGAATAACATGATGTTTTTCAATGGCAAAAATCAATGAATATTGTAAATGCACAAACAGTAATTTCTCCGCATTGCAAGGTGCAATTCTGAAATTTTTTGCTTTTTCCTGCTCCTCTTAGCATGATAAAGAAGATTCAAAGAGAGTGAGATGCCAGCTCCTTTCATTCAGTCAGTAGCTTCAATCATTTCTGGACGTTTTTCAATGGCAAAAATCAATGAATATTGTAAATGCACAAACAGTAATTTCTCCGCATTGCAAGGTGCAATTCTGAAATTCTTTGCTTTTTCCTGCTCCTCTTAGCATGATAAAGAAGATTCAAAGAGAGTGAGATGCCAGCTCCTTTCATTCAGTCAGTAGCTTCAATCATTTCTGGACGTTTTTCAATGGCAAAAATCATTGAATATTGTAAATGCACAAACAGTAATTTCTCCGCATTGCAAGGTGCAATTCTGAAATTTTTTGCTTTTTCCTGCTCCTCTTAGCATGATAAAGAAGATTCAAAGAGAGTGAGATGCCAGCTCCTTTCATTCAGTCAGTAGCTTCAATCATTTCTGGTATATGAATAACATGATGTTTTTCAATGGCAAAAATCAATGAATATTGTAAATGCACAAACAGTAATTTCTCCGCATTGCAAGGTGCAATTCTGAAATTTTTTGCTTTTTCCTGCTCCTCTTAGCATGATAAAGAAGATTCAAAGAGAGTGAGATGCCAGCTCCTTTCATTCAGTCAGTAGCTTCAATCATTTCTGGACGTTTTTCAATGGCAAAAATCAATGAATATTGTAAATGCACAAACAGTAATTTCTCCGCATTGCAAGGTGCAATTCTGAAATTCTTTGCTTTTTCCTGCTCCTCTTAGCATGATAAAGAAGATTCAAAGAGAGTGAGATGCCAGCTCCTTTCATTCAGTCAGTAGCTTCAATCATTTCTGGACGTTTTTCAATGGCAAAAATCAATGAATATTGTAAATGCACAAACAGTAATTTCTCCGCATTGCAAGGTGCAATTCTGAAATTTTTTGCTTTTTCCTGCTCCTCTTAGCATGATAAAGAAGATTCAAAGAGAGTGAGATGCCAGCTCCTTTCATTCAGTCAGTAGCTTCAAACATTTCTGGTATATGAATAACATGATGTTTTTCAATGGCAAAAATCAATGAATATTGTAAATGCACAAACAGTAATTTCTCCGCATTGCAAGGTGCAATTCTGAAATTTTTTGCTTTTTCCTGCTCCTCTTAGCATGATAAAGAAGATTCAAAGAGAGTGAGATGCCAGCTCCTTTCATTCAGTCAGTAGCTTCAAACATTTCTGGTATATGAATAACATGATGTTTTTCAATGGCAAAAATCAATGAATATTGTAAATGCACAAACAGTAATTTCTCCGCATTGCAAGGTGCAATTCTGAAATTTTTTGCTTTTTCCTGCTCCTCTTAGCATGATAAAGAAGATTCAAAGAGAGTGAGATGCCAGCTCCTTTCATTCAGTCAGTAGCTTCAATCATTTCTGGACGTTTTTCAATGGCAAAAATCAATGAATATTTTAAATGCACAAACAGTAATTTCTCCGCATTGGAAGGTGCAATTCTGAAATTTTTTGCTTTTTCCTGCTCCTCTTAGCATGATAAACAAGATTCAAAGAGAGTGAGATGCCAGCTCCTTTCATTCAGTCAGTAGCTTCAATCATTTCTGGACGTTTTTCAATGGCAAAAATCAATGAATATTGTAAATGCACAAAGAGTAATTTCTCCGCATTGCAAGGTGCAATTCTGAAATTTTTTGCTTTTTCCTGCTCCTCTTAGCATGATAAAGAAGATTCAAAGAGTGAGATGCCAGCTCCTTTCATTGTCAGTAGCTTCAAACATTTCTGGTATATGAATAACATGATGTTTTTCAATGGCAAAAATCAATGAATATTGTAAATGCACAAACAGTAATTTCTCCGCATTGCAAGGTGCAATTCTGAAATTTTTTGCTTTTTCCTGCTCCTCTTAGCATGATAAACAAGATTCAAAGAGAGTGAGATGCCAGCTCCTTTCATTCAGTCAGTAGCTTCAATCATTTCTGGACGTTTTTCAATGACAAAAATCAATGAATATTGTAAATGCACAAACAGTAATTTCTCCGCATTGCAAGGTGCAATTCTGAATTTTTTTGCTTTTTCCTGCTCCTCTTAGCATGATAAAGAAGATTCAAAGAGAGTGAGATGCCAGCTCCTTTCATTCAGTCAGTAGCTTCAAACATTTCTGGTATATGAATAACATGATGTTTTTCAATGGCAAAAATCAATGAATATTGTAAATGCACAAACAGTAATTTCTCCGCATTGCAAGGTGCAATTCTGAAATTTTTTGCTTTTTCCTGCTCCTCTTAGCATGATAAACAAGATTCAAAGAGAGTGAGATGCCAGCTCCTTTCATTCAGTCAGTAGCTTTAATCATTTCTGGATGTTTTTCAATGGCAAAAATCAATGAATATTGTAAATGCACAAACAGCAATTTCTCCGCATTGCAAGGTGCAATTCTGAAATTTTTTGCTTTTTTCTGCTCCTCTTAGCATAATAAAGAAGATTCAAAGAGAGTGAAATGCCAGCTCCTTTCATTCAGTCAGTAGCTTCAAACATTTCTGGTATATGAATAACATGATGTTTTTCAATGGCAAAAATCAATGAATATTGTAAATGCACAAACAGTAATTTCTCCGCATTGCAAGGTGCAATTCTGAAATTTTTTGCTTTTTCCTGCTCCTCTTAGCATGATAAAGAAGATTCAAAGAGAGTGAGATGCCAGCTCCTTTCATTCAGTCAGTAGCTTCAATCATTTCTGGATGTTTTTCAATGGCAAAAATCAATGAATATTGTAAATGCACAAACAGTAATTTCTCCGCATTGCAAGGTGCAATTCTGAAATTTTTTGCTTTTTCCTGCTCCTCTTAGCATGATAAACAAGATTCAAAGAGAGTGAGATGCCAGCTCCTTTCATTCAGTCAGTAGCTTCAATCATTTCTGGATGTTTTTCAATGGCAAAAATCAATGAATATTGTAAATGCACAAACAGTAATTTCTCCGCATTGCAAGGTGCAATTCTGAAATTTTTTGCTTTTTCCTGCTCCTCTTAGCATGATAAAGAAGATTCAAAGAGAGTGAGATGCCAGCTCCTTTCATTCAGTCAGTAGCTTCAATCATTTCTGGACGTTTTTCAATGGCAAAAATCAATGAATATTGTAAATGCACAAACAGTAATTTCTCCGCATTGCAAGGTGCAATTCTGAAATTTTTTGCTTCTTCCTGCTCCTCTTAGCATGATAAAGAAGATTCAAAGAGTGAGATGCCAGCTCCTTTCATTGTCAGTAGCTTCAAACATTTCTGGTATATGAATAACATGATGTTTTTCAATGGCAAAAATCAATGAATATTGTAAATGCACAAACAGTAATTTCTCCGCATTGCAAGGTGCAATTCTGAAATTTTTTGCTTTTTCCTGCTCCTCTTAGCATGATAAAGAAGATTCAAAGAGAGTGAGATGCCAGCTCCTTTCATTCAGTCAGTAGCTTCAATCATTTCTGGACGTTTTTCAATGGCAAAAATCAATGAATATTGTAAATGCACAAACAGTAATTTCTCCGCATTGCAAGGTGCAATTCTGAAATTTTTTGCTTTTTTCTGCTCCTCTTAGCAAGATAAACAAGATTCAAAGAGAGTGAGATGCCAGCTCCTTTCATTCAGTCAGTAGCTTCAATCATTTCTGGACGTTTTTCAATGGCAAAAATCAATGAATATTGTAAATGCACAAACAGTAATTTCTCCGCATTGCAAGGTGCAATTCTGAAATTTTTTGCTTTTTCCTGCTCCTCTTAGCATGATAAAGAAGATTCAAAGAGAGTGAGATGCCAGCTCCTTTCATTCAGTCAGTAGCTTCAATCATTTCTGGACGTTTTTCAATGGCAAAAATCAATGAATATTGTAAATGCACAAACAGTAATTTCTCCGCATTGCAAGGTGCAATTCTGAAATTTTTTGCTTTTTCCTGCTCCTCTTAGCATGATAAAGAAGATTCAAAAAGAGTGAGATGCCAGCTCCTTTCATTCAGTCAGTAGCTTCAAACATTTCTGGTATATGAATAACATGATGTTTTTCAATGGCAAAAATCAATGAATATTGTAAATGCACAAACAGTAATTTCTCCGCATTGCAAGGTGCAATTCTGAAATTTTTTGCTTTTTCCTGCTCCTCTTAGCATGATAAAGAAGATTCAAAGAGAGTGAGATGCCAGCTCCTTTCATTCAGTCAGTAGCTTCAATCATTTCTGGACGTTTTTCGATGGCAAAAATCATTGAATATTGTAAATGCACAAACAGTAATTTCTCCGCATTGCAAGGTGCAATTCTGAAATTTTTTGCTTTTTCCTGCTCCTCTTAGCATGATAAAGAAGATTCAAAGAGAGTGAGATGCCAGCTCCTTTCATTCAGTCAGTAGCTTCAATCATTTCTGGTATATGAATAACATGATGTTTTTCAATGGCAAAAATCAATGAATATTGTAAATGCACAAACAGTAATTTCTCCGCATTGCAAGGTGCAATTCTGAAATTTTTTGCTTTTTCCTGCTCCTCTTAGCATGATAAAGAAGATTCAAAGAGAGTGAGATGCCAGCTCCTTTCATTCAGTCAGTAGCTTCAATCATTTCTGGACGTTTTTCAATGGCAAAAATCAATGAATATTGTAAATGCACAAACAGTAATTTCTCCGCATTGCAAGGTGCAATTCTGAAATTCTTTGCTTTTTCCTGCTCCTCTTAGCATGATAAAGAAGATTCAAAGAGAGTGAGATGCCAGCTCCTTTCATTCAGTCAGTAGCTTCAATCATTTCTGGACGTTTTTCAATGGCAAAAATCAATGAATATTGTAAATGCACAAACAGTAATTTCTCCGCATTGCAAGGTGCAATTCTGAAATTTTTTGCTTTTTCCTGCTCCTCTTAGCATGATAAAGAAGATTCAAAGAGAGTGAGATGCCAGCTCCTTTCATTCAGTCAGTAGCTTCAAACATTTCTGGTATATGAATAACATGATGTTTTTCAATGGCAAAAATCAATGAATATTGTAAATGCACAAACAGTAATTTCTCCGCATTGCAAGGTGCAATTCTGAAATTTTTTGCTTTTTCCTGCTCCTCTTAGCATGATAAAGAAGATTCAAAGAGAGTGAGATGCCAGCTCCTTTCATTCAGTCAGTAGCTTCAAACATTTCTGGTATATGAATAACATGATGTTTTTCAATGGCAAAAATCAATGAATATTGTAAATGCACAAACAGTAATTTCTCCGCATTGCAAGGTGCAATTCTGAAATTTTTTGCTTTTTCCTGCTCCTCTTAGCATGATAAAGAAGATTCAAAGAGAGTGAGATGCCAGCTCCTTTCATTCAGTCAGTAGCTTCAATCATTTCTGGACGTTTTTCAATGGCAAAAATCAATGAATATTGTAAATGCACAAACAGTAATTTCTCCGCATTGCAAGGTGCAATTCTGAAATTTTTTGCTTTTTCCTGCTCCTCTTAGCATGATAAACAAGATTCAAAGAGAGTGAGATGCCAGCTCCTTTCATTCAGTCAGTAGCTTCAAACATTTCTGGTATATGAATAACATGATGTTTTTCAATGGCAAAAATCAATGAATATTGTAAATGCACAAACAGTAATTTCTCCGCATTGCAAGGTGCAATTCTGAAATTTTTTGCTTTTTCCTGCTCCTCTAAGCATGATAAAGAAGATTCAAAGAGAGTGAGATGCCAGCTCCTTTCATTCAGTCAGTAGCTTCAATCATTTCTGGACGTTTTTCAATGGCAAAAATCAATGAATATTGTAAATGCACAAACAGTAATTTCTCCGCATTGCAAGGTGCAATTCTGAAATTTTTTGCTTTTTCCTGCTCCTCTTAGCATGATAAAGAAGATTCAAAGAGAGTGAGATGCCAGCTCCTTTCATTCATTCAGTAGCTTCAAACATTTCTGGTATATGAATAACATGATGTTTTTCAATGGCAAAAATCAATGAATATTGTAAATGCACAAACAGTAATTTCTCCGCATTGCAAGGTGCAATTCTGAAATTTTTTGCTTTTTCCTGCTCCTCTTAGCATGATAAAGAAGATTCAAAGAGAGTGAGATGCCAGCTCCTTTCATTCAGTCAGTAGCTTCAATCATTTCTGGACGTTTTTCAATGGCAAAAATCAATGAATATTGTAAATGCACAAACAGTAATTTCTCCGCATTGCAAGGTGCAAGTCTGAATTTTTTTGCTTTTTCCTGCTCCTCTTAGCATGATAAAGAAGATTCAAAGAGAGTGAGATGCCAGCTCCTTTCATTCAGTCAGTAGCTTCAAACATTTCTGGTATATGAATAACATGATGTTTTTCAATGGCAAAAATCAATGAATATTGTAAATGCACAAACAGTAATTTCTCCGCATTGCAAGGTGCAATTCTGAAATTTTTTGCTTTTTCCTGCTCCTCTTAGCATGATAAACAAGATTCAAAGAGAGTGAGATGCCAGCTCCTTTCATTCAGTCAGTAGCTTTAATCATTTCTGGATGTTTTTCAATGGCAAAAATCAATGAATATTGTAAATGCACAAACAGTAATTTCTCCGCATTGCAAGGTGCAATTCTGAAATTTTTTGCTTTTTTCTGCTCCTCTTAGCATAATAAAGAAGATTCAAAGAGAGTGAGATGCCAGCTCCTTTCATTCAGTCAGTAGCTTCAAACATTTCTGGTATATGAATAACATGATGTTTTTCAATGGCAAAAATCAATGAATATTGTAAATGCACAAACAGTAATTTCTCCGCATTGCAAGGTGCAATTCTGAAATTTTTTGCTTTTTCCTGCTACTCTTAGCATGATAAAGAAGATTCAAAGAGAGTGAGATGCCAGCTCCTTTCATTCAGTCAGTAGCTTCAATCATTTCTGGACGTTTTTCAATGGCAAAAATCAATGAATATTGTAAATGCACAAACAGTAATTTCTCCGCATTGCAAGGTGCAATTCTGAAATTTTTTGCTTTTTCCTGCTCCTCTTAGCATGATAAACAAGATTCAAAGAGAGTGAGATGCCAGCTCCTTTCATTCAGTCAGTAGCTTCAATCATTTCTGGATGTTTTTCAATGGCAAAAATCAATGAATATTGTAAATGCACAAACAGTAATTTCTCCGCATTGCAAGGTGCAATTCTGAAATTTTTTGCTTTTTCCTGCTCCTCTTAGCATGATAAAGAAGATTCAAAGAGAGTGAGATGCCAGCTCCTTTCATTCAGTCAGTAGCTTCAATCATTTCTGGACGTTTTTCAATGGCAAAAATCAATGAATATTGTAAATGCACAAACAGTAATTTCTCCGCATTGCAAGGTGCAATTCTGAAATTTTTTGCTTCTTCCTGCTCCTCTTAGCATGATAAAGAAGATTCAAAGAGTGAGATGCCAGCTCCTTTCATTGTCAGTAGCTTCAAACATTTCTGGTATATGAATAACATGATGTTTTTCAATGGCAAAAATCAATGAATATTGTAAATGCACAAACAGTAATTTCTCCGCATTGCAAGGTGCAATTCTGAAATTTTTTGCTTTTTCCTGCTCCTCTTAGCATGATAAAGAAGATTCAAAGAGAGTGAGATGCCAGCTCCTTTCATTCAGTCAGTAGCTTCAATCATTTCTGGACGTTTTTCAATGGCAAAAATCAATGAATATTGTAAATGCACAAACAGTAATTTCTCCGCATTGCAAGGTGCAATTCTGAAATTTTTTGCTTTTTTCTGCTCCTCTTAGCAAGATAAACAAGATTCAAAGAGAGTGAGATGCCAGCTCCTTTCATTCAGTCAGTAGCTTCAATCATTTCTGGACGTTTTTCAATGGCAAAAATCAATGAATATTGTAAATGCACAAACAGTAATTTCTCCGCATTGCAAGGTGCAATTCTGAAATTTTTTGCTTTTTCCTGCTCCTCTTAGCATGATAAAGAAGATTCAAAGAGAGTGAGATGCCAGCTCCTTTCATTCAGTCAGTAGCTTCAATCATTTCTGGACGTTTTTCAATGGCAAAAATCAATGAATATTGTAAATGCACAAACAGTAATTTCTCCGCATTGCAAGGTGCAATTCTGAAATTTTTTGCTTTTTCCTGCTCCTCTTAGCATGATAAAGAAGATTCAAAAAGAGTGAGATGCCAGCTCCTTTCATTCAGTCAGTAGCTTCAAACATTTCTGGTATATGAATAACATGATGTTTTTCAATGGCAAAAATCAATGAATATTGTAAATGCACAAACAGTAATTTCTCCGCATTGCAAGGTGCAATTCTGAAATTTTTTGCTTTTTCCTGCTCCTCTTAGCATGATAAAGAAGATTCAAAGAGAGTGAGATGCCAGCTCCTTTCATTCAGTCAGTAGCTTCAATCATTTCTGGACGTTTTTCAATGGCAAAAATCATTGAATATTGTAAATGCACAAACAGTAATTTCTCCGCATTGCAAGGTGCAATTCTGAAATTTTTTGCTTTTTCCTGCTCCTCTTAGCATGATAAAGAAGATTCAAAGAGAGTGAGATGCCAGCTCCTTTCATTCAGTCAGTAGCTTCAATCATTTCTGGTATATGAATAACATGATGTTTTTCAATGGCAAAAATCAATGAATATTGTAAATGCACAAACAGTAATTTCTCCGCATTGCAAGGTGCAATTCTGAAATTTTTTGCTTTTTCCTGCTCCTCTTAGCATGATAAAGAAGATTCAAAGAGAGTGAGATGCCAGCTCCTTTCATTCAGTCAGTAGCTTCAATCATTTCTGGACGTTTTTCAATGGCAAAAATCAATGAATATTGTAAATGCACAAACAGTAATTTCTCCGCATTGCAAGGTGCAATTCTGAAATTCTTTGCTTTTTCCTGCTCCTCTTAGCATGATAAAGAAGATTCAAAGAGAGTGAGATGCCAGCTCCTTTCATTCAGTCAGTAGCTTCAATCATTTCTGGACGTTTTTCAATGGCAAAAATCAATGAATATTGTAAATGCACAAACAGTAATTTCTCCGCATTGCAAGGTGCAATTCTGAAATTTTTTGCTTTTTCCTGCTCCTCTTAGCATGATAAAGAAGATTCAAAGAGAGTGAGATGCCAGCTCCTTTCATTCAGTCAGTAGCTTCAAACATTTCTGGTATATGAATAACATGATGTTTTTCAATGGCAAAAATCAATGAATATTGTAAATGCACAAACAGTAATTTCTCCGCATTGCAAGGTGCAATTCTGAAATTTTTTGCTTTTTCCTGCTCCTCTTAGCATGATAAAGAAGATTCAAAGAGAGTGAGATGCCAGCTCCTTTCATTCAGTCAGTAGCTTCAAACATTTCTGGTATATGAATAACATGATGTTTTTCAATGGCAAAAATCAATGAATATTGTAAATGCACAAACAGTAATTTCTCCGCATTGCAAGGTGCAATTCTGAAATTTTTTGCTTTTTCCTGCTCCTCTTAGCATGATAAAGAAGATTCAAAGAGAGTGAGATGCCAGCTCCTTTCATTCAGTCAGTAGCTTCAATCATTTCTGGACGTTTTTCAATGGCAAAAATCAATGAATATTGTAAATGCACAAACAGTAATTTCTCCGCATTGCAAGGTGCAATTCTGAAATTTTTTGCTTTTTCCTGCTCCTCTTAGCATGATAAACAAGATTCAAAGAGAGTGAGATGCCAGCTCCTTTCATTCAGTCAGTAGCTTCAATCATTTCTGGACGTTTTTCAATGGCAAAAATCAATGAATATTGTAAATGCACAAAGAGTAATTTCTCCGCATTGCAAGGTGCAATTCTGAAATTTTTTGCTTTTTCCTGCTCATCTTAGCATGATAAAGAAGATTCAAAGAGTGAGATGCCAGCTCCTTTCATTGTCAGTAGCTTCAAACATTTCTGGTATATGAATAACATGATGTTTTTCAATGGCAAAAATCAATGAATATTGTAAATGCACAAACAGTAATTTCTCCGCATTGCAAGGTGCAATTCTGAAATTTTTTGCTTTTTCCTGCTCCTCTTAGCATGATAAACAAGATTCAAAGAGAGTGAGATGCCAGCTCCTTTCATTCAGTCAGTAGCTTCAATCATTTCTGGACGTTTTTCAATGGCAAAAATCAATGAATATTGTAAATGCACAAACAGTAATTTCTCCGCATTGCAAGGTGCAATTCTGAATTTTTTTGCTTTTTCCTGCTCCTCTTAGCATGATAAAGAAGATTCAAAGAGAGTGAGATGACAGCTCCTTTCATTCAGTCAGTAGCTTCAAACATTTCTGGTAGATGAATAACATGATGTTTTTCAATGGCAAAAATCAATGAATATTGTAAATGCACAAACAGTAATTTCTCCGCATTGCAAGGTGCAATTCTGAAATTTTTTGCTTTTTCCTGCTCCTCTTAGCATGATAAACAAGATTCAAAGAGAGTGAGATGCCAGCTCCTTTCATTCAGTCAGTAGCTTTAATCATTTCTGGATGTTTTTCAATGGCAAAAATCAATGAATATTGTAAATGCACAAACAGTAATTTCTCCGCATTGCAAGGTGCAATTCTGAAATTTTTTGCTTTTTTTCTGCTCCTCTTAGCATAATAAAGAAGATTCAAAGAGAGTGAAATGCCAGCTCCTTTCATTCAGTCAGTAGCTTCAAACATTTCTGGTATATGAATAACATGATGTTTTTCAATGGCAAAAATCAATGAATATTGTAAATGCACAAACAGTAATTTCTCCGCATTGCAAGGTGCAATTCTGAAATTTTTTGCTTTTTCCTGCTCCTCTTAGCATGATAAAGAAGATTCAAAGAGAGTGAGATGCCAGCTCCTTTCATTCAGTCAGTAGCTTCAATCATTTCTGGACGTTTTTCAATGGCAAAAATCAATGAATATTGTAAATGCACAAACAGTAATTTCTCCGCATTGCAAGGTGCAATTCTGAAATTTTTTGCTTTTTCCTGCTCCTCTTAGCATGATAAACAAGATTCAAAGAGAGTGAGATGCCAGCTCCTTTCATTCAGTCAGTAGCTTCAATCATTTCTGGACGTTTTTCAATGGCAAAAATCAATGAATATTGTAAATGCACAAAGAGTAATTTCTCCGCATTGCAAGGTGCAATTCTGAAATTTTTTGCTTTTTCCTGCTCCTCTTAGCATGATAAAGAAGATTCAAAGAGTGAGATGCCAGCTCCTTTCATTGTCAGTAGCTTCAAACATTTCTGGTATATGAATAACATGATGTTTTTCAATGGCAAAAATCAATGAATATTGTAAATGCACAAACAGTAATTTCTCCGCATTGCAAGGTGCAATTCTGAAATTTTTTGCTTTTTCCTGCTCCTCTTAGCATGATAAACAAGATTCAAAGAGAGTGAGATGCCAGCTCCTTTCATTCAGTCAGTAGCTTCAATCATTTCTGGACGTTTTTCAATGGCAAAAATCAATGAATATTGTAAATGCACAAACAGTAATTTCTCCGCATTGCAAGGTGCAATTCTGAAATTTTTTGCTTTTTCCTGCTCCTCTTAGCATGATAAAGAAGATTCAAAGAGAGTGAGATGACAGCTCCTTTCATTCAGTCAGTAGCTTCAATCATTTCTGGACGTTTTTCAATGGCAAAAATCATTGAATATTGTAAATGCACAAACAGTAATTTCTCCGCATTGCAAGGTGCAATTCTGAAATTTTTTGCTTTTTCCTGCTCCTCTTAGCATGATAAAGAAGATTCAAAGAGAGTGAGATGCCAGCTCCTTTCATTCAGTCAGTAGCTTCAATCATTTCTGGTATATGAATAACATGATGTTTTTCAATGGCAAAAATCAGTGAATATTGTAAATGCACAAACAGTAATTTCTCCGCATTGCAAGGTGCAATTCTGAAATTTTTTGCTTTTTCCTGCTCCTCTTAGCATGATAAACAAGATTCAAAGAGAGTGAGATGCCAGCTCCTTTCATTCAGTCAGTAGCTTCAAACATTTCTGGTATATGAATAACATGATGTTTTTCAATGGCAAAAATCAATGAATATTGTAAATGCACAAACAGTAATTTCTCCGCATTGCAAGGTGCAATTCTGAAATTTTTTGCTTTTTCCTGCTCCTCTTAGCATGATAAAGAAGATTCAAAGAGAGTGAGATGCCAGCTCCTTTCATTCAGTCAGTAGCTTCAATCATTTCTGGACGTTTTTCAATGGCAAAAATCAATGAATATTGTAAATGCACAAACAGTAATTTCTCCGCATTGCAAGGTGCAATTCTGAAATTTTTTGCTTCTTCCTGCTCCTCTTAGCATGATAAAGAAGATTCAAAGAGTGAGATGCCAGCTCCTTTCATTGTCAGTAGCTTCAAACATTTCTGGTATATGAATAACATGATGTTTTTCAATGGCAAAAATCAATGAATATTGTAAATGCACAAACAGTAATTTCTCCGCATTGCAAGGTGCAATTCTGAAATTTTTTGCTTTTTCCTGCTCCTCTTAGCATGATAAAGAAGATTCAAAGAGAGTGAGATGCCAGCTCCTTTCATTCAGTCAGTAGCTTCAATCATTTCTGGACGTTTTTCAATGGCAAAAATCAATGAATATTGTAAATGCACAAACAGTAATTTCTCCGCATTGCAAGGTGCAATTCTGAAATTTTTTGCTTTTTTCTGCTCCTCTTAGCAAGATAAACAAGATTCAAAGAGAGTGAGATGCCAGCTCCTTTCATTCAGTCAGTAGCTTCAATCATTTCTGGACGTTTTTCAATGGCAAAAATCAATGAATATTGTAAATGCACAAACAGTAATTTCTCCGCATTGCAAGGTGCAATTCTGAAATTTTTTGCTTTTTCCTGCTCCTCTTAGCATGATAAAGAAGATTCAAAGAGAGTGAGATGCCAGCTCCTTTCATTCAGTCAGTAGCTTCAATCATTTCTGGACGTTTTTCAATGGCAAAAATCAATGAATATTGTAAATGCACAAACAGTAATTTCTCCGCATTGCAAGGTGCAATTCTGAAATTTTTTGCTTTTTCCTGCTCCTCTTAGCATGATAAAGAAGATTCAAAAAGAGTGAGATGCCAGCTCCTTTCATTCAGTCAGTAGCTTCAAACATTTCTGGTATATGAATAACATGATGTTTTTCAATGGCAAAAATCAATGAATATTGTAAATGCACAAACAGTAATTTCTCCGCATTGCAAGGTGCAATTCTGAAATTTTTTGCTTTTTCCTGCTCCTCTTAGCATGATAAAGAAGATTCAAAGAGAGTGAGATGCCAGCTCCTTTCATTCAGTCAGTAGCTTCAATCATTTCTGGACGTTTTTCAATGGCAAAAATCATTGAATATTGTAAATGCACAAACAGTAATTTCTCCGCATTGCAAGGTGCAATTCTGAAATTTTTTGCTTTTTCCTGCTCCTCTTAGCATGATAAAGAAGATTCAAAGAGAGTGAGATGCCAGCTCCTTTCATTCAGTCAGTAGCTTCAATCATTTCTGGTATATGAATAACATGATGTTTTTCAATGGCAAAAATCAATGAATATTGTAAATGCACAAACAGTAATTTCTCCGCATTGCAAGGTGCAATTCTGAAATTTTTTGCTTTTTCCTGCTCCTCTTAGCATGATAAAGAAGATTCAAAGAGAGTGAGATGCCAGCTCCTTTCATTCAGTCAGTAGCTTCAATCATTTCTGGACGTTTTTCAATGGCAAAAATCAATGAATATTGTAAATGCACAAACAGTAATTTCTCCGCATTGCAAGGTGCAATTCTGAAATTCTTTGCTTTTTCCTGCTCCTCTTAGCATGATAAAGAAGATTCAAAGAGAGTGAGATGCCAGCTCCTTTCATTCAGTCAGTAGCTTCAATCATTTCTGGACGTTTTTCAATGGCAAAAATCAATGAATATTGTAAATGCACAAACAGTAATTTCTCCGCATTGCAAGGTGCAATTCTGAAATTTTTTGCTTTTTCCTGCTCCTCTTAGCATGATAAAGAAGATTCAAAGAGAGTGAGATGCCAGCTCCTTTCATTCAGTCAGTAGCTTCAAACATTTCTGGTATATGAATAACATGATGTTTTTCAATGGCAAAAATCAATGAATATTGTAAATGCACAAACAGTAATTTCTCCGCATTGCAAGGTGCAATTCTGAAATTTTTTGCTTTTTCCTGCTCCTCTTAGCATGATAAAGAAGATTCAAAGAGAGTGAGATGCCAGCTCCTTTCATTCAGTCAGTAGCTTCAAACATTTCTGGTATATGAATAACATGATGTTTTTCAATGGCAAAAATCAATGAATATTGTAAATGCACAAACAGTAATTTCTCCGCATTGCAAGGTGCAATTCTGAAATTTTTTGCTTTTTCCTGCTCCTCTTAGCATGATAAAGAAGATTCAAAGAGAGTGAGATGCCAGCTCCTTTCATTCAGTCAGTAGCTTCAATCATTTCTGGACGTTTTTCAATGGCAAAAATCAATGAATATTGTAAATGCACAAACAGTAATTTCTCCGCATTGCAAGGTGCAATTCTGAAATTTTTTGCTTTTTCCTGCTCCTCTTAGCATGATAAACAAGATTCAAAGAGAGTGAGATGCCAGCTCCTTTCATTCAGTCAGTAGCTTCAATCATTTCTGGACGTTTTTCAATGGCAAAAATCAATGAATATTGTAAATGCACAAAGAGTAATTTCTCCGCATTGCAAGGTGCAATTCTGAAATTTTTTGCTTTTTCCTGCTCCTCTTAGCATGATAAAGAAGATTCAAAGAGTGAGATGCCAGCTCCTTTCATTGTCAGTAGCTTCAAACATTTCTGGTATATGAATAACATGATGTTTTTCAATGGCAAAAATCAATGAATATTGTAAATGCACAAACAGTAATTTCTCCGCATTGCATGGTGCAATTCTGAAATTTTTTGCTTTTTCCTGCTCCTCTTAGCATGATAAACAAGATTCAAAGAGAGTGAGATGCCAGCTCCTTTCATTCAGTCAGTAGCTTCAATCATTTCTGGACGTTTTTCAATGACAAAAATCAATGAATATTGTAAATGCACAAACAGTAATTTCTCCGCATTGCAAGGTGCAATTCTGAATTTTTTTGCTTTTTCCTGCTCCTCTTAGCATGATAAAGAAGATTCAAAGAGAGTGAGATGCCAGCTCCTTTCATTCAGTCAGTAGCTTCAAACATTTCTGGTATATGAATAACATGATGTTTTTCAATGGCAAAAATCAATGAATATTGTAAATGCACAAACAGTAATTTCTCCGCATTGCAAGGTGCAATTCTGAAATTTTTTGCTTTTTCCTGCTCCTCTTAGCATGATAAACAAGATTCAAAGAGAGTGAGATGCCAGCTCCTTTCATTCAGTCAGTAGCTTTAATCATTTCTGGATGTTTTTCAATGGCAAAAATCAATGAATATTGTAAATGCACAAACAGTAATTTCTCCGCATTGCAAGGTGCAATTCTGAAATTTTTTGCTTTTTTCTGCTCCTCTTAGCATAATAAAGAAGATTCAAAGAGAGTGAAATGCCAGCTCCTTTCATTCAGTCAGTAGCTTCAAACATTTCTGGTATATGAATAACATGATGTTTTTCAATGGCAAAAGTCAATGAATATTGTAAATGCACAAACAGTAATTTCTCCGCATTGCAAGGTGCAATTCTGAAATTTTTTGCTTTTTCCTGCTCCTCTTAGCATGATAAAGAAGATTCAAAGAGAGTGAGATGCCAGCTCCTTTCATTCAGTCAGTAGCTTCAATCATTTCTGGACGTTTTTCAATGGCAAAAATCAATGAATATTGTAAATGCACAAACAGTAATTTCTCCGCATTGCAAGGTGCAATTCTGAAATTTTTTGCTTCTTCCTGCTCCTCTTAGCATGATAAAGAAGATTCAAAGAGTGAGATGCCAGCTCCTTTCATTGTCAGTAGCTTCAAACATTTCTGGTATATGAATAACATGATGTTTTTCAATGGCAAAAATCAATGAATATTGTAAATGCACAAACAGTAATTTCTCCGCATTGCAAGGTGCAATTCTGAAATTTTTTGCTTTTTCCTGCTCCTCTTAGCATGATAAAGAAGATTCAAAGAGAGTGAGATGCCAGCTCCTTTCATTCAGTCATTAGCTTCAATCATTTCTGGACGTTTTTCAATGGCAAAAATCAATGAATATTGTAAATGCACAAACAGTAATTTCTCCGCATTGCAAGGTGCAATTCTGAAATTTTTTGCTTTTTTCTGCTCCTCTTAGCAAGATAAACAAGATTCAAAGAGAGTGAGATGCCAGCTCCTTTCATTCAGTCAGTAGCTTCAATCATTTCTGGACGTTTTTCAATGGCAAAAATCAATGAATATTGTAAATGCACAAACAGTAATTTCTCCGCATTGCAAGGTGCAATTCTGAAATTTTTTGCTTTTTCCTGCTCCTCTTAGCATGATAAAGAAGATTCAAAGAGAGTGAGATGCCAGCTCCTTTCATTCAGTCAGTAGCTTCAATCATTTCTGGACGTTTTTCAATGGCAAAAATCAATGAATATTGTAAATGCACAAACAGTAATTTCTCCGCATTGCAAGGTGCAATTCTGAAATTTTTTGCTTTTTCCTGCTCCTCTTAGCATGATAAAGAAGATTCAAAAAGAGTGAGATGCCAGCTCCTTTCATTCAGTCAGTAGCTTCAAACATTTCTGGTATATGAATAACATGATGTTTTTCAATGGCAAAAATCAATGAATATTGTAAATGCACAAACAGTAATTTCTCCGCATTGCAAGGTGCAATTCTGAAATTTTTTGCTTTTTCCTGCTCCTCTTAGCATGATAAAGAAGATTCAAAGAGAGTGAGATGCCAGCTCCTTTCATTCAGTCAGTAGCTTCAATCATTTCTGGACGTTTTTCAATGGCAAAAATCAATGAATATTGTAAATGCACAAACAGTAATTTCTCCGCATTGCAAGGTGCAATTCTGAAATTTTTTGCTTTTTCCTGCTCCTCTTAGCATGATAAAGAAGATTCAAAGAGAGTGAGATGCCAGCTCCTTTCATTCAGTCAGTAGCTTCAATCATTTCTGGTATATGAATAACATGATGTTTTTCAATGGCAAAAATCAATGAATATTGTAAATGCACAAACAGTAATTTCTCCGCATTGCAAGGTGCAATTCTGAAATTTTTTGCTTTTTCCTGCTCCTCTTAGCATGATAAAGAAGATTCAAAGAGAGTGAGATGCCAGCTCCTTTCATTCAGTCAGTAGCTTCAATCATTTCTGGACGTTTTTCAATGGCAAAAATCAATGAATATTGTAAATGCACAAACAGTAATTTCTCCGCATTGCAAGGTGCAATTCTGAAATTCTTTGCTTTTTCCTGCTCCTCTTAGCATGATAAAGAAGATTCAAAGAGAGTGAGATGCCAGCTCCTTTCATTCAGTCAGTAGCTTCAATCATTTCTGGACGTTTTTCAATGGCAAAAATCAATGAATATTGTAAATGCACAAACAGTAATTTCTCCGCATTGCAAGGTGCAATTCTGAAATTTTTTGCTTTTTCCTGCTCCTCTTAGCATGATAAAGAAGATTCAAAGAGAGTGAGATGCCAGCTCCTTTCATTCAGTCAGTAGCTTCAAACATTTCTGGTATATGAATAACATGATGTTTTTCAATGGCAAAAATCAATGAATATTGTAAATGCACAAACAGTAATTTCTCCGCATTGCAAGGTGCAATTCTGAAATTTTTTGCTTTTTCCTGCTCCTCTTAGCATGATAAAGAAGATTCAAAGAGAGTGAGATGCCAGCTCCTTTCATTCAGTCAGTAGCTTCAAACATTTCTGGTATATGAATAACATGATGTTTTTCAATGGCAAAAATCAATGAATATTGTAAATGCACAAACAGTAATTTCTCCGCATTGCAAGGTGCAATTCTGAAATTTTTTGCTTTTTCCTGCTCCTCTTAGCATGATAAAGAAGATTCAAAGAGAGTGAGATGCCAGCTCCTTTCATTCAGTCAGTAGCTTCAATCATTTCTGGACGTTTTTCAATGGCAAAAATCAATGAATATTGTAAATGCACAAACAGTAATTTCTCCGCATTGGAAGGTGCAATTCTGAAATTTTTTGCTTTTTCCTGCTCCTCTTAGCATGATAAACAAGATTCAAAGAGAGTGAGATGCCAGCTCCTTTCATTCAGTCAGTAGCTTCAATCATTTCTGGACGTTTTTCAATGGCAAAAATCAATGAATATTGTAAATGCACAAAGAGTAATTTCTCCGCATTGCAAGGTGCAATTCTGAAATTTTTTGCTTTTTCCTGCTCCTCTTAGCATGATAAAGAAGATTCAAAGAGTGAGATGCCAGCTCCTTTCATTGTCAGTAGCTTCAAACATTTCTGGTATATGAATAACATGATGTTTTTCAATGGCAAAAATCAATGAATATTGTAAATGCACAAACAGTAATTTCTCCGCATTGCAAGGTGCAATTCTGAAATTTTTTGCTTTTTCCTGCTCCTCTTAGCATGATAAACAAGATTCAAAGAGAGTGAGATGCCAGCTCCTTTCATTCAGTCAGTAGCTTCAATCATTTCTGGACGTTTTTCAATGACAAAAATCAATGAATATTGTAAATGCACAAACAGTAATTTCTCCGCATTGCAAGGTGCAATTCTGAATTTTTTTGCTTTTTCCTGCTCCTCTTAGCATGATAAAGAAGATTCAAAGAGAGTGAGATGCCAGCTCCTTTCATTCAGTCAGTAGCTTCAAACATTTCTGGTATATGAATAACATGATGTTTTTCAATGGCAAAAATCAATGAATATTGTAAATGCACAAACAGTAATTTCTCCGCATTGCAAGGTGCAATTCTGAAATTTTTTGCTTTTTCCTGCTCCTCTTAGCATGATAAACAAGATTCAAAGAGAGTGAGATGCCAGCTCCTTTCATTCAGTCAGTAGCTTTAATCATTTCTGGATGTTTTTCAATGGCAAAAATCAATGAATATTGTAAATGCACAAACAGCAATTTCTCCGCATTGCAAGGTGCAATTCTGAAATTTTTTGCTTTTTTCTGCTCCTCTTAGCATAATAAAGAAGATTCAAAGAGAGTGAAATGCCAGCTCCTTTCATTCAGTCAGTAGCTTCAAACATTTCTGGTATATGAATAACATGATGTTTTTCAATGGCAAAAATCAATGAATATTGTAAATGCACAAACAGCAATTTCTCCGCATTGCAAGGTGCAATTCTGAAATTTTTTGCTTTTTCCTGCTCCTCTTAGCATGATAAAGAAGATTCAAAAAGAGTGAGATGCCAGCTCCTTTCATTCAGTCAGTAGCTTCAAACATTTCTGGTATATGAATAACATGATGTTTTTCAATGGCAAAAATCAATGAATATTGTAAATGCACAAACAGTAATTTCTCCGCATTGCAAGGTGCAATTCTGAAATTTTTTGCTTTTTCCTGCTCCTCTTAGCATGATAAAGAAGATTCAAAGAGAGTGAGATGCCAGCTCCTTTCATTCAGTCAGTAGCTTCAATCATTTCTGGACGTTTTTCAATGGCAAAAATCATTGAATATTGTAAATGCACAAACAGTAATTTCTCCGCATTGCAAGGTGCAATTCTGAAATTTTTTGCTTTTTCCTGCTCCTCTTAGCATGATAAAGAAGATTCAAAGAGAGTGAGATGCCAGCTCCTTTCATTCAGTCAGTAGCTTCAATCATTTCTGGTATATGAATAACATGATGTTTTTCAATGGCAAAAATCAATGAATATTGTAAATGCACAAACAGTAATTTCTCCGCATTGCAAGGTGCAATTCTGAAATTTTTTGCTTTTTCCTGCTCCTCTTAGCATGATAAAGAAGATTCAAAGAGAGTGAGATGCCAGCTCCTTTCATTCAGTCAGTAGCTTCAATCATTTCTGGACGTTTTTCAATGGCAAAAATCAATGAATATTGTAAATGCACAAACAGTAATTTCTCCGCATTGCAAGGTGCAATTCTGAAATTCTTTGCTTTTTCCTGCTCCTCTTAGCATGATAAAGAAGATTCAAAGAGAGTGAGATGCCAGCTCCTTTCATTCAGTCAGTAGCTTCAATCATTTCTGGACGTTTTTCAATGGCAAAAATCATTGAATATTGTAAATGCACAAACAGTAATTTCTCCGCATTGCAAGGTGCAATTCTGAAATTTTTTGCTTTTTCCTGCTCCTCTTAGCATGATAAAGAAGATTCAAAGAGAGTGAGATGCCAGCTCCTTTCATTCAGTCAGTAGCTTCAATCATTTCTGGTATATGAATAACATGATGTTTTTCAATGGCAAAAATCAATGAATATTGTAAATGCACAAACAGTAATTTCTCCGCATTGCAAGGTGCAATTCTGAAATTTTTTGCTTTTTCCTGCTCCTCTTAGCATGATAAAGAAGATTCAAAGAGAGTGAGATGCCAGCTCCTTTCATTCAGTCAGTAGCTTCAATCATTTCTGGACGTTTTTCAATGGCAAAAATCAATGAATATTGTAAATGCACAAACAGTAATTTCTCCGCATTGCAAGGTGCAATTCTGAAATTCTTTGCTTTTTCCTGCTCCTCTTAGCATGATAAAGAAGATTCAAAGAGAGTGAGATGCCAGCTCCTTTCATTCAGTCAGTAGCTTCAATCATTTCTGGACGTTTTTCAATGGCAAAAATCAATGAATATTGTAAATGCACAAACAGTAATTTCTCCGCATTGCAAGGTGCAATTCTGAAATTTTTTGCTTTTTCCTGCTCCTCTTAGCATGATAAAGAATATTCAAAGAGAGTGAGATGCCAGCTCCTTTCATTCAGTCAGTAGCTTCAAACATTTCTGGTATATGAATAACATGATGTTTTTCAATGGCAAAAATCAATGAATATTGTAAATGCACAAACAGTAATTTCTCCGCATTGCAAGGTGCAATTCTGAAATTTTTTGCTTTTTCCTGCTCCTCTTAGCATGATAAAGAAGATTCAAAGAGAGTGAGATGCCAGCTCCTTTCATTCAGTCAGTAGCTTCAAACATTTCTGGTATATGAATAACATGATGTTTTTCAATGGCAAAAATCAATGAATATTGTAAATGCACAAACAGTAATTTCTCCGCATTGCAAGGTGCAATTCTGAAATTTTTTGCTTTTTCCTGCTCCTCTTAGCATGATAAAGAAGATTCAAAGAGAGTGAGATGCCAGCTCCTTTCATTCAGTCAGTAGCTTCAATCATTTCTGGACGTTTTTCAATGGCAAAAATCAATGAATATTGTAAATGCACAAACAGTAATTTCTCCGCATTGGAAGGTGCAATTCTGAAATTTTTTGCTTTTTCCTGCTCCTCTTAGCATGATAAACAAGATTCAAAGAGAGTGAGATGCCAGCTCCTTTCATTCAGTCAGTAGCTTCAATCATTTCTGGACGTTTTTCAATGGCAAAAATCAATGAATATTGTAAATGCACAAAGAGTAATTTCTCCGCATTGCAAGGTGCAATTCTGAAATTTTTTGCTTTTTCCTGCTCCTCTTAGCATGATAAAGAAGATTCAAAGAGTGAGATGCCAGCTCCTTTCATTGTCAGTAGCTTCAAACATTTCTGGTATATGAATAACATGATGTTTTTCAATGGCAAAAATCAATGAATATTGTAAATGCACAAACAGTAATTTCTCCGCATTGCAAGGTGCAATTCTGAAATTTTTTGCTTTTTCCTGCTCCTCTTAGCATGATAAACAAGATTCAAAGAGAGTGAGATGCCAGCTCCTTTCATTCAGTCAGTAGCTTCAATCATTTCTGGACGTTTTTCAATGACAAAAATCAATGAATATTGTAAATGCACAAACAGTAATTTCTCCGCATTGCAAGGTGCAATTCTGAATTTTTTTGCTTTTTCCTGCTCCTCTTAGCATGATAAAGAAGATTCAAAGAGAGTGAGATGCCAGCTCCTTTCATTCAGTCAGTAGCTTCAAACATTTCTGGTATATGAATAACATGATGTTTTTCAATGGCAAAAATCAATGAATATTGTAAATGCACAAACAGTAATTTCTCCGCATTGCAAGGTGCAATTCTGAAATTTTTTGCTTTTTCCTGCTCCTCTTAGCATGATAAACAAGATTCAAAGAGAGTGAGATGCCAGCTCCTTTCATTCAGTCAGTAGCTTTAATCATTTCTGGATGTTTTTCAATGGCAAAAATCAATGAATATTGTAAATGCACAAACAGCAATTTCTCCGCATTGCAAGGTGCAATTCTGAAATTTTTTGCTTTTTTCTGCTCCTCTTAGCATAATAAAGAAGATTCAAAGAGAGTGAAATGCCAGCTCCTTTCATTCAGTCAGTAGCTTCAAACATTTCTGGTATATGAATAACATGATGTTTTTCAATGGCAAAAATCAATGAATATTGTAAATGCACAAACAGTAATTTCTCCGCATTGCAAGGTGCAATTCTGAAATTTTTTGCTTTTTCCTGCTCCTCTTAGCATGATAAAGAAGATTCAAAGAGAGTGAGATGCCAGCTCCTTTCATTCAGTCAGTAGCTTCAATCATTTCTGGATGTTTTTCAATGGCAAAAATCAATGAATATTGTAAATGCACAAACAGTAATTTCTCCGCATTGCAAGGTGCAATTCTGAAATTTTTTGCTTTTTCCTGCTCCTCTTAGCATGATAAAGAAGATTCAAAGAGAGTGAGATGCCAGCTCCTTTCATTCAGTCAGTAGCTTCAATCATTTCTGGACGTTTTTCAATGGCAAAAATCAATGAATATTGTAAATGCACAAACAGTAATTTCTCCGCATTGCAAGGTGCAATTCTGAAATTTTTTGCTTCTTCCTGCTCCTCTTAGCATGATAAAGAAGATTCAAAGAGTGAGATGCCAGCTCCTTTCATTGTCAGTAGCTTCAAACATTTCTGGTATATGAATAACATGATGTTTTTCAATGGCAAAAATCAATGAATATTGTAAATGCACAAACAGTAATTTCTCCGCATTGCAAGGTGCAATTCTGAAATTTTTTGCTTTTTCCTGCTCCTCTTAGCATGATAAAGAAGATTCAAAGAGAGTGAGATGCCAGCTCCTTTCATTCAGTCAGTAGCTTCAATCATTTCTGGACGTTTTTCAATGGCAAAAATCAATGAATATTGTAAATGCACAAACAGTAATTTCTCCGCATTGCAAGGTGCAATTCTGAAATTTTTTGCTTTTTTCTGCTCCTCTTAGCAAGATAAACAAGATTCAAAGAGAGTGAGATGCCAGCTCCTTTCATTCAGTCAGTAGCTTCAATCATTTCTGGACGTTTTTCAATGGCAAAAATCAATGAATATTGTAAATGCACAAACAGTAATTTCTCCGCATTGCAAGGTGCAATTCTGAAATTTTTTGCTTTTTCCTGCTCCTCTTAGCATGATAAAGAAGATTCAAAGAGAGTGAGATGCCAGCTCCTTTCATTCAGTCAGTAGCTTCAATCATTTCTGGACGTTTTTCAATGGCAAAAATCAATGAATATTGTAAATGCACAAACAGTAATTTCTCCGCATTGCAAGGTGCAATTCTGAAATTTTTTGCTTTTTCCTGCTCCTCTTAGCATGATAAAGAAGATTCAAAAAGAGTGAGATGCCAGCTCCTTTCATTCAGTCAGTAGCTTCAAACATTTCTGGTATATGAATAACATGATGTTTTTCAATGGCAAAAATCAATGAATATTGTAAATGCACAAACAGTAATTTCTCCGCATTGCAAGGTGCAATTCTGAAATTTTTTGCTTTTTCCTGCTCCTCTTAGCATGATAAAGAAGATTCAAAGAGAGTGAGATGCCAGCTCCTTTCATTCAGTCAGTAGCTTCAATCATTTCTGGACGTTTTTCGATGGCAAAAATCATTGAATATTGTAAATGCACAAACAGTAATTTCTCCGCATTGCAAGGTGCAATTCTGAAATTTTTTGCTTTTTCCTGCTCCTCTTAGCATGATAAAGAAGATTCAAAGAGAGTGAGATGCCAGCTCCTTTCATTCAGTCAGTAGCTTCAATCATTTCTGGTATATGAATAACATGATGTTTTTCAATGGCAAAAATCAATGAATATTGTAAATGCACAAACAGTAATTTCTCCGCATTGCAAGGTGCAATTCTGAAATTTTTTGCTTTTTCCTGCTCCTCTTAGCATGATAAAGAAGATTCAAAGAGAGTGAGATGCCAGCTCCTTTCATTCAGTCAGTAGCTTCAATCATTTCTGGACGTTTTTCAATGGCAAAAATCAATGAATATTGTAAATGCACAAACAGTAATTTCTCCGCATTGCAAGGTGCAATTCTGAAATTCTTTGCTTTTTCCTGCTCCTCTTAGCATGATAAAGAAGATTCAAAGAGAGTGAGATGCCAGCTCCTTTCATTCAGTCAGTAGCTTCAATCATTTCTGGACGTTTTTCAATGGCAAAAATCAATGAATATTGTAAATGCACAAACAGTAATTTCTCCGCATTGCAAGGTGCAATTCTGAAATTTTTTGCTTTTTCCTGCTCCTCTTAGCATGATAAAGAAGATTCAAAGAGAGTGAGATGCCAGCTCCTTTCATTCAGTCAGTAGCTTCAAACATTTCTGGTATATGAATAACATGATGTTTTTCAATGGCAAAAATCAATGAATATTGTAAATGCACAAACAGTAATTTCTCCGCATTGCAAGGTGCAATTCTGAAATTTTTTGCTTTTTCCTGCTCCTCTTAGCATGATAAAGAAGATTCAAAGAGAGTGAGATGCCAGCTCCTTTCATTCAGTCAGTAGCTTCAAACATTTCTGGTATATGAATAACATGATGTTTTTCAATGGCAAAAATCAATGAATATTGTAAATGCACAAACAGTAATTTCTCCGCATTGCAAGGTGCAATTCTGAAATTTTTTGCTTTTTCCTGCTCCTCTTAGCATGATAAAGAAGATTCAAAGAGAGTGAGATGCCAGCTCCTTTCATTCAGTCAGTAGCTTCAATCATTTCTGGACGTTTTTCAATGGCAAAAATCAATGAATATTGTAAATGCACAAACAGTAATTTCTCCGCATTGCAAGGTGCAATTCTGAAATTTTTTGCTTTTTCCTGCTCCTCTTAGCATGATAAACAAGATTCAAAGAGAGTGAGATGCCAGCTCCTTTCATTCAGTCAGTAGCTTCAAACATTTCTGGTATATGAATAACATGATGTTTTTCAATGGCAAAAATCAATGAATATTGTAAATGCACAAACAGTAATTTCTCCGCATTGCAAGGTGCAATTCTGAAATTTTTTGCTTTTTCCTGCTCCTCTAAGCATGATAAAGAAGATTCAAAGAGAGTGAGATGCCAGCTCCTTTCATTCAGTCAGTAGCTTCAATCATTTCTGGACGTTTTTCAATGGCAAAAATCAATGAATATTGTAAATGCACAAACAGTAATTTCTCCGCATTGCAAGGTGCAATTCTGAAATTTTTTGCTTTTTCCTGCTCCTCTTAGCATGATAAAGAAGATTCAAAGAGAGTGAGATGCCAGCTCCTTTCATTCAGTCAGTAGCTTCAAACATTTCTGGTATATGAATAACATGATGTTTTTCAATGGCAAAAATCAATGAATATTGTAAATGCACAAACAGTAATTTCTCCGCATTGCAAGGTGCAATTCTGAAATTTTTTGCTTTTTCCTGCTCCTCTTAGCATGATAAAGAAGATTCAAAGAGAGTGAGATGCCAGCTCCTTTCATTCAGTCAGTAGCTTCAATCATTTCTGGACGTTTTTCAATGGCAAAAATCAATGAATATTGTAAATGCACAAACAGTAATTTCTCCGCATTGCAAGGTGCAAGTCTGAATTTTTTTGCTTTTTCCTGCTCCTCTTAGCATGATAAAGAAGATTCAAAGAGAGTGAGATGCCAGCTCCTTTCATTCAGTCAGTAGCTTCAAACATTTCTGGTATATGAATAACATGATGTTTTTCAATGGCAAAAATCAATGAATATTGTAAATGCACAAACAGTAATTTCTCCGCATTGCAAGGTGCAATTCTGAAATTTTTTGCTTTTTCCTGCTCCTCTTAGCATGATAAACAAGATTCAAAGAGAGTGAGATGCCAGCTCCTTTCATTCAGTCAGTAGCTTTAATCATTTCTGGATGTTTTTCAATGGCAAAAATCAATGAATATTGTAAATGCACAAACAGTAATTTCTCCGCATTGCAAGGTGCAATTCTGAAATTTTTTGCTTTTTTCTGCTCCTCTTAGCATAATAAAGAAGATTCAAAGAGAGTGAGATGCCAGCTCCTTTCATTCAGTCAGTAGCTTCAAACATTTCTGGTATATGAATAACATGATGTTTTTCAATGGCAAAAATCAATGAATATTGTAAATGCACAAACAGTAATTTCTCCGCATTGCAAGGTGCAATTCTGAAATTTTTTGCTTTTTCCTGCTCCTCTTAGCATGATAAAGAAGATTCAAAGAGAGTGAGATGCCAGCTCCTTTCATTCAGTCAGTAGCTTCAATCATTTCTGGACGTTTTTCAATGGCAAAAATCAATGAATATTGTAAATGCACAAACAGTAATTTCTCCGCATTGCAAGGTGCAATTCTGAAATTTTTTGCTTTTTCCTGCTCCTCTTAGCATGATAAACAAGATTCAAAGAGAGTGAGATGCCAGCTCCTTTCATTCAGTCAGTAGCTTCAATCATTTCTGGATGTTTTTCAATGGCAAAAATCAATGAATATTGTAAATGCACAAACAGTAATTTCTCCGCATTGCAAGGTGCAATTCTGAAATTTTTTGCTTTTTCCTGCTCCTCTTAGCATGATAAAGAAGATTCAAAGAGAGTGAGATGCCAGCTCCTTTCATTCAGTCAGTAGCTTCAATCATTTCTGGACGTTTTTCAATGGCAAAAATCAATGAATATTGTAAATGCACAAACAGTAATTTCTCCGCATTGCAAGGTGCAATTCTGAAATTTTTTGCTTCTTCCTGCTCCTCTTAGCATGATAAAGAAGATTCAAAGAGTGAGATGCCAGCTCCTTTCATTGTCAGTAGCTTCAAACATTTCTGGTATATGAATAACATGATGTTTTTCAATGGCAAAAATCAATGAATATTGTAAATGCACAAACAGTAATTTCTCCGCATTGCAAGGTGCAATTCTGAAATTTTTTGCTTTTTCCTGCTCCTCTTAGCATGATAAAGAAGATTCAAAGAGAGTGAGATGCCAGCTCCTTTCATTCAGTCAGTAGCTTCAATCATTTCTGGACGTTTTTCAATGGCAAAAATCAATGAATATTGTAAATGCACAAACAGTAATTTCTCCGCATTGCAAGGTGCAATTCTGAAATTTTTTGCTTTTTTCTGCTCCTCTTAGCAAGATAAACAAGATTCAAAGAGAGTGAGATGCCAGCTCCTTTCATTCAGTCAGTAGCTTCAATCATTTCTGGACGTTTTTCAATGGCAAAAATCAATGAATATTGTAAATGCACAAACAGTAATTTCTCCGCATTGCAAGGTGCAATTCTGAAATTTTTTGCTTTTTCCTGCTCCTCTTAGCATGATAAAGAAGATTCAAAGAGAGTGAGATGCCAGCTCCTTTCATTCAGTCAGTAGCTTCAATCATTTCTGGACGTTTTTCAATGGCAAAAATCAATGAATATTGTAAATGCACAAACAGTAATTTCTCCGCATTGCAAGGTGCAATTCTGAAATTTTTTGCTTTTTCCTGCTCCTCTTAGCATGATAAAGAAGATTCAAAAAGAGTGAGATGCCAGCTCCTTTCATTCAGTCAGTAGCTTCAAACATTTCTGGTATATGAATAACATGATGTTTTTCAATGGCAAAAATCAATGAATATTGTAAATGCACAAACAGTAATTTCTCCGCATTGCAAGGTGCAATTCTGAAATTTTTTGCTTTTTCCTGCTCCTCTTAGCATGATAAAGAAGATTCAAAGAGAGTGAGATGCCAGCTCCTTTCATTCAGTCAGTAGCTTCAATCATTTCTGGACGTTTTTCAATGGCAAAAATCATTGAATATTGTAAATGCACAAACAGTAATTTCTCCGCATTGCAAGGTGCAATTCTGAAATTTTTTGCTTTTTCCTGCTCCTCTTAGCATGATAAAGAAGATTCAAAGAGAGTGAGATGCCAGCTCCTTTCATTCAGTCAGTAGCTTCAATCATTTCTGGTATATGAATAACATGATGTTTTTCAATGGCAAAAATCAATGAATATTGTAAATGCACAAACAGTAATTTCTCCGCATTGCAAGGTGCAATTCTGAAATTTTTTGCTTTTTCCTGCTCCTCTTAGCATGATAAAGAAGATTCAAAGAGAGTGAGATGCCAGCTCCTTTCATTCAGTCAGTAGCTTCAATCATTTCTGGACGTTTTTCAATGGCAAAAATCAATGAATATTGTAAATGCACAAACAGTAATTTCTCCGCATTGCAAGGTGCAATTCTGAAATTCTTTGCTTTTTCCTGCTCCTCTTAGCATGATAAAGAAGATTCAAAGAGAGTGAGATGCCAGCTCCTTTCATTCAGTCAGTAGCTTCAATCATTTCTGGACGTTTTTCAATGGCAAAAATCAATGAATATTGTAAATGCACAAACAGTAATTTCTCCGCATTGCAAGGTGCAATTCTGAAATTTTTTGCTTTTTCCTGCTCCTCTTAGCATGATAAAGAAGATTCAAAGAGAGTGAGATGCCAGCTCCTTTCATTCAGTCAGTAGCTTCAAACATTTCTGGTATATGAATAACATGATGTTTTTCAATGGCAAAAATCAATGAATATTGTAAATGCACAAACAGTAATTTCTCCGCATTGCAAGGTGCAATTCTGAAATTTTTTGCTTTTTCCTGCTCCTCTTAGCATGATAAAGAAGATTCAAAGAGAGTGAGATGCCAGCTCCTTTCATTCAGTCAGTAGCTTCAAACATTTCTGGTATATGAATAACATGATGTTTTTCAATGGCAAAAATCAATGAATATTGTAAATGCACAAACAGTAATTTCTCCGCATTGCAAGGTGCAATTCTGAAATTTTTTGCTTTTTCCTGCTCCTCTTAGCATGATAAAGAAGATTCAAAGAGAGTGAGATGCCAGCTCCTTTCATTCAGTCAGTAGCTTCAATCATTTCTGGACGTTTTTCAATGGCAAAAATCAATGAATATTGTAAATGCACAAACAGTAATTTCTCCGCATTGCAAGGTGCAATTCTGAAATTTTTTGCTTTTTCCTGCTCCTCTTAGCATGATAAACAAGATTCAAAGAGAGTGAGATGCCAGCTCCTTTCATTCAGTCAGTAGCTTCAATCATTTCTGGACGTTTTTCAATGGCAAAAATCAATGAATATTGTAAATGCACAAAGAGTAATTTCTCCGCATTGCAAGGTGCAATTCTGAAATTTTTTGCTTTTTCCTGCTCATCTTAGCATGATAAAGAAGATTCAAAGAGTGAGATGCCAGCTCCTTTCATTGTCAGTAGCTTCAAACATTTCTGGTATATGAATAACATGATGTTTTTCAATGGCAAAAATCAATGAATATTGTAAATGCACAAACAGTAATTTCTCCGCATTGCAAGGTGCAATTCTGAAATTTTTTGCTTTTTCCTGCTCCTCTTAGCATGATAAACAAGATTCAAAGAGAGTGAGATGCCAGCTCCTTTCATTCAGTCAGTAGCTTCAATCATTTCTGGACGTTTTTCAATGGCAAAAATCAATGAATATTGTAAATGCACAAACAGTAATTTCTCCGCATTGCAAGGTGCAATTCTGAATTTTTTTGCTTTTTCCTGCTCCTCTTAGCATGATAAAGAAGATTCAAAGAGAGTGAGATGACAGCTCCTTTCATTCAGTCAGTAGCTTCAAACATTTCTGGTAGATGAATAACATGATGTTTTTCAATGGCAAAAATCAATGAATATTGTAAATGCACAAACAGTAATTTCTCCGCATTGCAAGGTGCAATTCTGAAATTTTTTGCTTTTTCCTGCTCCTCTTAGCATGATAAACAAGATTCAAAGAGAGTGAGATGCCAGCTCCTTTCATTCAGTCAGTAGCTTTAATCATTTCTGGATGTTTTTCAATGGCAAAAATCAATGAATATTGTAAATGCACAAACAGTAATTTCTCCGCATTGCAAGGTGCAATTCTGAAATTTTTTGCTTTTTTTCTGCTCCTCTTAGCATAATAAAGAAGATTCAAAGAGAGTGAAATGCCAGCTCCTTTCATTCAGTCAGTAGCTTCAAACATTTCTGGTATATGAATAACATGATGTTTTTCAATGGCAAAAATCAATGAATATTGTAAATGCACAAACAGTAATTTCTCCGCATTGCAAGGTGCAATTCTGAAATTTTTTGCTTTTTCCTGCTCCTCTTAGCATGATAAAGAAGATTCAAAGAGAGTGAGATGCCAGCTCCTTTCATTCAGTCAGTAGCTTCAATCATTTCTGGACGTTTTTCAATGGCAAAAATCAATGAATATTGTAAATGCACAAACAGTAATTTCTCCGCATTGCAAGGTGCAATTCTGAAATTTTTTGCTTTTTCCTGCTCCTCTTAGCATGATAAACAAGATTCAAAGAGAGTGAGATGCCAGCTCCTTTCATTCAGTCAGTAGCTTCAATCATTTCTGGATGTTTTTCAATGGCAAAAATCAATGAATATTGTAAATGCACAAACAGTAATTTCTCCGCATTGCAAGGTGCAATTCTGAAATTTTTTGCTTTTTCCTGCTCCTCTTAGCATGATAAAGAAGATTCAAAGAGAGTGAGATGCCAGCTCCTTTCATTCAGTCAGTAGCTTCAATCATTTCTGGACGTTTTTCAATGTCAAAAATCAATGAATATTGTAAATGCACAAACAGTAATTTCTCCGCATTGCAAGGTGCAATTCTGAAATTTTTTGCTTCTTCCTGCTCCTCTTAGCATGATAAAGAAGATTCAAAGAGTGAGATGCCAGCTCCTTTCATTGTCAGTAGCTTCAAACATTTCTGGTATATGAATAACATGATGTTTTTCAATGGCAAAAATCAATGAATATTGTAAATGCACAAACAGTAATTTCTCCGCATTGCAAGGTGCAATTCTGAAATTTTTTGCTTTTTCCTGCTCCTCTTAGCATGATAAAGAAGATTCAAAGAGAGTGAGATGCCAGCTCCTTTCATTCAGTCAGTAGCTTCAATCATTTCTGGACGTTTTTCAATGGCAAAAATCAATGAATATTGTAAATGCACAAACAGTAATTTCTCCGCATTGCAAGGTGCAATTCTGAAATTTTTTGCTTTTTTCTGCTCCTCTTAGCAAGATAAACAAGATTCAAAGAGAGTGAGATGCCAGCTCCTTTCATTCAGTCAGTAGCTTCAATCATTTCTGGACGTTTTTCAATGGCAAAAATCAATGAATATTGTAAATGCACAAACAGTAATTTCTCCGCATTGCAAGGTGCAATTCTGAAATTTTTTGCTTTTTCCTGCTCCTCTTAGCATGATAAAGAAGATTCAAAGAGAGTGAGATGCCAGCTCCTTTCATTCAGTCAGTAGCTTCAATCATTTCTGGACGTTTTTCAATGGCAAAAATCAATGAATATTGTAAATGCACAAACAGTAATTTCTCCGCATTGCAAGGTGCAATTCTGAAATTTTTTGCTTTTTCCTGCTCCTCTTAGCATGATAAAGAAGATTCAAAAAGAGTGAGATGCCAGCTCCTTTCATTCAGTCAGTAGCTTCAAACATTTCTGGTATATGAATAACATGATGTTTTTCAATGGCAAAAATCAATGAATATTGTAAATGCACAAACAGTAATTTCTCCGCATTGCAAGGTGCAATTCTGAAATTTTTTGCTTTTTCCTGCTCCTCTTAGCATGATAAAGAAGATTCAAAGAGAGTGAGATGCCAGCTCCTTTCATTCAGTCAGTAGCTTCAATCATTTCTGGACGTTTTTCGATGGCAAAAATCATTGAATATTGTAAATGCACAAACAGTAATTTCTCCGCATTGCAAGGTGCAATTCTGAAATTTTTTGCTTTTTCCTGCTCCTCTTAGCATGATAAAGAAGATTCAAAGAGAGTGAGATGCCAGCTCCTTTCATTCAGTCAGTAGCTTCAATCATTTCTGGACGTTTTTCAATGGCAAAAATCAATGAATATTGTAAATGCACAAACAGTAATTTCTCCGCATTGCAAGATGCAATTCTGAAATTCTTTGCTTTTTCCTGCTCCTCTTAGCATGATAAAGAAGATTCAAAGAGAGTGAGATGCCAGCTCCTTTCATTCAGTCAGTAGCTTCAATCATTTCTGGACGTTTTTCAATGGCAAAAATCAATGAATATTGTAAATGCACAAACAGTAATTTCTCCGCATTGCAAGGTGCAATTCTGAAATTTTTTGCTTTTTCCTGGTCCTCTTAGCATGATAAAGAAGATTCAAAGAGAGTGAGATGCCAGCTCCTTTCATTCAGTCAGTAGCTTCAAACATTTCTGGTATATGAATAACATGATGTTTTTCAATGGCAAAAATCAATGAATATTGTAAATGCACAAACAGTAATTTCTCCGCATTGCAAGGTGCAATTCTGAAATTTTTTGCTTTTTCCTGCTCCTCTTAGCATGAAAAAGAAGATTCAAAGAGAGTGAGATGCCAGCTCCTTTCATTCAGTCAGTAGCTTCAAACATTTCTGGTATATGAATAACATGATGTTTTTCAATGGCAAAAATCAATGAATATTGTAAATGCACAAACAGTAATTTCTCCGCATTGCAAGGTGCAATTCTGAAATTTTTTGCTTTTTCCTGCTCCTCTTAGCATGATAAAGAAGATTCAAAGAGAGTGAGATGCCAGCTCCTTTCATTCAGTCAGTAGCTTCAATCATTTCTGGACGTTTTTCAATGGCAAAAATCAATGAATATTGTAAATGCACAAACAGTAATTTCTCGGCATTGCAAGGTGCAATTCTGAAATTTTTTGCTTTTTCCTGCTCCTCTTAGCATGATAAACAAGATTCAAAGTGAAAGAGATGCCAGCTCCTTTCATTCAGTCAGTAGCTTCAATCATTTCTGGACGTTTTTCAATGGCAAAAATCAATGAATATTGTAAATGCACAAACAGTAATTTCTCCGCATTGCAAGGTGCAATTCTGAAATTTTTTGCTTTTTCCTGCTCCTCTTAGCATGATAAAGAAGATTCAAAGAGAGTGAGATGCCAGCTCCTTTCATTCAGTCAGTAGCTTCAAACATTTCTGGTATATGAATAACATGATGTTTTTCAATGGCAAAAATCAATGAATATTGTAAATGCACAAACAGTAATTTCTCCGCATTGCAAGGTGCAATTCTGAAATTTTTTGCTTTTTCCTGCTCCTCTTAGCATGATAAAGAAGATTCAAAGAGAGTGAGATGCCAGCTCCTTTCATTCAGTCAGTAGCTTCAATCATTTCTGGACGTTTTTCAATGGCAAAAATCAATGAATATTGTAAATGCACAAACAGTAATTTCTCCGCATTGCAAGGTGCAATTCTGAATTTTTTTGCTTTTTCCTGCTCCTCTTAGCATGATAAAGAAGATTCAAAGAGAGTGAGATGCCAGCTCCTTTCATTCAGTCAGTAGCTTCAAACATTTCTGGTATATGAATAACATGATGTTTTTCAATGGCAAAAATCAATGAATATTGTAAATGCATAAACAGTAATTTCTCCGCATTGCAAGGTGCAATTCTGAAATTTTTTGCTTTTTCCTGCTCCTCTTAGCATGATAAACAAGATTCAAAGAGAGTGAGATGCCAGCTCCTTTCATTCAGTCAGTAGCTTTAATCATTTCTGGATGTTTTTCAATGGCAAAAATCAATGAATATTGTAAATGCACAAACAGTAATTTCTCCGCATTGCAAGGTGCAATTCTGAAATTTTTTGCTTTTTTCTGCTCCTCTTAGCATAATAAAGAAGATTCAAAGAGAGTGAGATGCCAGCTCCTTTCATTCAGTCAGTAGCTTCAAACATTTCTGGTATATGAATAACATGATGTTTTTCAATGGCAAAAATCAATGAATATTGTAAATGCACAAACAGTAATTTCTCCGCATTGCAAGGTGCAATTCTGAAATTTTTTGCTTTTTCCTGCTCCTCTTAGCATGATAAAGAAGATTCAAAGAGAGTGAGATGCCAGCTCCTTTCATTCAGTCAGTAGCTTCAATCATTTCTGGACGTTTTTCAATGGCAAAAATCAATGAATATTGTAAATGCACAAACAGTAATTTCTCCGCATTGCAAGGTGCAATTCTGAAATTTTTTGCTTTTTCCTGCTCCTCTTAGCATGATAAACAAGATTCAAAGAGAGTGAGATGCCAGCTCCTTTCATTCAGTCAGTAGCTTCAATCATTTCTGGATGTTTTTCAATGGCAAAAATCAATGAATATTGTAAATGCACAAACAGTAATTTCTCCGCATTGCAAGGTGCAATTCTGAAATTTTTTGCTTTTTCCTGCTCCTCTTAGCATGATAAAGAAGATTCAAAGAGAGTGAGATGCCAGCTCCTTCCATTCAGTCAGTAGCTTCAATCATTTCTGGACGTTTTTCAATGGCAAAAATCAATGAATATTGTAAATGCACAAACAGTAATTTCTCCGCATTGCAAGGTGCAATTCTGAAATTTTTTGCTTCTTCCTGCTCCTCTTAGCATGATAAAGAAGATTCAAAGAGTGAGATGCCAGCTCCTTTCATTGTCAGTAGCTTCAAACATTTCTGGTATATGAATAACATGATGTTTTTCAATGGCAAAAATCAATGAATATTGTAAATGCACAAACAGTAATTTCTCCGCATTGCAAGGTGCAATTCTGAAATTTTTTGCTTTTTCCTGCTCCTCTTAGCATGATAAAGAAGATTCAAAGAGAGTGAGATGCCAGCTCCTTTCATTCAGTCAGTAGCTTCAATCATTTCTGGACGTTTTTCAATGGCAAAAATCAATGAATATTGTAAATGCACAAACAGTAATTTCTCCGCATTGCAAGGTGCAATTCTGAAATTTTTTGCTTTTTTCTGCTCCTCTTAGCAAGATAAACAAGATTCAAAGAGAGTGAGATGCCAGCTCCTTTCATTCAGTCAGTAGCTTCAATCATTTCTGGACGTTTTTCAATGGCAAAAATCAATGAATATTGTAAATGCACAAACAGTAATTTCTCCGCATTGCAAGGTGCAATTCTGAAATTTTTTGCTTTTTCCTGCTCCTCTTAGCATGATAAAGAAGATTCAAAGAGAGTGAGATGCCAGCTCCTTTCATTCAGTCAGTAGCTTCAATCATTTCTGGACGTTTTTCAATGGCAAAAATCAATGAATATTGTAAATGCACAAACAGTAATTTCTCCGCATTGCAAGGTGCAATTCTGAAATTTTTTGCTTTTTCCTGCTCCTCTTAGCATGATAAAGAAGATTCAAAAAGAGTGAGATGCCAGCTCCTTTCATTCAGTCAGTAGCTTCAAACATTTCTGGTATATGAATAACATGATGTTTTTCAATGGCAAAAATCAATGAATATTGTAAATGCACAAACAGTAATTTCTCCGCATTGCAAGGTGCAATTCTGAAATTTTTTGCTTTTTCCTGCTCCTCTTAGCATGATAAAGAAGATTCAAAGAGAGTGAGATGCCAGCTCCTTTCATTCAGTCAGTAGCTTCAATCATTTCTGGACGTTTTTCAATGGCAAAAATCATTGAATATTGTAAATGCACAAACAGTAATTTCTCCGCATTGCAAGGTGCAATTCTGAAATTTTTTGCTTTTTCCTGCTCCTCTTAGCATGATAAAGAAGATTCAAAGAGAGTGAGATGCCAGCTCCTTTCATTCAGTCAGTAGCTTCAATCATTTCTGGTATATGAATAACATGATGTTTTTCAATGGCAAAAATCAATGAATATTGTAAATGCACAAACAGTAATTTCTCCGCATTGCAAGGTGCAATTCTGAAATTTTTTGCTTTTTCCTGCTCCTCTTAGCATGATAAAGAAGATTCAAAGAGAGTGAGATGCCAGCTCCTTTCATTCAGTCAGTAGCTTCAATCATTTCTGGACGTTTTTCAATGGCAAAAATCAATGAATATTGTAAATGCACAAACAGTAATTTCTCCGCATTGCAAGGTGCAATTCTGAAATTCTTTGCTTTTTCCTGCTCTTCTTAGCATGATAAAGAAGATTCAAAGAGAGTGAGATGCCAGCTCCTTTCATTCAGTCAGTAGCTTCAATCATTTCTGGACGTTTTTCAATGGCAAAAATCAATGAATATTGTAAATGCACAAACAGTAATTTCTCCGCATTGCAAGGTGCAATTCTGAAATTTTTTGCTTTTTCCTGCTCCTCTTAGCATGATAAAGAAGATTCAAAGAGAGTGAGATGCCAGCTCCTTTCATTCAGTCAGTAGCTTCAAACATTTCTGGTATATGAATAACATGATGTTTTTCAATGGCAAAAATCAATGAATATTGTAAATGCACAAACAGTAATTTCTCCGCATTGCAAGGTGCAATTCTGAAATTTTTTGCTTTTTCCTGCTCCTCTTAGCATGATAAAGAAGATTCAAAGAGAGTGAGATGCCAGCTCCTTTCATTCAGTCAGTAGCTTCAAACATTTCTGGTATATGAATAACATGATGTTTTTCAATGGCAAAAATCAATGAATATTGTAAATGCACAAACAGTAATTTCTCCGCATTGCAAGGTGCAATTCTGAAATTTTTTGCTTTTTCCTGTTCTTCTTAGCATGATAAAGAAGATTCAAAGAGAGTGAGATGCCAGCTCCTTTCATTCAGTCAGTAGCTTCAATCATTTCTGGACGTTTTTCAATGGCAAAAATCAATGAATATTGTAAATGCACAAACAGTAATTTCTCCGCATTGCAAGGTGCAATTCTGAAATTTTTTGCTTTTTCCTGCTCCTCTTAGCATGATAAACAAGATTCAAAGAGAGTGAGATGCCAGCTCCTTTCATTCAGTCAGTAGCTTCAATCATTTCTGGACGTTTTTCAATGGCAAAAATCAATGAATATTGTAAATGCACAAAGAGTAATTTCTCCGCATTGCAAGGTGCAATTCTGAAATTTTTTGCTTTTTCCTGCTCCTCTTAGCATGATAAAGAAGATTCAAAGAGTGAGATGCCAGCTCCTTTCATTGTCAGTAGCTTCAAACATTTCTGGTATATGAATAACATGATGTTTTTCAATGGCAAAAATCAATGAATATTGTAAATGCACAAACAGTAATTTCTCCGCATTGCAAGGTGCAATTCTGAAATTTTTTGCTTTTTCCTGCTCCTCTTAGCATGATAAACAAGATTCAAAGAGAGTGAGATGCCAGCTCCTTTCATTCAGTCAGTAGCTTCAATCATTTCTGGACGTTTTTCAATGGCAAAAATCAATGAATATTGTAAATGCACAAACAGTAATTTCTCCGCATTGCAAGGTGCAATTCTGAATTTTTTTGCTTTTTCCTGCTCCTCTTAGCATGATAAAGAAGATTCAAAGAGAGTGAGATGCCAGCTCCTTTCATTCAGTCAGTAGCTTCAAACATTTCTGGTATATGAATAACATGATGTTTTTCAATGGCAAAAATCAATGAATATTGTAAATGCACAAACAGTAATTTCTCCGCATTGCAAGGTGCAATTCTGAAATTTTTTGCTTTTTCCTGCTCCTCTTAGCATGATAAAGAAGATTCAAAGAGAGTGAGATGCCAGCTCCTTTCATTCAGTCAGTAGCTTCAATCATTTCTGGACGTTTTTCAATGGCAAAAATCATTGAATATTGTAAATGCACAAACAGTAATTTCTCCGCATTGCAAGGTGCAATTCTGAAATTTTTAGCTTTTTCCTGCTCCTCTTAGCATGATAAAGAAGATTCAAAGAGAGTGAGATGCCAGCTCCTTTCATTCAGTCAGTAGCTTCAATCATTTCTGGTATATGAATAACATGATGTTTTTCAATGGCAAAAATCAATGAATATTGTAAATGCACAAACAGTAATTTCTCCGCATTGCAAGGTGCAATTCTGAAATTTTTTGCTTTTTCCTGCTCCTCTTAGCATGATAAAGAAGATTCAAAGAGAGTGAGATGCCAGCTCCTTTCATTCAGTCAGTAGCTTCAATCATTTCTGGACGTTTTTCAATGGCAAAAATCAATGAATATTGTAAATGCACAAACAGTAATTTCTCCGCATTGCAAGGTGCAATTCTGAAATTCTTTGCTTTTTCCTGCTCCTCTTAGCATGATAAAGAAGATTCAAAGAGAGTGAGATGCCAGCTCCTTTCATTCAGTCAGTAGCTTCAATCATTTCTGGACGTTTTTCAATGGCAAAAATCAATGAATATTGTAAATGCACAAACAGTAATTTCTCCGCATTGCAAGGTGCAATTCTGAAATTTTTTGCTTTTTCCTGCTCCTCTTAGCATGATAAAGAAGATTCAAAGAGAGTGAGATGCCAGCTCCTTTCATTCAGTCAGTAGCTTCAAACATTTCTGGTATATGAATAACATGATGTTTTTCAATGGCAAAAATCAATGAATATTGTAAATGCACAAACAGTAATTTCTCCGCATTGCAAGGTGCAATTCTGAAATTTTTTGCTTTTTCCTGCTCCTCTTAGCATGATAAAGAAGATTCAAAGAGAGTGAGATGCCAGCTCCTTTCATTCAGTCAGTAGCTTCAAACATTTCTGGTATATGAATAACATGATGTTTTTCAATGGCAAAAATCAATGAATATTGTAAATGCACAAACAGTAATTTCTCCGCATTGCAAGGTGCAATTCTGAAATTTTTTGCTTTTTCCTGCTCCTCTTAGCATGATAAAGAAGATTCAAAGAGAGTGAGATGCCAGCTCCTTTCATTCAGTCAGTAGCTTCAATCATTTCTGGACGTTTTTCAATGGCAAAAATCAATGAATATTGTAAATGCACAAACAGTAATTTCTCCGCATTGCAAGGTGCAATTCTGAAATTTTTTGCTTTTTCCTGCTCCTCTTAGCATGATAAACAAGATTCAAAGAGATTGAGATGCCAGCTCCTTTCATTCAGTCAGTAGCTTCAATCATTTCTGGACGTTTTTCAATGGCAAAAATCAATGAATATTGTAAATGCACAAAGAGTAATTTCTCCGCATTGCAAGGTGCAATTCTGAAATTTTTTGCTTTTTCCTGCTCCTCTTAGCATGATAAAGAAGATTCAAAGAGTGAGATGCCAGCTCCTTTCATTGTCAGTAGCTTCAAACATTTCTGGTATATGAATAACATGATGTTTTTCAATGGCAAAAATCAATGAATATTGTAAATGCACAAACAGTAATTTCTCCGCATTGCAAGGTGCAATTCTGAAATTTTTTGCTTTTTCCTGCTCCTCTTAGCATGATAAACAAGATTCAAAGAGAGTGAGATGCCAGCTCCTTTCATTCAGTCAGTAGCTTCAATCATTTCTGGACGTTTTTCAATGGCAAAAATCAATGAATATTGTAAATGCACAAAGAGTAATTTCTCCGCATTGCAAGGTGCAATTCTGAAATTTTTTGCTTTTTCCTGCTCATCTTAGCATGATAAAGAAGATTCAAAGAGTGAGATGCCAGCTCCTTTCATTGTCAGTAGCTTCAAACATTTCTGGTATATGAATAAGATGATGTTTTTCAATGGCAAAAATCAATGAATATTGTAAATGCACAAACAGTAATTTCTCCGCATTGCAAGGTGCAATTCTGAAATTTTTTGCTTTTTCCTGCTCCTCTTAGCATGATAAACAAGATTCAAAGAGAGTGAGATGCCAGCTCCTTTCATTCAGTCAGTAGCTTCAATCATTTCTGGACGTTTTTCAATGGCAAAAATCAATGAATATTGTAAATGCACAAACAGTAATTTCTCCGCATTGCAAGGTGCAATTCTGAATTTTTTTGCTTTTTCCTGCTCCTCTTAGCATGATAAAGAAGATTCAAAGAGAGTGAGATGCCAGCTCCTTTCATTCAGTCAGTAGCTTCAAACATTTCTGGTAGATGAATAACATGATGTTTTTCAATGGCAAAAATCAATGAATATTGTAAATGCACAAACAGTAATTTCTCCGCATTGCAAGGTGCAATTCTGAAATTTTTTGCTTTTTCCTGCTCCTCTTAGCATGATAAACAAGATTCAAAGAGAGTGAGATGCCAGCTCCTTTCATTCAGTCAGTAGCTTTAATCATTTCTGGATGTTTTTCAATGGCAAAAATCAATGAATATTGTAAATGCACAAACAGTAATTTCTCCGCATTGCAAGGTGCAATTCTGAAATTTTTTGCTTTTTTCTGCTCCTCTTAGCATAATAAAGAAGATTCAAAGAGAGTGAAATGCCAGCTCCTTTCATTCAGTCAGTAGCTTCAAACATTTCTGGTATATGAATAACATGATGTTTTTCAATGGCAAAAATCAATGAATATTGTAAATGCACAAACAGTAATTTCTCCGCATTGCAAGGTGCAATTCTGAAATTTTTTGCTTTTTCCTGCTCCTCTTAGCATGATAAACAAGATTCAAAGAGAGTGAGATGCCAGCTCCTTTCATTCAGTCAGTAGCTTCAATCATTTCTGGATGTTTTTCAATGGCAAAAATCAATGAATATTGTAAATGCACAAACAGTAATTTCTCCGCATTGCAAGGTGCAATTCTGAAATTTTTTGCTTTTTCCTGCTCCTCTTAGCATGATAAAGAAGATTCAAAGAGAGTGAGATGCCAGCTCCTTTCATTCAGTCAGTAGCTTCAATCATTTCTGGACGTTTTTCAATGTCAAAAATCAATGAATATTGTAAATGCACAAACAGTAATTTCTCCGCATTGCAAGGTGCAATTCTGAAATTTTTTGCTTCTTCCTGCTCCTCTTAGCATGATAAAGAAGATTCAAAGAGTGAGATGCCAGCTCCTTTCATTGTCAGTAGCTTCAAACATTTCTGGTATATGAATAACATGATGTTTTTCAATGGCAAAAATCAATGAATATTGTAAATGCACAAACAGTAATTTCTCCGCATTGCAAGGTGCAATTCTGAAATTTTTTGCTTTTTCCTGCTCCTCTTAGCATGATAAAGAAGATTCAAAGAGAGTGAGATGCCAGCTCCTTTCATTCAGTCAGTAGCTTCAATCATTTCTGGACGTTTTTCAATGGCAAAAATCAATGAATATTGTAAATGCACAAACAGTAATTTCTCCGCATTGCAAGGTGCAATTCTGAAATTTTTTGCTTTTTTCTGCTCCTCTTAGCAAGATAAACAAGATTCAAAGAGAGTGAGATGCCAGCTCCTTTCATTCAGTCAGTAGCTTCAATCATTTCTGGACGTTTTTCAATGGCAAAAATCAATGAATATTGTAAATGCACAAACAGTAATTTCTCCGCATTGCAAGGTGCAATTCTGAAATTTTTTGCTTTTTCCTGCTCCTCTTAGCATGATAAAGAAGATTCAAAGAGAGTGAGATGCCAGCTCCTTTCATTCAGTCAGTAGCTTCAATCATTTCTGGACGTTTTTCAATGGCAAAAATCAATGAATATTGTAAATGCACAAACAGTAATTTCTCCGCATTGCAAGGTGCAATTCTGAAATTTTTTGCTTTTTCCTGCTCCTCTTAGCATGATAAAGAAGATTCAAAAAGAGTGAGATGCCAGCTCCTTTCATTCAGTCAGTAGCTTCAAACATTTCTGGTATATGAATAACATGATGTTTTTCAATGGCAAAAATCAATGAATATTGTAAATGCACAAACAGTAATTTCTCCGCATTGCAAGGTGCAATTCTGAAATTTTTTGCTTTTTCCTGCTCCTCTTAGCATGATAAAGAAGATTCAAAGAGAGTGAGATGCCAGCTCCTTTCATTCAGTCAGTAGCTTCAATCATTTCTGGACGTTTTTCGATGGCAAAAATCATTGAATATTGTAAATGCACAAACAGTAATTTCTCCGCATTGCAAGGTGCAATTCTGAAATTTTTTGCTTTTTCCTGCTCCTCTTAGCATGATAAAGAAGATTCAAAGAGAGTGAGATGCCAGCTCCTTTCATTCAGTCAGTAGCTTCAATCATTTCTGGACGTTTTTCAATGGCAAAAATCAATGAATATTGTAAATGCACAAACAGTAATTTCTCCGCATTGCAAGGTGCAATTCTGAAATTCTTTGCTTTTTCCTGCTCCTCTTAGCATGATAAAGAAGATTCAAAGAGAGTGAGATGCCAGCTCCTTTCATTCAGTCAGTAGCTTCAATCATTTCTGGACGTTTTTCAATGGCAAAAATCAATGAATATTGTAAATGCACAAACAGTAATTTCTCCGCATTGCAAGGTGCAATTCTGAAATTTTTTGCTTTTTCCTGCTCCTCTTAGCATGATAAAGAAGATTCAAAGAGAGTGAGATGCCAGCTCCTTTCATTCAGTCAGTAGCTTCAAACATTTCTGGTATATGAATAACATGATGTTTTTCAATGGCAAAAATCAATGAATATTGTAAATGCACAAACAGTTATTTCTCCGCATTGCAAGGTGCAATTCTGAAATTTTTTGCTTTTTCCTGCTCCTCTTAGCATGAAAAAGAAGATTCAAAGAGAGTGAGATGCCAGCTCCTTTCATTCAGTCAGTAGCTTCAAACATTTCTGGTATATGAATAACATGATGTTTTTCAATGGCAAAAATCAATGAATATTGTAAATGCACAAACAGTAATTTCTCCGCATTGCAAGGTGCAATTCTGAAATTTTTTGCTTTTTCCTGCTCCTCTTAGCATGATAAAGAAGATTCAAAGAGAGTGAGATGCCAGCTCCTTTCATTCAGTCAGTAGCTTCAATCATTTCTGGACGTTTTTCAATGGCAAAAATCAATGCATATTGTAAATGCACAAACAGTAATTTCTCGGCATTGCAAGGTGCAATTCTGAAATTTTTTGCTTTTTCCTGCTCCTCTTAGCATGATAAACAAGATTCAAAGTGAAAGAGATGCCAGCTCCTTTCATTCAGTCAGTAGCTTCAATCATTTCTGGACGTTTTTCAATGGCAAAAATCAATGAATATTGTAAATGCACAAACAGTAATTTCTCCGCATTGCAAGGTGCAATTCTGAAATTTTTTGCTTTTTCCTGCTCCTCTTAGCATGATAAAGAAGATTCAAAGAGAGTGAGATGCCAGCTCCTTTCATTCAGTCAGTAGCTTCAAACATTTCTGGTATATGAATAACATGATGTTTTTCAATGGCAAAAATCAATGAATATTGTAAATGCACAAACAGTAATTTCTCCGCATTGCAAGGTGCAATTCTGAAATTTTTTGCTTTTTCCTGCTCCTCTTAGCATGATAAAGAAGATTCAAAGAGAGTGAGATGCCAGCTCCTTTCATTCAGTCAGTAGCTTCAATCATTTCTGGACGTTTTTCAATGGCAAAAATCAATGAATATTGTAAATGCACAAACAGTAATTTCTCCGCATTGCAAGGTGCAATTCTGAATTTTTTTGCTTTTTCCTGCTCCTCTTAGCATGATAAAGAAGATTCAAAGAGAGTGAGATGCCAGCTCCTTTCATTCAGTCAGTAGCTTCAAACATTTCTGGTATATGAATAACATGATGTTTTTCAATGGCAAAAATCAATGAATATTGTAAATGCATAAACAGTAATTTCTCCGCATTGCAAGGTGCAATTCTGAAATTTTTTGCTTTTTCCTGCTCCTCTTAGCATGATAAACAAGATTCAAAGAGAGTGAGATGCCAGCTCCTTTCATTCAGTCAGTAGCTTTAATCATTTCTGGATGTTTTTCAATGGCAAAAATCAATGAATATTGTAAATGCACAAACAGTAATTTCTCCGCATTGCAAGGTGCAATTCTGAAATTTTTTGCTTTTTTCTGCTCCTCTTAGCATAATAAAGAAGATTCAAAGAGAGTGAGATGCCAGCTCCTTTCATTCAGTCAGTAGCTTCAAACATTTCTGGTATATGAATAACATGATGTTTTTCAATGGCAAAAATCAATGAATATTGTAAATGCACAAACAGTAATTTCTCCGCATTGCAAGGTGCAATTCTGAAATTTTTTGCTTTTTCCTGCTCCTCTTAGCATGATAAAGAAGATTCAAAGAGAGTGAGATGCCAGCTCCTTTCATTCAGTCAGTAGCTTCAATCATTTCTGGACGTTTTTCAATGGCAAAAATCAATGAATATTGTAAATGCACAAACAGTAATTTCTCCGCATTGCAAGGTGCAATTCTGAAATTTTTTGCTTTTTCCTGCTCCTCTTAGCATGATAAACAAGATTCAAAGAGAGTGAGATGCCAGCTCCTTTCATTCAGTCAGTAGCTTCAATCATTTCTGGATGTTTTTCAATGGCAAAAATCAATGAATATTGTAAATGCACAAACAGTAATTTCTCCGCATTGCAAGGTGCAATTCTGAAATTTTTTGCTTTTTCCTGCTCCTCTTAGCATGATAAAGAAGATTCAAAGAGAGTGAGATGCCAGCTCCTTTCATTCAGTCAGTAGCTTCAATCATTTCTGGACGTTTTTCAATGGCAAAAATCAATGAATATTGTAAATGCACAAACAGTAATTTCTCCGCATTGCAAGGTGCAATTCTGAAATTTTTTGCTTCTTCCTGCTCCTCTTAGCATGATAAAGAAGATTCAAAGAGTGAGATGCCAGCTCCTTTCATTGTCAGTAGCTTCAAACATTTCTGGTATATGAATAACATGATGTTTTTCAATGGCAAAAATCAATGAATATTGTAAATGCACAAACAGTAATTTCTCCGCATTGCAAGGTGCAATTCTGAAATTTTTTGCTTTTTCCTGCTCCTCTTAGCATGATAAAGAAGATTCAAAGAGAGTGAGATGCCAGCTCCTTTCATTCAGTCAGTAGCTTCAATCATTTCTGGACGTTTTACAATGGCAAAAATCAATGAATATTGTAAATGCACAAACAGTAATTTCTCCGCATTGCAAGGTGCAATTCTGAAATTTTTTGCTTTTTTCTGCTCCTCTTAGCAAGATAAACAAGATTCAAAGAGAGTGAGATGCCAGCTCCTTTCATTCAGTCAGTAGCTTCAATCATTTCTGGACGTTTTTCAATGGCAAAAATCAATGAATATTGTAAATGCACAAACAGTAATTTCTCCGCATTGCAAGGTGCAATTCTGAAATTTTTTGCTTTTTCCTGCTCCTCTTAGCATGATAAAGAAGATTCAAAGAGAGTGAGATGCCAGCTCCTTTCATTCAGTCAGTAGCTTCAATCATTTCTGGACGTTTTTCAATGGCAAAAATCAATGAATATTGTAAATGCACAAACAGTAATTTCTCCGCATTGCAAGGTGCAATTCTGAAATTTTTTGCTTTTTCCTGCTCCTCTTAGCATGATAAAGAAGATTCAAAAAGAGTGAGATGCCAGCTCCTTTCATTCAGTCAGTAGCTTCAAACATTTCTGGTATATGAATAACATGATGTTTTTCAATGGCAAAAATCAATGAATATTGTAAATGCACAAACAGTAATTTCTCCGCATTGCAAGGTGCAATTCTGAAATTTTTTGCTTTTTCCTGCTCCTCTTAGCATGATAAAGAAGATTCAAAGAGAGTGAGATGCCAGCTCCTTTCATTCAGTCAGTAGCTTCAATCATTTCTGGACGTTTTTCAATGGCAAAAATCATTGAATATTGTAAATGCACAAACAGTAATTTCTCCGCATTGCAAGGTGCAATTCTGAAATTTTTTGCTTTTTCCTGCTCCTCTTAGCATGATAAAGAAGATTCAAAGAGAGTGAGATGCCAGCTCCTTTCATTCAGTCAGTAGCTTCAATCATTTCTGGTATATGAATAACATGATGTTTTTCAATGGCAAAAATCAATGAATATTGTAAATGCACAAACAGTAATTTCTCCGCATTGCAAGGTGCAATTCTGAAATTTTTTGCTTTTTCCTGCTCCTCTTAGCATGATAAAGAAGATTCAAAGAGAGTGAGATGCCAGCTCCTTTCATTCAGTCAGTAGCTTCAATCATTTCTGGACGTTTTTCAATGGCAAAAATCAATGAATATTGTAAATGCACAAACAGTAATTTCTCCGCATTGCAAGGTGCAATTCTGAAATTCTTTGCTTTTTCCTGCTCCTCTTAGCATGATAAAGAAGATTCAAAGAGAGTGAGATGCCAGCTCCTTTCAATCAGTCAGTAGCTTCAATCATTTCTGGACGTTTTTCAATGGCAAAAATCAATGAATATTGTAAATGCACAAACAGTAATTTCTCCGCATTGCAAGGTGCAATTCTGAAATTTTTTGCTTTTTCCTGCTCCTCTTAGCATGATAAAGAAGATTCAAAGAGAGTGAGATGCCAGCTCCTTTCATTCAGTCAGTAGCTTCAAACATTTCTGGTATATGAATAACATGATGTTTTTCAATGGCAAAAATCAATGAATATTGTAAATGCACAAACAGTAATTTCTCCGCATTGCAAGGTGCAATTCTGAAATTTTTTGCTTTTTCCTGCTCCTCTTAGCATGATAAAGAAGATTCAAAGAGAGTGAGATGCCAGCTCCTTTCATTCAGTCAGTAGCTTCAAACATTTCTGGTATATGAATAACATGATGTTTTTCAATGGCAAAAATCAATGAATATTGTAAATGCACAAACAGTAATTTCTCCGCATTGCAAGGTGCAATTCTGAAATTTTTTGCTTTTTCCTGCTCTTCTTAGCATGATAAAGAAGATTCAAAGAGAGTGAGATGCCAGCTCCTTTCATTCAGTCAGTAGCTTCAATCATTTCTGGACGTTTTTCAATGGCAAAAATCAATGAATATTGTAAATGCACAAACAGTAATTTCTCCGCATTGCAAGGTGCAATTCTGAAATTTTTTGCTTTTTCCTGCTCCTCTTAGCATGATAAACAAGATTCAAAGAGAGTGAGATGCCAGCTCCTTTCATTCAGTCAGTAGCTTCAATCATTTCTGGACGTTTTTCAATGGCAAAAATCAATGAATATTGTAAATGCACAAAGAGTAATTTCTCCGCATTGCAAGGTGCAATTCTGAAATTTTTTGCTTTTTCCTGCTCCTCTTAGCATGATAAAGAAGATTCAAAGAGTGAGATGCCAGCTCCTTTCATTGTCAGTAGCTTCAAACATTTCTGGTATATGAATAACATGATGTTTTTCAATGGCAAAAATCAATGAATATTGTAAATGCACAAACATTAATTTCTCCGCATTGCAAGGTGCAATTCTGAAATTTTTTGCTTTTTCCTGCTCCTCTTAGCATGATAAACAAGATTCAAAGAGAGTGAGATGCCAGCTCCTTTCATTCAGTCAGTAGCTTCAATCATTTCTGGACGTTTTTCAATGGCAAAAATCAATGAATATTGTAAATGCACAAACAGTAATTTCTCCGCATTGCAAGGTGCAATTCTGAATTTTTTTGCTTTTTCCTGCTCCTCTTAGCATGATAAAGAAGATTCAAAGAGAGTGAGATGCCAGCTCCTTTCATTCAGTCAGTAGCTTCAAACATTTCTGGTATATGAATAACATGATGTTTTTCAATGGCAAAAATCAATGAATATTGTAAATGCACAAACAGTAATTTCTCCGCATTGCAAGGTGCAATTCTGAAATTTTTTGCTTTTTCCTGCTCCTCTTAGCATGATAAACAAGATTCAAAGAGAGTGAGATGCCAGCTCCTTTCATTCAGTCAGTAGCTTTAATCATTTCTGGATGTTTTTCAATGGCAAAAATCAATGAATATTGTAAATGCACAAACAGTAATTTCTCCGCATTGCAAGGTGCAATTCTGAAATTTTTTGCTTTTTTCTGCTCCTCTTAGCATAATAAAGAAGATTCAAAGAGAGTGAAATGCCAGCTCCTTTCATTCAGTCAGTAGCTTCAAACATTTCTGGTATATGAATAACATGATGTTTTTCAATGGCAAAAATCAATGAATATTGTAAATGCACAAACAGTAATTTCTCCGCATTGCAAGGTGCAATTCTGAAATTTTTTGCTTTTTCCTGCTCCTCTTAGCATGATAAAGAAGATTCAAAGAGAGTGAGATGCCAGCTCCTTTCATTCAGTCAGTAGCTTCAATCATTTCTGGACGTTTTTCAATGGCAAAAATCAATGAATATTGTAAATGCACAAACAGTAATTTCTCCGCATTGCAAGGTGCAATTCTGAAATTTTTTGCTTTTTCCTGCTCCTCTTAGCATGATAAACAAGATTCAAAGAGAGTGAGATGCCAGCTCCTTTCATTCAGTCAGTAGCTTCAATCATTTCTGGATGTTTTTCAATGGCAAAAATCAATGAATATTGTAAATGCACAAACAGTAATTTCTCCGCATTGCAAGGTGCAATTCTGAAATTTTTTGCTTTTTCCTGCTCCTCTTAGCATGATAAAGAAGATTCAAAGAGAGTGAGATGCCAGCTCCTTTCATTCAGTCAGTAGCTTCAATCATTTCTGGACGTTTTTCAATGGCAAAAATCAATGAATATTGTAAATGCACAAACAGTAATTTCTCCGCATTGCAAGGTGCAATTCTGAAATTTTTTGCTTCTTCCTGCTCCTCTTAGCATGATAAAGAAGATTCAAAGAGTGAGATGCCAGCTCCTTTCATTGTCAGTAGCTTCAAACATTTCTGGTATATGAATAACATGATGTTTTTCAATGGCAAAAATCAATGAATATTGTAAATGCACAAACAGTAATTTCTCCGCATTGCAAGGTGCAATTCTGAAATTTTTTGCTTTTTCCTGCTCCTCTTAGCATGATAAAGAAGATTCAAAGAGAGTGAGATGCCAGCTCCTTTCATTCAGTCAGTAGCTTCAATCATTTCTGGACGTTTTTCAATGGCAAAAATCAATGAATATTGTAAATGCACAAACAGTAATTTCTCGGCATTGCAAGGTGCAATTCTGAAATTTTTTGCTTTTTCCTGCTCCTCTTAGCATGATAAACAAGATTCAAAGTGAAAGAGATGCCAGCTCCTTTCATTCAGTCAGTAGCTTCAATCATTTCTGGACGTTTTTCAATGGCAAAAATCAATGAATATTGTAAATGCACAAACAGTAATTTCTCCGCATTGCAAGGTGCAATTCTGAAATTTTTTGCTTTTTCCTGCTCCTCTTAGCATGATAAAGAAGATTCAAAGAGAGTGAGATGCCAGCTCCTTTCATTCAGTCAGTAGCTTCAAACATTTCTGGTATATGAATAACATGATGTTTTTCAATGGCAAAAATCAATGAATATTGTAAATGCACAAACAGTAATTTCTCCGCATTGCAAGGTGCAATTCTGAAATTTTTTGCTTTTTCCTGCTCCTCTTAGCATGATAAAGAAGATTCAAAGAGAGTGAGATGCCAGCTCCTTTCATTCAGTCAGTAGCTTCAATCATTTCTGGACGTTTTTCAATGGCAAAAATCAATGAATATTGTAAATGCACAAACAGTAATTTCTCCGCATTGCAAGGTGCAATTCTGAATTTTTTTGCTTTTTCCTGCTCCTCTTAGCATGATAAAGAAGATTCAAAGAGAGTGAGATGCCAGCTCCTTTCATTCAGTCAGTAGCTTCAAACATTTCTGGTATATGAATAACATGATGTTTTTCAATGGCAAAAATCAATGAATATTGTAAATGCATAAACAGTAATTTCTCCGCATTGCAAGGTGCAATTCTGAAATTTTTTGCTTTTTCCTGCTCCTCTTAGCATGATAAACAAGATTCAAAGAGAGTGAGATGCCAGCTCCTTTCATTCAGTCAGTAGCTTTAATCATTTCTGGATGTTTTTCAATGGCAAAAATCAATGAATATTGTAAATGCACAAACAGTAATTTCTCCGCATTGCAAGGTGCAATTCTGAAATTTTTTGCTTTTTTCTGCTCCTCTTAGCATAATAAAGAAGATTCAAAGAGAGTGAGATGCCAGCTCCTTTCATTCAGTCAGTAGCTTCAAACATTTCTGGTATATGAATAACATGATGTTTTTCAATGGCAAAAATCAATGAATATTGTAAATGCACAAACAGTAATTTCTCCGCATTGCAAGGTGCAATTCTGAAATTTTTAGCTTTTTCCTGCTCCTCTTAGCATGATAAAGAAGATTCAAAGAGAGTGAGATGCCAGCTCCTTTCATTCAGTCAGTAGCTTCAATCATTTCTGGACGTTTTTCAATGGCAAAAATCAATGAATATTGTAAATGCACAAACAGTAATTTCTCCGCATTGCAAGGTGCAATTCTGAAATTTTTTGCTTTTTCCTGCTCCTCTTAGCATGATAAACAAGATTCAAAGAGAGTGAGATGCCAGCTCCTTTCATTCAGTCAGTAGCTTCAATCATTTCTGGATGTTTTTCAATGGCAAAAATCAATGAATATTGTAAATGCACAAACAGTAATTTCTCCGCATTGCAAGGTGCAATTCTGAAATTTTTTGCTTTTTCCTGCTCCTCTTAGCATGATAAAGAAGATTCAAAGAGAGTGAGATGCCAGCTCCTTTCATTCAGTCAGTAGCTTCAATCATTTCTGGACGTTTTTCAATGGCAAAAATCAATGAATATTGTAAATGCACAAACAGTAATTTCTCCGCATTGCAAGGTGCAATTCTGAAATTTTTTGCTTCTTCCTGCTCCTCTTAGCATGATAAAGAAGATTCAAAGAGTGAGATGCCAGCTCCTTTCATTGTCAGTAGCTTCAAACATTTCTGGTATATGAATAACATGATGTTTTTCAATGGCAAAAATCAATGAATATTGTAAATGCACAAACAGTAATTTCTCCGCATTGCAAGGTGCAATTCTGAAATTTTTTGCTTTTTCCTGCTCCTCTTAGCATGATAAAGAAGATTCAAAGAGAGTGAGATGCCAGCTCCTTTCATTCAGTCAGTAGCTTCAATCATTTCTGGACGTTTTTCAATGGCAAAAATCAATGAATATTGTAAATGCACAAACAGTAATTTCTCCGCATTGCAAGGTGCAATTCTGAAATTTTTTGCTTTTTTCTGCTCCTCTTAGCAAGATAAACAAGATTCAAAGAGAGTGAGATGCCAGCTCCTTTCATTCAGTCAGTAGCTTCAATCATTTCTGGACGTTTTTCAATGGCAAAAATCAATGAATATTGTAAATGCACAAACAGTAATTTCTCCGCATTGCAAGGTGCAATTCTGAAATTTTTTGCTTTTTCCTGCTCCTCTTAGCATGATAAAGAAGATTCAAAGAGAGTGAGATGCCAGCTCCTTTCATTCAGTCAGTAGCTTCAATCATTTCTGGACGTTTTTCAATGGCAAAAATCAATGAATATTGTAAATGCACAAACAGTAATTTCTCCGCATTGCAAGGTGCAATTCTGAAATTTTTTGCTTTTTCCTGCTCCTCTTAGCATGATAAAGAAGATTCAAAAAGATTGAGATGCCAGCTCCTTTCATTCAGTCAGTAGCTTCAAACATTTCTGGTATATGAATAACATGATGTTTTTCAATGGCAAAAATCAATGAATATTGTAAATGCACAAACAGTAATTTCTCCGCATTGCAAGGTGCAATTCTGAAATTTTTTGCTTTTTCCTGCTCCTCTTAGCATGATAAAGAAGATTCAAAGAGAGTGAGATGCCAGCTCCTTTCATTCAGTCAGTAGCTTCAATCATTTCTGGACATTTTTCAATGGCAAAAATCATTGAATATTGTAAATGCACAAACAGTAATTTCTCCGCATTGCAAGGTGCAATTCTGAAATTTTTTGCTTTTTCCTGCTCCTCTTAGCATGATAAAGAAGATTCAAAGAGAGTGAGATGCCAGCTCCTTTCATTCAGTCAGTAGCTTCAATCATTTCTGGTATATGAATAACATGATGTTTTTCAATGGCAAAAATCAATGAATATTGTAAATGCACAAACAGTAATTTCTCCGCATTGCAAGGTGCAATTCTGAAATTTTTTGCTTTTTCCTGCTCCTCTTAGCATGATAAAGAAGATTCAAAGAGAGTGAGATGCCAGCTCCTTTCATTCAGTCAGTAGCTTCAATCATTTCTGGACGTTTTTCAATGGCAAAAATCAATGAATATTGTAAATGCACAAACAGTAATTTCTCCGCATTGCAAGGTGCAATTCTGAAATTCTTTGCTTTTTCCTGCTCCTCTTAGCATGATAAAGAAGATTCAAAGAGAGTGAGATGCCAGCTCCTTTCATTCAGTCAGTAGCTTCAATCATTTCTGGACGTTTTTCAATGGCAAAAATCAATGAATATTGTAAATGCACAAAGAGTAATTTCTCCGCATTGCAAGGTGCAATTCTGAAATTTTTTGCTTTTTCCTGCTCCTCTTAGCATGATAAAGAAGATTCAAAGAGTGAGATGCCAGCTCCTTTCATTGTCAGTAGCTTCAAACATTTCTGGTATATGAATAACATGATGTTTTTCAATGGCAAAAATCAATGAATATTGTAAATGCACAAACAGTAATTTCTCCGCATTGCAAGGTGCAATTCTGAAATTTTTTGCTTTTTCCTGCTCCTCTTAGCATGATAAACAAGATTCAAAGAGAGTGAGATGCCAGCTCCTTTCATTCAGTCAGTAGCTTCAATCATTTCTGGACGTTTTTCAATGGCAAAAATCAATGAATATTGTAAATGCACAAACAGTAATTTCTCCGCATTGCAAGGTGCAATTCTGAATTTTTTTGCTTTTTCCTGCTCCTCTTAGCATGATAAAGAAGATTCAAAGAGAGTGAGATGCCAGCTCCTTTCATTCAGTCAGTAGCTTCAAACATTTCTGGTATATGAATAACATGATGTTTTTCAATGGCAAAAATCAATGAATATTGTAAATGCACAAACAGTAATTTCTCCGCATTGCAAGGTGCAATTCTGAAATTTTTTGCTTTTTCCTGCTCCTCTTAGCATGATAAACAAGATTCAAAGAGAGTGAGATGCCAGCTCCTTTCATTCAGTCAGTAGCTTTAATCATTTCTGGATGTTTTTCAATGGCAAAAATCAATGAATATTGTAAATGCACAAACAGTAATTTCTCCGCATTGCAAGGTGCAATTCTGAAATTTTTTGCTTTTTTCTGCTCCTCTTAGCATAATAAAGAAGATTCAAAGAGAGTGAAATGCCAGCTCCTTTCATTCAGTCAGTAGCTTCAAACATTTCTGGTATATGAATAACATGATGTTTTTCAATGGCAAAAATCAATGAATATTGTAAATGCACAAACAGTAATTTCTCCGCATTGCAAGGTGCAATTCTGAAATTTTTTGCTTTTTCCTGCTCCTCTTAGCATGATAAAGAAGATTCAAAGAGAGTGAGATGCCAGCTCCTTTCATTCAGTCAGTAGCTTCAATCATTTCTGGACGTTTTTCAATGGCAAAAATCAATGAATATTGTAAATGCACAAACAGTAATTTCTCCGCATTGCAAGGTGCAATTCTGAAATTTTTTGCTTTTTCCTGCTCCTCTTAGCATGATAAACAAGATTCAAAGAGAGTGAGATGCCAGCTCCTTTCATTCAGTCAGTAGCTTCAATCATTTCTGGATGTTTTTCAATGGCAAAAATCAATGAATATTGTAAATGCACAAACAGTAATTTCTCCGCATTGCAAGGTGCAATTCTGAAATTTTTTGCTTTTTCCTGCTCCTCTTAGCATGATAAAGAAGATTCAAAGAGAGTGAGATGCCAGCTCCTTTCATTCAGTCAGTAGCTTCAATCATTTCTGGACGTTTTTCAATGGCAAAAATCAATGAATATTGTAAATGCACAAACAGTAATTTCTCCGCATTGCAAGGTGCAATTCTGAAATTTTTTGCTTCTTCCTGCTCCTCTTAGCATGATAAAGAAGATTCAAAGAGTGAGATGCCAGCTCCTTTCATTGTCAGTAGCTTCAAACATTTCTGGTATATGAATAACATGATGTTTTTCAATGGCAAAAATCAATGAATATTGTAAATGCACAAACAGTAATTTCTCCGCATTGCAAGGTGCAATTCTGAAATTTTTTGCTTTTTCCTGCTCCTCTTAGCATGATAAAGAAGATTCAAAGAGAGTGAGATGCCAGCTCCTTTCATTCAGTCAGTAGCTTCAATCATTTCTGGACGTTTTTCAATGGCAAAAATCAATGAATATTGTAAATGCACAAACAGTAATTTCTCGGCATTGCAAGGTGCAATTCTGAAATTTTTTGCTTTTTCCTGCTCCTCTTAGCATGATAAACAAGATTCAAAGTGAAAGAGATGCCAGCTCCTTTCATTCAGTCAGTAGCTTCAATCATTTCTGGACGTTTTTCAATGGCAAAAATCAATGAATATTGTAAATGCACAAACAGTAATTTCTCCGCATTGCAAGGTGCAATTCTGAAATTTTTTGCTTTTTCCTGCTCCTCTTAGCATGATAAAGAAGATTCAAAGAGAGTGAGATGCCAGCTCCTTTCATTCAGTCAGTAGCTTCAAACATTTCTGGTATATGAATAACATGATGTTTTTCAATGGCAAAAATCAATGAATATTGTAAATGCACAAACAGTAATTTCTCCGCATTGCAAGGTGCAATTCTGAAATTTTTTGCTTTTTCCTGCTCCTCTTAGCATGATAAAGAAGATTCAAAGAGAGTGAGATGCCAGCTCCTTTCATTCAGTCAGTAGCTTCAATCATTTCTGGACGTTTTTCAATGGCAAAAATCAATGAATATTGTAAATGCACAAACAGTAATTTCTCCGCATTGCAAGGTGCAATTCTGAATTTTTTTGCTTTTTCCTGCTCCTCTTAGCATGATAAAGAAGATTCAAAGAGAGTGAGATGCCAGCTCCTTTCATTCAGTCAGTAGCTTCAAACATTTCTGGTATATGAATAACATGATGTTTTTCAATGGCAAAAATCAATGAATATTGTAAATGCATAAACAGTAATTTCTCCGCATTGCAAGGTGCAATTCTGAAATTTTTTGCTTTTTCCTGCTCCTCTTAGCATGATAAACAAGATTCAAAGAGAGTGAGATGCCAGCTCCTTTCATTCAGTCAGTAGCTTTAATCATTTCTGGATGTTTTTCAATGGCAAAAATCAATGAATATTGTAAATGCACAAAGAGTAATTTCTCCGCATTGCAAGGTGCAATTCTGAAATTTTTTGCTTTTTTCTGCTCCTCTTAGCATAATAAAGAAGATTCAAAGAGAGTGAGATGCCAGCTCCTTTCATTCAGTCAGTAGCTTCAAACATTTCTGGTATATGAATAACATGATGTTTTTCAATGGCAAAAATCAATGAATATTGTAAATGCACAAACAGTAATTTCTCCGCATTGCAAGGTGCAATTCTGAAATTTTTAGCTTTTTCCTGCTCCTCTTAGCATGATAAAGAAGATTCAAAGAGAGTGAGATGCCAGCTCCTTTCATTCAGTCAGTAGCTTCAATCATTTCTGGACGTTTTTCAATGGCAAAAATCAATGAATATTGTAAATGCACAAACAGTAATTTCTCCGCATTGCAAGGTGCAATTCTGAAATTTTTTGCTTTTTCCTGCTCCTCTTAGCATGATAAACAAGATTCAAAGAGAGTGAGATGCCAGCTCCTTTCATTCAGTCAGTAGCTTCAATCATTTCTGGATGTTTTTCAATGGCAAAAATCAATGAATATTGTAAATGCACAAACAGTAATTTCTCCGCATTGCAAGGTGCAATTCTGAAATTTTTTGCTTTTTCCTGCTCCTCTTAGCATGATAAAGTGGATTCAAAGAGAGTGAGATGCCAGCTCCTTTCATTCAGTCAGTAGCTTCAATCATTTCTGGACGTTTTTCAATGGCAAAAATCAATGAATATTGTAAATGCACAAACAGTAATTTCTCCGCATTGCAAGGTGCAATTCTGAAATTTTTTGCTTCTTCCTGCTCCTCTTAGCATGATAAAGAAGATTCAAAGAGTGAGATGCCAGCTCCTTTCATTGTCAGTAGCTTCAAACATTTCTGGTATATGAATAACATGATGTTTTTCAATGGCAAAAATCAATGAATATTGTAAATGCACAAACAGTAATTTCTCCGCATTGCAAGGTGCAATTCTGAAATTTTTTGCTTTTTCCTGCTCCTCTTAGCATGATAAAGAAGATTCAAAGAGAGTGAGATGCCAGCTCCTTTCATTCAGTCAGTAGCTTCAATCATTTCTGGACGTTTTTCAATGGCAAAAATCAATGAATATTGTAAATGCACAAACAGTAATTTCTCCGCATTGCAAGGTGCAATTCTGAAATTTTTTGCTTTTTTCTGCTCCTCTTAGCAAGATAAACAAGATTCAAAGAGAGTGAGATGCCAGCTCCTTTCATTCAGTCAGTAGCTTCAATCATTTCTGGACGTTTTTCAATGGCAAAAATCAATGAATATTGTAAATGCACAAACAGTAATTTCTCCGCATTGCAAGGTGCAATTCTGAAATTTTTTGCTTTTTCCTGCTCCTCTTAGCATGATAAAGAAGATTCAAAGAGAGTGAGATGCCAGCTCCTTTCATTCAGTCAGTAGCTTCAATCATTTCTGGACGTTTTTCAATGGCAAAAATCAATGAATATTGTAAATGCACAAACAGTAATTTCTCCGCATTGCAAGGTGCAATTCTGAAATTTTTTGCTTTTTCCTGCTCCTCTTAGCATGATAAAGAAGATTCAAAAAGATTGAGATGCCAGCTCCTTTCATTCAGTCAGTAGCTTCAAACATTTCTGGTATATGAATAACATGATGTTTTTCAATGGCAAAAATCAATGAATATTGTAAATGCACAAACAGTAATTTCTCCGCATTGCAAGGTGCAATTCTGAAATTTTTTGCTTTTTCCTGCTCCTCTTAGCATGATAAAGAAGATTCAAAGAGAGTGAGATGCCAGCTCCTTTCATTCAGTCAGTAGCTTCAATCATTTCTGGACATTTTTCAATGGCAAAAATCATTGAATATTGTAAATGCACAAACAGTAATTTCTCCGCATTGCAAGGTGCAATTCTGAAATTTTTTGCTTTTTCCTGCTCCTCTTAGCATGATAAAGAAGATTCAAAGAGAGTGAGATGCCAGCTCCTTTCATTCAGTCAGTAGCTTCAATCATTTCTGGTATATGAATAACATGATGTTTTTCAATGGCAAAAATCAATGAATATTGTAAATGCACAAACAGTAATTTCTCCGCATTGCAAGGTGCAATTCTGAAATTTTTTGCTTTTTCCTGCTCCTCTTAGCATGATAAAGAAGATTCAAAGAGAGTGAGATGCCAGCTCCTTTCATTCAGTCAGTAGCTTCAATCATTTCTGGACGTTTTTCAATGGCAAAAATCAATGAATATTGTAAATGCACAAACAGTAATTTCTCCGCATTGCAAGGTGCAATTCTGAAATTCTTTGCTTTTTCCTGCTCCTCTTAGCATGATAAAGAAGATTCAAAGAGAGTGAGATGCCAGCTCCTTTCATTCAGTCAGTAGCTTCAATCATTTCTGGACGTTTTTCAATGGCAAAAATCAATGAATATTGTAAATGCACAAACAGTAATTTCTCCGCATTGCAAGGTGCAATTCTGAAATTTTTTGCTTTTTCCTGCTCCTCTTAGCATGATAAACAAGATTCAAAGAGAGTGAGATGCCAGCTCCTTTCATTCAGTCAGTAGCTTTAATCATTTCTGGATGTTTTTCAATGGCAAAAATCAATGAATATTGTAAATGCACAAACAGTAATTTCTCCGCATTGCAAGGTGCAATTCTGAAATTTTTTGCTTTTTTCTGCTCCTCTTAGCATAATAAAGAAGATTCAAAGAGAGTGAAATGCCAGCTCCTTTCATTCAGTCAGTAGCTTCAAACATTTCTGGTATATGAATAACATGATGTTTTTCAATGGCAAAAATCAATGAATATTGTAAATGCACAAACAGTAATTTCTCCGCATTGCAAGGTGCAATTCTGAAATTTTTTGCTTTTTCCTGCTCCTCTTAGCATGATAAAGAAGATTCAAAGAGAGTGAGATGCCAGCTCCTTTCATTCAGTCAGTAGCTTCAATCATTTCTGGACGTTTTTCAATGGCAAAAATCAATGAATATTGTAAATGCACAAACAGTAATTTCTCCGCATTGCAAGGTGCAATTCTGAAATTTTTTGCTTTTTCCTGCTCCTCTTAGCATGATAAACAAGATTCAAAGAGAGTGAGATGCCAGCTCCTTTCATTCAGTCAGTAGCTTTAATCATTTCTGGATGTTTTTCAATGGCAAAAATCAATGAATATTGTAAATGCACAAACAGTAATTTCTCCGCATTGCAAGGTGCAATTCTGAAATTTTTTGCTTTTTTCTGCTCCTCTTAGCATAATAAAGAAGATTCAAAGAGAGTGAAATGCCAGCTCCTTTCATTCAGTCAGTAGCTTCAAACATTTCTGGTATATGAATAACATGATGTTTTTCAATGGCAAAAATCAATGAATATTGTAAATGCACAAACAGTAATTTCTCCGCATTGCAAGGTGCAATTCTGAAATTTTTTGCTTTTTCCTGCTCCTCTTAGCATGATAAAGAAGATTCAAAGAGAGTGAGATGCCAGCTCCTTTCATTCAGTCAGTAGCTTCAATCATTTCTGGACGTTTTTCAATGGCAAAAATCAATGAATATTGTAAATGCACAAACAGTAATTTCTCCGCATTGCAAGGTGCAATTCTGAAATTTTTTGCTTTTTCCTGCTCCTCTTAGCATGATAAACAAGATTCAAAGAGAGTGAGATGCCAGCTCCTTTCATTCAGTCAGTAGCTTCAATCATTTCTGGATGTTTTTCAATGGCAAAAATCAATGAATATTGTAAATGCACAAACAGTAATTTCTCCGCATTGCAAGGTGCAATTCTGAAATTTTTTGCTTTTTCCTGCTCCTCTTAGCATGATAAAGAAGATTCAAAGAGAGTGAGATGCCAGCTCCTTTCATTCAGTCAGTAGCTTCAATCATTTCTGGACGTTTTTCAATGGCAAAAATCAATGAATATTGTAAATGCACAAACAGTAATTTCTCCGCATTGCAAGGTGCAATTCTGAAATTTTTTGCTTCTTCCTGCTCCTCTTAGCATGATAAAGAAGATTCAAAGAGTGAGATGCCAGCTCCTTTCATTGTCAGTAGCTTCAAACATTTCTGGTATATGAATAACATGATGTTTTTCAATGGCAAAAATCAATGAATATTGTAAATGCACAAACAGTAATTTCTCCGCATTGCAAGGTGCAATTCTGAAATTTTTTGCTTTTTCCTGCTCCTCTTAGCATGATAAAGAAGATTCAAAGAGAGTGAGATGCCAGCTCCTTTCATTCAGTCAGTAGCTTCAATCATTTCTGGACGTTTTTCAATGGCAAAAATCAATGAATATTGTAAATGCACAAACAGTAATTTCTCGGCATTGCAAGGTGCAATTCTGAAATTTTTTGCTTTTTCCTGCTCCTCTTAGCATGATAAACAAGATTCAAAGTGAAAGAGATGCCAGCTCCTTTCATTCAGTCAGTAGCTTCAATCATTTCTGGACGTTTTTCAATGGCAAAAATCAATGAATATTGTAAATGCACAAACAGTAATTTCTCCGCATTGCAAGGTGCAATTCTGAAATTTTTTGCTTTTTCCTGCTCCTCTTAGCATGATAAAGAAGATTCAAAGAGAGTGAGATGCCAGCTCCTTTCATTCAGTCAGTAGCTTCAAACATTTCTGGTATATGAATAACATGATGTTTTTCAATGGCAAAAATCAATGAATATTGTAAATGCACAAACAGTAATTTCTCCGCATTGCAAGGTGCAATTCTGAAATTTTTTGCTTTTTCCTGCTCCTCTTAGCATGATAAAGAAGATTCAAAGAGAGTGAGATGCCAGCTCCTTTCATTCAGTCAGTAGCTTCAATCATTTCTGGACGTTTTTCAATGGCAAAAATCAATGAATATTGTAAATGCACAAACAGTAATTTCTCCGCATTGCAAGGTGCAATTCTGAATTTTTTTGCTTTTTCCTGCTCCTCTTAGCATGATAAAGAAGATTCAAAGAGAGTGAGATGCCAGCTCCTTTCATTCAGTCAGTAGCTTCAAACATTTCTGGTATATGAATAACATGATGTTTTTCAATGGCAAAAATCAATGAATATTGTAAATGCATAAACAGTAATTTCTCCGCATTGCAAGGTGCAATTCTGAAATTTTTTGCTTTTTCCTGCTCCTCTTAGCATGATAAACAAGATTCAAAGAGAGTGAGATGCCAGCTCCTTTCATTCAGTCAGTAGCTTTAATCATTTCTGGATGTTTTTCAATGGCAAAAATCAATGAATATTGTAAATGCACAAAGAGTAATTTCTCCGCATTGCAAGGTGCAATTCTGAAATTTTTTGCTTTTTTCTGCTCCTCTTAGCATAATAAAGAAGATTCAAAGAGAGTGAGATGCCAGCTCCTTTCATTCAGTCAGTAGCTTCAAACATTTCTGGTATATGAATAACATGATGTTTTTCAATGGCAAAAATCAATGAATATTGTAAATGCACAAACAGTAATTTCTCCGCATTGCAAGGTGCAATTCTGAAATTTTTAGCTTTTTCCTGCTCCTCTTAGCATGATAAAGAAGATTCAAAGAGAGTGAGATGCCAGCTCCTTTCATTCAGTCAGTAGCTTCAATCATTTCTGGACGTTTTTCAATGGCAAAAATCAATGAATATTGTAAATGCACAAACAGTAATTTCTCCGCATTGCAAGGTGCAATTCTGAAATTTTTTGCTTTTTCCTGCTCCTCTTAGCATGATAAACAAGATTCAAAGAGAGTGAGATGCCAGCTCCTTTCATTCAGTCAGTAGCTTCAATCATTTCTGGATGTTTTTCAATGGCAAAAATCAATGAATATTGTAAATGCACAAACAGTAATTTCTCCGCATTGCAAGGTGCAATTCTGAAATTTTTTGCTTTTTCCTGCTCCTCTTAGCATGATAAAGAAGATTCAAAGAGAGTGAGATGCCAGCTCCTTTCATTCAGTCAGTAGCTTCAATCATTTCTGGACGTTTTTCAATGGCAAAAATCAATGAATATTGTAAATGCACAAACAGTAATTTCTCCGCATTGCAAGGTGCAATTCTGAAATTTTTTGCTTCTTCCTGCTCCTCTTAGCATGATAAAGAAGATTCAAAGAGTGAGATGCCAGCTCCTTTCATTGTCAGTAGCTTCAAACATTTCTGGTATATGAATAACATGATGTTTTTCAATGGCAAAAATCAATGAATATTGTAAATGCACAAACAGTAATTTCTCCGCATTGCAAGGTGCAATTCTGAAATTTTTTGCTTTTTCCTGCTCCTCTTAGCATGATAAAGAAGATTCAAAGAGAGTGAGATGCCAGCTCCTTTCATTCAGTCAGTAGCTTCAATCATTTCTGGACGTTTTTCAATGGCAAAAATCAATGAATATTGTAAATGCACAAACAGTAATTTCTCCGCATTGCAAGGTGCAATTCTGAAATTTTTTGCTTTTTTCTGCTCCTCTTAGCAAGATAAACAAGATTCAAAGAGAGTGAGATGCCAGCTCCTTTCATTCAGTCAGTAGCTTCAATCATTTCTGGACGTTTTTCAATGGCAAAAATCAATGAATATTGTAAATGCACAAACAGTAATTTCTCCGCATTGCAAGGTGCAATTCTGAAATTTTTTGCTTTTTCCTGCTCCTCTTAGCATGATAAAGAAGATTCAAAGAGAGTGAGATGCCAGCTCCTTTCATTCAGTCAGTAGCTTCAATCATTTCTGGACGTTTTTCAATGGCAAAAATCAATGAATATTGTAAATGCACAAACAGTAATTTCTCCGCATTGCAAGGTGCAATTCTGAAATTTTTTGCTTTTTCCTGCTCCTCTTAGCATGATAAAGAAGATTCAAAAAGATTGAGATGCCAGCTCCTTTCATTCAGTCAGTAGCTTCAAACATTTCTGGTATATGAATAACATGATGTTTTTCAATGGCAAAAATCAATGAATATTGTAAATGCACAAACAGTAATTTCTCCGCATTGCAAGGTGCAATTCTGAAATTTTTTGCTTTTTCCTGCTCCTCTTAGCATGATAAAGAAGATTCAAAGAGAGTGAGATGCCAGCTCCTTTCATTCAGTCAGTAGCTTCAATCATTTCTGGACATTTTTCAATGGCAAAAATCATTGAATATTGTAAATGCACAAACAGTAATTTCTCCGCATTGCAAGGTGCAATTCTGAAATTTTTTGCTTTTTCCTGCTCCTCTTAGCATGATAAAGAAGATTCAAAGAGAGTGAGATGCCAGCTCCTTTCATTCAGTCAGTAGCTTCAATCATTTCTGGTATATGAATAACATGATGTTTTTCAATGGCAAAAATCAATGAATATTGTAAATGCACAAACAGTAATTTCTCCGCATTGCAAGGTGCAATTCTGAAATTTTTTGCTTTTTCCTGCTCCTCTTAGCATGATAAAGAAGATTCAAAGAGAGTGAGATGCCAGCTCCTTTCATTCAGTCAGTAGCTTCAATCATTTCTGGACGTTTTTCAATGGCAAAAATCAATGAATATTGTAAATGCACAAACAGTAATTTCTCCGCATTGCAAGGTGCAATTCTGAAATTCTTTGCTTTTTCCTGCTCCTCTTAGCATGATAAAGAAGATTCAAAGAGAGTGAGATGCCAGCTCCTTTCATTCAGTCAGTAGCTTCAATCATTTCTGGACGTTTTTCAATGGCAAAAATCAATGAATATTGTAAATGCACAAACAGTAATTTCTCCGCATTGCAAGGTGCAATTCTGAAATTTTTTGCTTTTTCCTGCTCCTCTTAGCATGATAAAGAAGATTCAAAGAGAGTGAGATGCCAGCTCCTTTCATTCAGTCAGTAGCTTCAAACATTTCTGGTATATGAATAACATGATGTTTTTCAATGGCAAAAATCAATGAATATTGTAAATGCACAAACAGTAATTTCTCCGCATTGCAAGGTGCAATTCTGAAATTTTTTGCTTTTTCCTGCTCCTCTTAGCATGATAAAGAAGATTCAAAGAGAGTGAGATGCCAGCTCCTTTCATTCAGTCAGTAGCTTCAAACATTTCTGGTATATGAATAACATGATGTTTTTCAATGGCAAAAATCAATGAATATTGTAAATGCACAAACAGTAATTTCTCCGCATTGCAAGGTGCAATTCTGAAATTTTTTGCTTTTTCCTGCTCTTCTTAGCATGATAAAGAAGATTCAAAGAGAGTGAGATGCCAGCTCCTTTCATTCAGTCAGTAGCTTCAATCATTTCTGGACGTTTTTCAATGGCAAAAATCAATGAATATTGTAAATGCACAAACAGTAATTTCTCCGCATTGCAAGGTGCAATTCTGAAATTTTTTGCTTTTTCCTGCTCCTCTTAGCATGATAAACAAGATTCAAAGAGAGTGAGATGCCAGCTCCTTTCATTCAGTCAGTAGCTTCAATCATTTCTGGACGTTTTTCAATGGCAAAAATCAATGAATATTGTAAATGCACAAAGAGTAATTTCTCCGCATTGCAAGGTGCAATTCTGAAATTTTTTGCTTTTTCCTGCTCCTCTTAGCATGATAAAGAAGATTCAAAGAGTGAGATGCCAGCTCCTTTCATTGTCAGTAGCTTCAAACATTTCTGGTATATGAATAACATGATGTTTTTCAATGGCAAAAATCAATGAATATTGTAAATGCACAAACAGTAATTTCTCCGCATTGCAAGGTGCAATTCTGAAATTTTTTGCTTTTTCCTGCTCCTCTTAGCATGATAAACAAGATTCAAAGAGAGTGAGATGCCAGCTCCTTTCATTCAGTCAGTAGCTTCAATCATTTCTGGACGTTTTTCAATGGCAAAAATCAATGAATATTGTAAATGCACAAACAGTAATTTCTCCGCATTGCAAGGTGCAATTCTGAATTTTTTTGCTTTTTCCTGCTCCTCTTAGCATGATAAAGAAGATTCAAAGAGAGTGAGATGCCAGCTCCTTTCATTCAGTCAGTAGCTTCAAACATTTCTGGTATATGAATAACATGATGTTTTTCAATGGCAAAAATCAATGAATATTGTAAATGCACAAACAGTAATTTCTCCGCATTGCAAGGTGCAATTCTGAAATTTTTTGCTTTTTCCTGCTCCTCTTAGCATGATAAGATTCAAAGAGAGTGAGATGCCAGCTCCTTTCATTCAGTCAGTAGCTTTAATCATTTCTGGATGTTTTTCAATGGCAAAAATCAATGAATATTGTAAATGCACAAACAGTAATTTCTCCGCATTGCAAGGTGCAATTCTGAAATTTTTTGCTTTTTTCTGCTCCTCTTAGCATAATAAAGAAGATTCAAAGAGAGTGAAATGCCAGCTCCTTTCATTCAGTCAGTAGCTTCAAACATTTCTGGTATATGAATAACATGATGTTTTTCAATGGCAAAAATCAATGAATATTGTAAATGCACAAACAGTAATTTCTCCGCATTGCAAGGTGCAATTCTGAAATTTTTTGCTTTTTCCTGCTCCTCTTAGCATGATAAAGAAGATTCAAAGAGAGTGAGATGCCAGCTCCTTTCATTCAGTCAGTAGCTTCAAACATTTCTGGTATATGAATAACATGATGTTTTTCAATGGCAAAAATCAATGAATATTGTAAATGCACAAACAGTAATTTCTCCGCATTGCAAGGTGCAATTCTGAAATTTTTTGCTTTTTCCTGCTCTTCTTAGCATGATAAAGAAGATTCAAAGAGAGTGAGATGCCAGCTCCTTTCATTCAGTCAGTAGCTTCAATCATTTCTGGACGTTTTTCAATGGCAAAAATCAATGAATATTGTAAATGCACAAACAGTAATTTCTCCGCATTGCAAGGTGCAATTCTGAAATTTTTTGCTTTTTCCTGCTCCTCTTAGCATGATAAACAAGATTCAAAGAGAGTGAGATGCCAGCTCCTTTCATTCAGTCAGTAGCTTCAATCATTTCTGGACGTTTTTCAATGGCAAAAATCAATGAATATTGTAAATGCACAAAGAGTAATTTCTCCGCATTGCAAGGTGCAATTCTGAAATTTTTTGCTTTTTCCTGCTCCTCTTAGCATGATAAAGAAGATTCAAAGAGTGAGATGCCAGCTCCTTTCATTGTCAGTAGCTTCAAACATTTCTGGTATATGAATAACATGATGTTTTTCAATGGCAAAAATCAATGAATATTGTAAATGCACAAACAGTAATTTCTCCGCATTGCAAGGTGCAATTCTGAAATTTTTTGCTTTTTCCTGCTCCTCTTAGCATGATAAACAAGATTCAAAGAGAGTGAGATGCCAGATCCTTTCATTCAGTCAGTAGCTTCAATCATTTCTGGACGTTTTTCAATGGCAAAAATCAATGAATATTGTAAATGCACAAACAGTAATTTCTCCGCATTGCAAGGTGCAATTCTGAATTTTTTTGCTTTTTCCTGCTCCTCTTAGCATGATAAAGAAGATTCAAAGAGAGTGAGATGCCAGCTCCTTTCATTCAGTCAGTAGCTTCAAACATTTCTGGTATATGAATAACATGATGTTTTTCAATGGCAAAAATCAATGAATATTGTAAATGCACAAACAGTAATTTCTCCGCATTGCAAGGTGCAATTCTGAAATTTTTTGCTTTTTCCTGCTCCTCTTAGCATGATAAGATTCAAAGAGAGTGAGATGCCAGCTCCTTTCATTCAGTCAGTAGCTTTAATTATTTCTGGATGTTTTTCAATGGCAAAAATCAATGAATATTGTAAATGCACAAACAGTAATTTCTCCGCATTGCAAGGTGCAATTCTGAAATTTTTTGCTTTTTTCTGCTCCTCTTAGCATAATAAAGAAGATTCAAAGAGAGTGAAATGCCAGCTCCTTTCATTCAGTCAGTAGCTTCAAACATTTCTGGTATATGAATAACATGATGTTTTTCAATGGCAAAAATCAATGAATATTGTAAATGCACAAACAGTAATTTCTCCGCATTGCAAGGTGCAATTCTGAAATTTTTTGCTTTTTCCTGCTCCTCTTAGCATGATAAAGAAGATTCAAAGAGAGTGAGATGCCAGCTCCTTTCATTCAGTCAGTAGCTTCAATCATTTCTGGACGTTTTTCAATGGCAAAAATCAATGAATATTGTAAATGCACAAACAGTAATTTCTCCGCATTGCAAGGTGCAATTCTGAAATTTTTTGCTTCTTCCTGCTCCTCTTAGCATGATAAAGAAGATTCAAAGAGTGAGATGCCAGCTCCTTTCATTGTCAGTAGCTTCAAACATTTCTGGTATATGAATAACATGATGTTTTTCAATGGCAAAAATCAATGAATATTGTAAATGCACAAACAGTAATTTCTCCGCATTGCAAGGTGCAATTCTGAAATTTTTTGCTTTTTCCTGCTCCTCTTAGCATGATAAAGAAGATTCAAAGAGAGTGAGATGCCAGCTCCTTTCATTCAGTCAGTAGCTTCAATCATTTCTGGACGTTTTTCAATGGCAAAAATCAATGAATATTGTAAATGCACAAACAGTAATTTCTCCGCATTGCAAGGTGCAATTCTGAAATTTTTTGCTTTTTTCTGCTCCTCTTAGCAAGATAAACAAGATTCAAAGAGAGTGAGATGCCAGCTCCTTTCATTCAGTCAGTAGCTTCAATCATTTCTGGACGTTTTTCAATGGCAAAAATCAATGAATATTGTAAATGCACAAACAGTAATTTCTCCGCATTGCAAGGTGCAATTCTGAAATTTTTTGCTTTTTCCTGCTCCTCTTAGCATGATAAAGAAGATTCAAAGAGAGTGAGATGCCAGCTCCTTTCATTCAGTCAGTAGCTTCAATCATTTCTGGACGTTTTTCAATGGCAAAAATCAATGAATATTGTAAATGCACAAACAGTAATTTCTCCGCATTGCAAGGTGCAATTCTGAAATTTTTTGCTTTTTCCTGCTCCTCTTAGCATGATAAAGAAGATTCAAAAAGAGTGAGATGCCAGCTCCTTTCATTCAGTCAGTAGCTTCAAACATTTCTGGTATATGAATAACATGATGTTTTTCAATGGCAAAAATCAATGAATATTGTAAATGCACAAACAGTAATTTCTCCGCATTGCAAGGTGCAATTCTGAAATTTTTTGCTTTTTCCTGCTCCTCTTAGCATGATAAAGAAGATTCAAAGAGAGTGAGATGCCAGCTCCTTTCATTCAGTCAGTAGCTTCAATCATTTCTGGACGTTTTTCAATGGCAAAAATCATTGAATATTGTAAATGCACAAACAGTAATTTCTCCGCATTGCAAGGTGCAATTCTGAAATTTTTTGCTTTTTCCTGCTCCTCTTAGCATGATAAAGAAGATTCAAAGAGAGTGAGATGCCAGCTCCTTTCATTCAGTCAGTAGCTTCAATCATTTCTGGTATATGAATAACATGATGTTTTTCAATGGCAAAAATCAATGAATATTGTAAATGCACAAACAGTAATTTCTCCGCATTGCAAGGTGCAATTCTGAAATTTTTTGCTTTTTCCTGCTCCTCTTAGCATGATAAAGAAGATTCAAAGAGAGTGAGATGCCAGCTCCTTTCATTCAGTCAGTAGCTTCAATCATTTCTGGACGTTTTTCAATGGCAAAAATCAATGAATATTGTAAATGCACAAACAGTAATTTCTCCGCATTGCAAGGTGCAATTCTGAAATTCTTTGCTTTTTCCTGCTCCTCTTAGCATGATAAAGAAGATTCAAAGAGAGTGAGATGCCAGCTCCTTTCATTCAGTCAGTAGCTTCAATCATTTCTGGACGTTTTTCAATGGCAAAAATCAATGAATATTGTAAATGCACAAACAGTAATTTCTCCGCATTGCAAGGTGCAATTCTGAAATTTTTTGCTTTTTCCTGCTCCTCTTAGCATGATAAAGAAGATTCAAAGAGAGTGAGATGCCAGCTCCTTTCATTCAGTCAGTAGCTTCAAACATTTCTGGTATATGAATAACATGATGTTTTTCAATGGCAAAAATCAATGAATATTGTAAATGCACAAACAGTAATTTCTCCGCATTGCAAGGTGCAATTCTGAAATTTTTTGCTTTTTCCTGCTCCTCTTAGCATGATAAAGAAGATTCAAAGAGAGTGAGATGCCAGCTCCTTTCATTCAGTCAGTAGCTTCAAACATTTCTGGTATATGAATAACATGATGTTTTTCAATGGCAAAAATCAATGAATATTGTAAATGCACAAACAGTAATTTCTCCGCATTGCAAGGTGCAATTCTGAAATTTTTTGCTTTTTCCTGCTCCTCTTAGCATGATAAAGAAGATTCAAAGAGAGTGAGATGCCAGCTCCTTTCATTCAGTCAGTAGCTTCAATCATTTCTGGACGTTTTTCAATGGCAAAAATCAATGAATATTGTAAATGCACAAACAGTAATTTCTCCGCATTGCAAGGTGCAATTCAGAAATTTTTTGCTTTTTCCTGCTCCTCTTAGCATGATAAACAAGATTCAAAGAGAGTGAGATGCCAGCTCCTTTCATTCAGTCAGTAGCTTCAATCATTTCTGGACGTTTTTCAATGGCAAAAATCAATGAATATTGTAAATGCACAAAGAGTAATTTCTCCGCATTGCAAGGTGCAATTCTGAAATTTTTTGCTTTTTCCTGCTCCTCTTAGCATGATAAAGAAGATTCAAAGAGTGAGATGCCAGCTCCTTTCATTGTCAGTAGCTTCAAACATTTCTGGTATATGAATAACATGATGTTTTTCAATGGCAAAAATCAATGAATATTGTAAATGCACAAACAGTAATTTCTCCGCATTGCAAGGTGCAATTCTGAAATTTTTTGCTTTTTCCTGCTCCTCTTAGCATGATAAACAAGATTCAAAGAGAGTGAGATGCCAGCTCCTTTCATTCAGTCAGTAGCTTCAATCATTTCTGGACGTTTTTCAATGGCAAAAATCAATGAATATTGTAAATGCACAAACAGTAATTTCTCCGCATTGCAAGGTGCAATTCTGAATTTTTTTGCTTTTTCCTGCTCCTCTTAGCATGATAAAGAAGATTCAAAGAGAGTGAGATGCCAGCTCCTTTCATTCAGTCAGTAGCTTCAAACATTTCTGGTATATGAATAACATGATGTTTTTCAATGGCAAAAATCAATGAATATTGTAAATGCACAAACAGTAATTTCTCCGCATTGCAAGGTGCAATTCTGAAATTTTTTGCTTTTTCCTGCTCCTCTTAGCATGATAAACAAGATTCAAAGAGAGTGAGATGCCAGCTCCTTTCATTCAGTCAGTAGCTTTAATCATTTCTGGATGTTTTTCAATGGCAAAAATCAATGAATATTGTAAATGCACAAACAGTAATTTCTCCGCATTGCAAGGTGCAATTCTGAAATTTTTTGCTTTTTTCTGCTCCTCTTAGCATAATAAAGAAGATTCAAAGAGAGTGAAATGCCAGTTCCTTTCATTCAGTCAGTAGCTTCAAACATTTCTGGTATATGAATAACATGATGTTTTTCAATGGCAAAAATCAATGAATATTGTAAATGCACAAACAGTAATTTCTCCGCATTGCAAGGTGCAATTCTGAAATTTTTTGCTTTTTCCTGCTCCTCTTAGCATGATAAAGAAGATTCAAAGAGAGTGAGATGCCAGCTCCTTTCATTCAGTCAGTAGCTTCAATCATTTCTGGACGTTTTTCAATGGCAAAAATCAATGAATATTGTAAATGCACAAACAGTAATTTCTCCGCATTGCAAGGTGCAATTCTGAAATTTTTTGCTTTTTCCTGCTCCTCTTAGCATGATAAACAAGATTCAAAGAGAGTGAGATGCCAGCTCCTTTCATTCAGTCAGTAGCTTCAATCATTTCTGGATGTTTTTCAATGGCAAAAATCAATGAATATTGTAAATGCACAAACAGTAATTTCTCCGCATTGCAAGGTGCAATTCTGAAATTTGTTGCTTTTTCCTGCTCCTCTTAGCATGATAAAGAAGATTCAAAGAGAGTGAGATGCCAGCTCCTTTCATTCAGTCAGTAGCTTCAATCATTTCTGGACGTTTTTCAATGGCAAAAATCAATGAATATTGTAAATGCACAAACAGTAATTTCTCCGCATTGCAAGGTGCAATTCTGAAATTTTTTGCTTCTTCCTGCTCCTCTTAGCATGATAAAGAAGATTCAAAGAGTGAGATGCCAGCTCCTTTCATTGTCAGTAGCTTCAAACATTTCTGGTATATGAATAACATGATGTTTTTCAATGGCAAAAATCAATGAATATTGTAAATGCACAAACAGTAATTTCTCCGCATTGCAAGGTGCAATTCTGAAATTTTTTGCTTTTTCCTGCTCCTCTTAGCATGATAAAGAAGATTCAAAGAGAGTGAGATGCCAGCTCCTTTCATTCAGTCAGTAGCTTCAATCATTTCTGGACGTTTTTCAATGGCAAAAATCAATGAATATTGTAAATGCACAAACAGTAATTTCTCCGCATTGCAAGGTGCAATTCTGAAATTTTTTGCTTTTTTCTGCTCCTCTTAGCAAGATAAACAAGATTCAAAGAGAGTGAGATGCCAGCTCCTTTCATTCAGTCAGTAGCTTCAATCATTTCTGGACGTTTTTCAATGGCAAAAATCAATGAATATTGTAAATGCACAAACAGTAATTTCTCCGCATTGCAAGGTGAAATTCTGAAATTTTTTGCTTTTTCCTGCTCCTCTTAGCATGATAAAGAAGATTCAAAGAGAGTGAGATGCCATCTCCTTTCATTCAGTCAGTAGCTTCAATCATTTCTGGACGTTTTTCAATGGCAAAAATCAATGAATATTGTAAATGCACAAACAGTAATTTCTCCGCATTGCAAGGTGCAATTCTGAAATTTTTTGCTTTTTCCTGCTCCTCTTAGCATGATAAAGAAGATTCAAAAAGAGTGAGATGCCAGCTCCTTTCATTCAGTCAGTAGCTTCAAACATTTCTGGTATATGAATAACATGATGTTTTTCAATGGCAAAAATCAATGAATATTGTAAATGCACAAACAGTAATTTCTCCGCATTGCAAGGTGCAATTCTGAAATTTTTTGCTTTTTCCTGCTCCTCTTAGCATGATAAAGAAGATTCAAAGAGAGTGAGATGCCAGCTCCTTTCATTCAGTCAGTAGCTTCAATCATTTCTGGACGTTTTTCGATGGCAAAAATCATTGAATATTGTAAATGCACAAACAGTAATTTCTCCGCATTGCAAGGTGCAATTCTGAAATTTTTTGCTTTTTCCTGCTCCTCTTAGCATGATAAAGAAGATTTAAAGAGAGTGAGATGCCAGCTCCTTTCATTCAGTCAGTAGCTTCAATCATTTCTGGTATATGAATAACATGATGTTTTTCAATGGCAAAAATCAATGAATATTGGAAATGCACAAACAGTAATTTCTCCGCATTGCAAGGTGCAATTCTGAAATTTTTTGCTTTTTCCTGCTCCTCTTAGCATGATAAAGAAGATTCAAAGAGAGTGAGATGCCAGCTCCTTTCATTCAGTCAGTAGCTTCAATCATTTCTGGACGTTTTTCAATGGCAAAAATCAATGAATATTGTAAATGCACAAACAGTAATTTCTCCGCATTGCAAGGTGCAATTCTGAAATTCTTTGCTTTTTCCTGCTCCTCTTAGCATGATAAAGAAGATTCAAAGAGAGTGAGATGCCAGCTCCTTTCATTCAGTCAGTAGCTTCAATCATTTCTGGACGTTTTTCAATGGCAAAAATCAATGAATATTGTAAATGCACAAACAGTAATTTCTCCGCATTGCAAGGTGCAATTCTGAAATTTTTTGCTTTTTCCTGGTCCTCTTAGCATGATAAAGAAGATTCAAAGAGAGTGAGATGACAGCTCCTTTCATTCAGTCAGTAGCTTCAAACATTTCTGGTATATGAATAACATGATGTTTTTCAATGGCAAAAATCAATGAATATTGTAAATGCACAAACAGTAATTTCTCCGCATTGCAAGGTGCAATTCTGAAATTTTTTGCTTTTTCCTGCTCCTCTTAGCATGATAAAGAAGATTCAAAGAGAGTGAGATGCCAGCTCCTTTCATTCAGTCAGTAGCTTCAAACATTTCTGGTATATGAATAACATGATGTTTTTCAATGGCAAAAATCAATGAATATTGTAAATGCACAAACAGTAATTTCTCCGCATTGCAAGGTGCAATTCTGAAATTTTTTGCTTTTTCCTGCTCCTCTTAGCATGATAAAGAAGATTCAAAGAGAGTGAGATGCCAGCTCCTTTCATTCAGTCAGTAGCTTCAATCATTTCTGGACGTTTTTCAATGGCAAAAATCAATGAATATTGTAAATGCACAAACAGTTATTTCTCCGCATTGCAAGGTGCAATTCTGAAATTTTTTGCTTTTTCCTGCTCCTCTTAGCATGATAAACAAGATTCAAAGAGAGTGAGATGCCAGCTCCTTTCATTCAGTCAGTAGCTTCAATCATTTCTGGACGTTTTTCAATGGCAAAAATCAATGAATATTGTAAATGCACAAAGAGTAATTTCTCCGCATTGCAAGGTGCAATTCTGAAATTCTTTGCTTTTTCCTGCTCCTCTTAGCATGATAAAGAAGATTCAAAGAGGGAGATGCCAGCTCCTTTCATTGTCAGTAGCTTCAAACATTTCTGGTATATGAATAACATGATGTTTTTCAATGGCAAAAATCAATGAATATTGTAAATGCACAAACAGTAATTTCTCCGCATTGCAAGGTGCAATTCTGAAATTTTTTGCTTTTTCCTGCTCCTCTTAGCATGATAAACAAGATTCAAAGAGAGTGAGATGCCAGCTCCTTTCATTCAGTCAGTAGCTTCAATCATTTCTGGACGTTTTTCAATGGCAAAAATCAATGAATATTGTAAATGCACAAACAGTAATTTCTCCGCATTGCAAGGTGCAATTCTGAAATTTTTTGCTTTTTCCTGCTCCTCTTAGCATGATAAAGAAGATTCAAAGAGAGTGAGATGCCAGCTCCTTTCATTCAGTCAGTAGCTTCAATCATTTCTGGACGTTTTTCAATGGCAAAAATCATTGAATATTGTAAATGCACAAACAGTAATTTCTCCGCATTGCAAGGTGCAATTCTGAAATTTTTTGCTTTTTCCTGCTCCTCTTAGCATGATAAAGAAGATTCAAAGAGAGTGAGATGCCAGCTCCTTTCATTCAGTCAGTAGCTTCAATCATTTCTGGTATATGAATAACATGATGTTTTTCAATGGCAAAAATCAGTGAATATTGTAAATGCACAAACAGTAATTTCTCCGCATTGCAAGGTGCAATTCTGAAATTTTTTGCTTTTTCCTGCTCCTCTTAGCATGATAAACAAGATTCAAAGAGAGTGAGATGCCAGCTCCTTTCATTCAGTCAGTAGCTTCAAACATTTCTGGTATATGAATAACATGATGTTTTTCAATGGCAAAAATCAATGAATATTGTAAATGCACAAACAGTAATTTCTCCGCATTGCAAGGTGCAATTCTGAAATTTTTTGCTTTTTCCTGCTCCTCTTAGCATGATAAACAAGATTCAAAGAGAGTGAGATGCCAGCTCCTTTCATTCAGTCAGTAGCTTCAATCATTTCTGGATGTTTTTCAATGGCAAAAATCAATGAATATTGTAAATGCACAAACAGTAATTTCTCCGCATTGCAAGGTGCAATTCTGAAATTTTTTGCTTTTTTCTGCTCCTCTTAGCATAATAAAGAAGATTCAAAGAGAGTGAGATGCCAGCTCCTTTCATTCAGTCAGTAGCTTCAAACATTTCTGGTATATGAATAACATGATGTTTTTCAATGGCAAAAGTCAATGAATATTGTAAATGCACAAACAGTAATTTCTCCGCATTGCAAGGTGCAATTCTGAAATTTTTTGCTTTTTCCTGCTCCTCTTAGCATGATAAAGAAGATTCAAAGAGAGTGAGATGCCAGCTCCTTTCATTCAGTCAGTAGCTTCAATCATTTCTGGACGTTTTTCAATGGCAAAAATCAATGAATATTGTAAATGCACAAACAGTAATTTCTCCGCATTGCAAGGTGCAATTCTGAAATTTTTTGCTTCTTCCTGCTCCTCTTAGCATGATAAAGAAGATTCAAAGAGTGAGATGCCAGCTCCTTTCATTGTCAGTAGCTTCAAACATTTCTGGTATATGAATAACATGATGTTTTTCAATGGCAAAAATCAATGAATATTGTAAATGCACAAACAGTAATTTCTCCGCATTGCAAGGTGCAATTCTGAAATTTTTTGCTTTTTCCTGCTCCTCTTAGCATGATAAAGAAGATTCAAAGAGAGTGAGATGCCAGCTCCTTTCATTCAGTCAGTAGCTTCAATCATTTCTGGACGTTTTTCAATGGCAAAAATCAATGAATATTGTAAATGCACAAACAGTAATTTCTCCGCATTGCAAGGTGCAATTCTGAAATTTTTTGCTTTTTTCTGCTCCTCTTAGCAAGATAAACAAGATTCAAAGAGAGTGAGATGCCAGCTCCTTTCATTCAGTCAGTAGCTTCAATCATTTCTGGACGTTTTTCAATGGCAAAAATCAATGAATATTGTAAATGCACAAACAGTAATTTCTCCGCATTGCAAGGTGCAATTCTGAAATTTTTTGCTTTTTCCTGCTCCTCTTAGCATGATAAAGAAGATTCAAGGAGAGTGAGATGCCAGCTCCTTTCATTCAGTCAGTAGCTTCAATCATTTCTGGACGTTTTTCAATGGCAAAAATCAATGAATATTGTAAATGCACAAACAGTAATTTCTCCGCATTGCAAGGTGCTATTCTGAAATTTTTTGCTTTTTCCTGCTCCTCTTAGCATGATAAAGAAGATTCAAAGAGAGTGAGATGCCAGCTCCTTTCATTCAGTCAGTAGCTTCAATCATTTCTGGACGTTTTTCAATGGCAAAAATCAATGAATATTGTAAATGCACAAACAGTAATTTCTCCGCATTGCAAGGTGCAATTCTGAAATTCTTTGCTTTTTCCTGCTCCTCTTAGCATGATAAAGAAGATTCAAAGAGAGTGAGATGCCAGCTCCTTTCATTCAGTCAGTAGCTTCAATCATTTCTGGACGTTTTTCAATGGCAAAAATCAATGAATATTGTAAATGCACAAACAGTAATTTCTCCGCATTGCAAGGTGCAATTCTGAAATTTTTTGCTTTTTCCTGCTCCTCTTAGCATGATAAAGAAGATTCAAAGAGAGTGAGATGCCAGCTCCTTTCATTCAGTCAGTAGCTTCAAACATTTCTGGTATATGAATAACATGATGTTTTTCAATGGCAAAAATCAATGAATATTGTAAATGCACAAACAGTAATTTCTCCGCATTGCAAGGTGCAATTCTGAAATTTTTTGCTTTTTCCTGCTCCTCTTAGCATGATAAAGAAGATTCAAAGAGAGTGAGATGCCAGCTCCTTTCATTCAGTCAGTAGCTTCAAACATTTCTGGTATATGAATAACATGATGTTTTTCAATGGCAAAAATCAATGAATATTGTAAATGCACAAACAGTAATTTCTCCGCATTGCAAGGTGCAATTCTGAAATTTTTTGCTTTTTCCTGCTCCTCTTAGCATGATAAAGAAGATTCAAAGAGAGTGAGATGCCAGCTCCTTTCATTCAGTCAGTAGCTTCAATCATTTCTGGACGTTTTTCAATGGCAAAAATCAATGAATATTGTAAATGCACAAACAGTAATTTCTCCGCATTGCAAGGTGCAATTCTGAAATTTTTTGCTTTTTCCTGCTCCTCTTAGCATGATAAACAAGATTCAAAGAGAGTGAGATGCCAGCTCCTTTCATTCAGTCAGTAGCTTCAATCATTTCTGGACGTTTTTCAATGGCAAAAATCAATGAATATTGTAAATGCACAAAGAGTAATTTCTCCGCATTGCAAGGTGCAATTCTGAAATTTTTTGCTTTTTCCTGCTCCTCTTAGCATGATAAAGAAGATTCAAAGAGTGAGATGCCAGCTCCTTTCATTGTCAGTAGCTTCAAACATTTCTGGTATATGAATAACATGATGTTTTTCAATGGCAAAAATCAATGAATATTGTAAATGCACAAACAGTAATTTCTCCGCATTGCAAGGTGCAATTCTGAAATTTTTTGCTTTTTCCTGCTCCTCTTAGCATGATAAACAAGATTCAAAGAGAGTGAGATGCCAGCTCCTTTCATTCAGTCAGTAGCTTCAATCATTTCTGGACGTTTTTCAATGGCAAAAATCAATGAATATTGTAAATGCACAAACAGTAATTTCTCCGCATTGCAAGGTGCAATTCTGAATTTTTTTGCTTTTTCCTGCTCCTCTTAGCATGATAAAGAAGATTCAAAGAGAGTGAGATGCCAGCTCCTTTCATTCAGTCAGTAGCTTCAAACATTTCTGGTATATGAATAACATGATGTTTTTCAATGGCAAAAATCAATGAATATTGTAAATGCACAAACAGTAATTTCTCCGCATTGCAAGGTGTAATTCTGAAATTTTTTGCTTTTTCCTGCTCCTCTTAGCATGATAAACAAGATTCAAAGAGAGTGAGATGCCAGCTCCTTTCATTCAGTCAGTAGCTTTAATCATTTCTGGATGTTTTTCAATGGCAAAAATCAATGAATATTGTAAATGCACAAACAGTAATTTCTCCGCATTGCAAGGTGCAATTCTGAAATTTTTTGCTTTTTCCTGCTCCTCTTAGCATGATAAAGAAGATTCAAAGAGAGTGAGATGCCAGCTCCTTTCATTCAGTCAGTAGCTTCAATCATTTCTGGACGTTTTTCAATGGCAAAAATCAATGAATATTGTAAATGCACAAACAGTAATTTCTCCGCATTGCAAGGTGCAATTCTGAAATTTTTTGCTTCTTCCTGCTCCTCTTAGCATGATAAAGAAGATTCAAAGAGTGAGATGCCAGCTCCTTTCATTGTCAGTAGCTTCAAACATTTCTGGTATATGAATAACATGATGTTTTTCAATGGCAAAAATCAATGAATATTGTAAATGCACAAACAGTAATTTCTCCGCATTGCAAGGTGCAATTCTGAAATTTTTTGCTTTTTCCTGCTCCTCTTAGCATGATAAAGAAGATTCAAAGAGAGTGAGATGCCAGCTCCTTTCATTCAGTCAGTAGCTTCAATCATTTCTGGACGTTTTTCAATGGCAAAAATCAATGAATATTGTAAATGCACAAACAGTAATTTCTCCGCATTGCAAGGTGCAATTCTGAAATTTTTTGCTTTTTTCTGCTCCTCTTAGCAAGATAAACAAGATTCAAAGAGAGTGAGATGCCAGCTCCTTTCATTCAGTCAGTAGCTTCAATCATTTCTGGACGTTTTTCAATGGCAAAAATCAATGAATATTGTAAATGCACAAACAGTAATTTCTCCGCATTGCAAGGTGCAATTCTGAAATTTTTTGCTTTTTCCTGCTCCTCTTAGCATGATAAAGAAGATTCAAAGAGAGTGAGATGCCAGCTCCTTTCATTCAGTCAGTAGCTTCAATCATTTCTGGACGTTTTTCAATGGCAAAAATCAATGAATATTGTAAATGCACAAACAGTAATTTCTCCGCATTGCAAGGTGCAATTCTGAAATTTTTTGCTTTTTCCTGCTCCTCTTAGCATGATAAAGAAGATTCAAAAAGAGTGAGATGCCAGCTCCTTTCATTCAGTCAGTAGCTTCAAACATTTCTGGTATATGAATAACATGATGTTTTTCAATGGCAAAAATCAATGAATATTGTAAATGCACAAACAGTAATTTCTCCGCATTGCAAGGTGCAATTCTGAAATTTTTTGCTTTTTCCTGCTCCTCTTAGCATGATAAAGAAGATTCAAAGAGAGTGAGATGCCAGCTCCTTTCATTCAGTCAGTAGCTTCAATCATTTCTGGACGTTTTTCGATGGCAAAAATCATTGAATATTGTAAATGCACAAACAGTAATTTCTCCGCATTGCAAGGTGCAATTCTGAAATTTTTTGCTTTTTCCTGCTCCTCTTAGCATGATAAAGAAGATTCAAAGAGAGTGAGATGCCAGCTCCTTTCATTCAGTCAGTAGCTTCAATCATTTCTGGTATATGAATAACATGATGTTTTTCAATGGCAAAAATCAATGAATATTGTAAATGCACAAACAGTAATTTCTCCGCATTGCAAGGTGCAATTCTGAAATTTTTTGCTTTTTCCTGCTCCTCTTAGCATGATAAAGAAGATTCAAAGAGAGTGAGATGCCAGCTCCTTTCATTCAGTCAGTAGCTTCAATCATTTCTGGACGTTTTTCAATGGCAAAAATCAATGAATATTGTAAATGCACAAACAGTAATTTCTCCGCATTGCAAGGTGCAATTCTGAAATTCTTTGCTTTTTCCTGCTCCTCTTAGCATGATAAAGAAGATTCAAAGAGAGTGAGATGCCAGCTCCTTTCATTCAGTCAGTAGCTTCAATCATTTCTGGACGTTTTTCAATGGCAAAAATCAATGAATATTGTAAATGCACAAACAGTAATTTCTCCGCATTGCAAGGTGCAATTCTGAAATTTTTTGCTTTTTCCTGGTCCTCTTAGCATGACAAAGAAGATTCAAAGAGAGTGAGATGCCAGCTCCTTTCATTCAGTCAGTAGCTTCAAACATTTCTGGTATATGAATAACATGATGTTTTTCAATGGCAAAAATCAATGAATATTGTAAATGCACAAACAGTAATTTCTCCGCATTGCAAGGTGCAATTCTGAAATTTTTTGCTTTTTCCTGCTCCTCTTAGCATGATAAAGAAGATTCAAAGAGAGTGAGATGCCAGCTCCTTTCATTCAGTCAGTAGCTTCAAACATTTCTGGTATATGAATAACATGATGTTTTTCAATGGCAAAAATCAATGAATATTGTAAATGCACAAACAGTAATTTCTCCGCATTGCAAGGTGCAATTCTGAAATTTTTTGCTTTTTCCTGCTCCTCTTAGCATGATAAAGAAGATTCAAAGAGAGTGAGATGCCAGCTCCTTTCATTCAGTCAGTAGCTTCAATCATTTCTGGACGTTTTTCAATGGCAAAAATCAATGAATATTGTAAATGCACAAACAGTAATTTCTCCGCATTGCAAGGTGCAATTCTGAAATTTTTTGCTTTTTCCTGCTCCTCTTAGCATGATAAACAAGATTCAAAGAGAGTGAGATGCCAGCTCCTTTCATTCAGTCAGTAGCTTCAATCATTTCTGGACGTTTTTCAATGGCAAAAATCAATGAATATTGTAAATGCACAAAGAGTAATTTCTCCGCATTGCAAGGTGCAATTCTGAAATTTTTTGCTTTTTCCTGCTCCTCTTAGCATGATAAAGAAGATTCAAAGAGTGAGATGCCAGCTCCTTTCATTGTCAGTAGCTTCAAACATTTCTGGTATATGAATAACATGATGTTTTTCAATGGCAAAAATCAATGAATATTGTAAATGCACAAACAGTAATTTCTCCGCATTGCAAGGTGCAATTCTGAAATTTTTTGCTTTTTCCTGCTCCTCTTAGCATGATAAACAAGATTCAAAGAGAGTGAGATGCCAGCTCCTTTCATTCAGTCAGTAGCTTCAATCATTTCTGGACGTTTTTCAATGGCAAAAATCAATGAATATTGTAAATGCACAAACAGTAATTTCTCCGCATTGCAAGGTGCAATTCTGAAATTTTTTGCTTTTTCCTGCTCCTCTTAGCATGATAAAGAAGATTCAAAGAGAGTGAGATGCCAGCTCCTTTCATTCAGTCAGTAGCTTCAATCATTTCTGGACGTTTTTCAATGGCAAAAATCATTGAATATTGTAAATGCACAAACAGTAATTTCTCCGCATTGCAAGGTGCAATTCTGAAATTTTTTGCTTTTTCCTGCTCCTCTTAGCATGATAAAGAAGATTCAAAGAGAGTGAGATGCCAGCTCCTTTCATTCAGTCAGTAGCTTCAATCATTTCTGGTATATGAATAACATGATGTTTTTCAATGGCAAAAATCAGTGAATATTGTAAATGCACAAACAGTAATTTCTCCGCATTGCAAGGTGCAATTCTGAAATTTTTTGCTTTTTCCTGCTCCTCTTAGCATGATAAACAAGATTCAAAGAGAGTGAGATGCCAGCTCCTTTCATTCAGTCAGTAGCTTCAAACATTTCTGGTATATGAATAACATGATGTTTTTCAATGGCAAAAATCAATGAATATTGTAAATGCACAAACAGTAATTTCTCCGCATTGCAAGGTGCAATTCTGAAATTTTTTGCTTTTTCCTGCTCCTCTTAGCATGATAAACAAGATTCAAAGAGAGTGAGATGCCAGCTCCTTTCATTCAGTCAGTAGCTTCAATCATTTCTGGATGTTTTTCAATGGCAAAAATCAATGAATATTGTAAATGCACAAACAGTAATTTCTCCGCATTGCAAGGTGCAATTCTGAAATTTTTTGCTTTTTTCTGCTCCTCTTAGCATAATAAAGAAGATTCAAAGAGAGTGAGATGCCAGCTCCTTTCATTCAGTCAGTAGCTTCAAACATTTCTGGTATATGAATAACATGATGTTTTTCAATGGCAAAAGTCAATGAATATTGTAAATGCACAAACAGTAATTTCTCCGCATTGCAAGGTGCAATTCTGAAATTTTTTGCTTTTTCCTGCTCCTCTTAGCATGATAAAGAAGATTCAAAGAGAGTGAGATGCCAGCTCCTTTCATTCAGTCAGTAGCTTCAATCATTTCTGGACGTTTTTCAATGGCAAAAATCAATGAATATTGTAAATGCACAAACAGTAATTTCTCCGCATTGCAAGGTGCAATTCTGAAATTTTTTGCTTTTTCCTGCTCCTCTTAGCATGATAAACAAGATTCAAAGAGAGTGAGATGCCAGCTCCTTTCATTCAGTCATTAGCTTCAATCATTTCTGGATGTTTTTCAATGGCAAAAATCAATGAATATTGTAAATGCACAAACAGTAATTTCTCCGCATTGCAAGGTGCAATTCTGAAATTTTTTGCTTTTTCCTGCTCCTCTTAGCATGATAAAGAAGATTCAAAGAGAGTGAGATGCCAGCTCCTTTCATTCAGTCAGTAGCTTCAATCATTTCTGGACGTTTTTCAATGGCAAAAATCAATGAATATTGTAAATGCACAAACAGTAATTTCTCCGCATTGCAAGGTGCAATTCTGAAATTTTTTGCTTTTTCCTGCTCCTCTTAGCATGATAAAGAAGATTCAAAGAGTGAGATGCCAGCTCCTTTCATTGTCAGTAGCTTCAAACATTTCTGGTATATGAATAACATGATGTTTTTCAATGGCAAAAATCAATGAATATTGTAAATGCACAAACAGTAATTTCTCCGCATTGCAAGGTGCAATTCTGAAATTTTTTGCTTTTTCCTGCTCCTCTTAGCATGATAAAGAAGATTCAAAGAGAGTGAGATGCCAGCTCCTTTCATTCAGTCAGTAGCTTCAATCATTTCTGGACGTTTTTCAATGGCAAAAATCAATGAATATTGTAAATGCACAAACAGTAATTTCTCCGCATTGCAAGGTGCAATTCTGAAATTTTTTGCTTTTTTCTGCTCCTCTTAGCAAGATAAACAAGATTCAAAGAGAGTGAGATGCCAGCTCCTTTCATTCAGTCAGTAGCTTCAATCATTTCTGGACGTTTTTCAATGGCAAAAATCAATGAATATTGTAAATGCACAAACAGTAATTTCTCCGCATTGCAAGGTGCAATTCTGAAATTTTTTGCTTTTTCCTGCTCCTCTTAGCATGATAAAGAAGATTCAAAGAGAGTGAGATGCCAGCTCCTTTCATTCAGTCAGTAGCTTCAATCATTTCTGGACGTTTTTCAATGGCAAAAATCAATGAATATTGTAAATGCACAAACAGTAATTTCTCCGCATTGCAAGGTGCAATTCTGAAATTTTTTGCTTTTTCCTGCTCCTCTTACCATGATAAAGAAGATTCAAAGAGAGTGAGATGCCAGCTCCTTTCATTCAGTCAGTAGCTTCAATCATTTCTGGACGTTTTTCAATGGCAAAAATCAATGAATATTGTAAATGCACAAACAGTAATTTCTCCGCATTGCAAGGTGCAATTCTGAAATTCTTTGCTTTTTCCTGCTCCTCTTAGCATGATAAAGAAGATTCAAAGAGAGTGAGATGCCAGCTCCTTTCATTCAGTCAGTAGCTTCAATCATTTCTGGACGTTTTTCAATGGCAAAAATCATTGAATATTGTAAATGCACAAACAGTAATTTCTCCGCATTGCAAGGTGCAATTCTGAAATTTTTTGCTTTTTCCTGCTCCTCTTAGCATGATAAAGAAGATTCAAAGAGAGTGAGATGCCAGCTCCTTTCATTCAGTCAGTAGCTTCAATCATTTCTGGTATATGAATAACATGATGTTTTTCAATGGCAAAAATCAGTGAATATTGTAAATGCACAAACAGTAATTTCTCCGCATTGCAAGGTGCAATTCTGAAATTTTTTGCTTTTTCCTGCTCCTCTTAGCATGATAAACAAGATTCAAAGAGAGTGAGATGCCAGCTCCTTTCATTCAGTCAGTAGCTTCAAACATTTCTGGTATATGAATAACATGATGTTTTTCAATGGCAAAAATCAATGAATATTGTAAATGCACAAACAGTAATTTCTCCGCATTGCAAGGTGCAATTCTGAAATTTTTTGCTTTTTCCTGCTCCTCTTAGCATGATAAACAAGATTCAAAGAGAGTGAGATGCCAGCTCCTTTCATTCAGTCAGTAGCTTCAATCATTTCTGGATGTTTTTCAATGGCAAAAATCAATGAATATTGTAAATGCACAAACAGTAATTTCTCCGCATTGCAAGGTGCAATTCTGAAATTTTTTGCTTTTTTCTGCTCCTCTTAGCATAATAAAGAAGATTCAAAGAGAGTGAGATGCCAGCTCCTTTCATTCAGTCAGTAGCTTCAAACATTTCTGGTATATGAATAACATGATGTTTTTCAATGGCAAAAGTCAATGAATATTGTAAATGCACAAACAGTAATTTCTCCGCATTGCAAGGTGCAATTCTGAAATTTTTTGCTTTTTCCTGCTCCTCTTAGCATGATAAAGAAGATTCAAAGAGAGTGAGATGCCAGCTCCTTTCATTCAGTCAGTAGCTTCAATCATTTCTGGACGTTTTTCAATGGCAAAAATCATTGAATATTGTAAATGCACAAACAGTAATTTCTCCGCATTGCAAGGTGCAATTCTGAAATTTTTTGCTTTTTCCTGCTCCTCTTAGCATGATAAAGAAGATTCAAAGAGAGTGAGATGCCAGCTCCTTTCATTCAGTCAGTAGCTTCAATCATTTCTGGTATATGAATAACATGATGTTTTTCAATGGCAAAAATCAATGAATATTGTAAATGCACAAACAGTAATTTCTCCGCATTGCAAGGTGCTATTCTGAAATTTTTTGCTTTTTCCTGCTCCTCTTAGCATGATAAAGAAGATTCAAAGAGAGTGAGATGCCAGCTCCTTTCATTCAGTCAGTAGCTTCAATCATTTCTGGACGTTTTTCAATGGCAAAAATCAATGAATATTGTAAATGCACAAACAGTAATTTCTCCGCATTGCAAGGTGCAATTCTGAAATTCTTTGCTTTTTCCTGCTCCTCTTAGCATGATAAAGAAGATTCAAAGAGAGTGAGATGCCAGCTCCTTTCATTCAGTCAGTAGCTTCAATCATTTCTGGACGTTTTTCAATGGCAAAAATCAATGAATATTGTAAATGCACAAACAGTAATTTCTCCGCATTGCAAGGTGCAATTCTGAAATTTTTTGCTTTTTCCTGCACCTCTTAGCATGATAAAGAAGATTCAAAGAGAGTGAGATGCCAGCTCCTTTCATTCAGTCAGTAGCTTCAAACATTTCTGGTATATGAATAACATGATGTTTTTCAATGGCAAAAATCAATGAATATTGTAAATGCACAAACAGTAATTTCTCCGCATTGCAAGGTGCAATTCTGAAATTTTTTGCTTTTTCCTGCTCCTCTTAGCATGATAAAGAAGATTCAAAGAGAGTGAGATGCCAGCTCCTTTCATTCAGTCAGTAGCTTCAAACATTTCTGGTATATGAATAACATGATGTTTTTCAATGGCAAAAATCAATGAATATTGTAAATGCACAAACAGTAATTTCTCCGCATTGCAAGGTGCAATTCTGAAATTTTTTGCTTTTTCCTGCTCCTCTTAGCATGATAAAGAAGATTCAAAGAGAGTGAGATGCCAGCTCCTTTCATTCAGTCAGTAGCTTCAATCATTTCTGGACGTTTTTCAATGGCAAAAATCAATGAATATTGTAAATGCACAAACAGTAATTTCTCCGCATTGCAAGGTGCAATTCTGAAATTTTTTGCTTTTTCCTGCTCCTCTTAGCATGATAAACAAGATTCAAAGAGAGTGAGATGCCAGCTCCTTTCATTCAGTCAGTAGCTTCAATCATTTCTGGACGTTTTTCAATGGCAAAAATCAATGAATATTGTAAATGCACAAAGAGTAATTTCTCCGCATTGCAAGGTGCAATTCTGAAATTTTTTGCTTTTTCCTGCTCCTCTTAGCATGATAAAGAAGATTCAAAGAGTGAGATGCCAGCTCCTTTCATTGTCAGTAGCTTCAAACATTTCTGGTATATGAATAACATGATGTTTTTCAATGGCAAAAATCAATGAATATTGTAAATGCACAAACAGTAATTTCTCCGCATTGCAAGGTGCAATTCTGAAATTTTTTGCTTTTTCCTGCTCCTCTTAGCATGATAAACAAGATTCAAAGAGAGTGAGATGCCAGCTCCTTTCATTCAGTCAGTAGCTTCAATCATTTCTGGACGTTTTTCAATGGCAAAAATCAATGAATATTGTAAATGCACAAACAGTAATTTCTCCGCATTGCAAGGTGCAATTCTGAATTTTTTTGCTTTTTCCTGCTCCTCTTAGCATGATAAAGAAGATTCAAAGAGAGTGAGATGCCAGCTCCTTTCATTCAGTCAGTAGCTTCAAACATTTCTGGTATATGAATAACATGATGTTTTTCAATGGCAAAAATCAATGAATATTGTAAATGCACAAACAGTAATTTCTCCGCATTGCAAGGTGTAATTCTGAAATTTTTTGCTTTTTCCTGCTCCTCTTAGCATGATAAACAAGATTCAAAGAGAGTGAGATGCCAGCTCCTTTCATTCAGTCAGTAGCTTTAATCATTTCTGGATGTTTTTCAATGGCAAAAATCAATGAATATTGTAAATGCACAAACAGTAATTTCTCCGCATTGCAAGGTGCAATTCTGAAATTTTTTGCTTTTTCCTGCTCCTCTTAGCATGATAAAGAAGATTCAAAGAGAGTGAGATGCCAGCTCCTTTCATTCAGTCAGTAGCTTCAATCATTTCTGGACGTTTTTCAATGGCAAAAATCAATGAATATTGTAAATGCACAAACAGTAATTTCTCCGCATTGCAAGGTGCAATTCTGAAATTTTTTGCTTCTTCCTGCTCCTCTTAGCATGATAAAGAAGATTCAAAGAGTGAGATGCCAGCTCCTTTCATTGTCAGTAGCTTCAAACATTTCTGGTATATGAATAACATGATGTTTTTCAATGGCAAAAATCAATGAATATTGTAAATGCACAAACAGTAATTTCTCCGCATTGCAAGGTGCAATTCTGAAATTTTTTGCTTTTTTCTGCTCCTCTTAGCAAGATAAACAAGATTCAAAGAGAGTGAGATGCCAGCTCCTTTCATTCAGTCAGTAGCTTCAATCATTTCTGGACGTTTTTCAATGGCAAAAATCAATGAATATTGTAAATGCACAAACAGTAATTTCTCCGCATTGCAAGGTGCAATTCTGAAATTTTTTGCTTTTTCCTGCTCCTCTTAGCATGATAAAGAAGATTCAAAGAGAGTGAGATGCCAGCTCCTTTCATTCAGTCAGTAGCTTCAATCATTTCTGGACGTTTTTCAATGGCAAAAATCAATGAATATTGTAAATGCACAAACAGTAATTTCTCCGCATTGCAAGGTGCAATTCTGAAATTTTTTGCTTTTTCCTGCTCCTCTTAGCATGATAAAGAAGATTCAAAAAGAGTGAGATGCCAGCTCCTTTCATTCAGTCAGTAGCTTCAAACATTTCTGGTATATGAATAACATGATGTTTTTCAATGGCAAAAATCAATGAATATTGTAAATGCACAAACAGTAATTTCTCCGCATTGCAAGGTGCAATTCTGAAATTTTTTGCTTTTTCCTGCTCCTCTTAGCATGATAAAGAAGATTCAAAGAGAGTGAGATGCCAGCTCCTTTCATTCAGTCAGTAGCTTCAATCATTTCTGGACGTTTTTCGATGGCAAAAATCATTGAATATTGTAAATGCACAAACAGTAATTTCTCCGCATTGCAAGGTGCAATTCTGAAATTTTTTGCTTTTTCCTGCTCCTCTTAGCATGATAAAGAAGATTCAAAGAGAGTGAGATGCCAGCTCCTTTCATTCAGTCAGTAGCTTCAATCATTTCTGGTATATGAATAACATGATGTTTTTCAATGGCAAAAATCAATGAATATTGTAAATGCACAAACAGTAATTTCTCCGCATTGCAAGGTGCAATTCTGAAATTTTTTGCTTTTTCCTGCTCCTCTTAGCATGATAAAGAAGATTCAAAGAGAGTGAGATGCCAGCTCCTTTCATTCAGTCAGTAGCTTCAATCATTTCTGGACGTTTTTCAATGGCAAAAATCAATGAATATTGTAAATGCACAAACAGTAATTTCTCCGCATTGCAAGGTGCAATTCTGAAATTCTTTGCTTTTTCCTGCTCCTCTTAGCATGATAAAGAAGATTCAAAGAGAGTGAGATGCCAGCTCCTTTCATTCAGTCAGTAGCTTCAATCATTTCTGGACGTTTTTCAATGGCAAAAATCAATGAATATTGTAAATGCACAAACAGTAATTTCTCCGCATTGCAAGGTGCAATTCTGAAATTTTTTGCTTTTTCCTGCTCCTCTTAGCATGATAAAGAAGATTCAAAGAGAGTGAGATGCCAGCTCCTTTCATTCAGTCAGTAGCTTCAAACATTTCTGGTATATGAATAACATGATGTTTTTCAATGGCAAAAATCAATGAATATTGTAAATGCACAAACAGTAATTTCTCCGCATTGCAAGGTGCAATTCTGAAATTTTTTGCTTTTTCCTGCTCCTCTTAGCATGATAAAGAAGATTCAAAGAGAGTGAGATGCCAGCTCCTTTCATTCAGTCAGTAGCTTCAAACATTTCTGGTATATGAATAACATGATGTTTTTCAATGGCAAAAATCAATGAATATTGTAAATGCACAAACAGTAATTTCTCCGCATTGCAAGGTGCAATTCTGAAATTTTTTGCTTTTTCCTGCTCCTCTTAGCATGATAAAGAAGATTCAAAGAGAGTGAGATGCCAGCTCCTTTCATTCAGTCAGTAGCTTCAATCATTTCTGGACGTTTTTCAATGGCAAAAATCAATGAATATTGTAAATGCACAAACAGTAATTTCTCCGCATTGCAAGGTGCAATTCTGAAATTTTTTGCTTTTTCCTGCTCCTCTTAGCATGATAAACAAGATTCAAAGAGAGTGAGATGCCAGCTCCTTTCATTCAGTCAGTAGCTTCAATCATTTCTGGACGTTTTTCAATGGCAAAAATCAATGAATATTGTAAATGCACAAAGAGTAATTTCTCCGCATTGCAAGGTGCAATTCTGAAATTTTTTGCTTTTTCCTGCTCCTCTTAGCATGATAAAGAAGATTCAAAGAGTGAGATTCCAGCTCCTTTCATTGTCAGTAGCTTCAAACATTTCTGGTATATGAATAACATGATGTTTTTCAATGGCAAAAATCAATGAATATTGTAAATGCACAAACAGTAATTTCTCCGCATTGCAAGGTGCAATTCTGAAATTTTTTGCTTTTTCCTGCTCCTCTTAGCATGGTAAACAAGATTCAAAGAGAGTGAGATGCCAGCTCCTTTCATTCAGTCAGTAGCTTCAATCATTTCTGGACGTTTTTCAATGGCAAAAATCAATGAATATTGTAAATGCACAAACAGTAATTTCTCCGCATTGCAAGGTGCAATTCTGAAATTTTTTGCTTTTTCCTGCTCCTCTTAGCATGACAAAGAAGATTCAAAGAGAGTGAGATGCCAGCTCCTTTCATTCAGTCAGTAGCTTCAATCATTTCTGGACGTTTTTCAATGGCAAAAATCATTGAATATTGTAAATGCACAAACAGTAATTTCTCCGCATTGCAAGGTGCAATTCTGAAATTTTTTGCTTTTTCCTGCTCCTCTTAGCATGATAAAGAAGATTCAAAGAGAGTGAGATGCCAGCTCCTTTCATTCAGTCAGTAGCTTCAATCATTTCTGGTATATGAATAACATGATGTTTTTCAATGGCAAAAATCAGTGAATATTGTAAATGCACAAACAGTAATTTCTCCGCATTGCAAGGTGCAATTCTGAAATTTTTTGCTTTTTCCTGCTCCTCTTAGCATGATAAACAAGATTCAAAGAGAGTGAGATGCCAGCTCCTTTCATTCAGTCAGTAGCTTCAAACATTTCTGGTATATGAATAACATGATGTTTTTCAATGGCAAAAATCAATGAATATTGTAAATGCACAAACAGTAATTTCTCCGCATTGCAAGGTGCAATTCTGAAATTTTTTGCTTTTTCCTGCTCCTCTTAGCATGATAAACAAGATTCAAAGAGAGTGAGATGCCAGCTCCTTTCATTCAGTCAGTAGCTTCAATCATTTCTGGATGTTTTTCAATGGCAAAAATCAATGAATATTGTAAATGCACAAACAGTAATTTCTCCGCATTGCAAGGTGCAATTCTGAAATTTTTTGCTTTTTTCTGCTCCTCTTAGCATAATAAAGAAGATTCAAAGAGAGTGAGATGCCAGCTCCTTTCATTCAGTCAGTAGCTTCAAACATTTCTGGTATATGAATAACATGATGTTTTTCAATGGCAAAAGTCAATGAATATTGTAAATGCACAAACAGTAATTTCTCCGCATTGCAAGGTGCAATTCTGAAATTTTTTGCTTTTTCCTGCTCCTCTTAGCATGATAAAGAAGATTCAAAGAGTGAGATGCCAGCTCCTTTCATTGTCAGTAGCTTCAAACATTTCTGGTATATGAATAACATGATGTTTTTCAATGGCAAAAATCAATGAATATTGTAAATGCACAAACAGTAATTTCTCCGCATTGCAAGGTGCAATTCTGAAATTTTTTGCTTTTTTCTGCTCCTCTTAGCAAGATAAACAAGATTCAAAGAGAGTGAGATGCCAGCTCCTTTCATTCAGTCAGTAGCTTCAATCATTTCTGGACGTTTTTCAATGGCAAAAATCAATGAATATTGTAAATGCACAAACAGTAATTTCTCCGCATTGCAAGGTGCAATTCTGAAATTTTTTGCTTTTTCCTGCTCCTCTTAGCATGATAAAGAAGATTCAAAGAGAGTGAGATGCCAGCTCCTTTCATTCAGTCAGTAGCTTCAATCATTTCTGGACGTTTTTCAATGGCAAAAATCAATGAATATTGTAAATGCACAAACAGTAATTTCTCCGCATTGCAAGGTGCAATTCTGAAATTTTTTGCTTTTTCCTGCTCCTCTTAGCATGATAAAGAAGATTCAAAAAGAGTGAGATGCCAGCTCATTTCATTCAGTCAGTAGCTTCAAACATTTCTGGTATATGAATAACATGATGTTTTTCAATGGCAAAAATCAATGAATATTGTAAATGCACAAACAGTAATTTCTCCGCATTGCAAGGTGCAATTCTGAAATTTTTTGCTTTTTCCTGCTCCTCTTAGCATGATAAAGAAGATTCAAAGAGAGTGAGATGCCAGCTCCTTTCATTCAGTCAGTAGCTTCAATCATTTCTGGACGTTTTTCGATGGCAAAAATCATTGAATATTGTAAATGCACAAACAGTAATTTCTCCGCATTGCAAGGTGCAATTCTGAAATTTTTTGCTTTTTCCTGCTCCTCTTAGCATGATAAAGAAGATTCAAAGAGAGTGAGATGCCAGCTCCTTTCATTCAGTCAGTAGCTTCAATCATTTCTGGTATATGAATAACATGATGTTTTTCAATGGCAAAAATCAATGAATATTGTAAATGCACAAACAGTAATTTCTCCGCATTGCAAGGTGCAATTCTGAAATTTTTTGCTTTTTCCTGCTCCTCTTAGCATGATAAAGAAGATTCAAAGAGAGTGAGATGCCAGCTCCTTTCATTCAGTCAGTAGCTTCAATCATTTCTGGACGTTTTTCAATGGCAAAAATCAATGAATATTGTAAATGCACAAACAGTAATTTCTCCGCATTGCAAGGTGCAATTCTGAAATTCTTTGCTTTTTCCTGCTCCTCTTAGCATGATAAAGAAGATTCAAAGAGAGTGAGATGCCAGCTCCTTTCATTCAGTCAGTAGCTTCAATCATTTCTGGACGTTTTTCAATGGCAAAAATCAATGAATATTGTAAATGCACAAACAGTAATTTCTCCGCATTGCAAGGTGCAATTCTGAAATTTTTTGCTTTTTCCTGCTCCTCTTAGCATGATAAAGAAGATTCAAAGAGAGTGAGATGCCAGCTCCTTTCATTCAGTCAGTAGCTTCAAACATTTCTGGTATATGAATAACATGATGTTTTTCAATGGCAAAAATCAATGAATATTGTAAATGCACAAACAGTAATTTCTCCGCATTGCAAGGTGCAATTCTGAAATTTTTTGCTTTTTCCTGCTCCTCTTAGCATGATAAAGAAGATTCAAAGAGAGTGAGATGCCAGCTCCTTTCATTCAGTCAGTAGCTTCAAACATTTCTGGTATATGAATAACATGATGTTTTTCAATGGCAAAAATCAATGAATATTGTAAATGCACAAACAGTAATTTCTCCGCATTGCAAGGTGCAATTCTGAAATTTTTTGCTTTTTCCTGCTCCTCTTAGCATGATAAAGAAGATTCAAAGAGAGTGAGATGCCAGCTCCTTTCATTCAGTCAGTAGCTTCAATCATTTCTGGACGTTTTTCAATGGCAAAAATCAATGAATATTGTAAATGCACAAACAGTAATTTCTCCGCATTGCAAGGTGCAATTCTGAAATTTTTTGCTTTTTCCTGCTCCTCTTAGCATGATAAACAAGATTCAAAGAGAGTGAGATGCCAGCTCCTTTCATTCAGTCAGTAGCTTCAATCATTTCTGGACGTTTTTCAATGGCAAAAATCAATGAATATTGTAAATGCACAAAGAGTAATTTCTCCGCATTGCAAGGTGCAATTCTGAAATTTTTTGCTTTTTCCTGCTCCTCTTAGCATGATAAAGAAGATTCAAAGAGTGAGATTCCAGCTCCTTTCATTGTCAGTAGCTTCAAACATTTCTGGTATATGAATAACATGATGTTTTTCAATGGCAAAAATCAATGAATATTGTAAATGCACAAACAGTAATTTCTCCGCATTGCAAGGTGCAATTCTGAAATTTTTTGCTTTTTCCTGCTCCTCTTAGCATGGTAAACAAGATTCAAAGAGAGTGAGATGCCAGCTCCTTTCATTCAGTCAGTAGCTTCAATCATTTCTGGACGTTTTTCAATGGCAAAAATCAATGAATATTGTAAATGCACAAACAGTAATTTCTCCGCATTGCAAGGTGCAATTCTGAAATTTTTTGCTTTTTCCTGCTCCTCTTAGCATGACAAAGAAGATTCAAAGAGAGTGAGATGCCAGCTCCTTTCATTCAGTCAGTAGCTTCAATCATTTCTGGACGTTTTTCAATGGCAAAAATCATTGAATATTGTAAATGCACAAACAGTAATTTCTCCGCATTGCAAGGTGCAATTCTGAAATTTTTTGCTTTTTCCTGCTCCTCTTAGCATGATAAAGAAGATTCAAAGAGAGTGAGATGCCAGCTCCTTTCATTCAGTCAGTAGCTTCAATCATTTCTGGTATATGAATAACATGATGTTTTTCAATGGCAAAAATCAGTGAATATTGTAAATGCACAAACAGTAATTTCTCCGCATTGCAAGGTGCAATTCTGAAATTTTTTGCTTTTTCCTGCTCCTCTTAGCATGATAAACAAGATTCAAAGAGAGTGAGATGCCAGCTCCTTTCATTCAGTCAGTAGCTTCAAACATTTCTGGTATATGAATAACATGATGTTTTTCAATGGCAAAAATCAATGAATATTGTAAATGCACAAACAGTAATTTCTCCGCATTGCAAGGTGCAATTCTGAAATTTTTTGCTTTTTCCTGCTCCTCTTAGCATGATAAACAAGATTCAAAGAGAGTGAGATGCCAGCTCCTTTCATTCAGTCAGTAGCTTCAATCATTTCTGGATGTTTTTCAATGGCAAAAATCAATGAATATTGTAAATGCACAAACAGTAATTTCTCCGCATTGCAAGGTGCAATTCTGAAATTTTTTGCTTTTTTCTGCTCCTCTTAGCATAATAAAGAAGATTCAAAGAGAGTGAGATGCCAGCTCCTTTCATTCAGTCAGTAGCTTCAAACATTTCTGGTATATGAATAACATGATGTTTTTCAATGGCAAAAGTCAATGAATATTGTAAATGCACAAACAGTAATTTCTCCGCATTGCAAGGTGCAATTCTGAAATTTTTTGCTTTTTCCTGCTCCTCTTAGCATGATAAAGAAGATTCAAAGAGAGTGAGATGCCAGCTCCTTTCATTCAGTCAGTAGCTTCAATCATTTCTGGACGTTTTTCAATGGCAAAAATCAATGAATATTGTAAATGCACAAACAGTAATTTCTCCGCATTGCAAGGTGCAATTCTGAAATTTTTTGCTTTTTCCTGCTCCTCTTAGCATGATAAACAAGATTCAAAGAGAGTGAGATGCCAGCTCCTTTCATTCAGTCATTAGCTTCAATCATTTCTGGATGTTTTTCAATGGCAAAAATCAATGAATATTGTAAATGCACAAACAGTAATTTCTCCGCATTGCAAGGTGCAATTCTGAAATTTTTTGCTTTTTCCTGCTCCTCTTAGCATGATAAAGAAGATTCAAAGAGAGTGAGATGCCAGCTCCTTTCATTCAGTCAGTAGCTTCAATCATTTCTGGACGTTTTTCAATGGCAAAAATCAATGAATATTGTAAATGCACAAACAGTAATTTCTCCGCATTGCAAGGTGCAATTCTGAAATTTTTTGCTTTTTCCTGCTCCTCTTAGCATGATAAAGAAGATTCAAAGAGTGAGATGCCAGCTCCTTTCATTGTCAGTAGCTTCAAACATTTCTGGTATATGAATAACATGATGTTTTTCAATGGCAAAAATCAATGAATATTGTAAATGCACAAACAGTAATTTCTCCGCATTGCAAGGTGCAATTCTGAAATTTTTTGCTTTTTCCTGCTCCTCTTAGCATGATAAAGAAGATTCAAAGAGAGTGAGATGCCAGCTCCTTTCATTCAGTCAGTAGCTTCAATCATTTCTGGATGTTTTTCAATGGCAAAAATCAATGAATATTGTAAATGCACAAACAGTAATTTCTCCGCATTGCAAGGTGCAATTCTGAAATTTTTTGCTTTTTCCTGCTCCTCTTAGCATGATAAACAAGATTCAAAGAGAGTGAGATGCCAGCTCCTTTCATTCAGTCAGTAGCTTCAATCATTTCTGGATGTTTTTCAATGGCAAAAATCAATGAATATTGTAAATGCACAAACAGTAATTTCTCCGCATTGCAAGGTGTAATTCTGAAATTTTTTGCTTTTTCCTGCTCCTCTTAGCATGATAAACAAGATTCAAAGAGAGTGAGATGCCAGCTCCTTTCATTCAGTCAGTAGCTTTAATCATTTCTGGATGTTTTTCAATGGCAAAAATCAATGAATATTGTAAATGCACAAACAGTAATTTCTCCGCATTGCAAGGTGCAATTCTGAAATTTTTTGCTTTTTCCTGCTCCTCTTAGCATGATAAAGAAGATTCAAAGAGAGTGAGATGCCAGCTCCTTTCATTCAGTCAGTAGCTTCAATCATTTCTGGACGTTTTTCAATGGCAAAAATCAATGAATATTGTAAATGCACAAACAGTAATTTCTCCGCATTGCAAGGTGCAATTCTGAAATTTTTTGCTTCTTCCTGCTCCTCTTAGCATGATAAAGAAGATTCAAAGAGTGAGATGCCAGCTCCTTTCATTGTCAGTAGCTTCAAACATTTCTGGTATATGAATAACATGATGTTTTTCAATGGCAAAAATCAATGAATATTGTAAATGCACAAACAGTAATTTCTCCGCATTGCAAGGTGCAATTCTGAAATTTTTTGCTTTTTCCTGCTCCTCTTAGCATGATAAAGAAGATTCAAAGAGAGTGAGATGCCAGCTCCTTTCATTCAGTCAGTAGCTTCAATCATTTCTGGACGTTTTTCAATGGCAAAAATCAATGAATATTGTAAATGCACAAACAGTAATTTCTCCGCATTGCAAGGTGCAATTCTGAAATTTTTTGCTTTTTTCTGCTCCTCTTAGCAAGATAAACAAGATTCAAAGAGAGTGAGATGCCAGCTCCTTTCATTCAGTCAGTAGCTTCAATCATTTCTGGACGTTTTTCAATGGCAAAAATCAATGAATATTGTAAATGCACAAACAGTAATTTCTCCGCATTGCAAGGTGCAATTCTGAAATTTTTTGCTTTTTCCTGCTCCTCTTAGCATGATAAAGAAGATTCAAAGAGAGTGAGATGCCAGCTCCTTTCATTCAGTCAGTAGCTTCAATCATTTCTGGACGTTTTTCAATGGCAAAAATCAATGAATATTGTAAATGCACAAACAGTAATTTCTCCGCATTGCAAGGTGCAATTCTGAAATTTTTTGCTTTTTCCTGCTCCTCTTAGCATGATAAAGAAGATTCAAAAAGAGTGAGATGCCAGCTCCTTTCATTCAGTCAGTAGCTTCAAACATTTCTGGTATATGAATAACATGATGTTTTTCAATGGCAAAAATCAATGAATATTGTAAATGCACAAACAGTAATTTCTCCGCATTGCAAGGTGCAATTCTGAAATTTTTTGCTTTTTCCTGCTCCTCTTAGCATGATAAAGAAGATTCAAAGAGAGTGAGATGCCAGCTCCTTTCATTCAGTCAGTAGCTTCAATCATTTCTGGACGTTTTTCGATGGCAAAAATCATTGAATATTGTAAATGCACAAACAGTAATTTCTCCGCATTGCAAGGTGCAATTCTGAAATTTTTTGCTTTTTCCTGCTCCTCTTAGCATGATAAAGAAGATTCAAAGAGAGTGAGATGCCAGCTCCTTTCATTCAGTCAGTAGCTTCAATCATTTCTGGTATATGAATAACATGATGTTTTTCAATGGCAAAAATCAATGAATATTGTAAATGCACAAACAGTAATTTCTCCGCATTGCAAGGTGCAATTCTGAAATTTTTTGCTTTTTCCTGCTCCTCTTAGCATGATAAAGAAGATTCAAAGAGAGTGAGATGCCAGCTCCTTTCATTCAGTCAGTAGCTTCAATCATTTCTGGACGTTTTTCAATGGCAAAAATCAATGAATATTGTAAATGCACAAACAGTAATTTCTCCGCATTGCAAGGTGCAATTCTGAAATTCTTTGCTTTTTCCTGCTCCTCTTAGCATGATAAAGAAGATTCAAAGAGAGTGAGATGCCAGCTCCTTTCATTCAGTCAGTAGCTTCAATCATTTCTGGACGTTTTTCAATGGCAAAAATCAATGAATATTGTAAATGCACAAACAGTAATTTCTCCGCATTGCAAGGTGCAATTCTGAAATTTTTTGCTTTTTCCTGCTCCTCTTAGCATGATAAAGAAGATTCAAAGAGAGTGAGATGCCAGCTCCTTTCATTCAGTCAGTAGCTTCAAACATTTCTGGTATATGAATAACATGATGTTTTTCAATGGCAAAAATCAATGAATATTGTAAATGCACAAACAGTAATTTCTCCGCATTGCAAGGTGCAATTCTGAAATTTTTTGCTTTTTCCTGCTCCTCTTAGCATGATAAAGAAGATTCAAAGAGAGTGAGATGCCAGCTCCTTTCATTCAGTCAGTAGCTTCAAACATTTCTGGTATATGAATAACATGATGTTTTTCAATGGCAAAAATCAATGAATATTGTAAATGCACAAACAGTAATTTCTCCGCATTGCAAGGTGCAATTCTGAAATTTTTTGCTTTTTCCTGCTCCTCTTAGCATGATAAAGAAGATTCAAAGAGAGTGAGATGCCAGCTCCTTTCATTCAGTCAGTAGCTTCAATCATTTCTGGACGTTTTTCAATGGCAAAAATCAATGAATATTGTAAATGCACAAACAGTAATTTCTCCGCATTGCAAGGTGCAATTCTGAAATTTTTTGCTTTTTCCTGCTCCTCTTAGCATGATAAACAAGATTCAAAGAGAGTGAGATGCCAGCTCCTTTCATTCAGTCAGTAGCTTCAATCATTTCTGGACGTTTTTCAATGGCAAAAATCAATGAATATTGTAAATGCACAAAGAGTAATTTCTCCGCATTGCAAGGTGCAATTCTGAAATTTTTTGCTTTTTCCTGCTCCTCTTAGCATGATAAAGAAGATTCAAAGAGTGAGATTCCAGCTCCTTTCATTGTCAGTAGCTTCAAACATTTCTGGTATATGAATAACATGATGTTTTTCAATGGCAAAAATCAATGAATATTGTAAATGCACAAACAGTAATTTCTCCGCATTGCAAGGTGCAATTCTGAAATTTTTTGCTTTTTCCTGCTCCTCTTAGCATGATAAACAAGATTCAAAGAGAGTGAGATGCCAGCTCCTTTCATTCAGTCAGTAGCTTCAATCATTTCTGGACGTTTTTCAATGGCAAAAATCAATGAATATTGTAAATGCACAAACAGTAATTTCTCCGCATTGCAAGGTGCAATTCTGAAATTTTTTGCTTTTTCCTGCTCCTCTTAGCATGATAAAGAAGATTCAAAGAGAGTGAGATGCCAGCTCCTTTCATTCAGTCAGTAGCTTCAATCATTTCTGGACGTTTTTCAATGGCAAAAATCATTGAATATTGTAAATGCACAAACAGTAATTTCTCCGCATTGCAAGGTGCAATTCTGAAATTTTTTGCTTTTTCCTGCTCCTCTTAGCATGATAAAGAAGATTCAAAGAGAGTGAGATGCCAGCTCCTTTCATTCAGTCAGTAGCTTCAATCATTTCTGGTATATGAATAACATGATGTTTTTCAATGGCAAAAATCAGTGAATATTGTAAATGCACAAACAGTAATTTCTCCGCATTGCAAGGTGCAATTCTGAAATTTTTTGCTTTTTCCTGCTCCTCTTAGCATGATAAACAAGATTCAAAGAGAGTGAGATGCCAGCTCCTTTCATTCAGTCAGTAGCTTCAAACATTTCTGGTATATGAATAACATGATGTTTTTCAATGGCAAAAATCAATGAATATTGTAAATGCACAAACAGTAATTTCTCCGCATTGCAAGGTGCAATTCTGAAATTTTTTGCTTTTTCCTGCTCCTCTTAGCATGATAAACAAGATTCAAAGAGAGTGAGATGCCAGGTCCTTTCATTCAGTCAGTAGCTTCAATCATTTCTGGATGTTTTTCAATGGCAAAAATCAATGAATATTGTAAATGCACAAACAGTAATTTCTCCGCATTGCAAGGTGCAATTCTGAAATTTTTTGCTTTTTTCTGCTCCTCTTAGCATAATAAAGAAGATTCAAAGAGAGTGAGATGCCAGCTCCTTTCATTCAGTCAGTAGCTTCAAACATTTCTGGTATATGAATAACATGATGTTTTTCAATGGCAAAAGTCAATGAATATTGTAAATGCACAAACAGTAATTTCTCCGCATTGCAAGGTGCAATTCTGAAATTTTTTGCTTTTTCCTGCTCCTCTTAGCATGATAAAGAAGATTCAAAGAGAGTGAGATGCCAGCTCCTTTCATTCAGTCAGTAGCTTCAATCATTTCTGGACGTTTTTCAATGGCAAAAATCAATGAATATTGTAAATGCACAAACAGTAATTTCTCCGCATTGCAAGGTGCAATTCTGAAATTTTTTGCTTTTTCCTGCTCCTCTTAGCATGATAAACAAGATTCAAAGAGAGTGAGATGCCAGCTCCTTTCATTCAGTCATTAGCTTCAATCATTTCTGGATGTTTTTCAATGGCAAAAATCAATGAATATTGTAAATGCACAAACAGTAATTTCTCCGCATTGCAAGGTGCAATTCTGAAATTTTTTGCTTTTTCCTGCTCCTCTTAGCATGATAAAGAAGATTCAAAGAGAGTGAGATGCCAGCTCCTTTCATTCAGTCAGTAGCTTCAATCATTTCTGGACGTTTTTCAATGGCAAAAATCAATGAATATTGTAAATGCACAAACAGTAATTTCTCCGCATTGCAAGGTGCAATTCTGAAATTTTTTGCTTTTTCCTGCTCCTCTTAGCATGATAAAGAAGATTCAAAGAGTGAGATGCCAGCTCCTTTCATTGTCAGTAGCTTCAAACATTTCTGGTATATGAATAACATGATGTTTTTCAATGGCAAAAATCAATGAATATTGTAAATGCACAAACAGTAATTTCTCCGCATTGCAAGGTGCAATTCTGAAATTTTTTGCTTTTTCCTGCTCCTCTTAGCATGATAAAGAAGATTCAAAGAGAGTGAGATGCCAGCTCCTTTCATTCAGTCAGTAGCTTCAATCATTTCTGGACGTTTTTCAATGGCAAAAATCAATGAATATTGTAAATGCACAAACAGTAATTTCTCCGCATTGCAAGGTGCAATTCTGAAATTTTTTGCTTTTTTCTGCTCCTCTTAGCAAGATAAACAAGATTCAAAGAGAGTGAGATGCCAGCTCCTTTCATTCAGTCAGTAGCTTCAATCATTTCTGGACGTTTTTCAATGGCAAAAATCAATGAATATTGTAAATGCACAAACAGTAATTTCTCCGCATTGCAAGGTGCAATTCTGAAATTTTTTGCTTTTTCCTGCTCCTCTTAGCATGATAAAGAAGATTCAAAGAGAGTGAGATGCCAGCTCCTTTCATTCAGTCAGTAGCTTCAATCATTTCTGGACGTTTTTCAATGGCAAAAATCAATGAATATTGTAAATGCACAAACAGTAATTTCTCCGCATTGCAAGGTGCAATTCTGAAATTTTTTGCTTTTTCCTGCTCCTCTTAGCATGATAAACAAGATTCAAAGAGAGTGAGATGCCAGCTCCTTTCATTCAGTCAGTAGCTTCAATCATTTCTGGACGTTTTTCAATGGCAAAAATCAATGAATATTGTAAATGCACAAAGAGTAATTTCTCCGCATTGCAAGGTGCAATTCTGAAATTTTTTGCTTTTTCCTGCTCCTCTTAGCATGATAAAGAAGATTCAAAGAGTGAGATGCCAGCTCCTTTCATTGTCAGTAGCTTCAAACATTTCTGGTATATGAATAACATGATGTTTTTCAATGGCAAAAATCAATGAATATTGTAAATGCACAAACAGTAATTTCTCCGCATTGCAAGGTGCAATTCTGAAATTTTTTGCTTTTTCCTGCTCCTCTTAGCATGATAAACAAGATTCAAAGAGAGTGAGATGCCAGCTCCTTTCATTCAGTCAGTAGCTTCAATCATTTCTGGACGTTTTTCAATGGCAAAAATCAATGAATATTGTAAATGCACAAACAGTAATTTCTCCGCATTGCAAGGTGCAATTCTGAAATTTTTTGCTTTTTCCTGCTCCTCTTAGCATGATAAAGAAGATTCAAAGAGAGTGAGATGCCAGCTCCTTTCATTCAGTCAGTAGCTTCAAACATTTCTGGTATATGAATAACATGATGTTTTTCAATGGCAAAAATCAATGAATATTGTAAATGCACAAACAGTAATTTCTCCGCATTGCAAGGTGCAATTCTGAAATTTTTTGCTTTTTCCTGCTCCTCTTAGCATGATAAAGAAGATTCAAAGAGAGTGAGATGCCAGCTCCTTTCATTCAGTCAGTAGCTTCAAACATTTCTGGTATATGAATAACATGATGTTTTTCAATGGCAAAAATCAATGAATATTGTAAATGCACAAACAGTAATTTCTCCGCATTGCAAGGTGCAATTCTGAAATTTTTTGCTTTTTCCTGCTCCTCTTAGCATGATAAAGAAGATTCAAAGAGAGTGAGATGCCAGCTCCTTTCATTCAGTCAGTAGCTTCAATCATTTCTGGACGTTTTTCAATGGCAAAAATCAATGAATATTGTAAATGCACAAACAGTAATTTCTCCGCATTGCAAGGTGCAATTCTGAAATTTTTTGCTTTTTCCTGCTCCTCTTAGCATGATAAACAAGATTCAAAGAGAGTGAGATGCCAGCTCCTTTCATTCAGTCAGTAGCTTCAATCATTTCTGGACGTTTTTCAATGGCAAAAATCAATGAATATTGTAAATGCACAAAGAGTAATTTCTCCGCATTGCAAGGTGCAATTCTGAAATTTTTTGCTTTTTCCTGCTCCTCTTAGCATGATAAAGAAGATTCAAAGAGTGAGATTCCAGCTCCTTTCATTGTCAGTAGCTTCAAACATTTCTGGTATATGAATAACATGATGTTTTTCAATGGCAAAAATCAATGAATATTGTAAATGCACAAACAGTAATTTCTCCGCATTGCAAGGTGCAATTCTGAAATTTTTTGCTTTTTCCTGCTCCTCTTAGCATGATAAACAAGATTCAAAGAGAGTGAGATGCCAGCTCCTTTCATTCAGTCAGTAGCTTCAATCATTTCTGGACGTTTTTCAATGGCAAAAATCAATGAATATTGTAAATGCACAAACAGTAATTTCTCCGCATTGCAAGGTGCAATTCTGAAATTTTTTGCTTTTTCCTGCTCCTCTTAGCATGATAAAGAAGATTCAAAGAGAGTGAGATGCCAGCTCCTTTCATTCAGTCAGTAGCTTCAAACATTTCTGGACGTTTTTCAATGGCAAAAATCATTGAATATTGTAAATGCACAAACAGTAATTTCTCCGCATTGCAAGGTGCAATTCTGAAATTTTTTGCTTTTTCCTGCTCCTCTTAGCATGATAAAGAAGATTCAAAGAGAGTGAGATGCCAGCTCCTTTCATTCAGTCAGTAGCTTCAATCATTTCTGGTATATGAATAACATGATGTTTTTCAATGGCAAAAATCAGTGAATATTGTAAATGCACAAACAGTAATTTCTCCGCATTGCAAGGTGCAATTCTGAAATTTTTTGCTTTTTCCTGCTCCTCTTAGCATGATAAACAAGATTCAAAGAGAGTGAGATGCCAGCTCCTTTCATTCAGTCAGTAGCTTCAAACATTTCTGGTATATGAATAACATGATGTTTTTCAATGGCAAAAATCAATGAATATTGTAAATGCACAAACAGTAATTTCTCCGCATTGCAAGGTGCAATTCTGAAATTTTTTGCTTTTTCCTGCTCCTCTTAGCATGATAAACAAGATTCAAAGAGAGTGAGATGCCAGCTCCATTCATTCAGTCAGTAGCTTCAATCATTTCTGGATGTTTTTCAATGGCAAAAATCAATGAATATTGTAAATGCACAAACAGTAATTTCTCCGCATTGCAAGGTGCAATTCTGAAATTTTTTGCTTTTTTCTGCTCCTCTTAGCATAATAAAGAAGATTCAAAGAGAGTGAGATGCCAGCTCCTTTCATTCAGTCAGTAGCTTCAAACATTTCTGGTATATGAATAACATGATGTTTTTCAATGGCAAAAGTCAATGAATATTGTAAATGCACAAACAGTAATTTCTCCGCATTGCAAGGTGCAATTCTGAAATTTTTTGCTTTTTCCTGCTCCTCTTAGCATGATAAAGAAGATTCAAAGAGAGTGAGATGCCAGCTCCTTTCATTCAGTCAGTAGCTTCAATCATTTCTGGACGTTTTTCAATGGCAAAAATCAATGAATATTGTAAATGCACAAACAGTAATTTCTCCGCATTGCAAGGTGCAATTCTGAAATTTTTTGCTTTTTCCTGCTCCTCTTAGCATGATAAACAAGATTCAAAGAGAGTGAGATGCCAGCTCCTTTCATTCAGTCATTAGCTTCAATCATTTCTGGATGTTTTTCAATGGCAAAAATCAATGAATATTGTAAATGCACAAACAGTAATTTCTCCGCATTGCAAGGTGCAATTCTGAAATTTTTTGCTTTTTCCTGCTCCTCTTAGCATGATAAAGAAGATTCAAAGAGAGTGAGATGCCAGCTCCTTTCATTCAGTCAGTAGCTTCAATCATTTCTGGACGTTTTTCAATGGCAAAAATCAATGAATATTGTAAATGCACAAACAGTAATTTCTCCGCATTGCAAGGTGCAATTCTGAAATTTTTTGCTTTTTCCTGCTCCTCTTAGCATGATAAAGAAGATTCAAAGAGTGAGATGCCAGCTCCTTTCATTGTCAGTAGCTTCAAACATTTCTGGTATATGAATAACATGATGTTTTTCAATGGCAAAAATCAATGAATATTGTAAATGCACAAACAGTAATTTCTCCGCATTGCAAGGTGCAATTCTGAAATTTTTTGCTTTTTCCTGCTCCTCTTAGCATGATAAAGAAGATTCAAAGAGAGTGAGATGCCAGCTCCTTTCATTCAGTCAGTAGCTTCAATCATTTCTGGACGTTTTTCAATGGCAAAAATCAATGAATATTGTAAATGCACAAACAGTAATTTCTCCGCATTGCAAGGTGCAATTCTGAAATTTTTTGCTTTTTTCTGCTCCTCTTAGCAAGATAAACAAGATTCAAAGAGAGTGAGATGCCAGCTCCTTTCATTCAGTCAGTAGCTTCAATCATTTCTGGACGTTTTTCAATGGCAAAAATCAATGAATATTGTAAATGCACAAACAGTAATTTCTCCGCATTGCAAGGTGCAATTCTGAAATTTTTTGCTTTTTCCTGCTCCTCTTAGCATGATAAAGAAGATTCAAAGAGAGTGAGATGCCAGCTCCTTTCATTCAGTCAGTAGCTTCAATCATTTCTGGACGTTTTTCAATGGCAAAAATCAATGAATATTGTAAATGCACAAACAGTAATTTCTCCGCATTGCAAGGTGCAATTCTGAAATTTTTTGCTTTTTCCTGCTCCTCTTAGCATGATAAACAAGATTCAAAGAGAGTGAGATGCCAGCTCCTTTCATTCAGTCAGTAGCTTCAATCATTTCTGGACGTTTTTCAATGGCAAAAATCAATGAATATTGTAAATGCACAAAGAGTAATTTCTCCGCATTGCAAGGTGCAATTCTGAAATTTTTTGCTTTTTCCTGCTCCTCTTAGCATGATAAAGAAGATTCAAAGAGTGAGATGCCAGCTCCTTTCATTGTCAGTAGCTTCAAACATTTCTGGTATATGAATAACATGATGTTTTTCAATGGCAAAAATCAATGAATATTGTAAATGCACAAACAGTAATTTCTCCGCATTGCAAGGTGCAATTCTGAAATTTTTTGCTTTTTCCTGCTCCTCTTAGCATGATAAACAAGATTCAAAGAGAGTGAGATGCCAGCTCCTTTCATTCAGTCAGTAGCTTCAATCATTTCTGGACGTTTTTCAATGGCAAAAATCAATGAATATTGTAAATGCACAAACAGTAATTTCTCCGCATTGCAAGGTGCAATTCTGAAATTTTTTGCTTTTTCCTGCTCCTCTTAGCATGATAAAGAAGATTCAAAGAGAGTGAGATGCCAGCTCCTTTCATTCAGTCAGTAGCTTCAATCATTTCTGGACGTTTTTCAATGGCAAAAATCATTGAATATTGTAAATGCACAAACAGTAATTTCTCCGCATTGCAAGGTGCAATTCTGAAATTTTTTGCTTTTTCCTGCTCCTCTTAGCATGATAAAGAAGATTCAAAGAGAGTGAGATGCCAGCTCCTTTCATTCAGTCAGTAGCTTCAATCATTTCTGGTATATGAATAACATGATGTTTTTCAATGGCAAAAATCAGTGAATATTGTAAATGCACAAACAGTAATTTCTCCGCATTGCAAGGTGCAATTCTGAAATTTTTTGCTTTTTCCTGCTCCTCTTAGCATGATAAACAAGATTCAAAGAGAGTGAGATGCCAGCTCCTTTCATTCAGTCAGTAGCTTCAAACATTTCTGGTATATGAATAACATGATGTTTTTCAATGGCAAAAATCAATGAATATTGTAAATGCACAAACAGTAATTTCTCCGCATTGCAAGGTGCAATTCTGAAATTTTTTGCTTTTTCCTGCTCCTCTTAGCATGATAAACAAGATTCAAAGAGAGTGAGATGCCAGCTCCTTTCATTCAGTCAGTAGCTTCAATCATTTCTGGATGTTTTTCAATGGCAAAAATCAATGAATATTGTAAATGCACAAACAGTAATTTCTCCGCATTGCAAGGTGCAATTCTGAAATTTTTTGCTTTTTTCTGCTCCTCTTAGCATAATAAAGAAGATTCAAAGAGAGTGAGATGCCAGCTCCTTTCATTCAGTCAGTAGCTTCAAACATTTCTGGTATATGAATAACATGATGTTTTTCAATGGCAAAAGTCAATGAATATTGTAAATGCACAAACAGTAATTTCTCCGCATTGCAAGGTGCAATTCTGAAATTTTTTGCTTTTTCCTGCTCCTCTTAGCATGATAAAGAAGATTCAAAGAGAGTGAGATGCCAGCTCCTTTCATTCAGTCAGTAGCTTCAATCATTTCTGGACGTTTTTCAATGGCAAAAATCAATGAATATTGTAAATGCACAAACAGTAATTTCTCCGCATTGCAAGGTGCAATTCTGAAATTTTTTGCTTTTTCCTGCTCCTCTTAGCATGATAAACAAGATTCAAAGAGAGTGAGATGCCAGCTCCTTTCATTCAGTCATTAGCTTCAATCATTTCTGGATGTTTTTCAATGGCAAAAATCAATGAATATTGTAAATGCACAAACAGTAATTTCTCCGCATTGCAAGGTGCAATTCTGAAATTTTTTGCTTTTTCCTGCTCCTCTTAGCATGATAAAGAAGATTCAAAGAGAGTGAGATGCCAGCTCCTTTCATTCAGTCAGTAGCTTCAATCATTTCTGGACGTTTTTCAATGGCAAAAATCAATGAATATTGTAAATGCACAAACAGTAATTTCTCCGCATTGCAAGGTGCAATTCTGAAATTTTTTGCTTTTTCCTGCTCCTCTTAGCATGATAAAGAAGATTCAAAGAGTGAGATGCCAGCTCCTTTCATTGTCAGTAGCTTCAAACATTTCTGGTATATGAATAACATGATGTTTTTCAATGGCAAAAATCAATGAATATTGTAAATGCACAAACAGTAATTTCTCCGCATTGCAAGGTGCAATTCTGAAATTTTTTGCTTTTTCCTGCTCCTCTTAGCATGATAAAGAAGATTCAAAGAGAGTGAGATGCCAGCTCCTTTCATTCAGTCAGTAGCTTCAATCATTTCTGGACGTTTTTCAATGGCAAAAATCAATGAATATTGTAAATGCACAAACAGTAATTTCTCCGCATTGCAAGGTGCAATTCTGAAATTTTTTGCTTTTTTCTGCTCCTCTTAGCAAGATAAACAAGATTCAAAGAGAGTGAGATGCCAGCTCCTTTCATTCAGTCAGTAGCTTCAATCATTTCTGGACGTTTTTCAATGGCAAAAATCAATGAATATTGTAAATGCACAAACAGTAATTTCTCCGCATTGCAAGGTGCAATTCTGAAATTTTTTGCTTTTTCCTGCTCCTCTTAGCATGATAAAGAAGATTCAAAGAGAGTGAGATGCCAGCTCCTTTCATTCAGTCAGTAGCTTCAATCATTTCTGGACGTTTTTCAATGGCAAAAATCAATGAATATTGTAAATGCACAAACAGTAATTTCTCCGCATTGCAAGGTGCAATTCTGAAATTTTTTGCTTTTTCCTGCTCCTCTTAGCATGATAAAGAAGATTCAAAGAGAGTGAGATGCCAGCTCCTTTCATTCAGTCAGTAGCTTCAAACATTTCTGGTATATGAATAACATGATGTTTTTCAATGGCAAAAATCAATGAATATTGTAAATGCACAAACAGTAATTTCTCCGCATTGCAAGGTGCAATTCTGAAATTTTTTGCTTTTTCCTGCTCCTCTTAGCATGATAAAGAAGATTCAAAGAGAGTGAGATGCCAGCTCCTTTCATTCAGTCAGTAGCTTCAATCATTTCTGGACGTTTTTCAATGGCAAAAATCAATGAATATTGTAAATGCACAAACAGTAATTTCTCCGCATTGCAAGGTGCAATTCTGAAATTTTTTGCTTTTTCCTGCTCCTCTTAGCATGATAAACAAGATTCAAAGAGAGTGAGATGCCAGCTCCTTTCATTCAGTCAGTAGCTTCAATCATTTCTGGATGTTTTTCAATGGCAAAAATCAATGAATATTGTAAATGCACAAACAGTAATTTCTCCGCATTGCAAGGTGCAATTCTGAAATTTTTTGCTTTTTCCTGCTCCTCTTAGCATGATAAAGAAGATTCAAAGAGAGTGAGATGCCAGCTCCTTTCATTCAGTCAGTAGCTTCAATCATTTCTGGACGTTTTTCAATGGCAAAAATCAATGAATATTGTAAATGCACAAACAGTAATTTCTCCGCATTGCAAGGTGCAATTCTGAAATTTTTTGCTTTTTCCTGCTCCTCTTAGCATGATAAAGAAGATTCAAAGAGTGAGATGCCAGCTCCTTTCATTGTCAGTAGCTTCAAACATTTCTGGTATATGAATAACATGATGTTTTTCAATGGCAAAAATCAATGAATATTGTAAATGCACAAACAGTAATTTCTCCGCATTGCAAGGTGCAATTCTGAAATTTTTTGCTTTTTCCTGCTCCTCAGCATGATAAAGAAGATTCAAAGAGAGTGAGATGCCAGCTCCTTTCATTCAGTCAGTAGCTTCAATCATTTCTGGACGTTTTTCAATGGCAAAAATCAATGAATATTGTAAATGCACAAACAGTAATTTCTCCGCATTGCAAGGTGCAATTCTGAAATTTTTTGCTTTTTTCTGCTCCTCTTAGCAAGATAAACAAGATTCAAAGAGAGTGAGATGCCAGCTCCTTTCATTCAGTCAGTAGCTTCAATCATTTCTGGACGTTTTTCAATGGCAAAAATCAATGAATATTGTAAATGCACAAACAGTAATTTCTCCGCATTGCAAGGTGCAATTCTGAAATTTTTTGCTTTTTCCTGCTCCTCTTAGCATGATAAAGAAGATTCAGAGTGAGATGACAGCTCCTTTCATTCAATCAGTAGCTTCAATCATTTCTGGACGTTTTTCAATGGCAAAAATCAATGAATATTGTAAATGCACAAACAGTAATTTCTCCGCATTGCAAGGTGCAATTCTGAAATTTTTTGCTTTTTCCTGCTCCTCTTAGCATGATAAAGAAGATTCAAAGAGAGTGAGATCCCAGCTCCTTTCATTCAGTCAGTAGCTTCAAACATTTCTGGTATATGAATAACATGATGTTTTTCAATGGCAAAAATCAATGAATATTGTAAATGCACAAACAGTAATTTCTCCGCATTGCAAGGTGCAATTCTGAAATTTTTTGCTTTTTCCTGCTCCTCTTAGCATGATAAAGAAGTTTCAAAGAGAGTGAGATGCCAGCTCCTTTCATTCAGTCAGTAGCTTCAATCATTTCTGGACGTTTTTCAATGGCAAAAATCATTGAATATTGTAAATGCACAAACAGTAATTTCTCCGCATTGCAAGGTGCAATTCTGAAATTTTTTGCTTTTTCCTGCTCCTCTTAGCATGATAAAGAAGATTCAAAGAGAGTGAGATGCCAGCTCCTTTCATTCAGTCAGTAGCTTCAATCATTTCTGGTATATGAATAACATGATGTTTTTCAATGGCAAAAATCAATGAATATTGTAAATGCACAAACAGTAATTTCTCCGCATTGCAAGGTGCAATTCTGAAATTTTTTGCTTTTTCCTGCTCCTCTTAGCATGATAAAGAAGATTCAAAGAGAGTGAGATGCCAGCTCCTTTCATTCAGTCAGTAGCTTCAATCATTTCTGGACGTTTTTCAATGGCAAAAATCAATGAATATTGTAAATGCACAAACAGTAATTTCTCCGCATTGCAAGGTGCAATTCTGAAATTTTTTGCTTTTTCCTGCTCCTCTTAGCATGATAAACAAGATTCAAAGAGAGTGAGATGCCAGCTCCTTTCATTCAGTCAGTAGCTTCAATCATTTCTGGACGTTTTTCAATGGCAAAAATCAATGAATATTGTAAATGCACAAACAGTAATTTCTCCGCATTGCAAGGTGCAATTCTGAAATTTTTTGCTTTTTCCTGCTCCTCTTAGCATGATAAAGAAGATTCAAAGAGAGTGAGATGCCAGCTCCTTTCATTCAGTCAGTAGCTTCAAACATTTCTGGTATGTGAATAACATGATGTTTTTCAATGGCAAAAATCAATGAATATTGTAAATGCACAAACAGTAATTTCTCCGCATTGCAAGGTGCAATTCTGAAATTTTTTGCTTTTTCCTGCTCCTCTTAGCATGATAAAGAAGATTCAAAGAGAGTGAGATGCCAGCTCCTTTCATTCAGTCAGTAGCTTCAATCATTTCTGGACGTTTTTCAATGGCAAAAATCAATGCATATTGTAAATGCACAAACAGTAATTTCTCCGCATTGCAAGGTGCAATTCTGAAATTTTTTGCTTTTTCCTGCTCCTCTTAGCATGATAAACAAGATTCAAAGAGAGTGAGATGCCAGCTCCTTTCATTCAGTCAGTAGCTTCAATCATTTCTGGACGTTTTTCAATGGCAAAAATCAATGAATATTGTAAATGCACAAAGAGTAATTTCTCCGCATTGCAAGGTGCAATTCTGAAATTTTTTGCTTTTTCCTGCTCCTCTTAGCATGATAAAGAAGATTCAAAGAGTGAGATGCCAGCTCCTTTCATTGTCAGTAGCTTCAAACATTTCTGGTATATGAATAACATGATGTTTTTCAATGGCAAAAATCAATGAATATTGTAAATGCACAAACAGTAATTTCTCCGCATTGCAAGGTGCAATTCTGAAATTTTTTGCTTTTTCCTGCTCCTCTTAGCATGATAAAGAAGATTCAAAGAGAGTGAGATGCCAGCTCCTTTCATTCAGTCAGTAGCTTCAAACATTTCTGGTATATGAATAACATGATGTTTTTCAATGGCAAAAATCAATGAATATTGTAAATGCACAAACAGTAATTTCTCCGCATTGCAAGGTGCAATTCTGAAATTTTTTGCTTTTTCCTGCTCCTCTTAGCATGATAAAGAAGATTCAAAGAGAGTGAGATGCCAGCTCCTTTCATTCAGTCAGTAGCTTCAATCATTTCTGGACGTTTTTCAATGGCAAAAATCAATGAATATTGTAAATGCACAAACAGTAATTTCTCCGCATTGCAAGGTGCAATTCTGAAATTTTTTGCTTTTTCCTGCTCCTCTTAGCATGATAAAGAAGATTCAAAGAGTGAGATGCCAGCTCCTTTCATTGTCAGTAGCTTCAAACATTTCTGGTATATGAATAACATGATGTTTTTCAATGGCAAAAATCAATGAATATTGTAAATGCACAAACAGTAATTTCTCCGCATTGCAAGGTGCAATTCTGAAATTTTTTGCTTTTTCCTGCTCCTCTTAGCATGATAAAGAAGATTCAAAGAGAGTGAGATGCCAGCTCCTTTCATTCAGTCAGTAGCTTCAATCATTTCTGGACGTTTTTCAATGGCAAAAATCAATGAATATTGTAAATGCATAAACAGTAATTTCTCCGCATTGCAAGGTGCAATTCTGAAATTTTTTGCTTTTTTCTGCTCCTCTTAGCAAGATAAACAAGATTCAAAGAGAGTGAGATGCCAGCTCCTTTCATTCAGTCAGTAGCTTCAATCATTTCTGGACGTTTTTCAATGGCAAAAATCAATGAATATTGTAAATGCACAAACAGTAATTTCTCCGCATTGCAAGGTGCAATTCTGAAATTTTTTGCTTTTTCCTGCTCCTCTTAGCATGATAAAGAAGATTCAAAGAGAGTGAGATGCCAGCTCCTTTCATTCAGTCAGTAGCTTCAATCATTTCTGGACGTTTTTCAATGGCAAAAATCAATGAATATTGTAAATGCACAAACAGTAATTTCTCCGCATTGCAAGGTGCAATTCTGAAATTTTTTGCTTTTTCCTGCTCCTCTTAGCATGATAAAGAAGATTCAAAGAGAGTGAGATGCCAGCTCCTTTCATTGTCAGTAGCTTCAAACATTTCTGGTATATGAATAACATGATGTTTTTCAATGGCAAAAATCAATGAATATTGTAAATGCACAAACAGTAATTTCTCCGCATTGCAAGGTGCAATTCTGAAATTTTTTGCTTTTTCCTGCTCCTCTTAGCATGATAAAGAAGATTCAAAGAGAGTGAGATGCCAGCTCCTTTCATTCAGTCAGTAGCTTCAATCATTTCTGGACGTTTTTCAATGGCAAAAATCATTGAATATTGTAAATGCACAAACAGTAATTTCTCCGCATTGCAAGGTGCAATTCTGAAATTTTTTCCTTTTTCCTGCTCCTCTTAGCATGATAAAGAAGATTCAAAGAGAGTGAGATGCCAGCTCCTTTCATTCAGTCAGTAGCTTCAATCATTTCTGGTATATGAATAACATGATGTTTTTCAATGGCAAAAATCAATGAATATTGTAAATGCACAAACAGTAATTTCTCCGCATTGCAAGGTGCAATTCTGAAATTTTTTGCTTTTTCCTGCTCCTCTTAGCATGATAAACAAGATTCAAAGAGAGTGAGATGCCAGCTCCTTTCATTCAGTCAGTAGCTTCAATCATTTCTGGACGTTTTTCAATGGCAAAAATCAATGAATATTGTAAATGCACAAACAGTAATTTCTCCGCATTGCAAGGTGCAATTCTGAAATTTTTTGCTTTTTCCTGCTCCTCTTAGCATGATAAACAAGATTCAAAGAGAGTGAGATGCCAGCTCCTTTCATTCAGTCAGTAGCTTCAATCATTTCTGGACGTTTTTCAATGGCAAAAATCAATGAATATTGTAAATGCACAAACAGTAATTTCTCCGCATTGCAAGGTGCAATTCTGAAATTTTTTGCTTTTTCCTGCTCCTCTTAGCATGATAAAGAAGATTCAAAGAGAGTGAGATGCCAGCTCCTTTCATTCAGTCAGTAGCTTCAAACATTTCTGGTATGTGAATAACATGATGTTTTTCAATGGCAAAAATCAATGAATATTGTAAATGCACAAACAGTAATTTCTCCGCATTGCAAGGTGCAATTCTGAAATTTTTTGCTTTTTCCTGCTCCTCTTAGCATGATAAAGAAGATTCAAAGAGAGTGAGATGCCAGCTCCTTTCATTCAGTCAGTAGCTTCAATCATTTCTGGACGTTTTTCAATGGCAAAAATCAATGAATATTGTAAATGCACAAACAGTAATTTCTCCGCATTGCAAGGTGCAATTCTGAAATTTTTTGCTTTTTCCTGCTCCTCTTAGCATGATAAACAAGATTCAAAGAGAGTGAGATGCCAGCTCCTTTCATTCAGTCAGTAGCTTCAATCATTTCTGGACGTTTTTCAATGGCAAAAATCAATGAATATTGTAAATGCACAAAGAGTAATTTCTCCGCATTGCAAGGTGCAATTCTGAAATTTTTTGCTTTTTCCTGCTCCTCTTAGCATGATAAAGAAGATTCAAAGAGTGAGATGCCAGCTCCTTTCATTGTCAGTAGCTTCAAACATTTCTGGTATATGAATAACATGATGTTTTTCAATGGCAAAAATCAATGAATATTGTAAATGCACAAACAGTAATTTTCCGCATTGCAAGGTGCAATTCTGAAATTTTATGCTTTTTCCTGCTCCTCTTAGCATGATAAAGAAGATTCAAAGAGAGTGAGATGCCAGCTCCTTTCATTCAGTCAGTAGCTTCAAACATTTCTGGTATATGAATAACATGATGTTTTTCAATGGCAAAAATCAATGAATATTGTAAATGCACAAACAGTAATTTCTCCGCATTGCAAGGTGCAATTCTGAAATTTTTTGCTTTTTCCTGCTCCTCTTAGCATGATAAAGAAGATTCAAAGAGAGTGAGATGCCAGCTCCTTTCATTCAGTCAGTAGCTTCAATCATTTCTGGACGTTTTTCAATGGCAAAAATCAATGAATATTGTAAATGCACAAACAGTAATTTCTCCGCATTGCAAGGTGCAATTCTGAAATTTTTTGCTTTTTCCTGCTCCTCTTAGCATGATAAACAAGATTCAAAGAGAGTGAGATGCCAGCTCCTTTCATTCAGTCAGTAGCTTCAATCATTTCTGGACGTTTTTCAATGGCAAAAATCAATGAATATTGTAAATGCACAAAGAGTAATTTCTCCGCATTGCAAGGTGCAATTCTGAAATTTTTTGCTTTTTCCTGCTCCTCTTAGCATGATAAAGAAGATTCAAAGAGTGAGATGCCAGCTCCTTTCATTGTCAGTAGCTTCAAACATTTCTGGTATATGAATAACATGATGTTTTTCAATGGCAAAAATCAATGAATATTGTAAATGCACAAACAGTAATTTCTCCGCATTGCAAGGTGCAATTCTGAAATTTTTTGCTTTTTCCTGCTCCTCTTAGCATGATAAAGAAGATTCAAAGAGAGTGAGATGCCAGCTCCTTTCATTCAGTCAGTAGCTTCAATCATTTCTGGACGTTTTTCAATGGCAAAAATCAATGAATATTGTAAATGCACAAACAGTAATTTCTCCGCATTGCAAGGTGCAATTCTGAAATTTTTTGCTTTTTCCTGCTCCTCTTAGCATGATAAAGAAGATTCAAAGAGAGTGAGATGCCAGCTCCTTTCATTCAGTCAGTAGCTTCAATCATTTCTGGACGTTTTTCAATGGCAAAAATCATTGAATATTGTAAATGCACAAACAGTAATTTCTCCGCATTGCAAGGTGCAATTCTGAAATTTTTTGCTTTTTCCTGCTCCTCTTAGCATGATAAAGAAGATTCAAAGAGAGTGAGATGCCAGCTCCTTTCATTCAGTCAGTAGCTTCAATCATTTCTGGTATATGAATAACATGATGTTTTTCAATGGCAAAAATCAGTGAATATTGTAAATGCACAAACAGTAATTTCTCCGCATTGCAAGGTGCAATTCTGAAATTTTTTGCTTTTTCCTGCTCCTCTTAGCATGATAAAGAAGATTCAAAGAGAGTGAGATGCCAGCTCCTTTCATTCAGTCAGTAGCTTCAATCATTTCTGGACGTTTTTCAATGGCAAAAATCAATGAATATTGTAAATGCACAAACAGTAATTTCTCCGCATTGCAAGGTGCAATTCTGAAATTTTTTGCTTTTTCCTGCTCCTCTTAGCATGATAAACAAGATTCAAAGAGAGTGAGATGCCAGCTCCTTTCATTCAGTCAGTAGCTTCAATCATTTCTGGACGTTTTTCAATGGCAAAAATCAATGAATATTGTAAATGCACAAACAGTAATTTCTCCGCATTGCAAGGTGCAATTCTGAAATTTTTTGCTTTTTCCTGCTCCTCTTAGCATGATAAACAAGATTCAAAGAGAGTGAGATGCCAGCTCCTTTCATTCAGTCAGTAGCTTCAAACATTTCTGGTATATGAATAACATGATGTTTTTCAATGGCAAAAATCAATGAATATTGTAAATGCACAAACAGTAATTTCTCCGCATTGCAAGGTGCAATTCTGAAATTTTTTGCTTTTTCCTGCTCCTCTTAGCATGATAAACAAGATTCAAAGAGAGTGAGATGCCAGCTCCTTTCATTCAGTCAGTAGCTTCAATCATTTCTGGATGTTTTTCAATGGCAAAAATCAATGAATATTGTAAATGCACAAACAGTAATTTCTCCGCATTGCAAGGTGCAATTCTGAAATTTTTTGCTTTTTTCTGCTCCTCTTAGCATGATAAAGAAGATTCAAAGAGAGTGAGATGCCAGCTCCTTTCATTCAGTCAGTAGCTTCAAACATTTCTGGTATGTGAATAACATGATGTTTTTCAATGGCAAAAATCAATGAATATTGTAAATGCACAAACAGTAATTTCTCCGCATTGCAAGGTGCAATTCTGAAATTTTTTGCTTTTTCCTGCTCCTCTTAGCATGATAAAGAAGATTCAAAGAGAGTGAGATGCCAGCTCCTTTCATTCAGTCAGTAGCTTCAATCATTTCTGGACGTTTTTCAATGGCAAAAATCAATGAATATTGTAAATGCACAAACAGTAATTTCTCCGCATTGCAAGGTGCAATTCTGAAATTTTTTGCTTTTTCCTGCTCCTCTTAGCATGATAAACAAGATTCAAAGAGAGTGAGATGCCAGCTCCTTTCATTCAGTCAGTAGCTTCAATCATTTCTGGACGTTTTTCAATGGCAAAAATCAATGAATATTGTAAATGCACAAAGAGTAATTTCTCCGCATTGCAAGGTGCAATTCTGAAATTTTTTGCTTTTTCCTGCTCCTCTTAGCATGATAAAGAAGATTCAAAGAGTGAGATGCCAGCTCCTTTCATTGTCAGTAGCTTCAAACATTTCTGGTATATGAATAACATGATGTTTTTCAATGGCAAAAATCAATGAATATTGTAAATGCACAAACAGTAATTTTCCGCATTGCAAGGTGCAATTCTGAAATTTTATGCTTTTTCCTGCTCCTCTTAGCATGATAAAGAAGATTCAAAGAGAGTGAGATGCCAGCTCCTTTCATTCAGTCAGTAGCTTCAAACATTTCTGGTATATGAATAACATGATGTTTTTCAATGGCAAAAATCAATGAATATTGTAAATGCACAAACAGTAATTTCTCCGCATTGCAAGGTGCAATTCTGAAATTTTTTGCTTTTTCCTGCTCCTCTTAGCATGATAAAGAAGATTCAAAGAGAGTGAGATGCCAGCTCCTTTCATTCAGTCAGTAGCTTCAATCATTTCTGGACGTTTTTCAATGGCAAAAATCAATGAATATTGTAAATGCACAAACAGTAATTTCTCCGCATTGCAAGGTGCAATTCTGAAATTTTTTGCTTTTTCCTGCTCCTCTTAGCATGATAAACAAGATTCAAAGAGAGTGAGATGCCAGCTCCTTTCATTCAGTCAGTAGCTTCAATCATTTCTGGACGTTTTTCAATGGCAAAAATCAATGAATATTGTAAATGCACAAAGAGTAATTTCTCCGCATTGCAAGGTGCAATTCTGAAATTTTTTGCTTTTTCCTGCTCCTCTTAGCATGATAAAGAAGATTCAAAGAGTGAGATGCCAGCTCCTTTCATTGTCAGTAGCTTCAAACATTTCTGGTATATGAATAACATGATGTTTTTCAATGGCAAAAATCAATGAATATTGTAAATGCACAAACAGTAATTTCTCCGCATTGCAAGGTGCAATTCTGAAATTTTTTGCTTTTTCCTGCTCCTCTTAGCATGATAAAGAAGATTCAAAGAGAGTGAGATGCCAGCTCCTTTCATTCAGTCAGTAGCTTCAATCATTTCTGGACGTTTTTCAATGGCAAAAATCAATGAATATTGTAAATGCACAAACAGTAATTTCTCCGCATTGCAAGGTGCAATTCTGAAATTTTTTGCTTTTTCCTGCTCCTCTTAGCATGATAAAGAAGATTCAAAGAGAGTGAGATGCCAGCTCCTTTCATTCAGTCAGTAGCTTCAATCATTTCTGGACGTTTTTCAATGGCAAAAATCATTGAATATTGTAAATGCACAAACAGTAATTTCTCCGCATTGCAAGGTGCAATTCTGAAATTTTTTGCTTTTTCCTGCTCCTCTTAGCATGATAAAGAAGATTCAAAGAGAGTGAGATGCCAGCTCCTTTCATTCAGTCAGTAGCTTCAATCATTTCTGGTATATGAATAACATGATGTTTTTCAATGGCAAAAATCAGTGAATATTGTAAATGCACAAACAGTAATTTCTCCGCATTGCAAGGTGCAATTCTGAAATTTTTTGCTTTTTCCTGCTCCTCTTAGCATGATAAAGAAGATTCAAAGAGAGTGAGATGCCAGCTCCTTTCATTCAGTCAGTAGCTTCAATCATTTCTGGACGTTTTTCAATGGCAAAAATCAATGAATATTGTAAATGCACAAACAGTAATTTCTCCGCATTGCAAGGTGCAATTCTGAAATTTTTTGCTTTTTCCTGCTCCTCTTAGCATGATAAACAAGATTCAAAGAGAGTGAGATGCCAGCTCCTTTCATTCAGTCAGTAGCTTCAATCATTTCTGGACGTTTTTCAATGGCAAAAATCAATGAATATTGTAAATGCACAAACAGTAATTTCTCCGCATTGCAAGGTGCAATTCTGAAATTTTTTGCTTTTTCCTGCTCCTCTTAGCATGATAAACAAGATTCAAAGAGAGTGAGATGCCAGCTCCTTTCATTCAGTCAGTAGCTTCAAACATTTCTGGTATATGAATAACATGATGTTTTTCAATGGCAAAAATCAATGAATATTGTAAATGCACAAACAGTAATTTCTCCGCATTGCAAGGTGCAATTCTGAAATTTTTTGCTTTTTCCTGCTCCTCTTAGCATGATAAACAAGATTCAAAGAGAGTGAGATGCCAGCTCCTTTCATTCAGTCAGTAGCTTCAATCATTTCTGGATGTTTTTCAATGGCAAAAATCAATGAATATTGTAAATGCACAAACAGTAATTTCTCCGCATTGCAAGGTGCAATTCTGAAATTTTTTGCTTTTTTCTGCTCCTCTTAGCATAATAAAGAAGATTCAAAGAGAGTGAGATGCCAGCTCCTTTCATTCAGTCAGTAGCTTCAAACATTTCTGGTATATGAATAACATGATGTTTTTCAATGACAAAAATCAATGAATATTGTAAATGCACAAACAGTAATTTCTCCGCATTGCAAGGTGCAATTCTGAAATTTTTTGCTTTTTCCTGCTCCTCTTAGCATGATAAAGAAGATACAAAGAGAGTGAGATGCCAGCTCCTTTCATTCAGTCAGTAGCTTCAATCATTTCTGGACGTTTTTCAATGGCAAAAATCAATGAATATTGTAAATGCACAAACAGTAATTTCTCCGCATTGCAAGGTGCAATTCTGAAATTTTTTGCTTTTTCCTGCTCCTCTTAGCATGATAAACAAGATTCAAAGAGAGTGAGATGCCAGCTCCTTTCATTCAGTCAGTAGCTTCAATCATTTCTGGATGTTTTTCAATGGCAAAAATCAATGAATATTGTAAATGCACAAACAGTAATTTCTCCGCATTGCAAGGTGCAATTCTGAAATTTTTTGCTTTTTCCTGCTCCTCTTAGCATGATAAAGAAGATTCAAAGAGAGTGAGATGCCAGCTCCTTTCATTCAGTCAGTAGCTTCAATCATTTCTGGACGTTTTTCAATGGCAAAAATCAATGAATATTGTAAATGCACAAACAGTAATTTCTCCGCATTGCAAGGTGCAATTCTGAAATTTTTTGCTTTTTCCTGCTCCTCTTAGCATGATAAAGAAGATTCAAAGAGTGAGATGCCAGCTCCTTTCATTGTCAGTAGCTTCAAACATTTCTGGTATATGAATAACATGATGTTTTTCAATGGCAAAAATCAATGAATATTGTAAATGCACAAACAGTAATTTCTCCGCATTGCAAGGTGCAATTCTGAAATTTTTTGCTTTTTCCTGCTCCTCTTAGCATGATAAAGAAGATTCAAAGAGAGTGAGATGCCAGCTCCTTTCATTCAGTCAGTAGCTTCAATCATTTCTGGATGTTTTTCAATGGCAAAAATCAATGAATATTGTAAATGCACAAACAGTAATTTCTCCGCATTGCAAGGTGCAATTCTGAAATTTTTTGCTTTTTCCTGCTCCTCTTAGCATGATAAAGAAGATTCAAAGAGAGTGAGATGCCAGCTCCTTTCATTCAGTCAGTAGCTTCAATCATTTCTGGACGTTTTTCAATGGCAAAAATCAATGAATATTGTAAATGCACAAACAGTAATTTCTCCGCATTGCAAGGTGCAATTCTGAAATTTTTTGCTTTTTCCTGCTCCTCTTAGCATGATAAAGAAGATTCAAAGAGTGAGATGCCAGCTCCTTTCATTGTCAGTAGCTTCAAACATTTCTGGTATATGAATAACATGATGTTTTTCAATGGCAAAAATCAATGAATATTGTAAATGCACAAACAGTAATTTCTCCGCATTGCAAGGTGCAATTCTGAAATTTTTTGCTTTTTCCTGCTCCTCTTAGCATGATAAAGAAGATTCAAAGAGAGTGAGATGCCAGCTCCTTTCATTCAGTCAGTAGCTTCAATCATTTCTGGATGTTTTTCAATGGCAAAAATCAATGAATATTGTAAATGCACAAACAGTAATTTCTCCGCATTGCAAGGTGCAATTCTGAAATTTTTTGCTTTTTTCTGCTCCTCTTAGCAAGATAAAAAAGATTCAAAGAGAGTGAGATGCCAGCTCCTTTCATTCAGTCAGTAGCTTCAATCATTTCTGGACGTTTTTCAATGGCAAAAATCAATGAATATTGTAAATGCACAAACAGTAATTTCTCCGCATTGCAAGGTGCAATTCTGAAATTTTTTGCTTTTTCCTGCTCCTCTTAGCATGATAAAGAAGATTCAAAGAGAGTGAGATGCCAGCTCCTTTCATTCAGTCAGTAGCTTCAATCATTTCTGGACGTTTTTCAATGGCAAAAATCAATGAATATTGTAAATGCACAAACAGTAATTTCTCCGCATTGCAAGGTGCAATTCTGAAATTTTTTGCTTTTTCCTGCTCCTCTTAGCATGATAAAGAAGATTCAAAGAGAGTGAGATGCCAGCTCCTTTCATTCAGTCAGTAGCTTCAAACATTTCTGGTATATGAATAACATGATGTTTTTCAATGGCAAAAATCAATGAATATTGTAAATGCACAAACAGTAATTTCTCCGCATTGCAAGGTGCAATTCTGAAATGTTTTGCTTTTTCCTGCTCCTCTTAGCATGATAAAGAAGATTCAAAGAGAGTGAGATGCCAGCTCCTTTCATTCAGTCAGTAGCTTCAATCATTTCTGGACGTTTTTCAATGGCAAAAATCATTGAATATTGTAAATGCACAAACAGTAATTTCTCCGCATTGCAAGGTGCAATTCTGAAATTTTTTGCTTTTTCCTGCTCCTCTTAGCATGATAAAGAAGATTCAAAGAGAGTGAGATGCCAGCTCCTTTCATTCAGTCAGTAGCTTCAATCATTTCTGGTATATGAATAACATGATGTTTTTCAATGGCAAAAATCAGTGAATATTGTAAATGCACAAACAGTAATTTCTCCGCATTGCAAGGTGCAATTCTGAAATTTTTTGCTTTTTCCTGCTCCTCTTAGCATGATAAAGAAGATTCAAAGAGAGTGAGATGCCAGCTCCTTTCATTCAGTCAGTAGCTTCAATCATTTCTGGACGTTTTTCAATGGCAAAAATCAATGAATATTGTAAATGCACAAACAGTAATTTCTCCGCATTGCAAGGTGCAATTCTGAAATTTTTTGCTTTTTCCTGCTCCTCTTAGCATGATAAACAAGATTCAAAGAGAGTGAGATGCCAGCTCCTTTCATTCAGTCAGTAGCTTCAATCATTTCTGGACGTTTTTCAATGGCAAAAATCAATGAATATTGTAAATGCACAAACAGTAATTTCTCCGCATTGCAAGGTGCAATTCTGAAATTTTTTGCTTTTTCCTGCTCCTCTTAGCATGATAAACAAGATTCAAAGAGAGTGAGATGCCAGCTCCTTTCATTCAGTCAGTAGCTTCAAACATTTCTGGTATATGAATAACATGATGTTTTTCAATGGCAAAAATCAATGAATATTGTAAATGCACAAACAGTAATTTCTCCGCATTGCAAGGTGCAATTCTGAAATTTTTTGCTTTTTCCTGCTCCTCTTAGCATGATAAACAAGATTCAAAGAGAGTGAGATGCCAGCTCCTTTCATTCAGTCAGTAGCTTCAATCATTTCTGGATGTTTTTCAATGGCAAAAATCAATGAATATTGTAAATGCACAAACAGTAATTTCTCCGCATTGCAAGGTGCAATTCTGAAATTTTTTGCTTTTTTCTGCTCCTCTTAGCATAATAAAGAAGATTCAAAGAGAGTGAGATGCCAGCTCCTTTCATTCAGTCAGTAGCTTCAAACATTTCTGGTATATGAATAACATGATGTTTTTCAATGGCAAAAATCAATGAATATTGTAAATGCACAAACAGTAATTTCTCCGCATTGCAAGGTGCAATTCTGAAATTTTTTGCTTTTTCCTGCTCCTCTTAGCATGATAAAGAAGATACAAAGAGAGTGAGATGCCAGCTCCTTTCATTCAGTCAGTAGCTTCAATCATTTCTGGACGTTTTTCAATGGCAAAAATCAATGAATATTGTAAATGCACAAACAGTAATTTCTCCGCATTGCAAGGTGCAATTCTGAAATTTTTTGCTTTTTCCTGCTCCTCTTAGCATGATAAACAAGATTCAAAGAGAGTGAGATGCCAGCTCCTTTCATTCAGTCAGTAGCTTCAATCATTTCTGGATGTTTTTCAATGGCAAAAATCAATGAATATTGTAAATGCACAAACAGTAATTTCTCCGCATTGCAAGGTGCAATTCTGAAATTTTTTGCTTTTTCCTGCTCCTCTTAGCATGATAAAGAAGATTCAAAGAGAGTGAGATGCCAGCTCCTTTCATTCAGTCAGTAGCTTCAATCATTTCTGGACGTTTTTCAATGGCAAAAATCAATGAATATTGTAAATGCACAAACAGTAATTTCTCCGCATTGCAAGGTGCAATTCTGAAATTTTTTGCTTTTTCCTGCTCCTCTTAGCATGATAAAGAAGATTCAAAGAGTGAGATGCCAGCTCCTTTCATTGTCAGTAGCTTCAAACATTTCTGGTATATGAATAACATGATGTTTTTCAATGGCAAAAATCAATGAATATTGTAAATGCACAAACAGTAATTTCTCCGCATTGCAAGGTGCAATTCTGAAATTTTTTGCTTTTTCCTGCTCCTCTTAGCATGATAAAGAAGATTCAAAGAGAGTGAGATGCCAGCTCCTTTCATTCAGTCAGTAGCTTCAATCATTTCTGGACGTTTTTCAATGGCAAAAATCAATGAATATTGTAAATGCACAAACAGTAATTTCTCCGCATTGCAAGGTGCAATTCTGAAATTTTTTGCTTTTTTCTGCTCCTCTTAGCAAGATAAACAAGATTCAAAGAGAGTGAGATGCCAGCTCCTTTCATTCAGTCAGTAGCTTCAATCATTTCTGGACGTTTTTCAATGGCAAAAATCAATGAATATTGTAAATGCACAAACAGTAATTTCTCCGCATTGCAAGGTGCAATTCTGAAATTTTTTGCTTTTTCCTGCTCCTCTTAGCATGATAAAGAAGATTCAAAGAGAGTGAGATGCCAGCTCCTTTCATTCAGTCAGTAGCTTCAATCATTTCTGGACGTTTTTCAATGGCAAAAATCAATGAATATTGTAAATGCACAAACAGTAATTTCTCCGCATTGCAAGGTGCAATTCTGAAATTTTTTGCTTTTTCCTGCTCCTCTTAGCATGATAAAGAAGATTCAAAGAGAGTGAGATGCCAGCTCCTTTCATTCAGTCAGTAGCTTCAAACATTTCTGGTATATGAATAACATGATGTTTTTCAATGGCAAAAATCAATGAATATTGTAAATGCACAAACAGTAATTTCTCCGCATTGCAAGGTGCAATTCTGAAATGTTTTGCTTTTTCCTGCTCCTCTTAGCATGATAAAGAAGATTCAAAGAGAGTGAGATGCCAGCTCCTTTCATTCAGTCAGTAGCTTCAATCATTTCTGGACGTTTTTCAATGGCAAAAATCATTGAATATTGTAAATGCACAAACAGTAATTTCTCCGCATTGCAAGGTGCAATTCTGAAATTTTTTGCTTTTTCCTGCTCCTCTTAGCATGATAAAGAAGATTCAAAGAGAGTGAGATGCCAGCTCCTTTCATTCAGTCAGTAGCTTCAATCATTTCTGGTATATGAATAACATGATGTTTTTCAATGGCAAAAATCAATGAATATTGTAAATGCACAAACAGTAATTTCTCCGCATTGCAAGGTGCAATTCTGAAATTTTTTGCTTTTTCCTGCTCCTCTTAGCATGATAAAGAAGATACAAAGAGAGTGAGATGCCAGCTCCTTTCATTCAGTCAGTAGCTTCAATCATTTCTGGACGTTTTTCAATGGCAAAAATCAATGAATATTGTAAATGCACAAACAGTAATTTCTCCGCATTGCAAGGTGCAATTCTGAAATTTTTTGCTTTTTCCTGCTCCTCTTAGCATGATAAACAAGATTCAAAGAGAGTGAGATGCCAGCTCCTTTCATTCAGTCAGTAGCTTCAATCATTTCTGGATGTTTTTCAATGGCAAAAATCAATGAATATTGTAAATGCACAAACAGTAATTTCTCCGCATTGCAAGGTGCAATTCTGAAATTTTTTGCTTTTTCCTGCTCCTCTTAGCATGATAAAGAAGATTCAAAGAGAGTGAGATGCCAGCTCCTTTCATTCAGTCAGTAGCTTCAATCATTTCTGGACGTTTTTCAATGGCAAAAATCAATGAATATTGTAAATGCACAAACAGTAATTTCTCCGCATTGCAAGGTGCAATTCTGAAATTTTTTGCTTTTTCCTGCTCCTCTTAGCATGATAAAGAAGATTCAAAGAGTGAGATGCCAGCTCCTTTCATTGTCAGTAGCTTCAAACATTTCTGGTATATGAATAACATGATGTTTTTCAATTGCAAAAATCAATGAATATTGTAAATGCACAAACAGTAATTTCTCCGCATTGCAAGGTGCAATTCTGAAATTTTTTGCTTTTTCCTGCTCCTCTTAGCATGATAAAGAAGATTCAAAGAGAGTGAGATGCCAGCTCCTTTCATTCAGTCAGTAGCTTCAATCATTTCTGGATGTTTTTCAATGGCAAAAATCAATGAATATTGTAAATGCACAAACAGTAATTTCTCCGCATTGCAAGGTGCAATTCTGAAATTTTTTGCTTTTTCCTGCTCCTCTTAGCATGATAAAGAAGATTCAAAGAGAGTGAGATGCCAGCTCCTTTCATTCAGTCAGTAGCTTCAATCATTTCTGGACGTTTTTCAATGGCAAAAATCAATGAATATTGTAAATGCACAAACAGTAATTTCTCCGCATTGCAAGGTGCAATTCTGAAATTTTTTGCTTTTTCCTGCTCCTCTTAGCATGATAAAGAAGATTCAAAGAGTGAGATGCCAGCTCCTTTCATTGTCAGTAGCTTCAAACATTTCTGGTATATGAATAACATGATGTTTTTCAATGGCAAAAATCAATGAATATTGTAAATGCACAAACAGTAATTTCTCCGCATTGCAAGGTGCAATTCTGAAATTTTTTGCTTTTTCCTGCTCCTCTTAGCATGATAAAGAAGATTCAAAGAGAGTGAGATGCCAGCTCCTTTCATTCAGTCAGTAGCTTCAATCATTTCTGGATGTTTTTCAATGGCAAAAATCAATGAATATTGTAAATGCACAAACAGTAATTTCTCCGCATTGCAAGGTGCAATTCTGAAATTTTTTGCTTTTTTCTGCTCCTCTTAGCAAGATAAAAAAGATTCAAAGAGAGTGAGATGCCAGCTCCTTTCATTCAGTCAGTAGCTTCAATCATTTCTGGACGTTTTTCAATGGCAAAAATCAATGAATATTGTAAATGCACAAACAGTAATTTCTCCGCATTGCAAGGTGCAATTCTGAAATTTTTTGCTTTTTCCTGCTCCTCTTAGCATGATAAAGAAGATTCAAAGAGAGTGAGATGCCAGCTCCTTTCATTCAGTCAGTAGCTTCAATCATTTCTGGACGTTTTTCAATGGCAAAAATCAATGAATATTGTAAATGCACAAACAGTAATTTCTCCGCATTGCAAGGTGCAATTCTGAAATTTTTTGCTTTTTCCTGCTCCTCTTAGCATGATAAAGAAGATTCAAAGAGAGTGAGATGCCAGCTCCTTTCATTCAGTCAGTAGCTTCAATCATTTCTGGTATATGAATAACATGATGTTTTTCAATGGCAAAAATCAGTGAATATTGTAAATGCACAAACAGTAATTTCTCCGCATTGCAAGGTGCAATTCTGAAATTTTTTGCTTTTTCCTGCTCCTCTTAGCATGATAAAGAAGATTCAAAGAGAGTGAGATGCCAGCTCCTTTCATTCAGTCAGTAGCTTCAATCATTTCTGGACGTTTTTCAATGGCAAAAATCAATGAATATTGTAAATGCACAAACAGTAATTTCTCCGCATTGCAAGGTGCAATTCTGAAATTTTTTGCTTTTTCCTGCTCCTCTTAGCATGATAAACAAGATTCAAAGAGAGTGAGATGCCAGCTCCTTTCATTCAGTCAGTAGCTTCAATCATTTCTGGACGTTTTTCAATGGCAAAAATCAATGAATATTGTAAATGCACAAACAGTAATTTCTCCGCATTGCAAGGTGCAATTCTGAAATTTTTTGCTTTTTCCTGCTCCTCTTAGCATGATAAACAAGATTCAAAGAGAGTGAGATGCCAGCTCCTTTCATTCAGTCAGTAGCTTCAAACATTTCTGGTATATGAATAACATGATGTTTTTCAATGGCAAAAATCAATGAATATTGTAAATGCACAAACAGTAATTTCTCCGCATTGCAAGGTGCAATTCTGAAATTTTTTGCTTTTTCCTGCTCCTCTTAGCATGATAAACAAGATTCAAAGAGAGTGAGATGCCAGCTCCTTTCATTCAGTCAGTAGCTTCAATCATTTCTGGATGTTTTTCAATGGCAAAAATCAATGAATATTGTAAATGCACAAACAGTAATTTCTCCGCATTGCAAGGTGCAATTCTGAAATTTTTTGCTTTTTTCTGCTCCTCTTAGCATAATAAAGAAGATTCAAAGAGAGTGAGATGCCAGCTCCTTTCATTCAGTCAGTAGCTTCAAACATTTCTGGTATATGAATAACATGATGTTTTTCAATGGCAAAAATCAATGAATATTGTAAATGCACAAACAGTAATTTCTCCGCATTGCAAGGTGCAATTCTGAAATTTTTTGCTTTTTCCTGCTCCTCTTAGCATGATAAAGAAGATACAAAGAGAGTGAGATGCCAGCTCCTTTCATTCAGTCAGTAGCTTCAATCATTTCTGGACGTTTTTCAATGGCAAAAATCAATGAATATTGTAAATGCACAAACAGTAATTTCTCCGCATTGCAAGGTGCAATTCTGAAATTTTTTGCTTTTTCCTGCTCCTCTTAGCATGATAAACAAGATTCAAAGAGAGTGAGATGCCAGCTCCTTTCATTCAGTCAGTAGCTTCAATCATTTCTGGATGTTTTTCAATGGCAAAAATCAATGAATATTGTAAATGCACAAACAGTAATTTCTCCGCATTGCAAGGTGCAATTCTGAAATTTTTTGCTTTTTCCTGCTCCTCTTAGCATGATAAAGAAGATTCAAAGAGAGTGAGATGCCAGCTCCTTTCATTCAGTCAGTAGCTTCAATCATTTCTGGACGTTTTTCAATGGCAAAAATCAATGAATATTGTAAATGCACAAACAGTAATTTCTCCGCATTGCAAGGTGCAATTCTGAAATTTTTTGCTTTTTCCTGCTCCTCTTAGCATGATAAAGAAGATTCAAAGAGTGAGATGCCAGCTCCTTTCATTGTCAGTAGCTTCAAACATTTCTGGTATATGAATAACATGATGTTTTTCAATGGCAAAAATCAATGAATATTGTAAATGCACAAACAGTAATTTCTCCGCATTGCAAGGTGCAATTCTGAAATTTTTTGCTTTTTCCTGCTCCTCTTAGCATGATAAAGAAGATTCAAAGAGAGTGAGATGCCAGCTCCTTTCATTCAGTCAGTAGCTTCAATCATTTCTGGACGTTTTTCAATGGCAAAAATCAATGAATATTGTAAATGCACAAACAGTAATTTCTCCGCATTGCAAGGTGCAATTCTGAAATTTTTTGCTTTTTTCTGCTCCTCTTAGCAAGATAAACAAGATTCAAAGAGAGTGAGATGCCAGCTCCTTTCATTCAGTCAGTAGCTTCAATCATTTCTGGACGTTTTTCAATGGCAAAAATCAATGAATATTGTAAATGCACAAACAGTAATTTCTCCGCATTGCAAGGTGCAATTCTGAAATTTTTTGCTTTTTCCTGCTCCTCTTAGCATGATAAAGAAGATTCAAAGAGAGTGAGATGCCAGCTCCTTTCATTCAGTCAGTAGCTTCAATCATTTCTGGACGTTTTTCAATGGCAAAAATCAATGAATATTGTAAATGCACAAACAGTAATTTCTCCGCATTGCAAGGTGCAATTCTGAAATTTTTTGCTTTTTCCTGCTCCTCTTAGCATGATAAAGAAGATTCAAAGAGAGTGAGATGCCAGCTCCTTTCATTCAGTCAGTAGCTTCAAACATTTCTGGTATATGAATAACATGATGTTTTTCAATGGCAAAAATCAATGAATATTGTAAATGCACAAACAGTAATTTCTCCGCATTGCAAGGTGCAATTCTGAAATGTTTTGCTTTTTCCTGCTCCTCTTAGCATGATAAAGAAGATTCAAAGAGAGTGAGATGCCAGCTCCTTTCATTCAGTCAGTAGCTTCAATCATTTCTGGACGTTTTTCAATGGCAAAAATCATTGAATATTGTAAATGCACAAACAGTAATTTCTCCGCATTGCAAGGTGCAATTCTGAAATTTTTTGCTTTTTCCTGCTCCTCTTAGCATGATAAAGAAGATTCAAAGAGAGTGAGATGCCAGCTCCTTTCATTCAGTCAGTAGCTTCAATCATTTCTGGTATATGAATAACATGATGTTTTTCAATGGCAAAAATCAATGAATATTGTAAATGCACAAACAGTAATTTCTCCGCATTGCAAGGTGCAATTCTGAAATTTTATGCTTTTTCCTGCTCCTCTTAGCATGATAAAGAAGATTCAAAGAGAGTGAGATGCCAGCTCCTTTCATTCAGTCAGTAGCTTCAATCATTTCTGGACGTTTTTCAATGGCAAAAATCAATGAATATTGTAAATGCACAAACAGTAATTTCTCCGCATTGCAAGGTGCAATTCTGAAATTTTTTGCTTTTTCCTGCTCCTCTTAGCATGATAAACAAGATTCAAAGAGAGTGAGATGCCAGCTCCTTTCATTCAGTCAGTAGCTTCAATCATTTCTGGACGTTTTTCAATGGCAAAAATCAATGAATATTGTAAATGCACAAACAGTAATTTCTCCGCATTGCAAGGTGCAATTCTGAAATTTTTTGCTTTTTCCTGCTCCTCTTAGCATGATAAAGAAGATTCAAAGAGAGTGAGATGCCAGCTCCTTTCCTTCAGTCAGTAGCTTCAAACATTTCTGGTATGTGAATAACATGATGTTTTTCAATGGCAAAAATCAATGAATATTGTAAATGCACAAACAGTAATTTCTCCGCATTGCAAGGTGCAATTCTGAAATTTTTTGCTTTTTCCTGCTCCTCTTAGCATGATAAAGAAGATTCAAAGAGAGTGAGATGCCAGCTCCTTTCATTCAGTCAGTAGCTTCAATCATTTCTGGACGTTTTTCAATGGCAAAAATCAATGAATATTGTAAATGCACAAACAGTAATTTCTCCGCATTGCAAGGTGCAATTCTGAAATTTTTTGCTTTTTCCTGCTCCTCTTAGCATGATAAACAAGATTCAAAGAGAGTGAGATGCCAGCTCCTTTCATTCAGTCAGTAGCTTCAATCATTTCTGGACGTTTTTCAATGGCAAAAATCAATGAATATTGTAAATGCACAAAGAGTAATTTCTCCGCATTGCAAGGTGCAATTCTGAAATTTTTTGCTTTTTCCTGCTCCTCTTAGCATGATAAAGAAGATTCAAAGAGTGAGATGCCAGCTCCTTTCATTGTCAGTAGCTTCAAACATTTCTGGTATATGAATAACATGATGTTTTTCAATGGCAAAAATCAATGAATATTGTAAATGCACAAACAGTAATTTTCCGCATTGCAAGGTGCAATTCTGAAATTTTTTGCTTTTTCCTGCTCCTCTTAGCATGATAAAGAAGATTCAAAGAGAGTGAGATGCCAGCTCCTTTCATTCAGTCAGTAGCTTCAATCATTTCTGGACGTTTTTCAATGGCAAAAATCAATGAATATTGTAAATGCACAAACAGTAATTTCTCCGCATTGCAAGGTGCAATTCTGAAATTTTTTGCTTTTTCCTGCTCCTCTTAGCATGATAAACAAGATTCAAAGAGAGTGAGATGCCAGCTACTTTCATTCAGTCAGTAGCTTCAATCATTTCTGGACGTTTTTCAATGGCAAAAATCAATGAATATTGTAAATGCACAAAGAGTAATTTCTCCGCATTGCAAGGTGCAATTCTGAAATTTTTTGCTTTTTCCTGCTCCTCTTAGCATGATAAAGAAGATTCAAAGAGTGAGATGCCAGCTCCTTTCATTGTCAGTAGCTTCAAACATTTCTGGTATATGAATAACATGATGTTTTTCAATGGCAAAAATCAATGAATATTGTAAATGCACAAACAGTAATTTCTCCGCATTGCAAGGTGCAATTCTGAAATTTTTTGCTTTTTCCTGCTCCTCTTAGCATGATAAAGAAGATTCAAAGAGAGTGAGATGCCAGCTCCTTTCATTCAGTCAGTAGCTTCAATCATTTCTGGACGTTTTTCAATACCAAAAATCAATGAATATTGTAAATGCACAAACAGTAATTTCTCCGCATTGCAAGGTGCAATTCTGAAATTTTTTGCTTTTTCCTGCTACTCTTAGCATGATAAAGAAGATTCAAAGAGAGTGAGATGCCAGCTCCTTTCATTCAGTCAGTAGCTTCAAACATTTCTGGTATGTGAATAACATGATGTTTTTCAATGGCAAAAAACAATGAATATTGTAAATGCACAAACAGTAATTTCTCTGCATTGCAAGGTGCAATTCTGAAATTTTTTGCTTTTTCCTGCTCCTCTTAGCATGATAAAGAAGATTCAAAGAGAGTGAGATGCCAGCTCCTTTCATTCAGTCAGTAGCTTCAATCATTTCTGGACGTTTTTCAATGGCAAAAATCAATGAATATTGTAAATGCACAAACAGTAATTTCTCCGCATTGCAAGGTGCAATTCTGAAATTTTTTGCTTTTTCCTGCTCCTCTTAGCATGATAAACAAGATTCAAAGAGAGTGAGATGCCAGCTCCTTTCATTCAGTCAGTAGCTTCAATCATTTCTGGACGTTTTTCAATGGCAAAAATCAATGAATATTGTAAATGCACAAAGAGTAATTTCTCCGCATTGCAAGGTGCAATTCTGAAATTTTTTGCTTTTTCCTGCTCCTCTTAGCATGATAAAGAAGATTCAAAGAGTGAGATGCCAGCTCCTTTCATTGTCAGTAGCTTCAAACATTTCTGGTATATGAATAACATGATGTTTTTCAATGGCAAAAATCAATGAATATTGTAAATGCACAAACAGTAATTTTCCGCATTGCAAGGAGCAATTCTGAAATTTTTTGCTTTTTCCTGCTCCTCTTAGCATGATAAAGAAGATTCAAAGAGAGTGAGATGCCAGCTCCTTTCATTCAGTCAGTAGCTTCAAACATTTCTGGTATATGAATAACATGATGTTTTTCAATGGCAAAAATCAATGAATATTGTAAATGCACAAACAGTAATTTCTCCGCATTGCAAGGTGCAATTCTGAAATTTTTTGCTTTTTCCTGCTCCTCTTAGCATGATAAAGAAGATTCAAAGAGAGTGAGATGCCAGCTCCTTTCATTCAGTCAGTAGCTTCAATCATTTCTGGACGTTTTTCAATGGCAAAAATCATTGAATATTGTAAATGCACAAACAGTAATTTCTCCGCATTGCAAGGTGCAATTCTGAAATTTTTTGCTTTTTCCTGCTCCTCTTAGCATGATAAAGAAGATTCAAAGAGAGTGAGATGCCAGCTCCTTTCATTCAGTCAGTAGCTTCAATCATTTCTGGTATATGAATAACATGATGTTTTTCAATGGCAAAAATCAGTGAATATTGTAAATGCACAAACAGTAATTTCTCCGCATTGCAAGGTGCAATTCTGAAATCTTTTGCTTTTTCCTGCTCCTCTTAGCATGATAAAGAAGATTCAAAGAGAGTGAGATGCCAGCTCCTTTCATTCAGTCAGTAGCTTCAATCATTTCTGGACGTTTTTCAATGGCAAAAATCAATGAATATTGTAAATGCACAAACAGTAATTTCTCCGCATTGCAAGGTGCAATTCTGAAATTTTTTGCTTTTTCCTGCTCCTCTTAGCATGATAAACAAGATTCAAAGAGAGTGAGATGCCAGCTCCTTTCATTCAGTCAGTAGCTTCAATCATTTCTGGACGTTTTTCAATGGCAAAAATCAATGAATATTGTAAATGCACAAACAGTAATTTCTCCACATTGCAAGGTGCAATTCTGAAATTTTTTGCTTTTTCCTGCTCCTCTTAGCATGATAAACAAGATTCAAAGAGAGTGAGATGCCAGCTCCTTTCATTCAGTCAGTAGCTTCAATCATTTCTGGACGTTTTTCAATGGCAAAAATCAATGAATATTGTAAATGCACAAAGAGTAATTTCTCCGCATTGCAAGGTGCAATTCTGAAATTTTTTGCTTTTTCCTGCTCCTCTTAGCATGATAAAGAAGATTCAAAGAGTGAGATGCCAGCTCCTTTCATTGTCAGTAGCTTCAAACATTTCTGGTATATGAATAACATGATGTTTTTCAATGGCAAAAATCAATGAATATTGTAAATGCACAAACAGTAATTTCTCCGCATTGCAAGGTGCAATTCTGAAATTTTTTGCTTTTTCCTGCTCCTCTTAGCATGATAAAGAAGATTCAAAGAGAGTGAGATGCCAGCTCCTTTCATTCAGTCAGTAGCTTCAAACATTTCTGGTATATGAATAACATGATGTTTTTCAATGGCAAAAATCAATGAATATTGTAAATGCACAAACAGTAATTTCTCCGCATTGCAAGGTGCAATTCTGAAATTTTTTGCTTTTTCCTGCTCCTCTTAGCATGATAAAGAAGATTCAAACAGAGTGAGATGCCAGCTCCTTTCATTCAGTCAGTAGCTTCAATCATTTCTGGACGTTTTTCAATGGCAAAAATCAATGAATATTGTAAATGCACAAACAGTAATTTCTCCGCATTGCAAGGTGCAATTCTGAAATTTTTTGCTTTTTCCTGCTCCTCTTAGCATGATAAACAAGATTCAAAGAGAGTGAGATGCCAGCTCCTTTCATTCAGTCAGTAGCTTCAATCATTTCTGGACGTTTTTCAATGGCAAAAATCAATGAATATTGTAAATGCACAAAGAGTAATTTCTCCGCATTGCAAGGTGCAATTCTGAAATTTTTTGCTTTTTCCTGCTCCTCTTAGCATGATAAAGAAGATTCAAAGAGTGAGATGCCAGCTCCTTTCATTGTCAGTAGCTTCAAACATTTCTGGTATATGAATAACATGATGTTTTTCAATGGCAAAAATCAATGAATATTGTAAATGCACAAACAGTAATTTTCCGCATTGCAAGGTGCAATTCTGAAATTTTTTGCTTTTTCCTGCTCCTCTTAGCATGATAAAGAAGATTCAAAGAGAGTGAGATGCCAGCTCCTTTCATTCAGTCAGTAGCTTCAAACATTTCTGGTATATGAATAACATGATGTTTTTCAATGGCAAAAATCAATGAATATTGTAAATGCACAAACAGTAATTTCTCCGCATTGCAAGGTGCAATTCTGAAATTTTTTGCTTTTTCCTGCTCCTCTTAGCATGATAAAGAAGATTCAAAGAGAGTGAGATGCCAGCTCCTTTCATTCAGTCAGTAGCTTCAATCATTTCTGGACGTTTTTCAATGGCAAAAATCAATGAATATTGTAAATGCACAAACAGTAATTTCTCCGCATTGCAAGGTGCAATTCTGAAATTTTTTGCTTTTTCCTGCTCCTCTTAGCATGATAAACAAGATTCAAAGAGAGTGAGATGCCAGCTCCTTTCATTCAGTCAGTAGCTTCAATCATTTCTGGACGTTTTTCAATGGCAAAAATCAATGAATATTGTAAATGCACAAAGAGTAATTTCTCCGCATTGCAAGGTGCAATTCTGAAATTTTTTGCTTTTTCCTGCTCCTCTTAGCATGATAAAGAAGATTCAAAGAGTGAGATGCCAGATCCTTTCATTGTCAGTAGCTTCAAACATTTCTGGTATATGAATAACATGATGTTTTTCAATGGCAAAAATCAATGAATATTGTAAATGCACAAACAGTAATTTCTCCGCATTGCAAGGTGCAATTCTGAAATTTTTTGCTTTTTCCTGCTCCTCTTAGCATGATAAAGAAGATTCAAAGAGAGTGAGATGCCAGCTCCTTTCATTCAGTCAGTAGCTTCAATCATTTCTGGACGTTTTTCAATGGCAAAAATCAATGAATATTGTAAATGCACAAACAGTAATTTCTCCGCATTGCAAGGTGCAATTCTGAAATTTTTTGCTTTTTCCTGCTCCTCTTAGCATGATAAAGAAGATTCAAAGAGAGTGAGATGCCAGCTCCTTTCATTCAGTCAGTAGCTTCAATCATTTCTGGACGTTTTTCAATGGCAAAAATCATTGAATATTGTAAATGCACAAACAGTAATTTCTCCGCATTGCAAGGTGCAATTCTGAAATTTTTTGCTTTTTCCTGCTCCTCTTAGCATGATAAAGAAGATTCAAAGAGAGTGAGATGCCAGCTCCTTTCATTCAGTCAGTAGCTTCAATCATTTCTGGTATATGAATAACATGATGTTTTTCAATGGCAAAAATCAGTGAATATTGTAAATGCACAAACAGTAATTTCTCCGCATTGCAAGGTGCAATTCTGAAATTTTTTGCTTTTTCCTGCTCCTCTTAGCATGATAAAGAAGATTCAAAGAGAGTGAGATGCCAGCTCCTTTCATTCAGTCAGTAGCTTCAATCATTTCTGGACGGTTTTCAATGGCAAAAATCAATGAATATTGTAAATGCACAAACAGTAATTTCTCCGCATTGCAAGGTGCAATTCTGAAATTTTTTGCTTTTTCCTGCTCCTCTTAGCATGATAAACAAGATTCAAAGAGAGTGAGATGCCAGCTCCTTTCATTCAGTCAGTAGCTTCAATCATTTCTGGACGTTTTTCAATGGCAAAAATCAATGAATATTGTAAATGCACAAACAGTAATTTCTCCACATTGCAAGGTGCAATTCTGAAATTTTTTGCTTTTTCCTGCTCCTCTTAGCATGATAAACAAGATTCAAAGAGAGTGAGATGCCAGCTCCTTTCATTCAGTCAGTAGCTTCAATCATTTCTGGACGTTTTTCAATGGCAAAAATCAATGAATATTGTAAATGCACAAAGAGTAATTTCTCCGCATTGCAAGGTGCAATTCTGAAATTTTTTGCTTTTTCCTGCTCCTCTTAGCATGATAAAGAAGATTCAAAGAGTGAGATGCCAGCTCCTTTCATTGTCAGTAGCTTCAAACATTTCTGGTATATGAATAACATGATGTTTTTCAATGGCAAAAATCAATGAATATTGTAAATGCACAAACAGTAATTTCTCCGCATTGCAAGGTGCAATTCTGAAATTTTTTGCTTTTTCCTGCTCCTCTTAGCATGATAAAGAAGATTCAAAGAGAGTGAGATGCCAGCTCCTTTCATTCAGTCAGTAGCTTCAAACATTTCTGGTATATGAATAACATGATGTTTTTCAATGGCAAAAATCAATGAATATTGTAAATGCACAAACAGTAATTTCTCCGCATTGCAAGGTGCAATTCTGAAATTTTTTGCTTTTTCCTGCTCCTCTTAGCATGATAAAGAAGATTCAGAGAGTGAGATGCCAGCTCCTTTCATTCAGTCAGTAGCTTCAATCATTTCTGGACGTTTTTCAATGGCAAAAATCATTGAATATTGTAAATGCACAAACAGTAATTTCTCCGCATTGCAAGGTGCAATTCTGAAATTTTTTGCTTTTTCCTGCTCCTCTTAGCATGATAAAGAAGATTCAAAGAGAGTGAGATGCCAGCTCCTTTCATTCAGTCAGTAGCTTCAATCATTTCTGGTATATGAATAACATGATGTTTTTCAATGGCAAAAATCAATGAATATTGTAAATGCACAAACAGTAATTTCTCCGCATTGCAAGGTGCAATTCTGAAATTTTTTGCTTTTTCCTGCTCCTCTTAGCATGATAAAGAAGATTCAAAGAGAGTGAGATGCCAGCTCCTTTCATTCAGTCAGTAGCTTCAATCATTTCTGGACGTTTTTCAATGGCAAAAATCATTGAATATTGTAAATGCACAAACAGTGATTTCTCCGCATTGCAAGGTGCAATTCTGAAATTTTTTGCTTTTTCCTGCTCCTCTTAGCATGATAAACAAGATTCAAAGAGAGTGAGATGCCATCTCCTTTCATTCAGTCAGTAGCTTCAATCATTTCTGGACGTTTTTCAATGGCAAAAATCAATGAATATTGTAAATGCACAAACAGTAATTTCTCCGCATTGCAAGGTGCAATTCTGAAATTTTTTGCTTTTTCCTGCTCCTCTTAGCATGATAAAGAAGATTCAAAGAGAGTGAGATGCCAGCTCCTTTCATTCAGTCAGTAGCTTCAATCATTTCTGGACGTTTTTCAATGGCAAAAATCAATGAATATTGTAAATGCACAAACAGTAATTTCTCCGCATTGCAAGGTGCAATTCTGAAATTTTTTGCTTTCTCCTGCTCCTCGTAGCATGATAAACAAGATTCAAAGAGAGTGAGATGCCAGCTCCTTTCATTCAGTCAGTAGCTTCAATCATTTCTGGACGTTTTTCAATGGCAAAAATCAATGAATATTGTAAATGCACAAAGAGTAATTTCTCCGCATTGCAAGGTGCAATTCTGAAATTTTTTGCTTTTTCCTGCTCCTCTTAGCATGATAAAGAAGATTCAAAGAGTGAGATGCCAGCTCCTTTCATTGTCAGTAGCTTCAAACATTTCTGGTATATGAATAACATGATGTTTTTCAATGGCAAAAATCAATGAATATTGTAAATGCACAAACAGTAATTTCTCCGCATTGCAAGGTGCAATTCTGAAATTTTTTGCTTTTTCCTGCTCCTCTTAGCATGATAAAGAAGATTCAAAGAGAGTGAGATGCCAGCTCCTTTCATTCAGTCAGTAGCTTCAAACATTTCTGGTATATGAATAACATGATGTTTTTCAATGGCAAAAATCAATGAATATTGTAAATGCACAAACAGTAATTTCTCCGCATTGCAAGGTGCAATTCTGAAATTTTTTGCTTTTTCCTGCTCCTCTTAGCATGATAAAGAAGATTCAAAGAGAGTGAGATGCCAGCTCCTTTCATTCAGTCAGTAGCTTAAATCATTTCTGGACGTTTTTCAATTTCAAAAATCAATGAATATTGTAAATGCACAAACAGTAATTTCTACGCATTGCAAGGTGCAATTCTGAAATTTTTTGCTTTTTCCTGCTCCTCTTAGCATGATAAACAAGATTCAAAGAGAGTGAGATGCCAGCTCCTTTCATTCAGTCAGTAGCTTCAAACATTTCTGGTATATGAATAACATGATGTTTTTCAATGGCAAAAATCATTGAATATTGTAAATGCACAAACAGTGATTTCTCCGCATTGCAAGGTGCAATTCTGAAATTTTTTGCTTTTTCCTGCTCCTCTTAGCATGATAAACAAGATTCAAAGAGAGTGAGATGCCAGCTCCTTTCATTCAGTCAGTAGCTTCAATCATTTCTGGACGTTTTTCAATGGCAAAAATCAATGAATATTGTAAATGCACAAACAGTAATTTCTCCGCATTGCAAGGTGCAATTCTGAAATTTTTTGCTTTTTCCTGCTCCTCTTAGCATGATAAAGAAGATTCAAAGAGAGTGAGATGCCAGCTCCTTTCATTCAGTCAGTAGCTTCAATCATTTCTGGACGTTTTTCAATGGCAAAAATCAATGAATATTGTAAATGCACAAACAGTAATTTCTCCGCATTGCAAGGTGCAATTCTGAAATTTTTTGCTTTCTCCTGCTCCTCTTAGCATGATAAACAAGATTCAAAGAGAGTGAGATGCCAGCTCCTTTCATTCAGTCAGTAGCTTCAATCATTTCTGGACGTTTTTCAATGGCAAAAATCAATGAATATTGTAAATGCACAAAGAGTAATTTCTCCGCATTGCAAGGTGCAATTCTGAAATTTTTTGCTTTTTCCTGCTCCTCTTAGCATGATAAAGAAGATTCAAAGAGTGAGATGCCAGCTCCTTTCATTGTCAGTAGCTTCAAACATTTCTGGTATATGAATAACATGATGTTTTTCAATGGCAAAAATCAATGAATATTGTAAATGCACAAACAGTAATTTCTCCGCATTGCAAGGTGCAATTCTGAAATTTTTTGCTTTTTCCTGCTCCTCTTAGCATGATAAAGAAGATTCAAAGAGAGTGAGATGCCAGCTCCTTTCATTCAGTCAGTAGCTTCAAACATTTCTGGTATATGAATAACATGATGTTTTTCAATGGCAAAAATCAATGAATATTGTAAATGCACAAACAGTAATTTCTCCGCATTGCAAGGTGCAATTCTGAAATTTTTTGCTTTTTCCTGCTCCTCTTAGCATGATAAACAAGATTCAAAGAGAGTGAGATGCCAGCTCCTTTCATTCAGTCAGTAGCTTAAATCATTTCTGGACGTTTTTCAATTTCAAAAATCAATGAATATTGTAAATGCACAAACAGTAATTTCTACGCATTGCAAGGTGCAATTCTGAAATTTTTTGCTTTTTCCTGCTCCTCTTAGCATGATAAACAAGATTCAAAGAGAGTGAGATGCCAGCTCCTTTCATTCAGTCAGTAGCTTCAAACATTTCTGGTATATGAATAACATGATGTTTTTCAATGGCAAAAATCAATGAATATTGTAAATGCACAAACAGTAATTTCTCCGCATTGCAAGGTGCAATTCTGAAATTTTTTGCTTTTTCCTGCTCCTCTTAGCATGATAAACAAGATTCAAAGAGAGTGAGATGCCAGCTCCTTTCATTCAGTCAGTAGCTTCAATCATTTCTGGATGTTTTTCAATGGCAAAAATCAATGAATATTGTAAATGCACAAACAGTAATTTCTCCGCATTGCAAGGTGCAATTCTGAAATTTTTTGCTTTTTTCTGCTCCTCTTAGCATAATAAAGAAGATTCAAAGAGAGTGAGATGCCAGCTCCTTTCATTCAGTCAGTAGCTTCAAACATTTCTGGTATATGAATAACATGATGTTTTTCAATGGCAAAAATCAATGAATATTGTAAATGCACAAACAGTAATTTCTCCGCATTGCAAGGTGCAATTCTGAAATTTTTTGCTTTTTCCTGCTCCTCTTAGCATGATAAAGAAGATACAAAGAGAGTGAGATGCCAGCTCCTTTCATTCAGTCAGTAGCTTCAATCATTTCTGGACATTTTTCAATGGCAAAAATCAATGAATATTGTAAATGCACAAACAGTAATTTCTCCGCATTGCAAGGTGCAATTCTGAAATTTTTTGCTTTTTCCTGCTCCTCTTAGCATGATAAACAAGATTCAAAGAGAGTGAGATGCCAGCTCCTTTCATTCAGTCAGTAGCTTCAATCATTTCTGGATGTTTTTCAATGGCAAAAATCAATGAATATTGTAAATGCACAAACAGTAATATCTCCGCATTGCAAGGTACAATTCTGAAATTTTTTGCTTTTTCCTGCTCCTCTTAGCATGATAAAGAAGATTCAAAGAGAGTGAGATGCCAGCTCCTTTCATTCAGTCAGTAGCTTCAATCATTTCTGGACGTTTTTCAATGGCAAAAATCAATGAATATTGTAAATGCACAAACAGTAATTTCTCCGCATTGCAAGGTGCAATTCTGAAATTTTTTGCTTTTTCCTGCTCCTCTTAGCATGATAAAGAAGATTCAAAGAGTGAGATGCCAGCTCCTTTCATTGTCAGTAGCTTCAAACATTTCTGGTATATGAATAACATGATGTTTTTCAATGGCAAAAATCAATGAATATTGTAAATGCACAAACAGTAATTTCTCCGCATTGCAAGGTGCAATTCTGAAATTTTTTGCTTTTTCCTGCTCCTCTTAGCATGATAAAGAAGATTCAAAGAGAGTGAGATGCCAGCTCCTTTCATTCAGTCAGTAGCTTCAATCATTTCTGGACGTTTTTCAATGGCAAAAATCAATGAATATTGTAAATGCACAAACAGTAATTTCTCCGCATTGCAAGGTGCAATTCTGAAATTTTTTGCTTTTTCCTGCTCCTCTTAGCATGATAAACAAGATTCAAAGAGAGTGAGATGCCAGCTCCTTTCATTCAGTCAGTAGCTTCAATCATTTCTGGATGTTTTTCAATGGCAAAAATCAATGAATATTGTAAATGCACAAAGAGTAATTTCTCCGCATTGCAAGGTGCAATTCTGAAATTTTTTGCTTTTTCCTGCTCCTCTTAGCATGATAAAGAAGATTCAAAGAGTGAGATGCCAGCTCCTTTCATTGTCAGTAGTTTCAAACATTTCTGGTATATGAATAACATGATGTTTTTCAATGGCAAAAATCAATGAATATTGTAAATGCACAAACAGTAATTTCTCCGCATTGCAAGGTGCAATTCTGAAATTTTTTGCTTTTTCCTGCTCCTCTTAGCATGATAAAGAAGATTCAAAGAGAGTGAGATGCCAGCTCCTTTCATTCAGTCAGTAGCTTCAAACATTTCTGGTATATGAATAACATGATGTTTTTCAATGGCAAAAATCAATGAATATTGTAAATGCACAAACAGTAATTTCTCCGCATTGCAAGGTGCAATTCTGAAATTTTTTGCTTTTTCCTGCTCCTCTTAGCATGATAAAGAAGATTCAGAGAGTGAGATGCCAGCTCCTTTCATTCAGTCAGTAGCTTCAATCATTTCTGGACGTTTTTCAATGGCAAAAATCATTGAATATTGTAAATGCACAAACAGTAATTTCTCCGCATTGCAAGGTGCAATTCTGAAATTTTTTGCTTTTTCCTGCTCCTCTTAGCATGATAAAGAAGATTCAAAGAGAGTGAGATGCCAGCTCCTTTCATTCAGTCAGTAGCTTCAATCATTTCTGGTATATGAATAACATGATGTTTTTCAATGGCAAAAATCAATGAATATTGTAAATGCACAAACAGTAATTTCTCCGCATTGCAAGGTGCAATTCTGAAATTTTTTGCTTTTTCCTGCTCCTCTTAGCATGATAAAGAAGATTCAAAGAGAGTGAGATGCCAGCTCCTTTCATTCAGTCAGTAGCTTCAATCATTTCTGGACGTTTTTCAATGGCAAAAATCAATGAATATTGTAAATGCACAAACAGTAATTTCTCCGTATTGCAAGGTGCAATTCTGAAATTTTTTGCTTTTTCCTGCTCCTCTTAGCATGATAAAGAAGATTCAAAGAGTGAGATGCCAGCTCCTTTCATTGTCAGTAGCTTCAAACACTTCTGGTATATGAATAACATGGTTTTTCAATGGCAAAAATCAATGAATATTGTAAATGCACAAACAGTAATTTCTCCGCATTGCAAGGTGCAATTCTGAAATTTTTTGCTTTTTCCTGCTCCTCTTAGCATGATAAAGAAGATTCAAAGAGAGTGAGATGCCAGCTCCTTTCATTCAGTCAGTAGCTTCAATCATTTCTGGACGTTTTTCAATGGCAAAAATCAATGAATATTGTAAATGCACAAACAGTAATTTCTCCGCATTGCAAGGTGCAATTCTGAAATTTTTTGCTTTTTCCTGCTCCTCTTAGCATGATAAAGAAGATTCAAAGAGAGTGAGATGCCAGCTCCTTTCATTCAGTCAGTAGCTTCAATCATTTCTGGACGTTTTTCAATGGCAAAAATCATTGAATATTGTAAATGCACAAACAGTAATTTCTCCGCACTGCAAGGTGCAATTCTGAAATTTTTTGCTTTTTCCTGCTCCTCTTAGCATGATAAAGAAGATTCAAAGAGAGTGAGATGCCAGCTCCTTTCATTCAGTCAGTAGCTTCAATCATTTCTGGTATATGAATAACATGATGTTTTTCAATGGCAAAAATCAGTGAATATTGTAAATGCACAAACAGTAATTTCTCCGCATTGCAAGGTGCAATTCTGAAATTTTTTGCTTTTTCCTGCTCCTCTTAGCATGATAAAGAAGATTCAAAGAGAGTGAGATGCCAGCTCCTTTCATTCAGTCAGTAGCTTCAATCATTTCTGGACGTTTTTCAATGGCAAAAATCATTGAATATTGTAAATGCACAAACAGTAATTTCTCCGCATTGCAAGGTGCAATTCTGAAATTTTTTGCTTTTTCCTGCTCCTCTTAGCATGATAAACAAGATTCAAAGATAGTGAGATGCCAGCTCCTTTCATTCAGTCAGTAGCTTCAATCATTTCTGGACGTTTTTCAATGGCAAAAATCAATGAATATTGTAAATGCACAAACAGTAATTTCTCCGCATTGCAAGGTGCAATTCTGAAATTTTTTGCTTTTTCCTGCTCCTCTTAGCATGATAAAGAAGATTCAAAGAGAGTGAGATGACAGCTCCTTTCATTCAGTCAGTAGCTTCAATCATTTCTGGACGTTTTTCAATGGCAAAAATCAATGAATATTGTAAATGCACAAACAGTAATTTCTCCGCATTGCAAGGTGCAATTCTGAAATTTTTTGCTTTTTCCTGCTCCTCTTAGCATGATAAACAAGATTCAAAGAGAGTGAGATGCCAGCTCCTTTCATTCAGTCAGTAGCTTCAATCATTTCTGGACGTTTTTCAATGGCAAAAATCAATGAATATTGTAAATGCACAAAGAGTAATTTCTCCGCATTGCAAGGTGCAATTCTGAAATTTTTTGCTTTTTCCTGCTCCTCTTAGCATGATAAAGAAGATTCAAAGAGTGAGATGCCAGCTCCTTTCATTGTCAGTAGCTTCAAACATTTCTGGTATATGAATAACATGATGTTTTTCAATGGCAAAAATCAATGAATATTGTAAATGCACAAACAGTAATTTCTCCGCATTGCAAGGTGCAATTCTGAAATTTTTTGCTTTTTCCTGCTCCTCTTAGCATGATAAAGAAGATTCAAAGAGAGTGAGATGCCAGCTCCTTTCATTCAGTCAGTAGCTTCAAACATTTCTGGTATATGAATAACATGATGTTTTTCAATGGCAAAAATCAATGAATATTGTAAATGCACAAACAGTAATTTCTCCGCATTGCAAGGTGCAATTCTGAAATTTTTTGCTTTTTCCTGCTCCTCTTAGCATGATAAAGAAGATTCAAAGAGAGTGAGATGCCAGCTCCTTTCATTCAGTCAGTAGCTTCAATCATTTCTGGACGTTTTTCAATGGCAAAAATCATTGAATATTGTAAATGCACAAACAGTGATTTCTCCGCATTGCAAGGTGCAATTCTGAAATTTTTTGCTTTTTCCTGCTCCTCTTAGCATGATAAACAAGATTCAAAGAGAGTGAGATGCCAGCTCCTTTCATTCAGTCAGTAGCTTCAATCATTTCTGGACGTTTTTCAATGGCAAAAATCAATGAATATTGTAAATGCACAAACAGTAATTTCTCCGCATTGCAAGGTGCAATTCTGAAATTTTTTGCTTTTTCCTGCTCCTCTTAGCATGATAAAGAAGATTCAAAGAGAGTGAGATGCCAGCTCCTTTCATTCAGTCAGTAGCTTCAATCATTTCTGGACGTTTTTCAATGGCAAAAATCAATGAATATTGTAAATGCACAAACAGTAATTTCTCCGCATTGCAAGGTGCAATTCTGAAATTTTTTGCTTTCTCCTGCTCCTCTTAGCATGATAAACAAGATTCAAAGAGAGTGAGATGCCAGCTCCTTTCATTCAGTCAGTAGCTTCAATCATTTCTGGACGTTTTTCAATGGCAAAAATCAATGAATATTGTAAATGCACAAAGAGTAATTTCTCCGCATTGCAAGGTGCAATTCTGAAATTTTTTGCTTTTTCCTGCTCCTCTTAGCATGATAAAGAAGATTCAAAGAGTGAGATGCCAGCTCCTTTCATTGTCAGTAGCTTCAAACATTTCTGGTATATGAATAACATGATGTTTTTCAATGGCAAAAATCAATGAATATTGTAAATGCACAAACAGTAATTTCTCCGCATTGCAAGGTGCAATTCTGAAATTTTTTGCTTTTTCCTGCTCCTCTTAGCATGATAAAGAAGATTCAAAGAGAGTGAGATGCCAGCTCCTTTCATTCAGTCAGTAGCTTCAAACATTTCTGGTATATGAATAACATGATGTTTTTCAATGGCAAAAATCAATGAATATTGTAAATGCACAAACAGTAATTTCTCCGCATTGCAAGGTGCAATTCTGAAATTTTTTGCTTTTTCCTGCTCCTCTTAGCATGATAAAGAAGATTCAAAGAGAGTGAGATGCCAGCTCCTTTCATTCAGTCAGTAGCTTAAATCATTTCTGGACGTTTTTCAATTTCAAAAATCAATGAATATTGTAAATGCACAAACAGTAATTTCTACGCATTGCAAGGTGCAATTCTGAAATTTTTTGCTTTTTCCTGCTCCTCTTAGCATGATAAACAAGATTCAAAGAGAGTGAGATGCCAGCTCCTTTCATTCAGTCAGTAGCTTCAAACATTTCTGGTATATGAATAACATGATGTTTTTCAATGGCAAAAATCATTGAATATTGTAAATGCACAAACAGTGATTTCTCCGCATTGCAAGGTGCAATTCTGAAATTTTTTGCTTTTTCCTGCTCCTCTTAGCATGATAAACAAGATTCAAAGAGAGTGAGATGCCAGCTCCTTTCATTCAGTCAGTAGCTTCAATCATTTCTGGACGTTTTTCAATGGCAAAAATCAATGAATATTGTAAATGCACAAACAGTAATTTCTCCGCATTGCAAGGTGCAATTCTGAAATTTTTTGCTTTTTCCTGCTCCTCTTAGCATGATAAAGAAGATTCAAAGAGAGTGAGATGCCAGCTCCTTTCATTCAGTCAGTAGCTTCAATCATTTCTGGACGTTTTTCAATGGCAAAAATCAATGAATATTGTAAATGCACAAACAGTAATTTCTCCGCATTGCAAGGTGCAATTCTGAAATTTTTTGCTTTCTCCTGCTCCTCTTAGCATGATAAACAAGATTCAAAGAGAGTGAGATGCCAGCTCCTTTCATTCAGTCAGTAGCTTCAATCATTTCTGGACGTTTTTCAATGGCAAAAATCAATGAATATTGTAAATGCACAAAGAGTAATTTCTCCGCATTGCAAGGTGCAATTCTGAAATTTTTTGCTTTTTCCTGCTCCTCTTAGCATGATAAAGAAGATTCAAAGAGTGAGATGCCAGCTCCTTTTATTGTCAGTAGCTTCAAACATTTCTGGTATATGAATAACATGATGTTTTTCAATGGCAAAAATCAATGAATATTGTAAATGCACAAACAGTAATTTCTCCGCATTGCAAGGTGCAATTCTGAAATTTTTTGCTTTTTCCTGCTCCTCTTAGCATGATAAAGAAGATTCAAAGAGAGTGAGATGCCAGCTCCTTTCATTCAGTCAGTAGCTTCAAACATTTCTGGTATATGAATAACATGATGTTTTTCAATGGCAAAAATCAATGAATATTGTAAATGCACAAACAGTAATTTCTCCGCATTGCAAGGTGCAATTCTGAAATTTTTTGCTTTTTCCTGCTCCTCTTAGCATGATAAAGAAGATTCAAAGAGAGTGAGATGCCAGCTCCTTTCATTCAGTCAGTAGCTTAAATCATTTCTGGACGTTTTTCAATTTCAAAAATCAATGAATATTGTAAATGCACAAACAGTAATTTCTACGCATTGCAAGGTGCAATTCTGAAATTTTTTGCTTTTTCCTGCTCCTCTTAGCATGATAAACAAGATTCAAAGAGAGTGAGATGCCAGCTCCTTTCATTCAGTCAGTAGCTTCAAACATTTCTGGTATATGAATAACATGATGTTTTTCAATGGCAAAAATCAATGAATATTGTAAATGCACAAACAGTAATTTCTCCGCATTGCAAGGTGCAATTCTGAAATTTTTTGCTTTTTCCTGCTCCTCTTAGCATGATAAACAAGATTCAAAGAGAGTGAGATGCCAGCTCCTTTCATTCAGTCAGTAGCTTCAATCATTTCTGGATGTTTTTCAATGGCAAAAATCAATGAATATTGTAAATGCACAAACAGTAATTTCTCCGCATTGCAAGGTGCAATTCTGAAATTTTTTGCTTTTTTCTGCTCCTCTTAGCATAATAAAGAAGATTCAAAGAGAGTGAGATGCCAGCTCCTTTCATTCAGTCAGTAGCTTCAAACATTTCTGGTATATGAATAACATGATGTTTTTCAATGGCAAAAATCAATGAATATTGTAAATGCACAAACAGTAATTTCTCCGCATTGCAAGGTGCAATTCTGAAATTTTTTGCTTTTTCCTGCTCCTCTTAGCATGATAAAGAAGATACAAAGAGAGTGAGATGCCAGCTCCTTTCATTCAGTCAGTAGCTTCAATCATTTCTGGACGTTTTTCAATGGCAAAAATCAATGAATATTGTAAATGCACAAACAGTAATTTCTCCGCATTGCAAGGTGCAATTCTGAAATTTTTTGCTTTTTCCTGCTCCTCTTAGCATGATAAACAAGATTCAAAGAGAGTGAGATGCCAGCTCCTTTCATTCAGTCAGTAGCTTCAATCATTTCTGGATGTTTTTCAATGGCAAAAATCAATGAATATTGTAAATGCACAAACAGTAATTTCTCCGCATTGCAAGGTACAATTCTGAAATTTTTTGCTTTTTCCTGCTCCTCTTAGCATGATAAAGAAGATTCAAAGAGAGTGAGATGCCAGCTCCTTTCATTCAGTCAGTAGCTTCAATCATTTCTGGACGTTTTTCAATGGCAAAAATCAATGAATATTGTAAATGCACAAACAGTAATTTCTCCGCATTGCAAGGTGCAATTCTGAAATTTTTTGCTTTTTCCTGCTCCTCTTAGCATGATAAAGAAGATTCAAAGAGTGAGATGCCAGCTCCTTTCATTGTCAGTAGCTTCAAACATTTCTGGTATATGAATAACATGATGTTTTTCAATGGCAAAAATCAATGAATATTGTAAATGCACAAACAGTAATTTCTCCGCATTGCAAGGTGCAATTCTGAAATTTTTTGCTTTTTCCTGCTCCTCTTAGCATGATAAAGAAGATTCAAAGAGAGTGAGATGCCAGCTCCTTTCATTCAGTCAGTAGCTTCAATCATTTCTGGACGTTTTTCAATGGCAAAAATCAATGAATATTGTAAATGCACAAACAGTAATTTCTCCGCATTGCAAGGTGCAATTCTGAAATTTTTTGCTTTTTCCTGCTCCTCTTAGCATGATAAACAAGATTCAAAGAGAGTGAGATGCCAGCTCCTTTCATTCAGTCAGTAGCTTCAATCATTTCTGGACGTTTTTCAATGGCAAAAATCAATGAATATTGTAAATGCACAAAGAGTAATTTCTCCGCATTGCAAGCTGCAATTCTGAAATTTTTTGCTTTTTCCTGCTCCTCTTAGCATGATAAAGAAGATTCAAAGAGTGAGATGCCAGCTCCTTTCATTGTCAGTAGCTTCAAACATTTCTGGTATATGAATAACATGATGTTTTTCAATGGCAAAAATCAATGAATATTGTAAATGCACAAACAGTAATTTCTCCGCATTGCAAGGTGCAATTCTGAAATTTTTTGCTTTTTCCTGCTCCTCTTAGCATGATAAAGAAGATTCAAAGAGAGTGAGATGCCAGCTCCTTTCATTCAGTCAGTAGCTTCAAACATTTCTGGTATATGAATAACATGATGTTTTTCAATGGCAAAAATCAATGAATATTGTAAATGCACAAACAGTAATTTCTCCGCATTGCAAGGTGCAATTCTGAAATTTTTTGCTTTTTCCTGCTCCTCTTAGCATGATAAAGAAGATTCAAAGAGAGTGAGATGCCAGCTCCTTTCATTCAGTCAGTAGCTTAAATCATTTCTGGACGTTTTTCAATTTCAAAAATCAATGAATATTGTAAATGCACAAACAGTAATTTCTACGCATTGCAAGGTGCAATTCTGAAATTTTTTGCTTTTTCCTGCTCCTCTTAGCATGATAAACAAGATTCAAAGAGAGTGAGATGCCAGCTCCTTTCATTCAGTCAGTAGCTTCAAACATTTCTGGTATATGAATAACATGATGTTTTTCAATGGCAAAAATCAATGAATATTGTAAATGCACAAACAGTAATTTCTCCGCATTGCAAGGTGCAATTCTGAAATTTTTGGCTTTTTCCTGCTCCTCTTAGGATGATAAACAAGATTCAAAGAGAGTGAGATGCCAGCTCCTTTCATTCAGTCAGTAGCTTCAATCATTTCTGGATGTTTTTCAATGGCAAAAATCAATGAATATTGTAAATGCACAAACAGTAATTTCTCCGCATTGCAAGGTGCAATTCTGAAATTTTTTGCTTTTTTCTGCTCCTCTTAGCATAATAAAGAAGATTCAAAGAGAGTGAGATGCCAGCTCCTTTCATTCAGTCAGTAGCTTCAAACATTTCTGGTATATGAATAACATGATGTTTTTCAATGGCAAAAATCAATGAATATTGTAAATGCACAAACAGTAATTTCTCCGCATTGCAAGGTGCAATTCTGAAATTTTTTGCTTTTTCCTGCTCCTCTTAGCATGATAAAGAAGATACAAAGAGAGTGAGATGCCAGCTCCTTTCATTCAGTCAGTAGCTTCAAACATTTCTGGTATATGAATAACATGATGTTTTTCAATGGCAAAAATCAATGAATATTGTAAATGCACAAACAGTAATTTCTCCGCATTGCAAGGTGCAATTCTGAAATTTTTTGCTTTTTCCTGCTCCTCTTAGCATGATAAAGAAGATTCAAAGAGAGTGAGATGCCAGCTACTTTCATTCAGTCAGTAGCTTAAATCATTTCTGGACGTTTTTCAATTTCAAAAATCAATGAATATTGTAAATGCACAAACAGTAATTTCTACGCATTGCAAGGTGCAATTCTGAAATTTTTTGCTTTTTCCTGCTCCTCTTAGCATGATAAACAAGATTCAAAGAGAGTGAGATGCCAGCTCCTTTCATTCAGTCAGTAGCTTCAAACATTTCTGGTATATGAATAACATGATGTTTTTCAATGGCAAAAATCATTGAATATTGTAAATGCACAAACAGTGATTTCTCCGCATTGCAAGGTGCAATTCTGAAATTTTTTGCTTTTTCCTGCTCCTCTTAGCATGATAAACAAGATTCAAAGAGAGTGAGATGCCAGCTCCTTTCATTCAGTCAGTAGCTTCAATCATTTCAGGACGTTTTTCAATGGCAAAAATCAATGAATATTGTAAATGCACAAACAGTAATTTCTCCGCATTGCAAGGTGCAATTCTGAAATTTTTTGCTTTTTCCTGCTCCTCTTAGCATGATAAAGAAGATTCAAAGAGAGTGAGATGCCAGCTCCTTTCATTCAGTCAGTAGCTTCAATCATTTCTGGACGTTTTTCAATGGCAAAAATCAATGAATATTGTAAATGCACAAACAGTAATTTCTCCGCATTGCAAGGTGCAATTCTGAAATTTTTTGCTTTCTCCTGCTCCTCTTAGCATGATAAACAAGATTCAAAGAGAGTGAGATGCCAGCTCCTTTCATTCAGTCAGTAGCTTCAATCATTTCTGGACGTTTTTCAATGGCAAAAATCAATGAATATTGTAAATGCACAAAGAGTAATTTCTCCGCATTGCAAGGTGCAATTCTGAAATTTTTTGCTTTTTCCTGCTCCTCTTAGCATGATAAAGAAGATTCAAAGAGTGAGATGCCAGCTCCTTTCATTGTCAGTAGCTTCAAACATTTCTGGTATATGAATAACATGATGTTTTTCAATGGCAAAAATCAATGAATATTGTAAATGCACAAACAGTAATTTCTCCGCATTGCAAGGTGCAATTCTGAAATTTTTTGCTTTTTCCTGCTCCTCTTAGCATGATAAAGAAGATTCAAAGAGAGTGAGATGCCAGCTCCTTTCATTCAGTCAGTAGCTTCAAACATTTCTGGTATATGAATAACATGATGTTTTTCAATGGCAAAAATCAATGAATATTGTAAATGCACAAACAGTAATTTCTCCGCATTGCAAGGTGCAATTCTGAAATTTTTTGCTTTTTCCTGCTCCTCTTAGCATGATAAACAAGATTCAAAGAGAGTGAGATGCCAGCTCCTTTCATTCAGTCAGTAGCTTAAATCATTTCTGGACGTTTTTCAATTTCAAAAATCAATGAATATTGTAAATGCACAAACAGTAATTTCTACGCATTGCAAGGTGCAATTCTGAAATTTTTTGCTTTTTCCTGCTCCTCTTAGCATGATAAACAAGATTCAAAGAGAGTGAGATGCCAGCTCCTTTCATTCAGTCAGTAGCTTCAAACATTTCTGGTATATGAATAACATGATGTTTTTCAATGGCAAAAATCAATGAATATTGTAAATGCACAAACAGTAATTTCTCCGCATTGCAAGGTGCAATTCTGAAATTTTTTGCTTTTTCCTGCTCCTCTTAGCATGATAAACAAGATTCAAAGAGAGTGAGATGCCAGCTCCTTTCATTCAGTCAGTAGCTTCAATCATTTCTGGATGTTTTTCAATGGCAAAAATCAATGAATATTGTAAATGCACAAACAGTAATTTCTCCGCATTGCAAGGTGCAATTCTGAAATTTTTTGCTTTTTTCTGCTCCTCTTAGCATAATAAAGAAGATTCAAAGAGAGTGAGATGCCAGCTCCTTTCATTCAGTCAGTAGCTTCAAACATTTCTGGTATATGAATAACATGATGTTTTTCAATGGCAAAAATCAATGAATATTGTAAATGCACAAACAGTAATTTCTCCGCATTGCAAGGTGCAATTCTGAAATTTTTTGCTTTTTCCTGCTCCTCTTAGCATGATAAAGAAGATACAAAGAGAGTGAGATGCCAGCTCCTTTCATTCAGTCAGTAGCTTCAATCATTTCTGGACATTTTTCAATGGCAAAAATCAATGAATATTGTAAATGCACAAACAGTAATTTCTCCGCATTGCAAGGTGCAATTCTGAAATTTTTTGCTTTTTCCTGCTCCTCTTAGCATGATAAACAAGATTCAAAGAGAGTGAGATGCCAGCTCCTTTCATTCAGTCAGTAGCTTCAATCATTTCTGGATGTTTTTCAATGGCAAAAATCAATGAATATTGTAAATGCACAAACAGTAATTTCTCCGCATTGCAAGGTACAATTCTGAAATTTTTTGCTTTTTCCTGCTCCTCTTAGCATGATAAAGAAGATTCAAAGAGAGTGAGATGCCAGCTCCTTTCATTCAGTCAGTAGCTTCAATCATTTCTGGACGTTTTTCAATGGCAAAAATCAATGAATATTGTAAATGCACAAACAGTAATTTCTCCGCATTGCAAGGTGCAATTCTGAAATTTTTTGCTTTTTCCTGCTCCTCTTAGCATGATAAAGAAGATTCAAAGAGTGAGATGCCAGCTCCATTCATTGTCAGTAGCTTCAAACATTTCTGGTATATGAATAACATGATGTTTTTCAATGGCAAAAATCAATGAATATTGTAAATGCACAAACAGTAATTTCTCCGCATTGCAAGGTGCAATTCTGAAATTTTTTGCTTTTTCCTGCTCCTCTTAGCATGATAAAGAAGATTCAAAGAGAGTGAGATGCCAGCTCCTTTCATTCAGTCAGTAGCTTCAATCATTTCTGGACGTTTTTCAATGGCAAAAATCAATGAATATTGTAAATGCACAAACAGTAATTTCTCTGCATTGCAAGGTGCAATTCTGAAATTTTTTGCTTTTTCCTGCTCCTCTTAGCATGATAAACAAGATTCAAAGAGAGTGAGATGCCAGCTCCTTTCATTCAGTCAGTAGCTTCAATCATTTCTGGATGTTTTTCAATGGCAAAAATCAATGAATATTGTAAATGCACAAAGAGTAATTTCTCCGCATTGCAAGGTGCAATTCTGAAATTTTTTGCTTTTTCCTGCTCCTCTTAGCATGATAAAGAAGATTCAAAGAGAGTGAGATGCCAGCTCCTTTCATTCAGTCAGTAGCTTCAAACATTTCTGGTATATGAATAACATGATGTTTTTCAATGGCAAAAATCAATGAATATTGTAAATGCACAAACAGTAATTTTTCCGCATTGCAAGGTGCAATTCTGAAATTTTTTGCTTTTTCCTGCTCCTCTTAGCATGATAAAGAAGATTCAGAGAGTGAGATGCCAGCTCCTTTCATTCAGTCAGTAGCTTCAATCATTTCTGGACGTTTTTCAATGGCAAAAATCATTGAATATTGTAAATGCACAAACAGTAATTTTTCCGCATTGCAAGGTGCAATTCTGAAATTTTTTGCTTTTTCCTGCTCCTCTTAGCATGATAAAGAAGATTCAGAGAGTGAGATGCCAGCTCCTTTCATTCAGTCAGTAGCTTCAATCATTTCTGGACGTTTTTCAATGGCAAAAATCAATGAATATTGTAAATGCACAAACAGTAATTTCTCCGTATTGCAAGGTGCAATTCTGAAATTTTTTGCTTTTTCCTGCTCCTCTTAGCATGATAAAGAAGATTCAAAGAGAGTGAGATGCCAGCTCCTTTCATTCAGTCAGTAGCTTCAAACATTTCTGGTATATGAATAACATGATGTTTTTCAATGGCAAAAATCAATGAATATTGTAAATGCACAAACAGTAATTTTTCCGCATTGCAAGGTGCAATTCTGAAATTTTTTGCTTTTTCCTGCTCCTCTTAGCATGATAAAGAAGATTCAGAGAGTGAGATGCCAGCTCCTTTCATTCAGTCAGTAGCTTCAATCATTTCTGGACGTTTTTCAATGGCAAAAATCATTGAATATTGTAAATGCACAAACAGTAATTTCTCCGCATTGCAAGGTGCAATTCTGAAATTTTTTGCTTTTTCCTGCTCCTCTTAGCATGATAAAGAAGATTCAAAGAGAGTGAGATGCCAGCTCCTTTCATTCAGTCAGTAGCTTCAATCATTTCTGGTATATGAATAACATGATGTTTTTCAATGGCAAAAATCAATGAATATTGTAAATGCACAAACAGTAATTTCTCCGCATTGCAAGGTGCAATTCTGAAATTTTTTGCTTTTTCCTGCTCCTCTTAGCATGATAAAGAAGATTCAAAGAGAGTGAGATGCCAGCTCCTTTCATTCAGTCAGTAGCTTCAATCATTTCTGGACGTTTTTCAATGGCAAAAATCAATGAATATTGTAAATGCACAAACAGTAATTTCTCCGTATTGCAAGGTGCAATTCTGAAATTTTTTGCTTTTTCCTGCTCCTCTTAGCATGATAAAGAAGATTCAAAGAGTGAGATGCCAGCTCCTTTCATTGTCAGTAGCTTCAAACACTTCTGGTATATGAATAACATGGTTTTTCAATGGCAAAAATCAATGAATATTGTAAATGCACAAACAGTAATTTCTCCGCATTGCAAGGTGCAATTCTGAAATTTTTTGCTTTTTCCTGCTCCTCTTAGCATGATAAAGAAGATTCAAAGAGAGTGAGATGCCAGCTCCTTTCATTCAGTCAGTAGCTTCAATCATTTCTGGACGTTTTTCAATGGCAAAAATCAATGAATATTGTAAATGCACAAACAGTAATTTCTCCGCATTGCAAGGTGCAATTCTGAAATTTTTTGCTTTTTCCTGCTCCTCTTAGCATGATAAAGAAGATTCAAAGAGAGTGAGATGCCAGCTCCTTTCATTCAGTCAGTAGCTTCAATCATTTCTGGTATATGAATAACATGATGTTTTTCAATGGCAAAAATCAGTGAATATTGTAAATGCACAAACAGTAATTTCTCCGCATTGCAAGGTGCAATTCTGAAATTTTTTGCTTTTTCCTGCTCCTCTTAGCATGATAAAGAAGATTCAAAGAGAGTGAGATGCCAGCTCCTTTCATTCAGTCAGTAGCTTCAATCATTTCTGGACGTTTTTCAATGGCAAAAATCATTGAATATTGTAAATGCACAAACAGTAATTTCTCCGCATTGCAAGGTGCAATTCTGAAATTTTTTGCTTTTTCCTGCTCCTCTTAGCATGATAAACAAGATTCAAAGATAGTGAGATGCCAGCTCCTTTCATTCAGTCAGTAGCTTCAATCATTTCTGGACGTTTTTCAATGGCAAAAATCAATGAATATTGTAAATGCACAAACAGTAATTTCTCCGCATTGCAAGGTGCAATTCTGAAATTTTTTGCTTTTTCCTGCTCCTCTTAGCATGATAAAGAAGATTCAAAGAGAGTGAGATGACAGCTCCTTTCATTCAGTCAGTAGCTTCAATCATTTCTGGACGTTTTTCAATGGCAAAAATCAATGAATATTGTAAATGCACAAACAGTAATTTCTCCGCATTGCAAGGTGCAATTCTGAAATTTTTTGCTTTTTCCTGCTCCTCTTAGCATGATAAACAAGATTCAAAGAGAGTGAGATGCCAGCTCCTTTCATTCAGTCAGTAGCTTCAATCATTTCTGGACGTTTTTCAATGGCAAAAATCAATGAATATTGTAAATGCACAAAGAGTAATTTCTCCGCATTGCAAGGTGCAATTCTGAAATTTTTTGCTTTTTCCTGCTCCTCTTAGCATGATAAAGAAGATTCAAAGAGTGAGATGCCAGCTCCTTTCATTGTCAGTAGCTTCAAACATTTCTGGTATATGAATAACATGATGTTTTTCAATGGCAAAAATCAATGAATATTGTAAATGCACAAACAGTAATTTCTCCGCATTGCAAGGTGCAATTCTGAAATTTTTTGCTTTTTCCTGCTCCTCTTAGCATGATAAAGAAGATTCAAAGAGAGTGAGATGCCAGCTCCTTTCATTCAGTCAGTAGCTTCAAACATTTCTGGTATATGAATAACATGATGTTTTTCAATGGCAAAAATCAATGAATATTGTAAATGCACAAACAGTAATTTCTCCGCATTGCAAGGTGCAATTCTGAAATTTTTTGCTTTTTCCTGCTCCTCTTAGCATGATAAAGAAGATTCAAAGAGAGTGAGATGCCAGCTCCTTTCATTCAGTCAGTAGCTTCAATCATTTCTGGACGTTTTTCAATGGCAAAAATCATTGAATATTGTAAATGCACAAACAGTGATTTCTCCGCATTGCAAGGTGCAATTCTGAAATTTTTTGCTTTTTCCTGCTCCTCTTAGCATGATAAAGAAGATTCAAAGAGAGTGAGATGCCAGCTCCTTTCATTCAGTCAGTAGCTTCAATCATTTCTGGACGTTTTTCAATGGCAAAAATCAATGAATATTGTAAATGCACAAACAGTAATTTCTCCGCATTGCAAGGTGCAATTCTGAAATTTTTTGCTTTCTCCTGCTCCTCTTAGCATGATAAACAAGATTCAAAGAGAGTGAGATGCCAGCTCCTTTCATTCAGTCAGTAGCTTCAATCATTTCTGGACGTTTTTCAATGGCAAAAATCAATGAATATTGTAAATGCACAAAGAGTAATTTCTCCGCATTGCAAGGTGCAATTCTGAAATTTTTTGCTTTTTCCTGCTCCTCTTAGCATGATAAAGAAGATTCAAAGAGTGAGATGCCAGCTCCTTTCATTGTCAGTAGCTTCAAACATTTCTGGTATATGAATAACATGATGTTTTTCAATGGCAAAAATCAATGAATATTGTAAATGCACAAACAGTAATTTCTCCGCATTGCAAGGTGCAATTCTGAAATTTTTTGCTTTTTCCTGCTCCTCTTAGCATGATAAAGAAGATTCAAAGAGAGTGAGATGCCAGCTCCTTTCATTCAGTCAGTAGCTTCAAACATTTCTGGTATATGAATAACATGATGTTTTTCAATGGCAAAAATCAATGAATATTGTAAATGCACAAACAGTAATTTCTCCGCATTGCAAGGTGCAATTCTGAAATTTTTTGCTTTTTCCTGCTCCTCTTAGCATGATAAAGAAGATTCAAAGAGAGTGAGATGCCAGCTCCTTTCATTCAGTCAGTAGCTTAAATCATTTCTGGACGTTTTTCAATTTCAAAAATCAATGAATATTGTAAATGCACAAACAGTAATTTCTACGCATTGCAAGGTGCAATTCTGAAATTTTTTGCTTTTTCCTGCTCCTCTTAGCATGATAAACAAGATTCAAAGAGAGTGAGATGCCAGCTCCTTTCATTCAGTCAGTAGCTTCAAACATTTCTGGTATATGAATAACATGATGTTTTTCAATGGCAAAAATCATTGAATATTGTAAATGCACAAACAGTGATTTCTCCGCATTGCAAGGTGCAATTCTGAAATTTTTTGCTTTTTCCTGCTCCTCTTAGCATGATAAACAAGATTCAAAGAGAGTGAGATGCCAGCTCCTTTCATTCAGTCAGTAGCTTCAATCATTTCTGGACGTTTTTCAATGGCAAAAATCAATGAATATTGTAAATGCACAAACAGTAATTTCTCCGCATTGCAAGGTGCAATTCTGAAATTTTTTGCTTTTTCCTGCTCCTCTTAGCATGATAAAGAAGATTCAAAGAGAGTGAGATGCCAGCTCCTTTCATTCAGTCAGTAGCTTCAATCATTTCTGGACGTTTTTCAATGGCAAAAATCAATGAATATTGTAAATGCACAAACAGTAATTTCTCCGCATTGCAAGGTGCAATTCTGAAATTTTTTGCTTTCTCCTGCTCCTCTTAGCATGATAAACAAGATTCAAAGAGAGTGAGATGCCAGCTCCCTTCATTCAGTCAGTAGCTTCAATCATTTCTGGACGTTTTTCAATGGCAAAAATCAATGAATATTGTAAATGCACAAAGAGTAATTTCTCCGCATTGCAAGGTGCAATTCTGAAATTTTTTGCTTTTTCCTGCTCCTCTTAGCATGATAAAGAAGATTCAAAGAGTGAGATGCCAGCTCCTTTTATTGTCAGTAGCTTCAAACATTTCTGGTATATGAATAACATGATGTTTTTCAATGGCAAAAATCAATGAATATTGTAAATGCACAAACAGTAATTTCTCCGCATTGCAAGGTGCAATTCTGAAATTTTTTGCTTTTTCCTGCTCCTCTTAGCATGATAAAGAAGATTCAAAGAGAGTGAGATGCCAGCTCCTTTCATTCAGTCAGTAGCTTCAAACATTTCTGGTATATGAATAACATGATGTTTTTCAATGGCAAAAATCAATGAATATTGTAAATGCACAAACAGTAATTTCTCCGCATTGCAAGGTGCAATTCTGAAATTTTTTGCTTTTTCCTGCTCCTCTTAGCATGATAAAGAAGATTCAAAGAGAGTGAGATGCCAGCTCCTTTCATTCAGTCAGTAGCTTAAATCATTTCTGGACGTTTTTCAATTTCAAAAATCAATGAATATTGTAAATGCACAAACAGTAATTTCTACGCATTGCAAGGTGCAATTCTGAAATTTTTTGCTTTTTCCTGCTCCTCTTAGCATGATAAACAAGATTCAAAGAGAGTGAGATGCCAGCTCCTTTCATTCAGTCAGTAGCTTCAAACATTTCTGGTATATGAATAACATGATGTTTTTCAATGGCAAAAATCAATGAATATTGTAAATGCACAAACAGTAATTTCTCCGCATTGCAAGGTGCAATTCTGAAATTTTTTGCTTTTTCCTGCTCCTCTTAGCATGATAAACAAGATTCAAAGAGAGTGAGATGCCAGCTCCTTTCATTCAGTCAGTAGCTTCAATCATTTCTGGATGTTTTTCAATGGCAAAAATCAATGAATATTGTAAATGCACAAACAGTAATTTCTCCGCATTGCAAGGTGCAATTCTGAAATTTTTTGCTTTTTTCTGCTCCTCTTAGCATAATAAAGAAGATTCAAAGAGAGTGAGATGCCAGCTCCTTTCATTCAGTCAGTAGCTTCAAACATTTCTGGTATATGAATAACATGATGTTTTTCAATGGCAAAAATCAATGAATATTGTAAATGCACAAACAGTAATTTCTCCGCATTGCAAGGTGCAATTCTGAAATTTTTTGCTTTTTCCTGCTCCTCTTAGCATGATAAAGAAGATACAAAGAGAGTGAGATGCCAGCTCCTTTCATTCAGTCAGTAGCTTCAATCATTTCTGGACGTTTTTCAATGGCAAAAATCAATGAATATTGTAAATGCACAAACAGTAATTTCTCCGCATTGCAAGGTGCAATTCTGAAATTTTTTGCTTTTTCCTGCTCCTCTTAGCATGATAAACAAGATTCAAAGAGAGTGAGATGCCAGCTCCTTTCATTCAGTCAGTAGCTTCAATCATTTCTGGATGTTTTTCAATGGCAAAAATCAATGAATATTGTAAATGCACAAACAGTAATTTCTCCGCATTGCAAGGTACAATTCTGAAATTTTTTGCTTTTTCCTGCTCCTCTTAGCATGATAAAGAAGATTCAAGGAGAGTGAGATGCCAGCTCCTTTCATTCAGTCAGTAGCTTCAATCATTTCTGGACGTTTTTCAATGGCAAAAATCAATGAATATTGTAAATGCACAAACAGTAATTTCTCCGCATTGCAAGGTGCAATTCTGAAATTTTTTGCTTTTTCCTGCTCTTCTTAGCATGATAAAGAAGATTCAAAGAGTGAGATGCCAGCTCCTTTCATTGTCAGTAGCTTCAAACATTTCTGGTATATGAATCACATGATGTTTTTCAATGGCAAAAATCAATGAATATTGTAAATGCACAAACAGTAATTTCTCCGCATTGCAAGGTGCAATTCTGAAATTTTTTGCTTTTTCCTGCTCCTCTTAGCATGATAAAGAAGATTCAAAGAGAGTGAGATGCCAGCTCCTTTCATTCAGTCAGTAGCTTCAATCATTTCTGGACGTTTTTCAATGGCAAAAATCAATGAATATTGTAAATGCACAAACAGTAATTTCTCCGCATTGCAAGGTGCAATTCTGAAATTTTTTGCTTTTTCCTGCTCCTCTTAGCATGATAAACAAGATTCAAAGAGAGTGAGATGCCAGCTCCTTTCATTCAGTCAGTAGCTTCAATCATTTCTGGACGTTTTTCAATGGCAAAAATCAATGAATATTGTAAATGCACAAAGAGTAATTTCTCCGCATTGCAAGCTGCAATTCTGAAATTTTTTGCTTTTTCCTGCTCCTCTTAGCATGATAAAGAAGATTCAAAGAGTGAGATGCCAGCTCCTTTCATTGTCAGTAGCTTCAAACATTTCTGGTATATGAATAACATGATGTTTTTCAATGGCAAAAATCAATGAATATTGTAAATGCACAAACAGTAATTTCTCTGCATTGCAAGGTGCAATTCTGAAATTTTTTGCTTTTTCCTGCTCCTCTTAGCATGATAAAGAAGATTCAAAGAGAGTGAGATGCCAGCTCCTTTCATTCAGTCAGTAGCTTCAATCATTTCTGGTATATGAATAACATGATGTTTTTCAATGGCAAAAATCAATGAATATTGTAAATGCACAAACAGTAATTTCTCCGCATTGCAAGGTGCAATTCTGAAATTTTTTGCTTTTTCCTGCTCCTCTTAGCATGATAAAGAAGATTCAAAGAGAGTGAGATGCCAGCTCCTTTCATTCAGTCAGTAGCTTAAATCATTTCTGGACGTTTTTCAATTTCAAAAATCAATGAATATTGTAAATGCACAAACAGTAATTTCTACGCATTGCAAGGTGCAATTCTGAAATTTTTTGCTTTTTCCTGCTCCTCTTAGCATGATAAACAAGATTCAAAGAGAGTGAGATGCCAGCTCCTTTCATTCAGTCAGTAGCTTCAAACATTTCTGGTATATGAATAACATGATGTTTTTCAATGGCAAAAATCAATGAATATTGTAAATGCACAAACAGTAATTTCTCCGCATTGCAAGGTGCAATTCTGAAATTTTTTGCTTTTTCCTGCTCCTCTTAGCATGATAAACAAGATTCAAAGAGAGTGAGATGCCAGCTCCTTTCATTCAGTCAGTAGCTTCAATCATTTCTGGATGTTTTTCAATGGCAAAAATCAATGAATATTGTAAATGCACAAACAGTAATTTCTCCGCATTGCAAGGTGCAATTCTGAAATTTTTTGCTTTTTTCTGCTCCTCTTAGCATAATAAAGAAGATTCAAAGAGAGTGAGATGCCAGCTCCTTTCATTCAGTCAGTAGCTTCAAACATTTCTGGTATATGAATAACATGATGTTTTTCAATGGCAAAAATCAATGAATATTGTAAATGCACAAACAGTAATTTCTCCGCATTGCAAGGTGCAATTCTGAAATTTTTGCTTTTTCCTGCTCCTCTTAGCATGATAAAGAAGATACAAAGAGAGTGAGATGCCAGCTCCTTTCATTCAGTCAGTAGCTTCAATCATTTCTGGACGTTTTTCAATGGCAAAAATCAATGAATATTGTAAATGCACAAACAGTAATTTCTCCGCATTGCAAGGTGCAATTCTGAAATTTTTTGCTTTTTCCTGCTCCTCTTAGCATGATAAACAAGATTCAAAGAGAGTGAGATGCCAGCTCCTTTCATTCAGTCAGTAGCTTCAATCATTTCTGGATGTTTTTCAATGGCAAAAATCAATGAATATTGTAAATGCACAAACAGTAATTTCTCCGCATTGCAAGGTACAATTCTGAAATTTTTTGCTTTTTCCTGCTCCTCTTAGCATGATAAAGAAGATTCAAAGAGAGTGAGATGCCAGCTCCTTTCATTCAGTCAGTAGCTTCAATCATTTCTGGACGTTTTTCAATGGCAAAAATCAATGAATATTGTAAATGCACAAACAGTAATTTCTCCGCATTGCAAGGTGCAATTCTGAAATTTTTTGCTTTTTCCTGCTCCTCTTAGCATGATAAAGAAGATTCAAAGAGAGTGAGATGCCAGCTCCTTTCATTCAGTCAGTAGCTTCAAACATTTCTGGTATATGAATAACATGATGTTTTTCAATGGCAAAAATCAATGAATATTGTAAATGCACAAACAGTAATTTCTCCGCATTGCAAGGTGCAATTCTGAAATTTTTTGCTTTTTCCTGCTCCTCTTAGCATGATAAAGAAGATTCAAAGAGAGTGAGATGCCAGCTCCTTTCATTCAGTCAGTAGCTTCAATCATTTCTGGTATATGAATAACATGATGTTTTTCAATGGCAAAAATCAATGAATATTGTAAATGCACAAACAGTAATTTCTCCGCATTGCAAGGTGCAATTCTGAAATTTTTTGCTTTTTCCTGCTCCTCAGCATGATAAAGAAGATTCAAAGAGAGTGAGATGCCAGCTCCTTTCATTCAGTCAGTAGCTTCAATCATTTCTGGACGTTTTTCAATGGCAAAAATCAATGAATATTGTAAATGCACAAACAGTAATTTCTCCGCATTGCAAGGTGCAATTCTGAAATTTTTTGCTCTTTCCTGCTCCTCTTAGCATGATAAAGAAGATTCAAAGAGAGTGAGATGCCAGCTCCTTTCATTCAGTCAGTAGCTTCAATCATTTCTGGACGTTTTTCAATGGCAAAAATCAATGAATATTGTAAATGCACAAACAGTAATTTCTCCGCATTGCAAGGTGCAATTCTGAAATTTTTTGCTTTTTCCTGCTCCTCTTAGCATGATAAACAAGATTCAAAGAGAGTGAGATGCCAGCTCCTTTCATTCAGTCAGTAGCTTCAATCATTTCTGGACGTTTTTCAATGGCAAAAATCAATGAATATTGTAAATGCACAAAGAGTAATTTCTCCGCATTGCAAGGTGCAATTCTGAAATTTTTTGCTTTTTCCTGCTCCTCTTAGCATGATAAAGAAGATTCAAAGAGTGAGATGCCAGCTCCTTTCATTGTCAGTAGCTTCAAACATTTCTGGTATATGAATAACATGATGTTTTTCAATGGCAAAAATCAATGAATATTGTAAATGCACAAACAGTAATTTCTCCGCATTGCAAGGTGCAATTCTGAAATTTTTTGCTTTTTCCTGCTCCTCTTAGCATGATAAAGAAGATTCAAAGAGAGTGAGATGCCAGCTCCTTTCATTCAGTCAGTAGCTTCAAACATTTCTGGTATATGAATAACATGATGTTTTTCAATGGCAAAAATCAATGAATATTGTAAATGCACAAACAGTAATTTCTCCGCATTGCAAGGTGCAATTCTGAAATTTTTTGCTTTTTCCTGCTCCTCTTAGCATGATAAAGAAGATTCAAAGAGAGTGAGATGCCAGCTCCTTTCATTCAGTCAGTAGCTTCAATCATTTCTGGACGTTTTTCAATGGCAAAAATCAATGAATATTGTAAATGCACAAACAGTAATTTCTCCGCATTGCAAGGTGCAATTCTGAAATTTTTTGCTTTTTCCTGCTCCTCTTAGCATGATAAACAAGATTCAAAGAGAGTGAGATGCCAGCTCCTTTCATTCAGTCAGTAGCTTCAATCATTTCTGGACGTTTTTCAATGGCAAAAATCATTGAATATTGTAAATGCACAAACAGTAATTTCTCCGCATTGCAAGGTGCAATTCTGAAATTTTTTGCTTTTTCCTGCTCCTCTTAGCATGATAAAGAAGATTCAAAGAGAGTGAGATGCCAGCTCCTTTCATTCAGTCAGTAGCTTCAATCATTTCTGGTATATGAATAACATGATGTTTTTCAATGGCAAAAATCAATGAATATTGTAAATGCACAAACAGTAATTTCTCCGCATTGCAAGGTGCAATTCTGAATTTTTTTGCTTTTTCCTGCTCCTCTTAGCATGATAAAGAAGATTCAAAGAGAGTGAGATGCCAGCTCCTTTCATTCAGTCAGTAGCTTCAATCATTTCTGGACGTTTTTCAATGGCAAAAATCAATGAATATTGTAAATGCACAAACAGTAATTTCTCCGCATTGCAAGGTGCAATTCTGAAATTTTTTGCTTTTCCTGCTCCTCTTAGCATGATAAAGAAGATTCAAAGAGAGTGAGATGCCAGCTCCTTTCATTCAGTCAGTAGCTTCAATCATTTCTGGACGTTTTTCAATGGCAAAAATCAATGAATATTGTAAATGCACAAAGAGTAATTTCTCCGCATTGCAAGCTGCAATTCTGAAATTTTTTGCTTTTTCCTGCTCCTCTTAGCATGATAAAGAAGATTCAAAGAGTGAGATGCCAGCTCCTTTCATTGTCAGTAGCTTCAAACATTTCTGGTATATGAATAACATGATGTTTTTCAATGGCAAAAATCAATGAATATTGTAAATGCACAAACAGTAATTTCTCTGCATTGCAAGGTGCAATTCTGAAATTTTTTGCTTTTTCCTGCTCCTCTTAGCATGATAAAGAAGATTCAAAGAGAGTGAGATGCCAGCTCCTTTCATTCAGTCAGTAGCTTCAATCATTTCTGGTATATGAATAACATGATGTTTTTCAATGGCAAAAATCAATGAATATTGTAAATGCACAAACAGTAATTTCTCCGCATTGCAAGGTGCAATTCTGAAATTTTTTGCTTTTTCCTGCTCCTCTTAGCATGATAAAGAAGATTCAAAGAGAGTGAGATGCCAGCTCCTTTCATTCAGTCAGTAGCTTAAATCATTTCTGGACGTTTTTCAATTTCAAAAATCAATGAATATTGTAAATGCACAAACAGTAATTTCTACGCATTGCAAGGTGCAATTCTGAAATTTTTTGCTTTTTCCTGCTCCTCTTAGCATGATAAACAAGATTCAAAGAGAGTGAGATGCCAGCTCCTTTCATTCAGTCAGTAGCTTCAAACATTTCTGGTATATGAATAACATGATGTTTTTCAATGGCAAAAATCAATGAATATTGTAAATGCACAAACAGTAATTTCTCCGCATTGCAAGGTGCAATTCTGAAATTTTTTGCTTTTTCCTGCTCCTCTTAGCATGATAAACAAGATTCAAAGAGAGTGAGATGCCAGCTCCTTTCATTCAGTCAGTAGCTTCAATCATTTCTGGATGTTTTTCAATGGCAAAAATCAATGAATATTGTAAATGCACAAACAGTAATTTCTCCGCATTGCAAGGTGCAATTCTGAAATTTTTTGCTTTTTTCTGCTCCTCTTAGCATAATAAAGAAGATTCAAAGAGAGTGAGATGCCAGCTCCTTTCATTCAGTCAGTAGCTTCAAACATTTCTGGTATATGAATAACATGATGTTTTTCAATGGCAAAAATCAATGAATATTGTAAATGCACAAACAGTAATTTCTCCGCATTGCAAGGTGCAATTCTGAAATTTTTGCTTTTTCCTGCTCCTCTTAGCATGATAAAGAAGATACAAAGAGAGTGAGATGCCAGCTCCTTTCATTCAGTCAGTAGCTTCAATCATTTCTGGACGTTTTTCAATGGCAAAAATCAATGAATATTGTAAATGCACAAACAGTAATTTCTCCGCATTGCAAGGTGCAATTCTGAAATTTTTTGCTTTTTCCTGCTCCTCTTAGCATGATAAACAAGATTCAAAGAGAGTGAGATGCCAGCTCCTTTCATTCAGTCAGTAGCTTCAATCATTTCTGGATGTTTTTCAATGGCAAAAATCAATGAATATTGTAAATGCACAAACAGTAATTTCTCCGCATTGCAAGGTACAATTCTGAAATTTTTTGCTTTTTCCTGCTCCTCTTAGCATGATAAAGAAGATTCAAAGAGAGTGAGATGCCAGCTCCTTTCATTCAGTCAGTAGCTTCAATCATTTCTGGACGTTTTTCAATGGCAAAAATCAATGAATATTGTAAATGCACAAACAGTAATTTCTCCGCATTGCAAGGTGCAATTCTGAAATTTTTTGCTTTTTCCTGCTCCTCTTAGCATGATAAAGAAGATTCAAAGAGAGTGAGATGCCAGCTCCTTTCATTCAGTCAGTAGCTTCAAACATTTCTGGTATATGAATAACATGATGTTTTTCAATGGCAAAAATCAATGAATATTGTAAATGCACAAACAGTAATTTCTCCGCATTGCAAGGTGCAATTCTGAAATTTTTTGCTTTTTCCTGCTCCTCTTAGCATGATAAAGAAGATTCAAAGAGAGTGAGATGCCAGCTCCTTTCATTCAGTCAGTAGCTTCAATCATTTCTGGTATATGAATAACATGATGTTTTTCAATGGCAAAAATCAATGAATATTGTAAATGCACAAACAGTAATTTCTCCGCATTGCAAGGTGCAATTCTGAAATTTTTTGCTTTTTCCTGCTCCTCAGCATGATAAAGAAGATTCAAAGAGAGTGAGATGCCAGCTCCTTTCATTCAGTCAGTAGCTTCAATCATTTCTGGACGTTTTTCAATGGCAAAAATCAATGAATATTGTAAATGCACAAACAGTAATTTCTCCGCATTGCAAGGTGCAATTCTGAAATTTTTTGCTCTTTCCTGCTCCTCTTAGCATGATAAAGAAGATTCAAAGAGAGTGAGATGCCAGCTCCTTTCATTCAGTCAGTAGCTTCAATCATTTCTGGACGTTTTTCAATGGCAAAAATCAATGAATATTGTAAATGCACAAACAGTAATTTCTCCGCATTGCAAGGTGCAATTCTGAAATTTTTTGCTTTTTCCTGCTCCTCTTAGCATGATAAACAAGATTCAAAGAGAGTGAGATGCCAGCTCCTTTCATTCAGTCAGTAGCTTCAATCATTTCTGGACGTTTTTCAATGGCAAAAATCAATGAATATTGTAAATGCACAAAGAGTAATTTCTCCGCATTGCAAGGTGCAATTCTGAAATTTTTTGCTTTTTCCTGCTCCTCTTAGCATGATAAAGAAGATTCAAAGAGTGAGATGCCAGCTCCTTTCATTGTCAGTAGCTTCAAACATTTCTGGTATATGAATAACATGATGTTTTTCAATGGCAAAAATCAATGAATATTGTAAATGCACAAACAGTAATTTCTCCGCATTGCAAGGTGCAATTCTGAAATTTTTTGCTTTTTCCTGCTCCTCTTAGCATGATAAAGAAGATTCAAAGAGAGTGAGATGCCAGCTCCTTTCATTCAGTCAGTAGCTTCAAACATTTCTGGTATATGAATAACATGATGTTTTTCAATGGCAAAAATCAATGAATATTGTAAATGCACAAACAGTAATTTCTCCGCATTGCAAGGTGCAATTCTGAAATTTTTTGCTTTTTCCTGCTCCTCTTAGCATGATAAAGAAGATTCAAAGAGAGTGAGATGCCAGCTCCTTTCATTCAGTCAGTAGCTTCAATCATTTCTGGACGTTTTTCAATGGCAAAAATCAATGAATATTGTAAATGCACAAACAGTAATTTCTCCGCATTGCAAGGTGCAATTCTGAAATTTTTTGCTTTTTCCTGCTCCTCTTAGCATGATAAACAAGATTCAAAGAGAGTGAGATGCCAGCTCCTTTCATTCAGTCAGTAGCTTCAATCATTTCTGGACGTTTTTCAATGGCAAAAATCATTGAATATTGTAAATGCACAAACAGTAATTTCTCCGCATTGCAAGGTGCAATTCTGAAATTTTTTGCTTTTTCCTGCTCCTCTTAGCATGATAAAGAAGATTCAAAGAGAGTGAGATGCCAGCTCCTTTCATTCAGTCAGTAGCTTCAATCATTTCTGGTATATGAATAACATGATGTTTTTCAATGGCAAAAATCAATGAATATTGTAAATGCACAAACAGTAATTTCTCCGCATTGCAAGGTGCAATTCTGAATTTTTTTGCTTTTTCCTGCTCCTCTTAGCATGATAAAGAAGATTCAAAGAGAGTGAGATGCCAGCTCCTTTCATTCAGTCAGTAGCTTCAATCATTTCTGGACGTTTTTCAATGGCAAAAATCAATGAATATTGTAAATGCACAAACAGTAATTTCTCCGCATTGCAAGGTGCAATTCTGAAATTTTTTGCTTTTCCTGCTCCTCTTAGCATGATAAACAAGATTCAAAGAGAGTGAGATGCCAGCTCCTTTCATTCAGTCAGTAGCTTCAATCATTTCTGGACGTTTTTCAATGGCAAAAATCAATGAATATTGTAAATGCACAAACAGTAATTTCTCCGCATTGCAAGGTGCAATTCTGAAATTTTTTGCTTTTTCCTGCTCCTCTTAGCATGATAAAGAAGATTCAAAGAGAGTGAGATGCCAGCTCCTTTCATTCAGTCAGTAGCTTCAAACATTTCTGGTATGTGAATAACATGATGTTTTTCAATGGCAAAAATCAATGAATATTGTAAATGCACAAACAGTAATTTCTCCGCATTGCAAGGTGCAATTCTGAAATTTTTTGCTTTTTCCTGCTCCTCTTAGCATGATAAAGAAGATTCAAAGAGAGTGAGATGCCAGCTCCTTTCATTCAGTCAGTAGCTTCAATCATTTCTGGACGTTTTTCAATGGCAAAAATCAATGAATATTGTAAATGCACAAACAGTAATTTCTCCGCATTGCAAGGTGCAATTCTGAAATTTTTTGCTTTTTCCTGCTCCTCTTAGCATGATAAACAAGATTCAAAGAGAGTGAGATGCCAGCTCCTTTCATTCAGTCAGTAGCTTCAATCATTTCTGGACGTTTTTCAATGGCAAAAATCAATGAATATTGTAAATGCACAAAGAGTAATTTCTCCGCATTGCAAGGTGCAATTCTGAAATTTTTTGCTTTTTCCTGCTCCTCTTAGCATGATAAAGAAGATTCAAAGAGTGAGATGCCAGCTCCTTTCATTGTCAGTAGCTTCAAACATTTCTGGTATATGAATAACATGATGTTTTTCAATGGCAAAAATCAATGAATATTGTAAATGCACAAACAGTAATTTTCCGCATTGCAAGGTGCAATTCTGAAATTTTTTGCTTTTTCCTGCTCCTCTTAGCATGATAAAGAAGATTCAAAGAGAGTGAGATGCCAGCTCCTTTCATTCAGTCAGTAGCTTCAAACATTTCTGGTATATGAATAACATGATGTTTTTCAATGGCAAAAATCAATGAATATTGTAAATGCACAAACAGTAATTTCTCCGCATTGCAAGGTGCAATTCTGAAATTTTTTGCTTTTTCCTGCTCCTCTTAGCATGATAAAGAAGATTCAAAGAGAGTGAGATGCCAGCTCCTTTCATTCAGTCAGTAGCTTCAATCATTTCTGGACGTTTTTCAATGGCAAAAATCAATGAATATTGTAAATGCACAAACAGTAATTTCTCCGCATTGCAAGGTGCAATTCTGAAATTTTTTGCTTTTTCCTGCTCCTCTTAGCATGATAAACAAGATTCAAAGAGAGTGAGATGCCAGCTCCTTTCATTCAGTCAGTAGCTTCAATCATTTCTGGACGTTTTTCAATGGCAAAAATCTATGAATATTTTAAATGCACAAACAGTAATTTCTCCACATTGCAAGGTGCAATTCTGAAATTTTTTGCTTTTTCCTGCTCCTCTTAGCATGATAAAGAAGATTCAAAGAGTGAGATGCCAGCTCCTTTCATTGTCAGTAGCTTCAAACATTTCTGGTATATGAATAACATGATGTTTTTCAATGGCAAAAATCAATGAATATTGTAAATGCACAAACAGTAATTTCTCCGCATTGCAAGGTGCAATTCTGAAATTTTTTGCTTTTTCCTGCTCCTCTTAGCATGATAAAGAAGATTCAAAGAGAGTGAGATGCCAGCTCCTTTCATTCAGTCAGTAGCTTCAATCATTTCTGGACGTTTTTCAATGGAAAAAATCAATGAATATTGTAAATGCACAAACAGTAATTTCTCCGCATTGCAAGGTGCAATTCTGAAATTTTTTGCTTTTTCCTGCTCCTCTTAGCATGATAAAGAAGATTCAAAGAGAGTGAGATGCCAGCTCCTTTCATTCAGTCAGTAGCTTCAAACATTTCTGGTATATGAATAACATGATGTTTTTCAATGGCAAAAATCAATGAATATTGTAAATGCACAAACAATAATTTCTCCGCATTGCAAGGTGCAATTCTGAAATTTTTTGCTTTTTCCTGCTCCTCTTAGCATGATAAGGAAGATTCAAAGAGAGTGAGATGCCAGCTCCTTTCATTCAGTCAGTAGCTTCAATCATTTCTGCTATATGAATAACATGATGTTTTTCAATGGCAAAAATCAATGAATATTGTAAATGCACAAACAGTAATTTCTCCGCATTGCAAGGTGCAATTCTGAAATTTTTTGCTTTTTCCTGCTCCTCTTAGCATGATAAACAAGATTCAAAGAGAGTGAGATGCCAGCTCCTTTCATTCAGTTAGTAGCTTCAATCATTTCTGGATGTTTTTCAATGGCAAAAATCAATGAATATTGTAAATGCACAAACAGTAATTTCTCCGTATTGCAAGGTACAATTCTGAAATTTTTTGCTTTTTCCTGCTCCTCTTAGCATGATAAAGAAGATTCAAAGAGAGTGAGATGCCAGCTCCTTTCATTCAGTCAGTAGCTTCAATCATTTCTGGACGTTTTTCAATGGCAAAAATCAATGAATATTGTAAATTCACAAACAGTAATTTCTCCGCATTGCAAGGTGCAATTCTGAAATTTTTTGCTTTTTCCTGCTCCTCTTAGCATGATAAAGAAGATTCAAAGAGTGAGATGCCAGCTCCTTTCATTGTCAGTAGCTTCAAACATTTCTGGTATATGAATAACATGATGTTTTTCAATGGCAAAAATCAATGAATATTGTAAATGCACAAACAGTAATTTCTCCGCATTGCAAGGTGCAATTCTGAAATTTTTTGCTTTTTCCTGCTCCTCTTAGCATGATAAAGAAGATTCAAAGAGAGTGAGATGCCAGCTCCTTTCATTCAGTCAGTAGCTTCAATCATTTCTGGACGTTTTTCAATGGCAAAAATCAATGAATATTGTAAATGCACAAACAGTAATTTCTCCGCATTGCAAGGTGCAATTCTGAAATTTTTTGCTTTTTCCTGCTCCTCTTAGCATGATAAACAAGATTCAAAGAGAGTGAGATGCCAGCTCCTTTCATTCAGTCAGTAGCTTCAATCATTTCTGGACGTTTTTCAATGGCAAAAATCAATGAATATTGTAAATGCACAAAGAGTAATTTCTCCGCATTGCAAGGTGCAATTCTGAAATTTTTTGCTTTTTCCTGCTCCTCTTAGCATGATAAAGAAGATTCAAAGAGTGAGATGCCAGCTCCTTTCATTGTCAGTAGCTTCAAACATTTCTGGTATATGAATAACATGATGTTTTTCAATGGCAAAAATCAATGAATATTGTAAATGCACAAACAGTAATTTTCCGCATTGCAAGGTGCAATTCTGAAATTTTTTGCTTTTTCCTGCTCCTCTTAGCATGATAAAGAAGATTCAAAGAGAGTGAGATGCCAGCTCCTTTCATTCAGTCAGTAGCTTCAAACATTTCTGGTATATGAATAACATGATGTTTTTCAATGGCAAAAATCAATGAATATTGTAAATGCACAAACAGTAATTTCTCCGCATTGCAAGGTGCAATTCTGAAATTTTTTGCTTTTTCCTGCTCCTCTTAGCATGATAAAGAAGATTCAAAGAGAGTGAGATGCCAGCTCCTTTCATTCAGTCAGTAGCTTCAATCATTTCTGGACGTTTTTCAATGGCAAAAATCAATGAATATTGTAAATGCACAAACAGTAATTTCTCCGCATTGCAAGGTACAATTCTGAAATTTTTTGCTTTTTTCTGCTCCTCTTAGCATGATAAACAAGATTCAAAGAGAGTGAGATGCCAGCTCCTTTCATTCAGTCAGTAGCTTCAATCATTTCTGGACGTTTTTCAATGGCAAAAATCAATGAATATTGTAAATGCACAAACAGTAATTTCTCCGCATTGCAAGGTGCAATTCTGAAATTTTTTGCTTTTTCCTGCTCCTCTTAGCATGATAAAGAAGATTCAAAGAGTGAGATGCCAGCTCCTTTCATTGTCAGTAGCTTCAAACATTTCTGGTATATGAATAACATGATGTTTTTCAATGGCAAAAATCAATGAATATTGTAAATGCACAAACAGTAATTTCTCCGCATTGCAAGGTGCAATTCTGAAATTTTTTGCTTTTTCCTGCTCCTCTTAGCATGATAAAGAAGATTCAAAGAGAGTGAGATGCCAGCTCCTTTCATTCAGTCAGTAGCTTCAATCATTTCTGGACGTTTTTCAATGGCAAAAATCAATGAATATTGTAAATGCACAAACAGTAATTTCTCCGCATTGCAAGGTGCAATTCTGAAATTTTTTGCTTTTTCCTGCTCCTCTTAGCATGATAAAGAAGATTCAAAGAGAGTGAGATGCCAGCTCCTTTCATTCAGTCAGTAGCTTCAAACATTTCTGGTATATGAATAACATGATGTTTTTCAATGGCAAAAATCAATGAATATTGTAAATGCACAAACAGTAATTTATCCGCATTGCAAGGTGCAATTCTGAAATTTTTTGCTTTTTCCTGCTCCTCTTAGCATGATAAAGAAGATTCAAAGAGAGTGAGATGCCAGCTCCTTTCATTCAGTCAGTAGCTTCAATCATTTCCGGTATATGAATAACATGATGTTTTTCAATGGCAAAAATCAATGAATATTGTAAATGCACAAACAGTAATTTCTCCGCATTGCAAGGTGCAATTCTGAAATTTTTTGCTTTTTCCTGCTCCTCTTAGCATGATAAACAAGATTCAAAGAGAGTGAGATGCCAGCTCCTTTCATTCAGTCAGTAGCTTCAATCATTTCTGGATGTTTTTCAATGGCAAAAATCAATGAATATTGTAAATGCACAAACAGTAATTTCTCCGCATTGCAAGGTACAATTCTGAAATTTTTTGCTCTTTCCTGCTCCTCTTAGCATGATAAAGAAGATTCAAAGAGAGTGAGATGCCAGCTCCTTTCATTCAGTCAGTAGCTTCAATCATTTCTGGACGTTTTTCAATGGCAAAAATCAATGAATATTGTAAATGCACAAACAGTAATTTCTCCGCATTGCAAGGTGCAATTCTGAAATTTTTTGCTTTTTCCTGCTCCTCTTAGCATGATAAAGAAGATTCAAAGAGTGAGATGCCAGCTCCTTTCATTGTCAGTAGCTTCAAACATTTCTGGTATATGAATAACATGATGTTTTTCAATGGCAAAAATCAATGAATATTGTAAATGCACAAACAGTAATTTCTCCGCATTGCAAGGTGCAATTCTGAAATTTTTTGCTTTTTCCTGCTCCTCTTAGCATGATAAAGAAGATTCAAAGAGAGTGAGATGCCAGCTCCTTTCATTCAGTCAGTAGCTTCAATCATTTCTGGACGTTTTTCAATGGCAAAAATCAATGAATATTGTAAATGCACAAACAGTAATTTCTCCGCATTGCAAGGTGCAATTCTGAAATTTTTTGCTTTTTCCTGCTCCTCTTAGCATGATAAAGAAGATACAAAGAGAGTGAGATGCCAGCTCCTTTCATTCAGTCAGTAGCTTCAATCATTTCAGGACGTTTTTCAATGGCAAAAATCAATGAATATTGTAAATGCACAAACAGTAATTTCTCCGCATTGCAAGGTGCAATTCTGAAATTTTTTGCTTTTTCCTGCTCCTCTTAGCATGATAAACAAGATTCAAAGAGAGTGAGATGCCAGCTCCTTTCATTCAGTCAGTAGCTTCAAACATTTCTGGTATATGAATAACATGATGTTTTTCAATGGCAAAAATCAATGAATATTGTAAATGCACAAACAGTAATTTCTCCGCATTGCAAGGTGCAATTCTGAAATTTTTTGCTTTTTCCTGCTCCTCTTAACATGATAAAGAAGATTCAAAGAGAGTGAGATGCCAGCTCCTTTCATTCAGTCAGTAGCTTCAATCATTTCTGGACATTTTTCAATGGCAAAAATCAATGAATATTGTAAATGCACAAACAGTAATTTCTCCGCATTGCAAGGTGCAATTCTGAAATTTTTTGCTTTTTCCTGCTCCTCTTAGCATGATAAACAAGATTCAAAGAGAGTGAGATGCCAGCTCCTTTCATTCAGTCAGTAGCTTCAATCATTTCTGGACGTTTTTCAATGGCAAAAATCATTGAATATTGTAAATGCACAAACAGTAATTTCTCCGCATTGCAAGGTGCAATTCTGAAATTTTTTGCTTTTTCCTGCTCCTCTTAGCATGATAAAGAAGATTCAAAGAGAGTGAGATGCCAGCTCCTTTCATTCAGTCAGTAGCTTCAATCATTTCTGGTATATGAATAACATGATGTTTTTCAATGGCAAAAATCAATGAATATTGTAAATGCACAAACAGTAATTTCTCCGCATTGCAAGGTGCAATTCTGAAATTTTTTGCTTTTTCCTGCTCCTCTTAGCATGATAAAGAAGATTCAAAGAGAGTGAGATGCCAGCTCCTTTCATTCAGTCAGTAGCTTCAATCATTTCTGGACGTTTTTCAATGGCAAAAATCAATGAATATTGTAAATGCACAAACAGTAATTTCTCCGCATTGCAAGGTGCAATTCTGAAATTTTTTGCTTTTTCCTGCTCCTCTTAGCATGATAAACAAGATTCAAAGAGAGTGAGATGCCAGCTCCTTTCATTCAGTCAGTAGCTTCAATCATTTCTGGACGTTTTTCAATGGCAAAAATCAATGAATATTGTAAATGCACAAACAGTAATTTCTCCGCATTGCAAGGTGCAATTCTGAAATTTTTTGCTTTTTCCTGCTCCTCTTAGCATGATAAAGAAGATTCAAAGAGAGTGAGATGCCAGCTCCTTTCATTCAGTCAGTAGCTTCAAACATTTCTGGTATGTGAATAACATGATGTTTTTCAATGGCAAAAATCAATGAATATTGTAAATGCACAAACAGTAATTTCTCCGCATTGCAAGGTGCAATTCTGAAATTTTTTGCTTTTTCCTGCTCCTCTTAGCATGATAAAGAAGATTCAAAGAGAGTGAGATGCCAGCTCCTTTCATTCAGTCAGTAGCTTCAATCATTTCTGGACGTTTTTCAATGGCAAAAATCAATGAATATTGTAAATGCACAAACAGTAATTTCTCCGCATTGCAAGGTGCAATTCTGAAATTTTTTGCTTTTTCCTGCTCCTCTTAGCATGATAAACAAGATTCAAAGAGAGTGAGATGCCAGCTCCTTTCATTCAGTCAGTAGCTTCAATCATTTCTGGACGTTTTTCAATGGCAAAAATCAATGAATATTGTAAATGCACAAAGAGTAATTTCTCCGCATTGCAAGGTGCAATTCTGAAATTTTTTGCTTTTTCCTGCTCCTCTTAGCATGATAAAGAAGATTCAAAGAGTGAGATGCCAGCTCCTTTCATTGTCAGTAGCTTCAAACATTTCTGGTATATGAATAACATGATGTTTTTCAATGGCAAAAATCAATGAATATTGTAAATGCACAAACAGTAATTTTCCGCATTGCAAGGTGCAATTCTGAAATTTTTTGCTTTTTCCTGCTCCTCTTAGCATGATAAAGAAGATTCAAAGAGAGTGAGATCCATCTCCTTTCATTCAGTCAGTAGCTTCAAACATTTCTGGTATATGAATAACATGATGTTTTTCAATGGCAAAAATCAATGAATATTGTAAATGCACAAACAGTAATTTCTCCGCATTGCAAGGTGAAATTCTGAAATTTTTTGCTTTTTCCTGCTCCTCTTAGCATGATAAAGAAGATTCAAAGAGAGTGAGATGCCAGCTCCTTTCATTCAGTCAGTAGCTTCAATCATTTCTGGACGTTTTTCAATGGCAAAAATCAATGAATATTGTAAATGCACAAACAGTAATTTCTCCGCATTGCAAGGTGCAATTCTGAAATTTTTTGCTTTTTCCTGCTCCTCTTAGCATGATAAACAAGATTCAAAGAGAGTGAGATGCCAGCTCCTTTCATTCAGTCAGTAGCTTCAATCATTTCTGGACGTTTTTCAATGGCAAAAATCTATGAATATTGTAAATGCACAAACAGTAATTTCTCCACATTGCAAGGTGCAATTCTGAAATTTTTTGCTTTTTCCTGCTCCTCTTAGCATGATAAAGAAGATTCAAAGAGTGAGATGCCAGCTCCTTTCATTGTCAGTAGCTTCAAACATTTCTGGTATATGAATAACATGATGTTTTTCAATGGCAAAAATCAATGAATATTGTAAATGCACAAACAGTAATTTCTCCGCATTGCAAGGTGCAATTCTGAAATTTTTTGCTTTTTCCTGCTCCTCTTAGCATGATAAAGAAGATTCAAAGAGAGTGAGATGCCAGCTCCTTTCATTCAGTCAGTAGCTTCAATCATTTCTGGACGTTTTTCAATGGAAAAAATCAATGAATATTGTAAATGCACAAACAGTAATTTCTCCGCATTGCAAGGTGCAATTCTGAAATTTTTTGCTTTTTCCTGCTCCTCTTAGCATGATAAAGAAGATTCAAAGAGAGTGAGATGCCAGCTCCTTTCATTCAGTCAGTAGCTTCAAACATTTCTGGTATATGAATAACATGATGTTTTTCAATGGCAAAAATCAATGAATATTGTAAATGCACAAACAATAATTTCTCCGCATTGCAAGGTGCAATTCTGAAATTTTTTGCTTTTTCCTGCTCCTCTTAGCATGATAAGGAAGATTCAAAGAGAGTGAGATGCCAGCTCCTTTCATTCAGTCAGTAGCTTCAATCATTTCTGGTATATGAATAACATGATGTTTTTCAATGGCAAAAATCAATGAATATTGTAAATGCACAAACAGTAATTTCTCCGCATTGCAAGGTGCAATTCTGAAATTTTTTGCTTTTTCCTGCTCCTCTTAGCATGATAAACAAGATTCAAAGAGAGTGAGATGCCAGCTCCTTTCATTCAGTTAGTAGCTTCAATCATTTCTGGATGTTTTTCAATGGCAAAAATCAATGAATATTGTAAATGCACAAACAGTAATTTCTCCGCATTGCAAGGTACAATTCTGAAATTTTTTGCTTTTTCCTGCTCCTCTTAGCATGATAAAGAAGATTCAAAGAGAGTGAGATGCCAGCTCCTTTCATTCAGTCAGTAGCTTCAATCATTTCTGGACGTTTTTCAATGGCAAAAATCAATGAATATTGTAAATTCACAAACAGTAATTTCTCCGCATTGCAAGGTGCAATTCTGAAATTTTTTGCTTTTTCCTGCTCCTCTTAGCATGATAAAGAAGATTCAAAGAGTGAGATGCCAGCTCCTTTCATTGTCAGTAGCTTCAAACATTTCTGGTATATGAATAACATGATGTTTTTCAATGGCAAAAATCAATGAATATTGTAAATGCACAAACAGTAATTTCTCCGCATTGCAAGGTGCAATTCTGAAATTTTTTGCTTTTTCCTGCTCCTCTTAGCATGATAAAGAAGATTCAAAGAGAGTGAGATGCCAGCTCCTTTCATTCAGTCAGTAGCTTCAATCATTTCTGGACGTTTTTCAATGGCAAAAATCAATGAATATTGTAAATGCACAAACAGTAATTTCTCCGCATTGCAAGGTGCAATTCTGAAATTTTTTGCTTTTTCCTGCTCCTCTTAGCATGATAAACAAGATTCAAAGAGAGTGAGATGCCAGCTCCTTTCATTCAGTCAGTAGCTTCAATCATTTCTGGACGTTTTTCAATGGCAAAAATCAATGAATATTGTAAATGCACAAAGAGTAATTTCTCCGCATTGCAAGGTGCAATTCTGAAATTTTTTGCTTTTTCCTGCTCCTCTTAGCATGATAAAGAAGATTCAAAGAGTGAGATGCCAGCTCCTTTCATTGTCAGTAGCTTCAAACATTTCTGGTATATGAATAACATGATGTTTTTCAATGGCAAAAATCAATGAATATTGTAAATGCACAAACAGTAATTTTCCGCATTGCAAGGTGCAATTCTGAAATTTTTTGCTTTTTCCTGCTCCTCTTAGCATGATAAAGAAGATTCAAAGAGAGTGAGATGCCAGCTCCTTTCATTCAGTCAGTAGCTTCAAACATTTCTGGTATATGAATAACATGATGTTTTTCAATGGCAAAAATCAATGAATATTGTAAATGCACAAACAGTAATTTCTCCGCATTGCAAGGTGCAATTCTGAAATTTTTTGCTTTTTCCTGCTCCTCTTAGCATGATAAAGAAGATTCAAAGAGAGTGAGATGCCAGCTCCTTTCATTCAGTCAGTAGCTTCAATCATTTCTGGACGTTTTTCAATGGCAAAAATCAATGAATATTGTAAATGCACAAACAGTAATTTCTCCGCATTGCAAGGTACAATTCTGAAATTTTTTGCTTTTTCCTGCTCCTCTTAGCATGATAAACAAGATTCAAAGAGAGTGAGATGCCAGCTCCTTTCATTCAGTCAGTAGCTTCAATCATTTCTGGACGTTTTTCAATGGCAAAAATCAATGAATATTGTAAATGCACAAACAGTAATTTCTCCGCATTGCAAGGTGCAATTCTGAAATTTTTTGCTTTTTCCTGCTCCTCTTAGCATGATAAAGAAGATTCAAAGAGTGAGATGCCAGCTCCTTTCATTGTCAGTAGCTTCAAACATTTCTGGTATATGAATAACATGATGTTTTTCAATGGCAAAAATCAATGAATATTGTAAATGCACAAACAGTAATTTCTCCGCATTGCAAGGTGCAATTCTGAAATTTTTTGCTTTTTCCTGCTCCTCTTAGCATGATAAAGAAGATTCAAAGAGAGTGAGATGCCAGCTCCTTTCATTCAGTCAGTAGCTTCAATCATTTCTGGACGTTTTTCAATGGCAAAAATCAATGAATATTGTAAATGCACAAACAGTAATTTCTCCGCATTGCAAGGTGCAATTCTGAAATTTTTTGCTTTTTCCTGCTCCTCTTAGCATGATAAAGAAGATTCAAAGAGAGTGAGATGCCAGCTCCTTTCATTCAGTCAGTAGCTTCAAACATTTCTGGTATATGAATAACATGATGTTTTTCAATGGCAAAAATCAATGAATATTGTAAATGCACAAACAGTAATTTATCCGCATTGCAAGGTGCAATTCTGAAATTTTTTGCTTTTTCCTGCTCCTCTTAGCATGATAAAGAAGATTCAAAGAGAGTGAGATGCCAGCTCCTTTCATTCAGTCAGTAGCTTCAATCATTTCCGGTATATGAATAACATGATGTTTTTCAATGGCAAAAATCAATGAATATTGTAAATGCACAAACAGTAATTTCTCCGCATTGCAAGGTGCAATTCTGAAATTTTTTGCTTTTTCCTGCTCCTCTTAGCATGATAAACAAGATTCAAAGAGAGTGAGATGCCAGCTCCTTTCATTCAGTCAGTAGCTTCAATCATTTCTGGATGTTTTTCAATGGCAAAAATCAATGAATATTGTAAATGCACAAACAGTAATTTCTCCGCATTGCAAGGTACAATTCTGAAATTTTTTGCTCTTTCCTGCTCCTCTTAGCATGATAAAGAAGATTCAAAGAGAGTGAGATGCCAGCTCCTTTCATTCAGTCAGTAGCTTCAATCATTTCTGGACGTTTTTCAATGGCAAAAATCAATGAATATTGTAAATGCACAAACAGTAATTTCTCCGCATTGCAAGGTGCAATTCTGAAATTTTTTGCTTTTTCCTGCTCCTCTTAGCATGATAAAGAAGATTCAAAGAGTGAGATGCCAGCTCCTTTCATTGTCAGTAGCTTCAAACATTTCTGGTATATGAATAACATGATGTTTTTCAATGGCAAAAATCAATGAATATTGTAAATGCACAAACAGTAATTTCTCCGCATTGCAAGGTGCAATTCTGAAATTTTTTGCTTTTTCCTGCTCCTCTTAGCATGATAAAGAAGATTCAAAGAGAGTGAGATGCCAGCTCCTTTCATTCAGTCAGTAGCTTCAATCATTTCTGGACGTTTTTCAATGGCAAAAATCAATGAATATTGTAAATGCACAAACAGTAATTTCTCCGCATTGCAAGGTGCAATTCTGAAATTTTTTGCTTTTTCCTGCTCCTCTTAGCATGATAAAGAAGATACAAAGAGAGTGAGATGCCAGCTCCTTTCATTCAGTCAGTAGCTTCAAACATTTCTGGTATGTGAATAACATGATGTTTTTCAATGGCAAAAATCAATGAATATTGTAAATGCACAAACAGTAATTTCTCCGCATTGCAAGGTGCAATTCTGAAATTTTTTGCTTTTTCCTGCTCCTCTTAGCATGATAAAGAAGATTCAAAGAGAGTGAGATGCCAGCTCCTTTCATTCAGTCAGTAGCTTCAATCATTTCTGGACGTTTTTCAATGGCAAAAATCAATGAATATTGTAAATGCACAAACAGTAATTTCTCCGCATTGCAAGGTGCAATTCTGAAATTTTTTGCTTTTTCCTGCTCCTCTTAGCATGATAAACAAGATTCAAAGAGAGTGAGATGCCAGCTCCTTTCATTCAGTCAGTAGCTTCAATCATTTCTGGACGTTTTTCAATGGCAAAAATCAATGAATATTGTAAATGCACAAAGAGTAATTTCTCCGCATTGCAAGGTGCAATTCTGAAATTTTTTGCTTTTTCCTGCTCCTCTTAGCATGATAAAGAAGATTCAAAGAGTGAGATGCCAGCTCCTTTCATTGTCAGTAGCTTCAAACATTTCTGGTATATGAATAACATGATGTTTTTCAATGGCAAAAATCAATGAATATTGTAGATGCACAAACAGTAATTTTCCGCATTGCAAGGTGCAATTCTGAAATTTTTTGCTTTTTCCTGCTCCTCTTAGCATGATAAAGAAGATTCAAAGAGAGTGAGATGCCAGCTCCTTTCATTCAGTCAGTAGCTTCAAACATTTCTGGTATATGAATAACATGATGTTTTTCAATGGCAAAAATCAATGAATATTGTAAATGCACAAACAGTAATTTCTCCGCATTGCAAGGTGCAATTCTGAAATTTTTTGCTTTTTCCTGCTCCTCTTAGCATGATAAAGAAGATTCAAAGAGAGTGAGATGCCAGCTCCTTTCATTCAGTCAGTAGCTTCAATCATTTCTGGACGTTTTTCAATGGCAAAAATCAATGAATATTGTAAATGCACAAACAGTAATTTCTCCGCATTGCAAGGTGCAATTCTGAAATTTTTTGCTTTTTCCTGCTCCTCTTAGCATGATAAACAAGATTCAAAGAGAGTGAGATGCCAGCTCCTTTCATTCAGTCAGTAGCTTCAATCATTTCTGGACGTTTTTCAATGGCAAAAATCAATGAATATTGTAAATGCACAAACAGTAATTTCTCCGCATTGCAAGGTGCAATTCTGAAATTTTTTGCTTTTTCCTGCTCCTCTTAGCATGATAAAGAAGATTCAAAGAGTGAGATGCCAGCTCCTTTCATTGTCAGTAGCTTCAAACATTTCTGGTATATGAATAACATGATGTTTTTCAATGGCAAAAATCAATGAATATTGTAAATGCACAAACAGTAATTTCTCCGCATTGCAAGGTGCAATTCTGAAATTTTTTGCTTTTTCCTGCTCCTCTTAGCATGATAAAGAAGATTCAAAGAGAGTGAGATGCCAGCTCCTTTCATTCAGTCAGTAGCTTCAATCATTTCTGGACGTTTTTCAATGGAAAAAATCAATGAATATTGTAAATGCACAAACAGTAATTTCTCCGCATTGCAAGGTGCAATTCTGAAATTTTTTGCTTTTTCCTGCTCCTCTTAGCATGATAAAGAAGATTCAAAGAGAGTGAGATGCCAGCTCCTTTCATTCAGTCAGTAGCTTCAAACATTTCTGGTATATGAATAACATGATGTTTTTCAATGGCAAAAATCAATGAATATTGTAAATGCACAAACAGTAATTTCTCCGCATTGCAAGGTGCAATTCTGAAATTTTTTGCTTTTTCCTGCTCCTCTTAGCATGATAAGGAAGATTCAAAGAGAGTGAGATGCCAGCTCCTTTCATTCAGTCAGTAGCTTCAATCATTTCTGGACGTTTTTCAATGGCAAAAATCAATGAATATTGTAAATGCACAAACAGTAATTTCTCCGCATTGCAAGGTGCAATTCTGAAATTTTTTGCTTTTTCCTGCTCCTCTTAGCATGATAAAGAAGATTCAAAGAGTGAGATGCCAGCTCCTTTCATTGTCAGTAGCTTCAAATATTTCTGGTATATGAATAACATGATGTTTTTCAATGGCAAAAATCAATGAATATTGTAAATGCACAAACAGTAATTTCTCCGCATTGCAAGGTGCAATTCTGAAATTTTTTGCTTTTTCCTGCTCCTCTTAGCATGATAAAGAAGATTCAAAGAGAGTGAGATGCCAGCTCCTTTCATTCAGTCAGTAGCTTCAATCATTTCTGGACGTTTTTCAATGGCAAAAATCAATGAATATTGTAAATGCACAAACAGTAATTTCTCCGCATTGCAAGGTGCAATTCTGAAATTTTTTGCTTTTTCCTGCTCCTCTTAGCATGATAAAGAAGATACAAAGAGAGTGAGATGCCAGCTCCTTTCATTCAGTCAGTAGCTTCAATCATTTCAGGACGTTTTTCAATGGCAAAAATCAATGAATATTGTAAATGCACAAACAGTAATTTCTCCGCATTGCAAGGTGCAATTCTGAAATTTTTTGCTTTTTCCTGCTCCTCTTAGCATGATAAACAAGATTCAAAGAGAGTGAGATGCCAGCTCCTTTCATTCAGTCAGTAGCTTCAAACATTTCTGGTATATGAATAACATGATGTTTTTCAATGGCAAAAATCAATGAATATTGTAAATGCACAAACAGTAATTTCTCCGCATTGCAAGGTGCAATTCTGAAATTTTTTGCTTTTTCCTGCTCCTCTTAACATGATAAAGAAGATTCAAAGAGAGTGAGATGCCAGCTCCTTTCATTCAGTCAGTAGCTTCAATCATTTCTGGACATTTTTCAATGGCAAAAATCAATGAATATTGTAAATGCACAAACAGTAATTTCTCCGCATTGCAAGGTGCAATTCTGAAATTTTTTGCTTTTTCCTGCTCCTCTTAGCATGATAAACAAGATTCAAAGAGAGTGAGATGCCAGCTCCTTTCATTCAGTCAGTAGCTTCAATCATTTCTGGACGTTTTTCAATGGCAAAAATCATTGAATATTGTAAATGCACAAACAGTAATTTCTCCGCATTGCAAGGTGCAATTCTGAAATTTTTTGCTTTTTCCTGCTCCTCTTAGCATGATAAAGAAGATTCAAAGAGAGTGAGATGCCAGCTCCTTTCATTCAGTCAGTAGCTTCAATCATTTCTGGTATATGAATAACATGATGTTTTTCAATGGCAAAAATCAATGAATATTGTAAATGCACAAACAGTAATTTCTCCGCATTGCAAGGTGCAATTCTGAAATTTTTTGCTTTTTCCTGCTCCTCTTAGCATGATAAAGAAGATTCAAAGAGAGTGAGATGCCAGCTCCTTTCATTCAGTCAGTAGCTTCAATCATTTCTGGACGTTTTTCAATGGCAAAAATCAATGAATATTGTAAATGCACAAACAGTAATTTCTCCGCATTGCAAGGTGCAATTCTGAAATTTTTTGCTTTTTCCTGCTCCTCTTAGCATGATAAACAAGATTCAAAGAGAGTGAGATGCCAGCTCCTTTCATTCAGTCAGTAGCTTCAATCATTTCTGGACGTTTTTCAATGGCAAAAATCAATGAATATTGTAAATGCACAAACAGTAATTTCTCCGCATTGCAAGGTGCAATTCTGAAATTTTTTGCTTTTTCCTGCTCCTCTTAGCATGATAAAGAAGATTCAAAGAGAGTGAGATGCCAGCTCCTTTCATTCAGTCAGTAGCTTCAAACATTTCTGGTATGTGAATAACATGATGTTTTTCAATGGCAAAAATCAATGAATATTGTAAATGCACAAACAGTAATTTCTCCGCATTGCAAGGTGCAATTCTGAAATTTTTTGCTTTTTCCTGCTCCTCTTAGCATGATAAAGAAGATTCAAAGAGAGTGAGATGCCAGCTCCTTTCATTCAGTCAGTAGCTTCAATCATTTCTGGACGTTTTTCAATGGCAAAAATCAATGAATATTGTAAATGCACAAACAGTAATTTCTCCGCATTGCAAGGTGCAATTCTGAAATTTTTTGCTTTTTCCTGCTCCTCTTAGCATGATAAACAAGATTCAAAGAGAGTGAGATGCCAGCTCCTTTCATTCAGTCAGTAGCTTCAATCATTTCTGGACGTTTTTCAATGGCAAAAATCAATGAATATTGTAAATGCACAAAGAGTAATTTCTCCGCATTGCAAGGTGCAATTCTGAAATTTTTTGCTTTTTCCTGCTCCTCTTAGCATGATAAAGAAGATTCAAAGAGTGAGATGCCAGCTCCTTTCATTGTCAGTAGCTTCAAACATTTCTGGTATATGAATAACATGATGTTTTTCAATGGCAAAAATCAATGAATATTGTAAATGCACAAACAGTAATTTTCCGCATTGCAAGGTGCAATTCTGAAATTTTTTGCTTTTTCCTGCTCCTCTTAGCATGATAAAGAAGATTCAAAGAGAGTGAGATGCCAGCTCCTTTCATTCAGTCAGTAGCTTCAAACATTTCTGGTATATGAATAACATGATGTTTTTCAATGGCAAAAATCAATGAATATTGTAAATGCACAAACAGTAATTTCTCCGCATTGCAAGGTGCAATTCTGAAATTTTTTGCTTTTTCCTGCTCCTCTTAGCATGATAAAGAAGATTCAAAGAGAGTGAGATGCCAGCTCCTTTCATTCAGTCAGTAGCTTCAATCATTTCTGGACGTTTTTCAATGGCAAAAATCAATGAATATTGTAAATGCACAAACAGTAATTTCTCCGCATTGCAAGGTGCAATTCTGAAATTTTTTGCTTTTTCCTGCTCCTCTTAGCATGATAAACAAGATTCAAAGAGAGTGAGATGCCAGCTCCTTTCATTCAGTCAGTAGCTTCAATCATTTCTGGACGTTTTTCAATGGCAAAAATCAATGAATATTGTAAATGCACAAACAGTAATTTCTCCGCATTGCAAGGTGCAATTCTGAAATTTTTTGCTTTTTCCTGCTCCTCTTAGCATGATAAAGAAGATTCAAAGAGTGAGATGCCAGCTCCTTTCATTGTCAGTAGCTTCAAACATTTCTGGTATATGAATAACATGATGTTTTTCAATGGCAAAAATCAATGAATATTGTAAATGCACAAACAGTAATTTCTCCGCATTGCAAGGTGCAATTCTGAAATTTTTTGCTTTTTCCTGCTCCTCTTAGCATGATAAAGAAGATTCAAAGAGAGTGAGATGCCAGCTCCTTTCATTCAGTCAGTAGCTTCAATCATTTCTGGACGTTTTTCAATGGAAAAAATCAATGAATATTGTAAATGCACAAACAGTAATTTCTCCGCATTGCAAGGTGCAATTCTGAAATTTTTTGCTTTTTCCTGCCCCTCTTAGCATGATAAAGAAGATTCAAAGAGAGTGAGATGCCAGCTCCTTTCATTCAGTCAGTAGCTTCAAACATTTCTGGTATATGAATAACATGATGTTTTTCAATGGCAAAAATCAATGAATATTGTAAATGCACAAACAGTAATTTCTCCGCATTGCAAGGTGCAATTCTGAAATTTTTTGCTTTTTCCTGCTCCTCTTAGCATGATAAGGAAGATTCAAAGAGAGTGAGATGCCAGCTCCTTTCATTCAGTCAGTAGCTTCAATCATTTCTGGTATATGAATAACATGATGTTTTTCAATGGCAAAAATCAATGAATATTGTAAATGCACAAACAGTAATTTCTCCGCATTGCAAGGTGCAATTCTGAAATTTTTTGCTTTTTCCTGCTCCTCTTAGCATGATAAAGAAGATTCAAAGAGTGAGATGCCAGCTCCTTTCATTGTCAGTAGCTTCAAACATTTCTGGTATATGAATAACATGATGTTTTTCAATGGCAAAAATCAATGAATATTGTAAATGCATAAACAGTAATTTCTCCGCATTGCAAGGTGCAATTCTGAAATTTTTTGCTTTTTCCTGCTCCTCTTAGCATGATAAAGAAGATTCAAAGAGAGTGAGATGCCAGCTCCTTTCATTCAGTCAGTAGCTTCAATCATTTCTGGACGTTTTTCAATGGCAAAAATCAATGAATATTGTAAATGCACAAACAGTAATTTCTCCGCATTGCAAGGTGCAATTCTGAAATTTTTTGCTTTTTCCTGCTCCTCTTAGCATGATAAAGAAGATACAAAGAGAGTGAGATGCCAGCTCCTTTCATTCAGTCAGTAGCTTCAATCATTTCTGGACGTTTTTCAATGGCAAAAATCAATGAATATTGTAAATGCACAAACAGTAATTTCTCCGCATTGCAAGGTGCAATTCTGAAATTTTTTGCTTTTTCCTGCTCCTCTTAGCATGATAAAGAAGATTCAAAGAGTGAGATGCCAGCTCCTTTCATTGTCAGTAGCTTCAAACATTTCTGGTATATGAATAACATGATGTTTTTCAATGGCAAAAATCAATGAATATTGTAAATGCACAAACAGTAATTTCTCCGCATTGCAAGGTGCAATTCTGAAATTTTTTGCTTTTTCCTGCTCCTCTTAGCATGATAAAGAAGATTCAAAGAGAGTGAGATGCCAGCTCCTTTCATTCAGTCAGTAGCTTCAATCATTTCTGGACGTTTTTCAATGGCAAAAATCAATGAATATTGTAAATGCACAAACAGTAATTTCTCCGCATTGCAAGGTGCAATTCTGAAATTTTTTGCTTTTTCCTGCTCCTCTTAGCATGATAAACAAGATTCAAAGAGAGTGAGATGCCAGCTCCTTTCATTCAGTCAGTAGCTTCAATCATTTCTGGACGTTTTTCAATGGCAAAAATCAATGAATATTGTAAATGCACAAAGAGTAATTTCTCCGCATTGCAAGGTGCAATTCTGAAATTTTTTGCTTTTTCCTGCTCCTCTTAGCATGATAAAGAAGATTCAAAGAGTGAGATGCCAGCTCCTTTCATTGTCAGTAGCTTCAAACATTTCTGGTATATGAATAACATGATGTTTTTCAATGGCAAAAATCAATGAATATTGTAAATGCAGAAACAGTAATTTTCCGCATTGCAAGGTGCAATTCTGAAATTTTTTGCTTTTTCCTGCTCCTCTTAGCATGATAAAGAAGATTCAAAGAGAGTGAGATGCCAGCTCCTTTCATTCAGTCAGTAGCTTCAAACATTTCTGGTATATGAATAACATGATGTTTTTCAATGGCAAAAATCAATGAATATTGTAAATGCACAAACAGTAATTTCTCCGCATTGCAAGGTGCAATTCTGAAATTTTTTGCTTTTTCCTGCTCCTCTTAGCATGATAAAGAAGATTCAAAGAGAGTGAGATGCCAGCTCCTTTCATTCAGTCAGTAGCTTCAATCATTTCTGGACGTTTTTCAATGGCAAAAATCAATGAATATTGTAAATGCACAAACAGTAATTTCTCCGCATTGCAAGGTGCAATTCTGAAATTTTTTGCTTTTTCCTGCTCCTCTTAGCATGATAAACAAGATTCAAAGAGAGTGAGATGCCAGCTCCTTTCATTCAGTCAGTAGCTTCAATCATTTCTGGACGTTTTTCAATGGCAAAAATCAATGAATATTGTAAATGCACAAACAGTAATTTCTCCGCATTGCAAGGTGCAATTCTGAAATTTTTTGCTTTTTCCTGCTCCTCTTAGCATGATAAAGAAGATTCAAAGAGTGAGATGCCAGCTCCTTTCATTGTCAGTAGCTTCAAACATTTCTGGTATATGAATAACATGATGTTTTTCAATGGCAAAAATCAATGAATATTGTAAATGCACAAACAGTAATTTCTCCGCATTGCAAGGTGCAATTCTGAAATTTTTTGCTTTTTCCTGCTCTCTTAGCATGATAAAGAAGATTCAAAGAGAGTGAGATGCCAGCTCCTTTCATTCAGTCAGTAGCTTCAATCATTTCTGGACGTTTTTCAATGGAAAAAATCAATGAATATTGTAAATGCACAAACAGTAATTTCTCCGCATTGCAAGGTGCAATTCTGAAATTTTTTGCTTTTTCCTGCTCCTCTTAGCATGATAAAGAAGATTCAAAGAGAGTGAGATGCCAGCTCCTTTCATTCAGTCAGTAGCTTCAAACATTTCTGGTATATGAATAACATGATGTTTTTCAATGGCAAAAATCAATGAATATTGTAAATGCACAAACAGTAATTTCTCCGCATTGCAAGGTGCAATTCTGAAATTTTTTGCTTTTTCCTGCTCCTCTTAGCATGATAAGGAAGATTCAAAGAGAGTGAGATGCCAGCTCCTTTCATTCAGTCAGTAGCTTCAATCATTTCTGGTATATGAATAACATGATGTTTTTCAATGGCAAAAATCAATGAATATTGTAAATGCACAAACAGTAATTTCTCCGCATTGCAAGGTGCAATTCTGAAATTTTTTGCTTTTTCCTGCTCCTCTTAGCATGATAAAGAAGATTCAAAGAGTGAGATGCCAGCTCCTTTCATTGTCAGTAGCTTCAAACATTTCTGGTATATGAATAACATGATGTTTTTCAATGGCAAAAATCAATGAATATTGTAAATGCATAAACAGTAATTTCTCCGCATTGCAAGGTGCAATTCTGAAATTTTTTGCTTTTTCCTGCTCCTCTTAGCATGATAAAGAAGATTCAAAGAGAGTGAGATGCCAGCTCCTTTCATTCAGTCAGTAGCTTCAATCATTTCTGGACGTTTTTCAATGGCAAAAATCAATGAATATTGTAAATGCACAAACAGTAATTTCTCCGCATTGCAAGGTGCAATTCTGAAATTTTTTGCTTTTTCCTGCTCCTCTTAGCATGATAAAGAAGATACAAAGAGAGTGAGATGCCAGCTCCTTTCATTCAGTCAGTAGCTTCAATCATTTCTGGACGTTTTTCAATGGCAAAAATCAATGAATATTGTAAATGCACAAACAGTAATTTCTCCGCATTGCAAGGTGCAATTCTGAAATTTTTTGCTTTTTCCTGCTCCTCTTAGCATGATAAAGAAGATTCAAAGAGTGAGATGCCAGCTCCTTTCATTGTCAGTAGCTTCAAACATTTCTGGTATATGAATAACATGATGTTTTTCAATGGCAAAAATCAATGAATATTGTAAATGCACAAACAGTAATTTCTCCGCATTGCAAGGTGCAATTCTGAAATTTTTTGCTTTTTCCTGCTCCTCTTAGCATGATAAAGAAGATTCAAAGAGAGTGAGATGCCAGCTCCTTTCATTCAGTCAGTAGCTTCAATCATTTCTGGACGTTTTTCAATGGCAAAAATCAATGAATATTGTAAATGCACAAACAGTAATTTCTCCGCATTGCAAGGTGCAATTCTGAAATTTTTTGCTTTTTCCTGCTCCTCTTAGCATGATAAACAAGATTCAAAGAGAGTGAGATGCCAGCTCCTTTCATTCAGTCAGTAGCTTCAATCATTTCTGGACGTTTTTCAATGGCAAAAATCAATGAATATTGTAAATGCACAAAGAGTAATTTCTCCGCATTGCAAGGTGCAATTCTGAAATTTTTTGCTTTTTCCTGCTCCTCTTAGCATGATAAAGAAGATTCAAAGAGTGAGATGCCAGCTCCTTTCATTGTCAGTAGCTTCAAACATTTCTGGTATATGAATAACATGATGTTTTTCAATGGCAAAAATCAATGAATATTGTAAATGCACAAACAGTAATTTTCCGCATTGCAAGGTGCAATTCTGAAATTTTTTGCTTTTTCCTGCTCCTCTTAGCATGATAAAGAAGATTCAAAGAGAGTGAGATGCCAGCTCCTTTCATTCAGTCAGTAGCTTCAAACATTTCTGGTATATGAATAACATGATGTTTTTCAATGGCAAAAATCAATGAATATTGTAAATGTACAAACAGTAATTTCTCCGCATTGCAAGGTGCAATTCTGAAATTTTTTGCTTTTTCCTGCTCCTCTTAGCATGATAAAGAAGATTCAAAGAGAGTGAGATGCCAGCTCCTTTCATTCAGTCAGTAGCTTCAATAATTTCTGGACGTTTTTCAATGGCAAAAATCAATGAATATTGTAAATGCACAAACAGTAATTTCTCCGCATTGCAAGGTGCAATTCTGAAATTTTTTGCTTTTTCCTGCTCCTCTTAGCATGATAAACAAGATTCAAAGAGAGTGAGATGCCAGCTCCTTTCATTCAGTCAGTAGCTTCAATCATTCCTGGACGTTTTTCAATGGCAAAAATCAATGAATATTGTAAATGCACAAACAGTAATTTCTCCGCATTGCAAGGTGCAATTCTGAAATTTTTTGCTTTTTCCTGCTCCTCTTAGCATGATAAAGAAGATTCAAAGAGTGAGATGCCAGCTCCTTTCATTGTCAGTAGCTTCAAACATTTCTGGTATATGAATAACATGATGTTTTTCAATGGCAAAAATCAATGAATATTGTAAATGCACAAACAGTAATTTCTCCGCATTGCAAGGTGCAATTCTGAAATTTTTTGCTTTTTCCTGCTCCTCTTAGCATGATAAAGAAGATTCAAAGAGAGTGAGATGCCAGCTCCTTTCATTCAGTCAGTAGCTTCAATCATTTCTGGACGTTTTTCAATGGCAAAAATCAATGAATATTGTAAATGCACAAACAGTAATTTCTCCGCATTGCAAGGTGCAATTCTGAAATTTTTTGCTTTTTCCTGCTCCTCTTAGCATGATAAAGAAGATTCAAAGAGAGTGAGATGCCAGCTCCTTTCATTCAGTCAGTAGCTTCAAACATTTCTGGTATATGAATAACATGATGTTTTTCAATGGCAAAAATCAATGAATATTGTAAATGCACAAACAGTAATTTCTCCGCATTGCAAGGTGCAATTCTGAAATTTTTTGCTTTTTCCTGCTCCTCTTAGCATGATAAAGAAGATTCAAAGAGAGTGAGATGCCAGCTCCTTTCATTCAGTCAGTAGATTCAATCATTTCTGGTATATGAATAACATGATGTTTTTCAATGGCAAAAATCAATGAATATTGTAAATGCACAAACAGTAATTTCTCCGCATTGCAAGGTGCAATTCTGAAATTTTTTGCTTTTTCCTGCTCCTCTTAGCATGATAAACAAGATTCAAAGAGAGTGAGATGCCAGCTCCTTTCATTCAGTCAGTAGCTTCAATCATTTCTGGATGTTTTTCAATGGCAAAAATCAATGAATATTGTAAATGCACAAACAGTAATTTCTCCGCATTGCAAGGTACAATTCTGAAATTTTTTGCTCTTTCCTGCTCCTCCTAGCATGATAAAGAAGATTCAAAGAGAGTGAGATGCCAGCTCCTTTCATTCAGTCAGTAGCTTCAATCATTTCTGGACGTTTTTCAATGGCAAAAATCAATGAATATTGTAAATGCACAAACAGTAATTTCTCCGCATTGCAAGGTGCAATTCTGAAATTTTTTGCTTTTTCCTGCTCCTCTTAGCATGATAAAGAAGATTCAAAGAGTGAGATGCCAGCTCCTTTCATTGTCAGTAGCTTCAAACATTTCTGGTATATGAATAACATGATGTTTTTCAATGGCAAAAATCAATGAATATTGTAAATGCACAAACAGTAATTTCTCCGCATTGCAAGGTGCAATTCTGAAATTTTTTGCTTTTTCCTGCTCCTCTTAGCATGATAAAGAAGATTCAAAGAGAGTGAGATGCCAGCTCCTTTCATTCAGTCAGTAGCTTCAATCATTTCTGGACGTTTTTCAATGGCAAAAATCAATGAATATTGTAAATGCACAAACAGTAATTTCTCCGCATTGCAAGGTGCAATTCTGAAATTTTTTGCTTTTTCCTGCTCCTCTTAGCATGATAAAGAAGATTCAAAGAGAGTGAGATGCCAGCTCCTTTCATTCAGTCAGTAGCTTCAAACATTTCTGGTATATGAATAACATGATGTTTTTCAATGGCAAAAATCAATGAATATTGTAAATGCACAAACAGTAATTTCTCCGCATTGCAAGGTGCAATTCTGAAATTTTTTGCTTTTTCCTGCTCCTCTTAGCATGATAAAGAAGATTCAAAGAGAGTGAGATGCCAGCTCCTTTCATTCAGTCAGTAGATTCAATCATTTCTGGTATATGAATAACATGATGTTTTTCAATGGCAAAAATCAATGAATATTGTAAATGCACAAACAGTAATTTCTCCGCATTGCAAGGTGCAATTCTGAAATTTTTTGCTTTTTCCTGCTCCTCTTAGCATGATAAACAAGATTCAAAGAGAGTGAGATGCCAGCTCCTTTCATTCAGTCAGTAGCTTCAATCATTTCTGGATGTTTTTCAATGGCAAAAATCAATGAATATTGTAAATGCACAAACAGTAATTTCTCCGCATTGCAAGGTACAATTCTGAAATTTTTTGCTCTTTCCTGCTCCTCCTAGCATGATAAAGAAGATTCAAAGAGAGTGAGATGCCAGCTCCTTTCATTCAGTCAGTAGCTTCAATCATTTCTGGACGTTTTTCAATGGCAAAAATCAATGAATATTGTAAATGCACAAACAGTAATTTCTCCGCATTGCAAGGTGCAATTCTGAAATTTTTTGCTTTTTCCTGCTCCTCTTAGCATGATAAAGAAGATTCAAAGAGTGAGATGCCAGCTCCTTTCATTGTCAGTAGCTTCAAACATTTCTGGTATATGAATAACATGATGTTTTTCAATGGCAAAAATCAATGAATATTGTAAATGCACAAACAGTAATTTCTCCGCATTGCAAGGTGCAATTCTGAAATTTTTTGCTTTTTCCTGCTCCTCTTAGCATGATAAAGAAGATTCAAAGAGAGTGAGATGCCAGCTCCTTTCATTCAGTCAGTAGCTTCAATCATTTCTGGACGTTTTTCAATGGCAAAAATCAATGAATATTGTAAATGCACAAACAGTAATTTCTCCGCATTGCAAGGTGCAATTCTGAAATTTTTTGCTTTTTCCTGCTCCTCTTAGCATGATAAAGAAGATACAAAGAGAGTGAGATGCCAGCTCCTTTCATTCAGTCAGTAGCTTCAATCATTTCTGGACGTTTTTCAATGGCAAAAATCAATGAATATTGTAAATGCACAAACAGTAATTTCTCCGCATTGCAAGGTGCAATTCTGAAATTTTTTGCTTTTTCCTGCTCCTCTTAGCATGATAAACAAGATTCAAAGAGAGTGAGATGCCAGCTCCTTTCATTCAGTCAGTAGCTTCAATCATTTTTGGATGTTTTTCAATGGCAAAAATCAATGAATATTGTAAATGCACAAACAGTAATTTCTCCGCATTGCAAGGTACAATTCTGAAATTTTTTGCTTTTTCCTGCTCCTCTTAGCATGATAAAGAAGATTCAAAGAGAGTGAGATGCCAGCTCCTTTCATTCAGTCAGTAGCTTCAATCATTTCTGGACGTTTTTCAATGGCAAAAATCAATGAATATTGTAAATGCACAAACAGTAATTTCTCCGCATTGCAAGGTGCAATTCTGTAATTTTTTGCTTTTTCCTGCTCCTCTTAGCATGATAAAGAAGATTCAAAGAGAGTGAGATGCCAGCTCCTTTCATTCAGTCAGTAGCTTCAATAATTTCTGGACGTTTTTCAATGGCAAAAATCAATGAATATTGTAAATGCACAAACAGTAATTTCTCCGCATTGCAAGGTGCAATTCTGAAATTTTTTGCTTTTTCCTGCTCCTCTTAGCATGATAAACAAGATTCAAAGAGAGTGAGATGCCAGCTCCTTTCATTCAGTCAGTAGCTTCAATCATTCCTGGACGTTTTTCAATGGCAAAAATCAATGAATATTGTAAATGCACAAACAGTAATTTCTCCGCATTGCAAGGTGCAATTCTGAAATTTTTTGCTTTTTCCTGCTCCTCTTAGCATGATAAAGAAGATTCAAAGAGTGAGATGCCAGCTCCTTTCATTGTCAGTAGCTTCAAACATTTCTGGTATATGAATAACATGATGTTTTTCAATGGCAAAAATCAATGAATATTGTAAATGCACAAACAGTAATTTCTCCGCATTGCAAGGTGCAATTCTGAAATTTTTTGCTTTTTCCTGCTCCTCTTAGCATGATAAAGAAGATTCAAAGAGAGTGAGATGCCAGCTCCTTTCATTCAGTCAGTAGCTTCAATCATTTCTGGACGTTTTTCAATGGCAAAAATCAATGAATATTGTAAATGCACAAACAGTAATTTCTCCGCATTGCAAGGTGCAATTCTGAAATTTTTTGCTTTTTCCTGCTCCTCTTAGCATGATAAAGAAGATTCAAAGAGAGTGAGATGCCAGCTCCTTTCATTCAGTCAGTAGCTTCAAACATTTCTGGTATATGAATAACATGATGTTTTTCAATGGCAAAAATCAATGAATATTGTAAATGCACAAACAGTAATTTCTCCGCATTGCAAGGTGCAATTCTGAAATTTTTTGCTTTTTCCTGCTCCTCTTAGCATGATAAAGAAGATTCAAAGAGAGTGAGATGCCAGCTCCTTTCATTCAGTCAGTAGATTCAATCATTTCTGGTATATGAATAACATGATGTTTTTCAATGGCAAAAATCAATGAATATTGTAAATGCACAAACAGTAATTTCTCCGCATTGCAAGGTGCAATTCTGAAATTTTTTGCTTTTTCCTGCTCCTCTTAGCATGATAAACAAGATTCAAAGAGAGTGAGATGCCAGCTCCTTTCATTCAGTCAGTAGCTTCAATCATTTCTGGATGTTTTTCAATGGCAAAAATCAATGAATATTGTAAATGCACAAACAGTAATTTCTCCGCATTGCAAGGTACAATTCTGAAATTTTTTGCTCTTTCCTGCTCCTCCTAGCATGATAAAGAAGATTCAAAGAGAGTGAGATGCCAGCTCCTTTCATTCAGTCAGTAGCTTCAATCATTTCTGGACGTTTTTCAATGGCAAAAATCAATGAATATTGTAAATGCACAAACAGTAATTTCTCCGCATTGCAAGGTGCAATTCTGAAATTTTTTGCTTTTTCCTGCTCCTCTTAGCATGATAAAGAAGATTCAAAGAGTGAGATGCCAGCTCCTTTCATTGTCAGTAGCTTCAAACATTTCTGGTATATGAATAACATGATGTTTTTCAATGGCAAAAATCAATGAATATTGTAAATGCACAAACAGTAATTTCTCCGCATTGCAAGGTGCAATTCTGAAATTTTTTGCTTTTTCCTGCTCCTCTTAGCATGATAAAGAAGATTCAAAGAGAGTGAGATGCCAGCTCCTTTCATTCAGTCAGTAGCTTCAATCATTTCTGGACGTTTTTCAATGGCAAAAATCAATGAATATTGTAAATGCACAAACAGTAATTTCTCCGCATTGCAAGGTGCAATTCTGAAATTTTTTGCTTTTTCCTGCTCCTCTTAGCATGATAAAGAAGATACAAAGAGAGTGAGATGCCAGCTCCTTTCATTCAGTCAGTAGCTTCAATCATTTCTGGACGTTTTTCAATGGCAAAAATCAATGAATATTGTAAATGCACAAACAGTAATTTCTCCGCATTGCAAGGTGCAATTCTGAAATTTTTTGCTTTTTCCTGCTCCTCTTAGCATGATAAACAAGATTCAAAGAGAGTGAGATGCCAGCTCCTTTCATTCAGTCAGTAGCTTCAATCATTTCTGGATGTTTTTCAATGGCAAAAATCAATGAATATTGTAAATGCACAAACAGTAATTTCTCCGCATTGCAAGGTACAATTCTGAATTTTTTTGCTTTTTCCTGCTCCTCTTAGCATGATAAAGAAGATTCAAAGAGAGTGAGATGCCAGCTCCTTTCATTCAGTCAGTAGCTTCAATCATTTCTGGACGTTTTTCAATGGCAAAAATCAATGAATATTGTAAATGCACAAACAGTAATTTCTCCGCATTGCAAGGTGCAATTCTGAAATTTTTTGCTTTTTCCTGCTCCTCTTAGCATGATAAAGAAGATTCAAAGAGTGAGATGCCAGCTCCTTTCATTGTCAGTAGCTTCAAACATTTCTGGTATATGAATAACATGATGTTTTTCAATGGCAAAAATCAATGAATATTGTAAATGCACAAACAGTAATTTCTCCGCATTGCAAGGTGCAATTCTGAAATTTTTTGCTTTTTCCTGCTCCTCTTAGCATGATAAAGAAGATTCAAAGAGAGTGAGATGCCAGCTCCTTTCATTCAGTCAGTAGCTTCAATCATTTCTGGACGTTTTTCAATGGCAAAAATCAATGAATATTGTAAATGCACAAACAGTAATTTCTCCGCATTGCAAGGTGCAATTCTGAAATTTTTTGCTTTTTCCTGCTCCTCTTAGCATGATAAAGAAGATTCAAAGAGAGTGAGATGCCAGCTCCTTTCATTCAGTCAGTAGCTTCAAACATTTCTGGTATATGAATAACATGATGTTTTTCAATGGCAAAAATCAATGAATATTGTAAATGCACAAACAGTAATTTCTCCGCATTGCAAGGTGCAATTCTGAAATTTTTTGCTTTTTCCTGCTCCTCTTAGCATGATAAAGAAGATTCAAAGAGAGTGAGATGCCAGCTCCTTTCATTCAGTCAGTAGATTCAATCATTTCTGGTATATGAATAACATGATGTTTTTCAATGGCAAAAATCAATGAATATTGTAAATGCACAAACAGTAATTTCTCCGCATTGCAAGGTGCAATTCTGAAATTTTTTGCTTTTTCCTGCTCCTCTTAGCATGATAAACAAGATTCAAAGAGAGTGAGATGCCAGCTCCTTTCATTCAGTCAGTAGCTTCAATCATTTCTGGATGTTTTTCAATGGCAAAAATCAATGAATATTGTAAATGCACAAACAGTAATTTCTCCGCATTGCAAGGTACAATTCTGAAATTTTTTGCTCTTTCCTGCTCCTCCTAGCATGATAAAGAAGATTCAAAGAGAGTGAGATGCCAGCTCCTTTCATTCAGTCAGTAGCTTCAATCATTTCTGGACGTTTTTCAATGGCAAAAATCAATGAATATTGTAAATGCACAAACAGTAATTTCTCCGCATTGCAAGGTGCAATTCTGAAATTTTTTGCTTTTTCCTGCTCCTCTTAGCATGATAAAGAAGATTCAAAGAGTGAGATGCCAGCTCCTTTCATTGTCAGTAGCTTCAAACATTTCTGGTATATGAATAACATGATGTTTTTCAATGGCAAAAATCAATGAATATTGTAAATGCACAAACAGTAATTTCTCCGCATTGCAAGGTGCAATTCTGAAATTTTTTGCTTTTTCCTGCTCCTCTTAGCATGATAAAGAAGATTCAAAGAGAGTGAGATGCCAGCTCCTTTCATTCAGTCAGTAGCTTCAATCATTTCTGGACGTTTTTCAATGGCAAAAATCAATGAATATTGTAAATGCACAAACAGTAATTTCTCCGCATTGCAAGGTGCAATTCTGAAATTTTTTGCTTTTTCCTGCTCCTCTTAGCATGATAAAGAAGATACAAAGAGAGTGAGATGCCAGCTCCTTTCATTCAGTCAGTAGCTTCAATCATTTCTGGACGTTTTTCAATGGCAAAAATCAATGAATATTGTAAATGCACAAACAGTAATTTCTCCGCATTGCAAGGTGCAATTCTGAAATTTTTTGCTTTTTCCTGCTCCTCTTAGCATGATAAACAAGATTCAAAGAGAGTGAGATGCCAGCTCCTTTCATTCAGTCAGTAGCTTCAATCATTTCTGGATGTTTTTCAATGGCAAAAATCAATGAATATTGTAAATGCACAAACAGTAATTTCTCCGCATTGCAAGGTACAATTCTGAATTTTTTTGCTTTTTCCTGCTCCTCTTAGCATGATAAAGAAGATTCAAAGAGAGTGAGATGCCAAGCTCCTTTCATTCAGTCAGTAGCTTCAATCATTTCTGGACGTTTTTCAATGGCAAAAATCAATGAATATTGTAAATGCACAAACAGTAATTTCTCCGCATTGCAAGGTGCAATTCTGAAATTTTTTGCTTTTTCCTGCTCCTCTTAGCATGATAAAGAAGATTCAAAGAGTGAGATGCCAGCTCCTTTCATTGTCAGTAGCTTCAAACATTTCTGGTATATGAATAACATGATGTTTTTCAATGGCAAAAATCAATGAATATTGTAAATGCACAAACAGTAATTTCTCCGCATTGCAAGGTGCAATTCTGAAATTTTTTGCTTTTTCCTGCTCCTCTTAGCATGATAAAGAAGCTTCAAAGAGAGTGAGATGCCAGCTCCTTTCATTCAGTCAGTAGCTTCAATCATTTCTGGACGTTTTTCAATGGCAAAAATCAATGAATATTGTAAATGCACAAACAGTAATTTCTCCGCATTGCAAGGTGCAATTCTGAAATTTTTTGCTTTTTCCTGCTCCTCTTAGCATGATAAAGAAGATTCAAAGAGAGTGAGATGCCAGCTCCTTTCATTCAGTCAGTAGCTTCAAACATTTCTGGTATATGAATAACATGATGTTTTTCAATGGCAAAAATCAATGAATATTGTAAATGCACAAACAGTAATTTCTCCGCATTGCAAGGTGCAATTCTGAAATTTTTTGCTTTTTCCTGCTCCTCTTAGCATGATAAAGAAGATTCAAAGAGAGTGAGATGCCAGCTCCTTTCATTCAGTCAGTAGCTTCAATCATTTCTGGTATATGAATAACATGATGTTTTTCAATGGCAAAAATCAATGAATATTGTAAATGCACAAACAGTAATTTCTCCGCATTGCAAGGTGCAATTCTGAAATTTTTTGCTTTTTCCTGCTCCTCTTAGCATGATAAAGAAGATTCAAAGAGAGTGAGATGCCAGCTCCTTTCATTCAGTCAGTAGATTCAATCATTTCTGGTATATGAATAACATGATGTTTTTCAATGGCAAAAATCAATGAATATTGTAAATGCACAAACAGTAATTTCTCCGCATTGCAAGGTGCAATTCTGAAATTTTTTGCTTTTTCCTGCTCCTCTTAGCATGATAAACAAGATTCAAAGAGAGTGAGATGCCAGCTCCTTTCATTCAGTCAGTAGCTTCAATCATTTCTGGATGTTTTTCAATGGCAAAAATCAATGAATATTGTAAATGCACAAACAGTAATTTCTCCGCATTGCAAGGTACAATTCTGAAATTTTTTGCTCTTTCCTGCTCCTCCTAGCATGATAAAGAAGATTCAAAGAGAGTGAGATGCCAGCTCCTTTCATTCAGTCAGTAGCTTCAATCATTTCTGGACGTTTTTCAATGGCAAAAATCAATGAATATTGTAAATGCACAAACAGTAATTTCTCCGCATTGCAAGGTGCAATTCTGAAATTTTTTGCTTTTTCCTGCTCCTCTTAGCATGATAAAGAAGATTCAAAGAGTGAGATGCCAGCTCCTTTCATTGTCAGTAGCTTCAAACATTTCTGGTATATGAATAACATGATGTTTTTCAATGGCAAAAATCAATGAATATTGTAAATGCACAAACAGTAATTTCTCCGCATTGCAAGGTGCAATTCTGAAATTTTTTGCTTTTTCCTGCTCCTCTTAGCATGATAAAGAAGATTCAAAGAGAGTGAGATGCCAGCTCCTTTCATTCAGTCAGTAGCTTCAATCATTTCTCGACGTTTTTCAATGGCAAAAATCAATGAATATTGTAAATGCACAAACAGTAATTTCTCCGCATTGCAAGGTGCAATTCTGAAATTTTTTGCTTTTTCCTGCTCCTCTTAGCATGATAAAGAAGATACAAAGAGAGTGAGATGCCAGCTCCTTTCATTCAGTCAGTAGCTTCAATCATTTCTGGACGTTTTTCAATGGCAAAAATCAATGAATATTGTAAATGCACAAACAGTAATTTCTCCGCATTGCAAGGTGCAATTCTGAAATTTTTTGCTTTTTCCTGCTCCTCTTAGCATGATAAACAAGATTCAAAGAGAGTGAGATGCCAGCTCCTTTCATTCAGTCAGTAGCTTCAATCATTTCTGGATGTTTTTCAATGGCAAAAATCAATGAATATTGTAAATGCACAAACAGTAATTTCTCCGCATTGCAAGGTACAATTCTGAAATTTTTTGCTTTTTCCTGCTCCTCTTAGCATGATAAAGAAGATTCAAAGAGAGTGAGATGCCAGCTCCTTTCATTCAGTCAGTAGCTTCAATCATTTCTGGACGTTTTTCAATGGCAAAAATCAATGAATATTGTAAATGCACAAACAGTAATTTCTCCGCATTGCAAGGTGCAATTCTGAAATTTTTTGCTTTTTCCTGCTCCTCTTAGCATGATAAAGAAGATTCAAAGAGTGAGATGCCAGCTCCTTTCATTGTCAGTAGCTTCAAACATTTCTGGTATATGAATAACATGATGTTTTTCAATGGCAAAAATCAATGAATATTGTAAATGCACAAACAGTAATTTCTCCGCATTGCAAGGTGCAATTCTGAAATTTTTTGCTTTTTCCTGCTCCTCTTAGCATGATAAAGAAGATTCAAAGAGAGTGAGATGCCAGCTCCTTTCATTCAGTCAGTAGCTTCAATCATTTCTGGACGTTTTTCAATGGCAAAAATCAATGAATATTGTAAATGCACAAACAGTAATTTCTCCGCATTGCAAGGTGCAATTCTGAAATTTTTCGCTTTTTCCTGCTCCTCTTAGCATGATAAAGAAGATTCAAAGAGAGTGAGATGCCAGCTCCTTTCATTCAGTCAGTAGCTTCAAACATTTCTGGTATATGAATAACATGATGTTTTTCAATGGCAAAAATCAATGAATATTGTAAATGCACAAACAGTAATTTCTCCGCATTGCAAGGTGCAATTCTGAAATTTTTTGCTTTTTCCTGCTCCTCTTAGCATGATAAAGAAGATTCAAAGAGAGTAAGATGCCAGCTCCTTTCATTCAGTCAGTAGCTTCAATCATTTCTGGTATATGAATAACATGATGTTTTTCAATGGCAAAAATCAATGAATATTGTAAATGCACAAACAGTAATTTCTCCGCATTGCAAGGTGCAATTCTGAAATTTTTTGCTTTTTCCTGCTCCTCTTAGCATGATAAAGAAGATACAAAGAGAGTGAGATGCCAGCTCCTTTCATTCAGTCAGTAGCTTCAATCATTTCTGGACGTTTTTCAATGGCAAAAATCAATGAATATTGTAAATGCACAAACAGTAATTTCTCCGCATTGCAAGGTGCAATTCTGAAATTTTTTGCTTTTTCCTGCTCCTCTTAGCATGATAAACAAGATTCAAAGAGAGTGAGATGCCAGCTCCTTTCATTCAGTCAGTAGCTTCAATCATTTCTGGATGTTTTTCAATGGCAAAAATCAATGAATATTGTAAATGCACAAACAGTAATTTCTCCGCATTGCAAGGTACAATTCTGAATTTTTTTGCTTTTTCCTGCTCCTCTTAGCATGATAAAGAAGATTCAAAGAGAGTGAGATGCCAGCTCCTTTCATTCAGTCAGTAGCTTCAATCATTTCTGGACGTTTTTCAATGGCAAAAATCAATGAATATTGTAAATGCACAAACAGTAATTTCTCCGCATTGCAAGGTGCAATTCTGAAATTTTTTGCTTTTTCCTGCTCCTCTTAGCATGATAAAGAAGATTCAAAGAGTGAGATGCCAGCTCCTTTCATTGTCAGTAGCTTCAAACATTTCTGGTATATGAATAACATGATGTTTTTCAATGGCAAAAATCAATGAATATTGTAAATGCACAAACAGTAATTTCTCCGCATTGCAAGGTGCAATTCTGAAATTTTTTGCTTTTTCCTGCTCCTCTTAGCATGATAAAGAAGATTCAAAGAGAGTGAGATGCCAGCTCCTTTCATTCAGTCAGTAGCTTCAATCATTTCTGGACGTTTTTCAATGGCAAAAATCAATGAATATTGTAAATGCACAAACAGTAATTTCTCCGCATTGCAAGGTGCAATTCTGAAATTTTTTGCTTTTTCCTGCTCCTCTTAGCATGATAAAGAAGATTCAAAGAGAGTGAGATGCCAGCTCCTTTCATTCAGTCAGTAGCTTCAAGCATTTCTGGTATATGAATAACATGATGTTTTTCAATGGCAAAAATCAATGAATATTGTAAATGCACAAACAGTAATTTCTCCGCATTGCAAGGTGCAATTCTGAAATTTTTTGCTTTTTCCTGCTCCTCTTAGCATGATAAAGAAGATTCAAAGAGAGTGAGATGCCAGCTCCTTTCATTCAGTCAGTAGCTTCAATCATTTCTGGTATATGAATAACATGATGTTTTTCAATGGCAAAAATCAATGAATATTGTAAATGCACAAACAGTAATTTCTCCGCATTGCAAGGTGCAATTCTGAAATTTTTTGCTTTTTCCTGCTCCTCTTAGCATGATAAAGAAGATTCAAAGAGAGTGAGATGCCAGCTCCTTTCATTCAGTCAGTAGATTCAATCATTTCTGGTATATGAATAACATGATGTTTTTCAATGGCAAAAATCAATGAATATTGTAAATGCACAAACAGTAATTTCTCCGCATTGCAAGGTGCAATTCTGAAATTTTTTGCTTTTTCCTGCTCCTCTTAGCATGATAAACAAGATTCAAAGAGAGTGAGATGCCAGCTCCTTTCATTCAGTCAGTAGCTTCAATCATTTCTGGATGTTTTTCAATGGCAAAAATCAATGAATATTGTAAATGCACAAACAGTAATTTCTCCGCATTGCAAGGTACAATTCTGAAATTTTTTGCTCTTTCCTGCTCCTCCTAGCATGATAAAGAAGATTCAAAGAGAGTGAGATGCCAGCTCCTTTCATTCAGTCAGTAGCTTCAATCATTTCTGGACGTTTTTCAATGGCAAAAATCAATGAATATTGTAAATGCACAAACAGTAATTTCTCCGCATTGCAAGGTGCAATTCTGAAATTTTTTGCTTTTTCCTGCTCCTCTTAGCATGATAAAGAAGATTCAAAGAGTGAGATGCCAGCTCCTTTCATTGTCAGTAGCTTCAAACATTTCTGGTATATGAATAACATGATGTTTTTCAATGGCAAAAATCAATGAATATTGTAAATGCACAAACAGTAATTTCTCCGCATTGCAAGGTGCAATTCTGAAATTTTTTGCTTTTTCCTGCTCCTCTTAGCATGATAAAGAAGATTCAAAGAGAGTGAGATGCCAGCTCCTTTCATTCAGTCAGTAGCTTCAATCATTTCTGGACGTTTTTCAATGGCAAAAATCAATGAATATTGTAAATGCACAAACAGTAATTTCTCCGCATTGCAAGGTGCAATTCTGAAATTTTTTGCTTTTTCCTGCTCCTCTTAGCATGATAAAGAAGATACAAAGAGAGTGAGATGCCAGCTCCTTTCATTCAGTCAGTAGCTTCAATCATTTCTGGACGTTTTTCAATGGCAAAAATCAATGAATATTGTAAATGCACAAACAGTAATTTCTCCGCATTGCAAGGTGCAATTCTGAAATTTTTTGCTTTTTCCTGCTCCTCTTAGCATGATAAACAAGATTCAAAGAGAGTGAGATGCCAGCTCCTTTCATTCAGTCAGTAGCTTCAATCATTTCTGGATGTTTTTCAATGGCAAAAATCAATGAATATTGTAAATGCACAAACAGTAATTTCTCCGCATTGCAAGGTACAATTCTGAAATTTTTTGCTTTTTCCTGCTCCTCTTAGCATGATAAAGAAGATTCAAAGAGAGTGAGATGCCAGCTCCTTTCATTCAGTCAGTAGCTTCAATCATTTCTGGACGTTTTTCAATGGCAAAAATCAATGAATATTGTAAATGCACAAACAGTAATTTCTCCGCATTGCAAGGTGCAATTCTGAAATTTTTTGCTTTTTCCTGCTCCTCTTAGCATGATAAAGAAGATTCAAAGAGTGAGATGCCAGCTCCTTTCATTGTCAGTAGCTTCAAACATTTCTGGTATATGAATAACATGATGTTTTTCAATGGCAAAAATCAATGAATATTGTAAATGCACAAACAGTAATTTCTCCGCATTGCAAGGTGCAATTCTGAAATTTTTTGCTTTTTCCTGCTCCTCTTAGCATGATAAAGAAGATTCAAAGAGAGTGAGATGCCAGCTCCTTTCATTCAGTCAGTAGCTTCAATCATTTCTGGACGTTTTTCAATGGCAAAAATCAATGAATATTGTAAATGCACAAACAGTAATTTCTCCGCATTGCAAGGTGCAATTCTGAAATTTTTCGCTTTTTCCTGCTCCTCTTAGCATGATAAAGAAGATTCAAAGAGAGTGAGATGCCAGCTCCTTTCATTCAGTCAGTAGCTTCAAACATTTCTGGTATATGAATAACATGATGTTTTTCAATGGCAAAAATCAATGAATATTGTAAATGCACAAACAGTAATTTCTCCGCATTGCAAGGTGCAATTCTGAAATTTTTTGCTTTTTCCTGCTCCTCTTAGCATGATAAAGAAGATTCAAAGAGAGTAAGATGCCAGCTCCTTTCATTCAGTCAGTAGCTTCAATCATTTCTGGTATATGAATAACATGATGTTTTTCAATGGCAAAAATCAATGAATATTGTAAATGCACAAACAGTAATTTCTCCGCATTGCAAGGTGCAATTCTGAAATTTTTTGCTTTTTCCTGCTCCTCTTAGCATGATAAAGAAGATACAAAGAGAGTGAGATGCCAGCTCCTTTCATTCAGTCAGTAGCTTCAATCATTTCTGGACGTTTTTCAATGGCAAAAATCAATGAATATTGTAAATGCACAAACAGTAATTTCTCCGCATTGCAAGGTGCAATTCTGAAATTTTTTGCTTTTTCCTGCTCCTCTTAGCATGATAAACAAGATTCAAAGAGAGTGAGATGCCAGCTCCTTTCATTCAGTCAGTAGCTTCAATCATTTCTGGATGTTTTTCAATGGCAAAAATCAATGAATATTGTAAATGCACAAACAGTAATTTCTCCGCATTGCAAGGTACAATTCTGAAATTTTTTGCTTTTTCCTGCTCCTCTTAGCATGATAAAGAAGATTCAAAGAGAGTGAGATGCCAGCTCCTTTCATTCAGTCAGTAGCTTCAATCATTTCTGGACGTTTTTCAATGGCAAAAATCAATGAATATTGTAAATGCACAAACAGTAATTTCTCCGCATTGCAAGGTGCAATTCTGAAATTTTTTGCTTTTTCCTGCTCCTCTTAGCATGATAAAGAAGATTCAAAGAGTGAGATGCCAGCTCCTTTCATTGTCAGTAGCTTCAAACATTTCTGGTATATGAATAACATGATGTTTTTCAATGGCAAAAATCAATGAATATTGTAAATGCACAAACAGTAATTTCTCCGCATTGCAAGGTGCAATTCTGAAATTTTTTGCTTTTTCCTGCTCCTCTTAGCATGATAAAGAAGATTCAAAGAGAGTGAGATGCCAGCTCCTTTCATTCAGTCAGTAGCTTCAATCATTTCTGGACGTTTTTCAATGGCAAAAATCAATGAATATTGTAAATGCACAAACAGTAATTTCTCCGCATTGCAAGGTGCAATTCTGAAATTTTTTGCTTTTTCCTGCTCCTCTTAGCATGATAAAGAAGATTCAAAGAGAATGAGATGCCAGCTCCTTTCATTCAGTCAGTAGCTTCAAACATTTCTGGTATATGAATAACATGATGTTTTTCAATGGCAAAAATCAATGAATATTGTAAATGCACAAACAGTAATTTCTCCGCATTGCAAGGTGCAATTCTGAAATTTTTTGCTTTTTCCTGCTCCTCTTAGCATGATAAAGAAGATTCAAAGAGAGTAAGATGCCAGCTCCTTTCATTCAGTCAGTAGCTTCAATCATTTCTGGTATATGAATAACATGATGTTTTTCAATGGCAAAAATCAATGAATATTGTAAATGCACAAACAGTAATTTCTCCGCATTGCAAGGTGCAATTCTGAAATTTTTTGCTTTTTCCTGCTCCTCTTAGCATGATAAAGAAGATACAAAGAGAGTGAGATGCCAGCTCCTTTCATTCAGTCAGTAGCTTCAATCATTTCTGGACGTTTTTCAATGGCAAAAATCAATGAATATTGTAAATGCACAAACAGTAATTTCTCCGCATTGCAAGGTGCAATTCTGAAATTTTTTGCTTTTTCCTGCTCCTCTTAGCATGATAAACAAGATTCAAAGAGAGTGAGATGCCAGCTCCTTTCATTCAGTCAGTAGCTTCAATCATTTCTGGATGTTTTTCAATGGCAAAAATCAATGAATATTGTAAATGCACAAACAGTAATTTCTCCGCATTGCAAGGTACAATTCTGAAATTTTTTGCTTTTTCCTGCTCCTCTTAGCATGATAAAGAAGATTCAAAGAGAGTGAGATGCCAGCTCCTTTCATTCAGTCAGTAGCTTCAATCATTTCTGGACGTTTTTCAATGGCAAAAATCAATGAATATTGTAAATGCACAAACAGTAATTTCTCCGCATTGCAAGGTGCAATTCTGAAATTTTTTGCTTTTTCCTGCTCCTCTTAGCATGATAAAGAAGATTCAAAGAGTGAGATGCCAGCTCCTTTCATTGTCAGTAGCTTCAAACATTTCTGGTATATGAATAACATGATGTTTTTCAATGGCAAAAATCAATGAATATTGTAAATGCACAAACAGTAATTTCTCCGCATTGCAAGGTGCAATTCTGAAATTTTTTGCTTTTTCCTGCTCCTCTTAGCATGATAAAGAAGATTCAAAGAGAGTGAGATGCCAGCTCCTTTCATTCAGTCAGTAGCTTCAATCATTTCTGGACGTTTTTCAATGGCAAAAATCAATGAATATTGTAAATGCACAAACAGTAATTTCTCCGCATTGCAAGGTGCAATTCTGAAATTTTTTGCTTTTTCCTGCTCCTCTTAGCATGATAAAGAAGATTCAAAGAGAATGAGATGCCAGCTCCTTTCATTCAGTCAGTAGCTTCAAACATTTCTGGTATATGAATAACATGATGTTTTTCAATGGCAAAAATCAATGAATATTGTAAATGCACAAACAGTAATTTCTCCGCATTGCAAGGTGCAATTCTGAAATTTTTTGCTTTTTCCTGCTCCTCTTAGCATGATAAACAAGATTCAAAGAGAGTGAGATGCCAGCTCCTTTCATTCAGTCAGTAGCTTCAATCATTTCTGGATGTTTTTCAATGGCAAAAATCAATGAATATTGTAAATGCACAAACAGTAATTTCTCCGCATTGCAAGGTACAATTCTGAAATTTTTTGCTTTTTCCTGCTCCTCTTAGCATGATAAAGAAGATTCAAAGAGTGAGATGCCAGCTCCTTTCATTGTCAGTAGCTTCAAACATTTCTGGTATATGAATAACATGATGTTTTTCAATGGCAAAAATCAATGAATATTGTAAATGCACAAACAGTAATTTCTCCGCATTGCAAGGTGCAATTCTGAAATTTTTTGCTTTTTCCTGCTCCTCTTAGCATGATAAAGAAGATTCAAAGAGAGTGAGATGCCAGCTCCTTTCATTCAGTCAGTAGCTTCAATCATTTCTGGACGTTTTTCAATGGCAAAAATCAATGAATATTGTAAATGCACAAACAGTAATTTCTCCGCATTGCAAGGTGCAATTCTGAAATTTTTCGCTTTTTCCTGCTCCTCTTAGCATGATAAAGAAGATTCAAAGAGTGAGATGCCAGCTCCTTTCATTGTCAGTAGCTTCAAACATTTCTGGTATATGAATAACATGATGTTTTTCAATGGCAAAAATCAATGAATATTGTAAATGCACAAACAGTAATTTCTCCGCATTGCAAGGTGCAATTCTGAAATTTTTTGCTTTTTCCTGCTCCTCTTAGCATGATAAAGAAGATTCAAAGAGAGTGAGATGCCAGCTCCTTTCATTCAGTCAGTAGCTTCAATCATTTCTGGACGTTTTTCAATGGCAAAAATCAATGAATATTGTAAATGCACAAACAGTAATTTCTCCGCATTGCAAGGTGCAATTCTGAAATTTTTTGCTTTTTCCTGCTCCTCTTAGCATGATAAAGAAGATTCAAAGAGAATGAGATGCCAGCTCCTTTCATTCAGTCAGTAGCTTCAAACATTTCTGGTATATGAATAACATGATGTTTTTCAATGGCAAAAATCAATGAATATTGTAAATGCACAAACAGTAATTTCTCCGCATTGCAAGGTGCAATTCTGAAATTTTTTGCTTTTTCCTGCTCCTCTTAGCATGATAAAGAAGATTCAAAGAGAGTGAGATGCCAGCTCCTTTCATTCAGTCAGTAGCTTCAATCATTTCTGGACGTTTTTCAATGGCAAAAATCAATGAATATTGTAAATGCACAAACAGTAATTTCTCCGCATTGCAAGGTGCAATTCTGAAATTTTTTGCTTTTTCCTGCTCCTCTTAGCATGATAAAAAAGATTCAAAGAGAGTGAGATGCCAGCTCCTTTCATTCAGTCAGTAGCTTCAATCATTTCTGGACGTTTTTCAATGGCAAAAATCAATGAATATTGTAAATGCACAAACAGTAATTTCTCCGCATTGCAAGGTGCAATTCTGAAATTTTTTGCTTTTTCCTGCTCCTCTTAGCATGATAAAGAAGATTCAAAGAGAGTGAGATGCCAGCTCCTTTCATTCAGTCAGTAGCTTCAAACATTTCTGGTATGTGAATAACATGATGTTTTTCAATGGCAAAAATCAATGAATATTGTAAATGCACAAACAGTAATTTCTCCGCATTGCAAGGTGCAATTCTGAAATTTTTTGCTTTTTCCTGCTCCTCTTAGCATGATAAAGAAGATTCAAAGAGAGTGAGATGCCAGCTCCTTTCATTCAGTCAGTAGCTTCAATCATTTCTGGACGTTTTTCAATGGCAAAAATCAATGAATATTGTAAATGCACAAACAGTAATTTCTCCGCATTGCAAGGTGCAATTCTGAAATTTTTTGCTTTTTCCTGCTCCTCTTAGCATGATAAACAAGATTCAAAGAGAGTGAGATGCCAGCTCCTTTCATTCAGTCAGCAGCTTCAATCATTTCTGGACGTTTTTCAATGGCAAAAATCAATGAATATTGTAAAAGCACAAAGAGTAATTTCTCCGCATTGCAAGGTGCAATTCTGAAATTTTTTGCTTTTTCCTGCTCCTCTTAGCATGATAAAGAAGATTCAAAGAGTGAGATGCCAGCTCCTTTCATTGTCAGTAGCTTCAAACATTTCTGGTATATGAATAACATGATGTTTTTCAATGGCAAAAATCAATGAATATTGTAAATGCACAAACAGTAATTTTCCGCATTGCAAGGTGCAATTCTGAAATTTTTTGCTTTTTCCTGCTCCTCTTAGCATGATAAAGAAGATACAAAGAGAGTGAGATGCCAGCTCCTTTCATTCAGTCAGTAGCTTCAATCATTTCTGGACGTTTTTCAATGGCAAAAATCAATGAATATTGTAAATGCACAAACAGTAATTTCTCCGCATTGCAAGGTGCAATTCTGAAATTTTTTGCTTTTTCCTGCTCCTCTTAGCATGATAAACAAGATTCAAAGAGAGTGAGATGCCAGCTCCTTTCATTCAGTCAGTAGCTTCAATCATTTCTGGATGTTTTTCAATGGCAAAAATCAATGAATATTGTAAATGCACAAACAGTAATTTCTCCGCATTGCAAGGTACAATTCTGAAATTTTTTGCTTTTTCCTGCTCCTCTTAGCATGATAAAGAAGATTCAAAGAGAGTGAGATGCCAGCTCGTTTCATTCAGTCAGTAGCTTCAATCATTTCTGGACGTTTTTCAATGGCAAAAATCAATGAATATTGTAAATGCACAAACAGTAATTTCTCCGCATTGCAAGGTGCAATTCTGAAATTTTTTGCTTTTTCCTGCTCCTCTTAGCATGATAAAGAAGATTCAAAGAGTGAGATGCCAGCTCCTTTCATTGTCAGTAGCTTCAAACATTTCTGGTATATGAATAACATGATGTTTTTCAATGGCAAAAATCAATGAATATTGTAAATGCACAAACAGTAATTTCTCTGCATTGCAAGGTGCAATTCTGAAATTTTTTGCTTTTTCCTGCTCCTCTTAGCATGATAAAGAAGATTCAAAGAGAGTGAGATGCCAGCTCCTTTCATTCAGTCAGTAGCTTCAATCATTTCTGGACGTTTTTCAATGGCAAAAATCAATGAATATTGTAAATGCACAAACAGTAATTTCTCCGCATTGCAAGGTGCAATTCTGAAATTTTTCGCTTTTTCCTGCTCCTCTTAGCATGATAAAGAAGATTCAAAGAGAGTGAGATGCCAGCTCCTTTCATTCAGTCAGTAGCTTCAAACATTTCTGGTATATGAATAACATGATGTTTTTCAATGGCAAAAATCAATGAATATTGTAAATGCACAAACAGTAATTTCTCCGCATTGCAAGGTGCAATTCTGAAATTTTTTGCTTTTTCCTGCTCCTCTTAGCATGATAAAGAAGATTCAAAGAGAGTGAGATGCCAGCTCCTTTCATTCAGTCAGTAGCTTCAATCATTTCTGGTATATGAATAACATGATGTTTTTCAATGGCAAAAATCAATGAATATTGTAAATGCACAAACAGTAATTTCTCCGCATTGCAAGGTGCAATTCTGAAATTTTTTGCTTTTTCCTGCTCCTCTTAGCATGATAAAGAAGATACAAAGAGAGTGAGATGCCAGCTCCTTTCATTCAGTCAGTAGCTTCAATCATTTCTGGACGTTTTTCAATGGCAAAAATCAATGAATATTGTAAATGCACAAACAGTAATTTCTCCGCATTGCAAGGTGCAATTCTGAAATTTTTTGCTTTTTCCTGCTCCTCTTAGCATGATAAACAAGATTCAAAGAGAGTGAGATGCCAGCTCCTTTCATTCAGTCAGTAGCTTCAATCATTTCTGGATGTTTTTCAATGGCAAAAATCAATGAATATTGTAAATGCACAAACAGTAATTTCTCCGCATTGCAAGGTACAATTCTGAAATTTTTTGCTTTTTCCTGCTCCTCTTAGCATGATAAAGAAGATTCAAAGAGAGTGAGATGCCAGCTCCTTTCATTCAGTCAGTAGCTTCAATCATTTCTGGACGTTTTTCAATGGCAAAAATCAATGAATATTGTAAATGCACAAACAGTAATTTCTCCGCATTGCAAGGTGCAATTCTGAAATTTTTTGCTTTTTCCTGCTCCTCTTAGCATGATAAAGAAGATTCAAAGAGTGAGATGCCAGCTCCTTTCATTGTCAGTAGCTTCAAACATTTCTGGTATATGAATAACATGATGTTTTTCAATGGCAAAAATCAATGAATATTGTAAATGCACAAACAGTAATTTCTCCGCATTGCAAGGTGCAATTCTGAAATTTTTTGCTTTTTCCTGCTCCTCTTAGCATGATAAAGAAGATTCAAAGAGAGTGAGATGCCAGCTCCTTTCATTCAGTCAGTAGCTTCAATCATTTCTGGACGTTTTTCAATGGCAAAAATCAATGAATATTGTAAATGCACAAACAGTAATTTCTCCGCATTGCAAGGTGCAATTCTGAAATTTTTTGCTTTTTCCTGCTCCTCTTAGCATGATAAAGAAGATTCAAAGAGAATGAGATGCCAGCTCCTTTCATTCAGTCAGTAGCTTCAAACATTTCTGGTATATGAATAACATGATGTTTTTCAATGGCAAAAATCAATGAATATTGTAAATGCACAAACAGTAATTTCTCCGCATTGCAAGGTGCAATTCTGAAATTTTTTGCTTTTTCCTGCTCCTCTTAGCATGATAAAGAAGATTCAAAGAGAGTGAGATGCCAGCTCCTTTCATTCAGTCAGTAGCTTCAATCATTTCTGGACGTTTTTCAATGGCAAAAATCAATGAATATTGTAAATGCACAAACAGTAATTTCTCCGCATTGCAAGGTGCAATTCTGAAATTTTTTGCTTTTTCCTGCTCCTCTTAGCATGATAAACAAGATTCAAAGAGAGTGAGATGCCAGCTCCTTTCATTCAGTCAGTAGCTTCAATCATTTCTGGACGTTTTTCAATGGCAAAAATCAATGAATATTGTAAATGCACAAACAGTAATTTCTCCGCATTGCAAGGTGCAATTCTGAAATTTTTTGCTTTTTCCTGCTCCTCTTAGCATGATAAAGAAGATTCAAAGAGAGTGAGATGCCAGCTCCTTTCATTCAGTCAGTAGCTTCAAACATTTCTGGTATGTGAATAACATGATGTTTTTCAATGGCAAAAATCAATGAATATTGTAAATGCACAAACAGTAATTTCTCCACATTGCAAGGTGCAATTCTGAAATTTTTTGCTTTTTCCTGCTCCTCTTAGCATGATAAAGAAGATTCAAAGAGAGTGAGATGCCAGCTCCTTTCATTCAGTCAGTAGCTTCAATCATTTCTGGACGTTTTTCAATGGCAAAAATCAATGAATATTGTAAATGCACAAACAGTAATTTCTCCGCATTGCAAGGTGCAATTCTGAAATTTTTTGCTTTTTCCTGCTCCTCTTAGCATGATAAACAAGATTCAAAGAGAGTGAGATGCCAGCTCCTTTCATTCAGTCAGTAGCTTCAATCATTTCTGGACGTTTTTCAATGGCAAAAATCAATGAATATTGTAAATGCACAAAGAGTAATTTCTCCGCATTGCAAGGTGCAATTCTGAAATTTTTTGCTTTTTCCTGCTCCTCTTAGCATGATAAAGAAGATTCAAAGAGTGAGATGCCAGCTCCTTTCATTGTCAGTAGCTTCAAACATTTCTGGTATATGAATAACATGATGTTTTTCAATGGCAAAAATCAATGAATATTGTAAATGCACAAACAGTAATTTTCCGCATTGCAAGGTGCAATTCTGAAATTTTTTGCTTTTTCCTGCTCCTCTTAGCATGATAAAGAAGATTCAAAGAGAGTGAGATGCCAGCTCCTTTCATTCAGTCAGTAGCTTCAAACATTTCTGGTATATGAATAACATGATGTTTTTCAATGGCAAAAATCAATGAATATTGTAAATGCACAAACAGTAATTTCTCCGCATTGCAAGGTGCAATTCTGAAATTTTTTGCTTTTTCCTGCTCCTCTTAGCATGATAAAGAAGATTCAAAGAGAGTGAGATGCCAGCTCCTTTCATTCAGTCAGTAGCTTCAATCATTTCTGGACGTTTTTCAATGGCAAAAATCAATGAATATTGTAAATGCACAAACAGTAATTTCTCCGCATTGCAAGGTGCAATTCTGAAATTTTTTGCTTTTTCCTGCTCCTCTTAGCATGATAAAGAAGATTCAAAGAGAGTGAGATGCCAGCTCCTTTCATTCAGTCAGTAGCTTCAATCATTTCTGGACGTTTTTCAATGGCAAAAATCATTGAATATTGTAAATGCACAAACAGTAATTTCTCCGCATTGCAAGGTGCAATTCTGAAATTTTTTGCTTTTTCCTGCTCCTCTTAGCATGATAAAGAAGATTCAAAGAGAGTGAGATGCCAGCTCCTTTCATTCAGTCAGTAGCTTCAATCATTTCTGGTATATGAATAACATGATGTTTTTCAATGGCAAAAATCAATGAATATTGTAAATGCACAAACAGTAATTTCTCCGCATTGCAAGGTGCAATTCTGAAATTTTTTGCTTTTTCCTGCTCCTCTTAGCATGATAAAGAAGATTCAAAGAGAGTGAGATGCCAGCTCCTTTCATTCAGTCAGTAGCTTCAATCATTTCTGGACGTTTTTCAATGGCAAAAATCAATGAATATTGTAAATGCACAAACAGTAATTTCTCCGCATTGCAAGGTGCAATTCTGAAATTTTTTGCTTTTTCCTGCTCCTCTTAGCATGATAAACAAGATTCAAAGAGAGTGAGATGCCAGCTCCTTTCATTCAGTCAGTAGCTTCAATCATTTCTGGACGTTTTTCAATGGCAAAAATCAATGAATATTGTAAATGCACAAACAGTAATTTCTCCGCATTGCAAGGTGCAATTCTGAAATTTTTTGCTTTTTCCTGCTCCTCTTAGCATGATAAAGAAGATTCAAAGAGAGTGAGATGCCAGCTCCTTTCATTCAGTCAGTAACTTCAAACATTTCTGGTATGTGAATAACATGATGTTTTTCAATGGCAAAAATCAATGAATATTGTAAATGCACAAACAGTAATTTCTCCGCATTGCAAGGTGCAATTCTGAAATTTTTTGCTTTTTCCTGCTCCTCTTAGCATGATAAAGAAGATTCAAAGAGAGTGAGATGCCAGCTCCTTTCATTCAGTCAGTAGCTTCAATCATTTCTGGACGTTTTTCAATGGCAAAAATCAATGAATATTGTAAATGCACAAACAGTAATTTCTCCGCATTGCAAGGTGCAATTCTGAAATTTTTTGCTTTTTCCTGCTCCTCTTAGCATGATAAACAAGATTCAAAGAGAGTGAGATGCCAGCTCCTTTCATTCAGTCAGTAGCTTCAATCATTTCTGGACGTTTTTCAATGGCAAAAATCAATGAATATTGTAAATGCACAAAGAGTAATTTCTCCGCATTGCAAGGTGCAATTCTGAAATTTTTTGCTTTTTCCTGCTCCTCTTAGCATGATAAAGAAGATCCAAAGAGAGAGATGCCAGCTCCTTTCATTGTCAGTAGCTTCAAACATTTCTGGTATATGAATAACATGATGTTTTTCAATGGCAAAAATCAATGAATATTGTAAATGCACAAACAGTAATTTTCCGCATTGCAAGGTGCAATTCTGAAATTTTTTGCTTTTTCCTGCTCCTCTTAGCATGATAAAGAAGATTCAAAGAGAGTGAGATGCCAGCTCCTTTCATTCAGTCAGTAGCTTCAAACATTTCTGGTATATGAATAACATGATGTTTTTCAATGGCAAAAATCAATGAATATTGTAAATGCACAAACAGTAATTTCTCCGCATTGCAAGGTGCAATTCTGAAATTTTTTGCTTTTTCCTGCTCCTCTTAGCATGATAAAGAAGATTCAAAGAGAGTGAGATGCCAGCTCCTTTCATTCAGTCAGTAGCTTCAATCATTTCTGGACGTTTTTCAATGGCAAAAATCAATGAATATTGTAAATGCACAAAGAGTAATTTCTCCGCATTGCAAGGTGCAATTCTGAAATTTTTTGCTTTTTCCTGCTCCTCTTAGCATGATAAAGAAGATTCAAAGAGTGAGATGCCAGCTACTTTCATTGTCAGTAGCTTCAAACATTTCTGGTATATGAATAACATGATGTTTTTCAATGGCAAAAATCAATGAATATTGTAAATGCACAAACAGTAATTTCTCCGCATTGCAAGGTGCAATTCTGAAATTTTTTGCTTTTTCCTGCTCCTTTTAGCATGATAAAGAAGATTCAAAGAGAGTGAGATGCCAGCTCCTTTCATTCAGTCAGTAGCTTCAATCATTTCTGGACGTTTTTCAATGGCAAAAATCAATGAATATTGTAAATGCACAAACAGTAATTTCTCCGCATTGCAAGGTGCAATTCTGAAATTTTTTGCTTTTTCCTGCTCCTCTTAGCATGATAAAGAAGATTCAAAGAGAGTGAGATGCCAGCTCCTTTCATTCAGTCAGTAGCTTCAATCATTTCTGGACGTTTTTCAATGGCAAAAATCATTGAATATTGTAAATGCACAAACAGTAATTTCTCCGCATTGCAAGGTGCAATTCTGAAATTTTTTGCTTTTTCCTGCTCCTCTTAGCATGATAAAGAAGATTCAAAGAGAGTGAGATGCCAGCTCCTTTCATTCAGTCAGTAGCTTCAATCATTTCTGGTATATGAATAACATGATGTTTTTCAATGGCAAAAATCAGTGAATATTGTAAATGCACAAACAGTAATTTCTCCCCATTGCAAGGTGCAATTCTGAAATTTTTTGCTTTTTCCTGCTCCTCTTAGCATGATAAAGAAGATTCAAAGAGAGTGAGATGCCAGCTCCTTTCATTCAGTCAGTAGCTTCAAACATTTCTGGTATGTGAATAACATGATGTTTTTCAATGGCAAAAATCAATGAATATTGTAAATGCACAAACAGTAATTTCTCCGCATTGCAAGGTGCAATTCTGAAATTTTTTGCTTTTTCCTGCTCCTCTTAGCATGATAAAGAAGATTCAAAGAGAGTGAGATGCCAGCTCCTTTCATTCAGTCAGTAGCTTCAATCATTTCTGGACGTTTTTCAATGGCAAAAATCAATGAATATTGTAAATGCACAAACAGTAATTTCTCCGCATTGCAAGGTGCAATTCTGAAATTTTTTGCTTTTTCCTGCTCCTCTTAGCATGATAAACAAGATTCAAAGAGAGTGAGATGCCAGCTCCTTTCATTCAGTCAGTAGCTTCAATCATTTCTGGACGTTTTTCAATGGCAAAAATCAATGAATATTGTAAATGCACAAAGAGTAATTTCTCCGCATTGCAAGGTGCAATTCTGAAATTTTTTGCTTTTTCCTGCTCCTCTTAGCATGATAAAGAAGATTCAAAGAGTGAGATGCCAGCTCCTTTCATTGTCAGTAGCTTCAAACATTTCTGGTATATGAATAACATGATGTTTTTCAATGGCAAAAATCAATGAATATTGTAAATGCACAAACAGTAATTTTCCGCATTGCAAGGTGCAATTCTGAAATTTTTTGCTTTTTCCTGCTCCTCTTAGCATGATAAAGAAGATTCAAAGAGAGTGAGATGCCAGCTCCTTTCATTCAGTCAGTAGCTTCAAACATTTCTGGTATATGAATAACATGATGTTTTTCAATGGCAAAAATCAATGAATATTGTAAATGCACAAACAGTAATTTCTCCGCATTGCAAGGTGCAATTCTGAAATTTTTTGCTTTTTCCTGCTCCTCTTAGCATGATAAAGAAGATTCAAAGAGAGTGAGATGCCAGCTCCTTTCATTCAGTCAGTAGCTTCAATCATTTCTGGACGTTTTTCAATGGCAAAAATCAATGAATATTGTAAATGCACAAACAGTAATTTCTCCGCATTGCAAGGTGCAATTCTGAAATTTTTTGCTTTTTCCTGCTCCTCTTAGCATGATAAAGAAGATTCAAAGAGAGTGAGATGCCAGCTCCTTTCATTCAGTCAGTAGCTTCAATCATTTCTGGACGTTTTTCAATGGCAAAAATCAATGAATATTGTAAATGCACAAACAGTAATTTCTCCGCATTGCAAGGTGCAATTCTGAAATTTTTTGCTTTTTCCTGCTCCTCTTAGCATGATAAACAAGATTCAAAGAGAGTGAGATGCCAGCTCCTTTCATTCAGTCAGTAGCTTCAATCATTTCTGGACGTTTTTCAATGGCAAAAATCAATGAATATTGTAAATGCACAAACAGTAATTTCTCCGCATTGCAAGGTGCAATTCTGAAATTTTTGGCTTTTTCCTGCTCCTCTTAGCATGATAAAGAAGATTCAAAGAGAGTGAGATGCCAGCTCCTTTCATTCAGTCAGTAACTTCAAACATTTCTGGTATGTGAATAACATGATGTTTTTCAATGGCAAAAATCAATGAATATTGTAAATGCACAAACAGTAATTTCTCCGCATTGCAAGGTGCAATTCTGAAATTTTTTGCTTTTTCCTGCTCCTCTTTGCATGATAAAGAAGATTCAAAGAGAGTGAGATGCCAGCTCCTTTCATTCAGTCAGTAGCTTCAATCATTTCTGGACGTTTTTCAATGGCAAAAATCAATGAATATTGTAAATGCACAAACAGTAATTTCTCCGCATTGCAAGGTGCAATTCTGAAATTTTTTGCTTTTTCCTGCTCCTCTTAGCATGATAAACAAGATTCAAAGAGAGTGAGATGCCAGCTCCTTTCATTCAGTCAGTAGCTTCAATCATTTCTGGACGTTTTTCAATGGCAAAAATCAATGAATATTGTAAATGCACAAAGAGTAATTTCTCCGCATTGCAAGGTGCAATTCTGAAATTTTTTGCTTTTTCCTGCTCCTCTTAGCATGATAAAGAAGATCCAAAGAGTGAGATGCCAGCTCCTTTCATTGTCAGTAGCTTCAAACATTTCTGGTATATGAATAACATGATGTTTTTCAATGGCAAAAATCAATGAATATTGTAAATGCACAAACAGTAATTTTCCGCATTGCAAGGTGCAATTCTGAAATTTTTTGCTTTTTCCTGCTCCTCTTAGCATGATAAAGAAGATTCAAAGAGAGTGAGATGCCAGCTCCTTTCATTCAGTCAGTAGCTTCAAACATTTCTGGTATATGAATAACATGATGTTTTTCAATGGCAAAAATCAATGAATATTGTAAATGCACAAACAGTAATTTCTCCGCATTGCAAGGTGCAATTCTGAAATTTTTTGCTTTTTCCTGCTCCTCTTAGCATGATAAAGAAGATTCAAAGAGAGTGAGATGCCAGCTCCTTTCATTCAGTCAGTAGCTTCAATCATTTCTGGACGTTTTTCAATGGCAAAAATCATTGAATATTGTAAATGCACAAACAGTAATTTCTCCGCATTGCAAGGTGCAATTCTGAAATTTTTTGCTTTTTCCTGCTCCTCTTAGCATGATAAACAAGATTCAAAGAGAGTGAGATGCCAGCTCCTTTCATTCAGTCAGTAGCTTCAATCATTTCTGGACGTTTTTCAATGGCAAAAATCAATGAATATTGTAAATGCACAAAGAGTAATTTCTCCGCATTGCAAGGTGCAATTCTGAAATTTTTTGCTTTTTCCTGCTCCTCTTAGCATGATAAAGAAGATTCAAAGAGTGAGATGCCAGCTCCTTTCATTGTCAGTAGCTTCAAACATTTCTGGTATATGAATAACATGATGTTTTTCAATGGCAAAAATCAATGAATATTGTAAATGCACAAACAGTAATTTCTCCGCATTGCAAGGTGCAATTCTGAAATTTTTTGCTTTTTCCTGCTCCTTTTAGCATGATAAAGAAGATTCAAAGAGAGTGAGATGCCAGCTCCTTTCATTCAGTCAGTAGCTTCAATCATTTCTGGACGTTTTTCAATGGCAAAAATCAATGAATATTGTAAATGCACAAACAGTAATTTCTCCGCATTGCAAGGTGCAATTCTGAAATTTTTTGCTTTTTCCTGCTCCTCTTAGCATGATAAAGAAGATTCAAAGAGAGTGAGATGCCAGCTCCTTTCATTCAGTCAGTAGCTTCAATCATTTCTGGACGTTTTTCAATGGCAAAAATCATTGAATATTGTAAATGCACAAACAGTAATTTCTCCGCATTGCAAGGTGCAATTCTGAAATTTTTTGCTTTTTCCTGCTCCTCTTAGCATGATAAAGAAGATTCAAAGAGAGTGAGATGCCAGCTCCTTTCATTCAGTCAGTAGCTTCAATCATTTCTGGTATATGAATAACATGATGTTTTTCAATGGCAAAAATCAGTGAATATTGTAAATGCACAAACAGTAATTTCTCCCCATTGCAAGGTGCAATTCTGAAATTTTTTGCTTTTTCCTGCTCCTCTTAGCATGATAAAGAAGATTCAAAGAGAGTGAGATGCCAGCTCCTTTCATTCAGTCAGTAGCTTCAATCATTTCTGGACGTTTTTCAATGGCAAAAATCAATGAATATTGTAAATGCACAAACAGTAATTTCTCCGCATTGCAAGGTGCAATTCTGAAATTTTTTGCTTTTTCCTGCTCCTCTTAGCATGATAAACAAGATTCAAAGAGAGTGAGATGAAAGCTCCTTTCATTCAGTCAGTAGCTTCAATCATTTCTGGACGTTTTTCAATGGCAAAAATCAATGAATATTGTAAATGCACAAAGAGTAATTTCTCCGCATTGCAAGGTGCAATTCTGAAATTTTTTGCTTTTTCCTGCTCCTCTTAGCATGATAAAGAAGATTCAAAGAGTGAGATGCCAGCTCCTTTCATTGTCAGTAGCTTCAATCATTTCTGGTATATGAATAACATGATGTTTTTCAATGGCAAAAATCAATGAATATTGTAAATGCACAAACAGTAATTTCTCCGCATTGCAAGGTGCAATTCTGAAATTTTTTGCTTTTTCCTGCTCCTCTTAGCATGATAAAGAAGATTCAAAGAGCGTGAGATGCCAGCTCCTTTCATTCAGTCAGTAGCTTCAAACATTTCTGGTATATGAATAACATGATGTTTTTCAATGGCAAAAATCAATGAATATTGTAAATGAACAAAGAGTAATTTCTCCGCATTGCAAGGTGCAATTCTGAAATTTTGTGCTTTTTCCTGCTCCTCTTAGCATGATAAAGAAGATTCAAAGAGAGTGAGATGCCAGCTCCTTTCATTCAGTCAGTAGCTTCAATCATTTCTGGACGTTTTTCAATGGCAAAAATCAATGAATATTGTAAATGCACAAACAGTAATTTCTCCGCATTGCAAGGTGCAATTCTGAAATTTTTTGCTTTTTCCTGCTCCTCTTAGCATGATAAACAAGATTCAAAGAGAGTGAGATGCCAGCTCCTTTCATTCAGTCAGTAGCTTCAAACATTTCTGGTATATGAATAACATGATGTTTTTCAATGGCAAAAATCAATGAATATTGTAAATGCACAAACAGTAATTTCTCCGCATTGCAAGGTGCAATTCTGAAATTTTTTGCTTTTTCCTGCTCCTCTTAGCATGATAAACAAGATTCAAAGAGAGTGAGATGCCAGCTCCTTTCATTCAGTCAGTAGCTTCAATCATTTCTGGATGTTTTTCAATGGCAAAAATCAATGAATATTGTAAATGCACAAACAGTAATTTCTCCGCATTGCAAGGTGCAATTCTGAAATTTTTTGCTTTTTTCTGCTCCTCTTAGCATAATAAAGAAGATTCAAAGAGAGTGAGATGCCAGCTCCTTTCATTCAGTCAGTAGCTTCAAACATTTCTGGTATATGAATAACATGATGCTTTTCAATGGCAAAAATCAATGAATATTGTAAATGCACAAACAGTAATTTCTCCGCATTGCAAGGTGCAATTCTGAAATTTTTTGCTTTTTCCTGCTCCTCTTAGCATGATAAAGAAGATACAAAGAGAGTGAGATGCCAGCTCCTTTCATTCAGTCAGTAGCTTCAATCATTTCTGGACGTTTTTCAATGGCAAAAATCAATGAATATTGTAAATGCACAAACAGTAATTTCTCCGCATTGCAAGGTGCAATTCTGAAATTTTTTGCTTTTTCCTGCTCCTCTTAGCATGATAAACAAGATTCAAAGAGAGTGAGATGCCAGCTCCTTTCATTCAGTCAGTAGCTTCAATCATTTCTGGATGTTTTTCAATGGCAAAAATCAATGAATATTGTAAATGCACAAACAGTAATTTCTCCGCATTGCAAGGTGCAATTCTGAAATTTTTTGCTTTTTCCTGCTCCTCTTTGCATGATAAAGAAGATTCAAAGAGAGTGAGATGCCAGCTCCTTTCATTCAGTCAGTAGCTTCAATCATTTCTGGACGTTTTTCAATGGCAAAAATCAATGAATATTGTAAATGCACAAACTAATTTCTCCGCATTGCAAGGTGCAATTCTGAAATTTTTTGCTTTTTCCTGCTCCTCTTAGCATGATAAAGAAGATTCAAAGAGTGAGATGCCAGCTCCTTTCATTGTCAGTAGCTTCAAAAATTTCTGGTATATGAATAACATGATGTTTTTCAATGGCAAAAATCAATGAATATTGTAAATGCACAAACAGTAATTTCTCCGCATTGCAAGGTGCAATTCTGAAATTTTTTGCTTTTTCCTGCTCCTCTTAGCATGATAAAGAAGATTCAAAGAGAGTGAGATGCCAGCTCCTTTCATTCAGTCAGTAGCTTCAATCATTTCTGGACGTTTTTCAATGGCAAAAATCAATGAATATTGTAAATGCACAAACAGTAATTTCTCCGCATTGCAAGGTGCAATTCTGAAATTTTTTGCTTTTTTCTGCTCCTCTTAGCAAGATAAACAAGATTCAAAGAGAGTGAGATGCCAGCTCCTTTCATTCAGTCAGTAGCTTCAATCATTTCTGGACGTTTTTCAATGGCAAAAATCAATGAATATTGTAAATGCACAAACAGTAATTTCTCCGCATTGCAAGGTGCAATTCTGAAATTTTTTGCTTTTTCCTGCTCCTCTTAGCATGATAAAGAAGATTCAAAGAGAGTGAGATGCCAGCTCCTTTCATTCAGTCAGTAGCTTCAATCATTTCTGGACGTTTTTCAATGGCAAAAATCAATGAATATTGTAAATGCACAAACAGTAATTTCTCCGCATTGCAAGGTGCAATTCTGAAATTTTTTGCTTTTTCCTGCTCCTCTTAGCATGATAAAGAAGATTCAAAGAGAGTGAGATGCCAGCTCCTTTCATTCAGTCAGTAGCTTCAAACATTTCTGGTATATGAATAACATGATGTTTTTCAATGGCAAAAATCAATGAATATTGTAAATGCACAAACAGTAATTTCTCCGCATTGCAAGGTGCAATTCTGAAATTTTGTGCTTTTTCCTGCTCCTCTTAGCATGATAAAGAAGATTCAAAGAGAGTGAGATGCCAGCTCCTTTCATTCAGTCAGTAGCTTCAATCATTTCTGGACGTTTTTCAATGGCAAAAATCATTGAATATTGTAAATGCACAAACAGTAATTTCTCCGCATTGCAAGGTGCAATTCTGAAATTTTGTGCTTTTTCCTGCTCCTCTTAGCATGATAAAGAAGATTCAAAGAGAGTGAGATGCCAGCTCCTTTCATTCAGTCAGTAGCTTCAATCATTTCTGGTATATGAATAACATGATGTTTTTCAATGGCAAAAATCAATGAATATTGTAAATGCACAAACAGTAATTTCTCCGCATTGCAAGGTGCAATTCTGAAATTTTTTGCTTTTTCCTGCTCCTCTTAGCATGATAAAGAAGATTCAAAGAGAGTGAGATGCCAGCTCCTTTCATTCAGTCAGTAGCTTCAATCATTTCTGGACGTTTTTCAATGGCAAAAATCAATGAATATTGTAAATGCACAAACAGTAATTTCTCCGCATTGCAAGGTGCAATTCTGAAATTTTGTGCTTTTTCCTGCTCCTCTTAGCATGATAAAGAAGATTCAAAGAGAGTGAGATGCCAGCTCCTTTCATTCAGTCAGTAGCTTCAATCATTTCTGGTATATGAATAACATGATGTTTTTCAATGGCAAAAATCAATGAATATTGTAAATGCACAAACAGTAATTTCTCCGCATTGCAAGGTGCAATTCTGAAATTTTTTGCTTTTTCCTGCTCCTCTTAGCATGATAAAGAAGATTCAAAGAGAGTGAGATGCCAGCTCCTTTCATTCAGTCAGTAGCTTCAATCATTTCTGGACGTTTTTCAATGGCAAAAATCAATGAATATTGTAAATGCACAAACAGTAATTTCTCCGCATTGCAAGGTGCAATTCTGAAATTTTTTGCTTTTTCCTGCTCCTCTTAGCATGATAAAGAAGATTCAAAGAGAGTGAGATGCCAGCTCCTTTCATTCAGTCAGTAGCTTCAATCATTTCTGGACGTTTTTCAATGGCAAAAATCAATGAATATTGTAAATGCACAAACAGTAATTTCTCCGCATTGCAAGGTGCAATTCTGAAATTTTTTGCTTTTTCCTGCTCCTCTTAGCATGATAAAGAAGATTCAAAGAGTGAGATGCCAGCTCCTTTCATTGTCAGTAGCTTCAAACATTTCTGGTATATGAATAACATGATGTTTTTCAATGGCAAAAATCAATGAATATTGTAAATGCACAAACAGTAATTTCTCCGCATTGCAAGGTGCAATTCTGAAATTTTTTGCTTTTTCCTGCTCCTCTTAGCATGATAAAGAAGATTCAAAGAGAGTGAGATGCCAGCTCCTTTCATTCAGTCAGTAGCTTCAATCATTTCTGGACGTTTTTCAATGGCAAAAATCAATGAATATTGTAAATGCACAAACAGTAATTTCTCCGCATTGCAAGGTGCAATTCTGAAATTTTTGGCTTTTTCCTGCTCCTCTTAGCATGATAAACAAGATTCAAAGAGAGTGAGATGCCAGCTCCTTTCATTCAGTCAGTAGCTTCAATAATTTCTGGACGTTTTTCAATGGCAAAAATCATTGAATATTGTAAATGCACAAACAGTAATTTCTCCGCATTGCAAGGCGCAATTCTGAAATTTTTTGCTTTTTCCTACTCCTCTTAGCATGATAAAGAAGATTCAAAGAGAGTGAGATGCCAGCTCCTTTCATTCAGTCAGTAGCTTCAATCATTTCTGGTATATGAATAACATGATGTTTTTCAATGGCAAAAATCAGTGAATATTGTAAATGCACAAACAGTAATTTCTCCGCATTGCAAGGTGCAATTCTGAAATTTTTTGCTTTTTCCTGCTCCTCTTAGCATGATAAAGAAGATTCAAAGAGAGTGAGATGCCAGCTCCTTTCATTCAGTCAGTAGCTTCAATCATTTCTGGACGTTTTTCAATGGCAAAAATCATTGAATATTGTAAATGCACAAACAGTAATTTCTCCGCATTGCAAGGTGCAATTCTGAAATTTTTTGCTTTTTCCTGCTCCTCTTAGCATGATAAACAAGATTCAAAGAGAGTGAGATGCCAGCTCCTTTCATTCAGTCAGTAGCTTCAATCATTTCTGGTATATGAATAACATGATGTTTTTCAATGGCAAAAATCAGTGAATATTGTAAATGCACAAACAGTAATTTCTCCGCATTGCAAGGTGCAATTCTGAAATTTTTTGCTTTTTCCTGCTCCTCTTAGCATGATAAAGAAGATTCAAAGAGAGTGAGATGCCAGCTCCTTTCATTCAGTCAGTAGCTTCAATCATTTCTGGACGTTTTTCAATGGCAAAAATCAATGAATATTGTAAATGCACAAACAGTAATTTCTCCGCATTGCAAGGTGCAATTCTGAAATTTTTTGCTTTTTCCTGCTCCTCTTAGCATGATAAAGAAGATTCAAAGAGAGTGAGATGCCAGCTCCTTTCATTCAGTCAGTAGCTTCAATCATTTCTGGACGTTTTTCAATGGCAAAAATCAATGAATATTGTAAATGCACAAAGAGTAATTTCTCCGCATTGCAAGGTGCAATTCTGAAATTTTTTGCTTTTTCCTGCTCCTCTTAGCATGATAAACAAGATTCAAAGAGAGTGAGATGCCAGCTCCTTTCATTCAGTCAGTAGCTTCAATCATTTCTGGACGTTTTTCAATGGCAAAAATCAATGAATATTGTAAATGCACAAAGAGTAATTTCTCCGCATTGCAAGGTGCAATTCTGAAATTTTTTGCTTTTTCCTGCTCCTCTTAGCATGATAAAGAAGATTCAAAGAGTGAGATGCCAGCTCCTTTCATTGTCAGTAGCTTCAAACATTTCTGGTATATGAATAACATGATGTTTTTCAATGGCAAAAATCAATGAATATTGTAAATGCACAAACAGTAATTTCTCCGCATTGCAAGGTGCAATTCTGAAATTTTTTGCTTTTTCCTGCTCCTCTTAGCATGACAAAGAAGATTCAAAGAGAGTGAGATGCCAGCTCCTTTCATTCAGTCAGTAGCTTCAAACATTTCTGGTATATGAATAACATGATGTTTTTCAATGGCAAAAATCAATGAATATTGTAAATGCACAAACAGTAACTTCTCCGCATTGCAAGGTGCAATTCTGAAATTTTTTGCTTTTTCCTGCTCCTCTTAGCATGATAAAGAAGATTCAAAGAGAGTGAGATGCCAGCTCCTTTCATTCAGTCAGTAGCTTCAATCATTTCTGGACGTTTTTCAATGGCAAAAATCAATGAATATTGTAAATGCACAAACAGTAATTTCTCCGCATTGCAAGGTGCAATTCTGAAATTTTTTGCTTTTTCCTGCTCCTCTTAGCATGATAAACAAGATTCAAAGAGAGTGGGATGCCAGCTCCTTTCATTCAGTCAGTAGCTTCAATCATTTCTGGACGTTTTTCAATGGCAAAAATCAATGAATATTGTAAATGCACAAAGAGTAATTTCTCCGCATTGCAAGGTGCAATTCTGAAATTTTTTGCTTTTTCCTGCTCCTCTTAGCATGATAAAGAAGATTCAAAGAGTGAGATGCCATCTCCTTTCATTGTCAGTAGCTTCAAACATTTCTGGTATATGAATAACATGATGTTTTTCAATGGCAAAAATCAATGAATATTGTAAATGCACAAACAGTAATTTCTCCGCATTGCAAGGTGCAATTCTGAAATTTTTTGCTTTTTCCTGCTCCTCTTAGCATGATAAAGAAGATTCAAAGAGAGTGAGATGCCAGCTCCTTTCATTCAGTCAGTAGCTTCAATCATTTCTGGACGTTTTTCAATGGCAAAAATCAATGAATATTGTAAATGCACAAACAGTAATTTCTCCGCATTGCAAGGTGCAATTCTGAAATTTTTTGCTTTTTCCTGCTCCTCTTAGCATGATAAAGAAGATTCAAAGAGAGTGAGATGCCAGCTCCTTTCATTCAGTCAGTAGCTTCAATCATTTCTGGACGTTTTTCAATGGCAAAAATCATTGAATATTGTAAATGCACAAACAGTAATTTCTCCGCATTGCAAGGTGCAATTCTGAAATTTTTTGCTTTTTCCTGCTCCTCTTAGCATGATAAAGAAGATTCAAAGAGAGTGAGATGCCAGCTCCTTTCATTCAGTCAGTAGCTTCAATCATTTCTGGTATATGAATAACATGATGTTTTTCAATGGCAAAAATCAGTGAATATTGTAAATGCACAAACAGTAATTTCTCCGCATTGCAAGGTGCAATTCTGAAATTTTTTGCTTTTTCCTGCTCCTCTTAGCATGATAAAGAAGATTCAAAGAGAGTGAGATGCCAGCTCCTTTCATTCAGTCAGTAGCTTCAATCATTTCTGGACGTTTTTCAATGGCAAAAATCAATGAATATTGTAAATGCACAAACAGTAATTTCTCCGCATTGCAAGGTGCAATTCTGAAATTTTTTGCTTTTTCCTGCTCCTCTTAGCATGATAAACAAGATTCAAAGAGAGTGAGATGCCAGCTCCTTTCATTCAGTCAGTAGCTTCAATCATTTCTGGACGTTTTTCAATGGCAAAAATCAATGAATATTGTAAATGCACAAACAGTAATTTCTCCGCATTGCAAGGTGCAATTCTGAAATTTTTTGCTTTTTCCTGCTCCTCTTAGCATGATAAAGAAGATTCAAAGAGAGTGAGATGCCAGCTCCTTTCATTCAGTCAGTAGCTTCAAACATTTCTGGTATATGAATAACATGATGTTTTTCAATGGCAAAAATCAATGAATATTGTAAATGCACAAACAGTAATTTCTCCGCATTGCAAGGTGCAATTCTGAAATTTTTTGCTTTTTCCTGCTCCTCTTAGCATGATAAAGAAGATTCAAAGAGAGTGAGATGCCAGCTCCTTTCATTCAGTCAGTAGCTTCAATCATTTCTGGACGTTTTTCAATGGCAAAAATCAATGAATATTGTAAATGCACAAACAGTAATTTCTCCGCATTGCAAGGTGCAATTCTGAAATTTTTTGCTTTTTCCTGCTCCTCTTAGCATGATAAACAAGATTCAAAGAGAGTGAGATGCCAGCTCCTTTCATTCAGTCAGTAGCTTCAATCATTTCTGGATGTTTTTCAATGGCAAAAATCAATGAATATTGTAAATGCACAAACAGTAATTTCTCCGCATTGCAAGGTGCAATTCTGAAATCTTTTGCTTTTTCCTGCTCCTCTTAGCATGATAAAGAAGATTCAAAGAGAGTGAGATGCCAGCTCCTTTCATTCAGTCAGTAGCTTCAAACATTTCTGGTATATGAATAACATGATGTTTTTCAATGGCAAAAATCAATGAATATTGTAAATGCACAAACAGTAATTTCTCCGCATTGCAAGGTGCAATTCTGAAATTTTTTGCTTTTTCCTGCTCCTCTTAGCATGATAAAGAAGATTCAAAGAGAGTGAGATGCCAGCTCCTTTCATTCAGTCAGTAGCTTCAATCATTTCTGGACGTTTTTCAATGGCAAAAATCAATGAATATTGTAAATGCACAAAGAGTAATTTCTCCGCATTGCAAGGTGCAATTCTGAAATTTTTTGCTTTTTCCTGCTCCTCTTAGCATGATAAAGAAAATTCAAAGAGTGAGATGCCAGCTCCTTTCATTGTCAGTAGCTTCAAACATTTCTGGTATATGAATAACATGATGTTTTTCAATGGCAAAAATCAATGAATATTGTAAATGCACAAACAGTAATTTCTCCGCATTGCAAGGTGCAATTCTGAAATTTTTTGCTTTTTCCTGCTCCTCTTATCATGATAAAGAAGATTCAAAGAGAGTGAGATGCCAGCTCCTTTCATTCAGTCAGTAGCTTCAATCATTTCTGGACGTTTTTCAATGGCAAAAATCATTGAATATTGTAAATGCACAAACAGTAATTTCTCCGCATTGCAAGGTGCAATTCTGAAATTTTTTGCTTTTTCCTGCTCCTCTTAGCATGATAAAGAAGATTCAAAGAGAGTGAGATGCCAGCTCCTTTCATTCAGTCAGTAGCTTCAATCATTTCTGGATGTTTTTCAATGGCAAAAATCAATGAATATTGTAAATGCACAAACAGTAATTTCTCCGCATTGCAAGGTGCAATTCTGAAATTTTTTGCTTTTTTCAACTCCTCTTAGCATGATAAAGAAGATTCAAAGAGAGTGAGATGCCAGCTCCTTTCATTCAGTCAGTAGCTTCAAACATTTCTGGTATATGAATAACATGATGTTTTTCAATGGCAAAAATCAATGAATATTGTAAATGCACAAACAGTAATTTCTCCGCATTGCAAGGTGCAATTCTGAAATTTTTTGCTTTTTCCTGCTCCTCTTAGCATGATAAAGAAGATTCAGAGAGTGAGATGCCAGCTCCTTTCATTCAGTCAGTAGCTTCAATCATTTCTGGACGTTTTTCAATGGCAAAAATCAATGAATATTGTAAATGCACAAACAGTAATTTCTCCGCATTGCAAGGTGCAATTCTGAAATTTTTTGCTTTTTCCTGCTCATCTTAGCATGATAAACAAGATTCAAAGAGAGTGAGATGCCAGCTCCTTTCATTCAGTCAGTAGCTTCAATCATTTCTGGATGTTTTTCAATGGCAAAAATCAATGAATATTGTAAATGCACAAACAGTAATTTCTCCGCATTGCAAGGTGCAATTCTGAAATTTTTTGCTTTTTCCTGCTCCTCTTAGCATGATAAAGAAGATTCAAAGAGAGTGAGATGCCAGCTCCTTTCATTCAGTCAGTAGCTTCAATCATTTCTGGACGTTTTTCAATGGCAAAAATCAATGAATATTGTAAATGCACAAACAGTAATTTCTCCGCATTGCAAGGTGCAATTCTGAAATTTTTTGCTTTTTCCTGCTCCTCTTAGCATGATAAAGAAGATTCAAAGAGAGTGAGATGCCAAGCTCCTTTCTTTCAGTCAGTAGCTTCAAACATTTCTGGTATATGAACAACATGATGTTTTTCAATGGCAAAAATCAATGAATATTGTAAATGCACAAACAGTAATTTCTCCGCATTGCAAGGTGCAATTCTGAAATTTTTTGCTTTTTCCTGCTCCTCTAAGCATGGTAAAGAAGATTCAAAGAGAGTGAGATGCCAGCTCCTTTCATTCAGTCAGTAGCTTCAATCATTTCTGGACGTTTTTCAATGGCAAAAATCAATGAATATTGTAAATGCACAAACAGTAATTTCTCGGCATTGCAAGGTGCAATTCTGAAATTTTTTGCTTTTTCCTGCTCCTCTTAGCATGATAAACAAGATTCAAAGTGAATGAGATGCCAGCTCCTTTCATTCAGTCAGTAGCTTCAATCATTTCTGGACGTTTTTCAATGGCAAAAATCAATGAATATTGTAAATGCACAAACAGTAATTTCTCCGCATTGCAAGGTGCAATTCTGAAATTTTTTGCTTTTTCCTGCTCCTCTTAGCATGATAAAGAAGATTCAAAGAGAGTGAGATGCCAGCTCCTTTCATTCAGTCAGTAGCTTCAAACATTTCTGGTATATGAATAACGATGTTTTTCAATGGCAAAAATCAATGAATATTGTAAATGCACAAACATAAATTTCTCCGCATTGCAAGGTGCAATTCTGAAATTTTTTGCTTTTTCCTGCTCCTCTTACCATGATAAACAAGATTCAAAGAGAGTGAGATGCCAGCTCCTTTCATTCAGTCAGTAGCTTCAATCATTTCTGGACGTTTTTCAATGGCAAAAATCAATGAATATTGTAAATGCACAAACAGTAATTTCTCCGCATTGCAAGGTGCAATTCTGAATTTTTTTGCTTTTTCCTGCTCCTCTTAGCATGATAAAGAAGATTCAAAGAGAGTGAGATGCCAGCTCCTTTCATTCAGTCAGTAGCTTCAAACATTTCTGGTATATGAATAACATGATGATTTTCAATGGCAAAAATCAATGAATATTGTAAATGCACAAACAGTAATTTCTCCGCATTGCAAGGTGCAATTTTGAAATTTTTTGCTTTTTCCTGCTCCTCTTAGCATGATAAAGAAGATTCAAAGAGAGTGAGATGCCAGCTCCTTTCATTCAGTCAGTAGCTTCAATCATTTCTGGACGTTTTTCAATGGGAAAAATCAATGAATATTGTAAATGCACAAACAGTAATTTCTCCGCATTGCAAGGTGCAATTCTGAAATTTTTTGCTTTTTCCTGCTCCTCTTAGCATGATAAACAAGACTCAAAGAGAGTGAGATGCCAGCTCCTTTCATTCAGTCAGTAGCTTCAATCATTTCTGGATGTTTTTCAATGGCAAAAATCAATGAATATTGTAAATGCACAAACAGTAATTTCTCCGCATTGCAAGGTGCAATTCTGAAATTTTTTGCTTTTTTCTGCTCCTCTTAGCATAATAAAGAAGATTCAAAGAGAGTGAGATGCCAGCTCCTTTCATTCAGTCAGTAGCTTCAAACATTTCTGGTATATGAATAACATGATGTTTTTCAATGGCAAAAATCAATGAATATTGTAAATGCACAAACAGTAATTTCTCCGCATTGCAAGGTGCAATTCTGAAATTTTTTGCTTTTTCCTGCTCCTCTTAGCATGATAAAGAAGATTCAAAAAGAGAGTGAGATGCCAGCTCCTTTCATTCAGTCAGTAGCTTCAATCATTTCTGGACGTTTTTCAATGGCAAAAATCAATGAATATTGTAAATGCACAAACAGTAATTTCTCCGCATTGCAAGGTGCAATTCTGAAATTTTTTGCTTTTTCCTGCTCCTCTTAGCATGATAAACAAGATTCAAAGAGAGTGAGATGCCAGCTCCTTTCATTCAGTCAGTAGCTTCAATCATTTCTGGATGTTTTTCAATGGCAAAAATCAATGAATATTGTAAATGCACAAACAGTAATTTCTCCGCATTGCAAGGTGCAATTCTGAAATTTTTTGCTTTTTCCTGCTCCTCTTAGCATGATAAAGAAGATTCAAAGAGAGTGAGATGCCAGCTCCTTTCATTCAGTCAGTAGCTTCAATCATTTCTGGACGTTTTTCAATGGCAAAAATCAATGAATATTGTAAATGCACAAACAGTAATTTCTCCGCATTGCAAGGTGCAATTCTGAAATTTTTTGCTTTTTTATGCTCCTCTTAGCAAGATAAACAAGATTCAAAGAGAGTGAGATGCCAGCTCCTTTCATTCAGTCAGTAGCTTCAATCAGTTCTGGACGTTTTTCAATGGCAAAAATCAATGAATATTGTAAATGCACAAACAGTAATTTCTCCGCATTGCAAGGTGCAATTCTGAAATTTTTTGCTTTTTCCTGCTCCTCTTAGCATGATAAAGAAGATTCAAAGAGAGTGAGATGCCAGCTCCTTTCATTCAGTCAGTAGCTTCAATCATTTCTGGACGTTTTTCAATGGCAAAAATCAATGAATATTGTAAATGCACAAACAGTAATTTCTCCGCATTGCAAGGTGCAATTCTGAAATTTTTTGCTTTTTCCTGCTCCTCTTAGCATGATAAAGAAGATTCAAAGAGAGTGAGATGCCAGCTCCTTTCATTCAGTCAGTAGCTTCAAACATTTCTGGTATATGAATAACATGATGTTTTTCAATGGCAAAAATCAATGAATATTGTAAATGCACAAACAGTAATTTCTCCGCATTGCAAGGTGCAATTCTGAAATTTTTTGCTTTTTCCTGCTCCTCTTAGCATGATAAAGAAGATTCAAAGAGAGTGAGATGCCAGCTTCTTTCATTCAGCCAGTAGCTTCAATCATTTCTGGACGTTTTTCAATGGCAAAAATCAATGAATATTGTAAATGCACAAACAGTAATTTCTCCGCATTGCAAGGTGCAATTCTGAAATTTTTTGCTTTTTCCTGCTCCTCTTAGCAAGATAAACAAGATTCAAAGAGAGTGAGATGCCAGCTCCTTTCATTCAGTCAGTAGCTTCAATCATTTCTGGACGTTTTTCAATGGCAAAAATCAATGAATATTGTAAATGCACAAACAGTAATTTCTCCGCATTGCAAGGTGCAATTCTGAAATTTTTTGCTTTTTCCTGCTCCTCTTAGCATGATAAAGAAGATTCAAAGAGAGTGAGATGCCAGCTCCTTTCATTCAGTCAGTAGCTTCAATCATTTCTGGACGTTTTTCAATGGCAAAAATCAATGAATATTGTAAATGCACAAACAGTAATTTCTCCGCATTGCAAGGTGCAATTCTGAAATTTTTTGCTTTTTCCTGCTCCTCTTAGCATGATAAAGAAGATTCAAAGAGAGTGAGATGCCAGCTCCTTTCATTCAGTCAGTAGCTTCAAACATTTCTGGTATATGAATAACATGATGTTTTTCAATGGCAAAAATCAATGAATATTGTAAATGCACAAACAGTAATTTCTCCGCATTGCAAGGTGCAATTTTGAAATTTTTTGCTTTTTCCTGCTCCTCTTAGCATGATAAACAAGATTCAAAGAGAGTGAGATGCCAGCTCCTTTCATTCAGTCAGTAGCTTCAATCATTTCTGGATGTTTTTCAATGGCACAAATCAATGAATATTGTAAATGCACAAACAGTAATTTCTCCGTATTGCAAGGTGCAATTCTGAAATTTTTTGCTTTTTTCTGCTCCTCTTAGCATGATAAAGAAGATTCAAAGAGAGTGAGATGCCAGCTCCTTTCATTCAGTCAGTAGCTTCAAACATTTCTGGTATATGAATAACGATGTTTTTCAATGGCAAAAATCAATGAATATTGTAAATGCGCAAACAGTAATTTCTCCGCATTGCAAGGTGCAATTCTGAAATTTTTTGCTTTTTCCTGCTCCTCTTAGCATGATAAAGAAGATTCAAAGAGAGTGAGATGCCAGCTCCTTTCATTCAGTCAGTAGCTTCAATCATTTCTGGACGTTTTTCAATGGCAAAAATCAATGAATATTGTAAATGCACAAACAGTAATTTCTCCGCATTGCAAGGTGCAATTCTGAAATTTTTTGCTTTTTCCTGCTCCTCTTAGCATGATAAACAAGATTCAAAGAGAGTGAGATGCCAGCTCCTTTCATTCAGTCAGTAGCTTGAATCATTTCTGGATGTTTTTCAATGGCAAAAATCAATGAATATTGTAAATGCACAAACAGTAATTTCTCCGCATTGCAAGGTGCAATTCTGAAATTTTTTGCTTTTTCCTGCTCCTCTTAGCATGATAAAGAAGATTCAAAGAGAGTGAGATGCCAGCTCCTTTCATTCAGTCAGTAGCTTCAATCATTTCTGGACGTTTTTCAATGGCAAAAATCAATGAATATTGTAAATGCACAAACAGTAATTTCTCCGCATTGCAAGGTGCAATTCTGAAATTTTTTGCTTTTTCCTGCTCCTCTTAGCATGATAAAGAAGATTCAAAGAGAGTGAGATGCCAGCTCCTTTCATTCAGTCAGTAGCTTCAAACATTTCTGGTATATGAATAACATGATGTTTTTCAATGGCAAAAATCAATGAATATTGTAAATGCACAAACAGTAATTTCTCCGCATTGCAAGGTGCAATTCTGAAATTTTTTGCTTTTTCCTGCTCCTCTAAGCATGATAAAGAAGATTCAAAGAGAGTGAGATGCCAGCTCCTTTCATTCAGTCAGTAGCTTCAATCATTTCTGGACGTTTTTCAATGGCAAAAATCAATGAATATTGTAAATGCACAAACCGTAATTTCTCGGCATTGCAAGGTGCAATTCTGAAATTTTTTGCTTTTTCCTGCTCCTCTTAGCATGATAAAGAAGATTCAAAGAGAGTGAGATGCCAGCTCCTTTCATTCAGTCAGTAGCTTCAAACATTTCTGGTATATGAATAACATGATGTTTTTCAATGGCAAAAATCAATGAATATTGTAAATGCACAAACAGTAATTTCTCCGCATTGCAAGGTGCAATTCTGAAATTTTTTGCTTTTTCCTGCTCCTCTTAGCATGATAAAGAAGATTCAAAGAGAGTGAGATGCCAGCTCCTTTCATTCAGTCAGTAGCTTCAATCATTTCTGGACGTTTTTCAATGGCAAAAATCAATGAATATTGTAAATGCACAAACAGTAATTTCTCCGCATTGCAAGGTGCAATTCAGAAATTTTTTGCTTTTTCCTGCTCCTCTTAGCATGATAAACAAGATTCAAAGAGAGTTAGATGCCAGCTCCTTTCATTCAGTCAGTAGCTTCAATCATTTCTGGATGTTTTTCAATGGCAAAAATCAATGAATATTGTAAATGCACAAACAGTAATTTCTCCGCATTGCAAGGTGCAATTCTGAAATTTTTTGCTTTTTCCTGCTCCTCTTAGCATGATAAAGAAGATTCAAAGAGAGTGAGATGCCAGCTCCTTTCATTCAGTCAGTAGCTTCAATCATTTCTGGACGTTTTTCAATGGCAAAAATCAATGAATATTGTAAATGCACAAACAGTAATTTCTCCGCATTGCAAGGTGCAATTCTGAAATTTTTTGCTTTTTCCTGCTCCTCTTAGCATGATAAAGAAGATTCAAAGAGAGTGAGATGCCAGCTCCTTTCATTCAGTCAGTAGCTTCAAACATTTCTGGTATATGAATAACATGATGTTTTTCAATGGCAAAAATCAATGAATATTGTAAATGCACAAACAGTAATTTCTCCGCATTGCAAGGTGCAATTCTGAAATTTTTTGCTTTTTCCTGCTCCTCTAAGCATGATAAAGAAGATTCAAAGAGAGTGAGATGCCAGCTCCTTTCATTCAGTCAGTAGCTTCAATCATTTCTGGACGTTTTTCAATGGCAAAAATCAATGAATATTGTAAATGCACAAACCGTAATTTCTCGGCATTGCAAGGTGCAATTCTGAAATTTTTTGCTTTTTCCTGCTCCTCTTAGCATGATAAAGAAGATTCAAAGAGAGTGAGATGCCAGCTCCTTTCATTCAGTCAGTAGCTTCAAACATTTCTGGTATATGAATAACATGATGTTTTTCAATGGCAAAAATCAATGAATATTGTAAATGCACAAACAGTAATTTCTCCGCATTGCAAGGTGCAATTCTGAAATTTTTTGCTTTTTCCTGCTCCTCTTAGCATGATAAAGAAGATTCAAAGAGAGTGAGATGCCAGCTCCTTTCATTCAGTCAGTAGCTTCAATCATTTCTGGACGTTTTTCAATGGCAAAAATCAATGAATATTGTAAATGCACAAACAGTAATTTCTCCGCATTGCAAGGTGCAATTCAGAAATTTTTTGCTTTTTCCTGCTCCTCTTAGCATGATAAACAAGATTCAAAGAGAGTTAGATGCCAGCTCCTTTCATTCAGTCAGTAGCTTCAATCATTTCTGGATGTTTTTCAATGGCAAAAATCAATGAATATTGTAAATGCACAAACAGTAATTTCTCCGCATTGCAAGGTGCAATTCTGAAATTTTTTGCTTTTTCCTGCTCCTCTTAGCATGATAAATAAGATTCAAAGAGAGTGAGATGCCAGCTCCTTTCATTCAGTCAGTAGCTTCAATCATTTCTGGACGTTTTTCAATGGCAAAAATCAATGAATATTGTAAATGCACAAACAGTAATTTCTCCGCATTGCAAGGTGCAATTCTGAAATTTTTTGCTTTTTCCTGCTCCTCTTAGCATGATAAAGAAGATTCAAAGAGAGTGAGATGCCAGCTCCTTTCATTCAGTCAGTAGCTTCAATCATTTCTGGACGTTTTTCAATGGCAAAAATCAATGAATATTGTAAATGCACAAACAGTAATTTCTCCGCATTGCAAGGTGCAATTCTGAAATTTTTTGCTTTTTCCTGCTCCTCTTAGCATGATAAAGAAGATTCAAAGAGAGTGAGATGCCAGCTCCTTTCATTCAGTCAGTAGCTTCAAACATTTCTGGTATATGAATAACATGATGTTTTTTAATGGCAAAAATCAATGAATATTGTAAATGCACAAACAGTAATTTCTCCGCATTGCAAGGTGCAATTCTGAAATTTTTTGCTTTTTCCTGCTCCTCTAAGCATGATAAAGAAGATTCAAAGAGAGTGAGATGCCAGCTCCTTTCATTCAGTCAGTAGCTTCAATCATTTCTGGACGTTTTTCAATGGCAAAAATCAATGAATATTTTAAATGCACAAACAGTAATTTCTCGGCATTGCAAGGTGCAATTCTGAAATTTTTTGCTTTTTCCTGCTCCTCTTAGCATGATAAACAAGATTCAAAGTGAAAGAGATGCCAGCTCCTTTCATTCAGTCAGTAGCTTCAATCATTTCTGGACGTTTTTCAATGGCAAAAATCAATGAATATTGTAAATGCACAAACAGTAATTTCTCCGCATTGCAAGGTGCAATTCTGAAATTTTTTGCTTTTTCCTGCTCCTCTTAGCATGATAAAGAAGATTCAAAGAGAGTGAGATGCCAGCTCCTTTCATTCAGTCAGTAGCTTCAAACATTTCTGGTATATGAATAACATGATGTTTTTCAATGGCAAAAATCAATGAATATTGTAAATGCACAAACAGTAATTTCTCCGCATTGCAAGGTGCAATTCTGAAATTTTTTGCTTTTTCCTGCTCCTCTTAGCATGATAAAGAAGATTCAAAGAGAGTGAGATGCCAGCTCCTTTCATTCAGTCAGTAGCTTCAATCATTTCTGGACGTTTTTCAATGGCAAAAATCAATGAATATTGTAAATGCACAAACAGTAATTTCTCCGCATTGCAAGGTGCAATTCTGAAATCTTTTGCTTTTTCCTGCTCCTCTTAGCATGATAAAGAAGATTCAAAGAGAGTGAGATGCCAGCTCCTTTCATTCAGTCAGTAGCTTCAAACATTTCTGGTATATGAATAACATGATGTTTTTCAATGGCAAAAATCAATGAATATTGTAAATGCACAAACAGTAATTTCTCCGCATTGCAAGGTGCAATTCTGAAATTTTTTGCTTTTTCCTGCTCCTCTTAGCATGATAAAGAAGATTCAAAGAGAGTGAGATGCCAGCTCCTTTCATTCAGTCAGTAGCTTCAATCATTTCTGGACGTTTTTCAATGGCAAAAATCAATGAATATTGTAAATGCACAGAGTAATTTCTCCGCATTGCAAGGTGCAATTCTGAAATTTTTTGCTTTTTCCTGCACCTCTTAGCATGATAAAGAAGATTCAAAGAGTGAGATGCCAGCTCCTTTCATTGTCAGTAGCTTCAAACATTTCTGGTATATGAATAACATGATGTTTTTCAATGGCAAAAATCAATGAATATTGTAAATGCACAAACAGTAATTTCTCCGCATTGCAAGGTGCAAATCTGAAATTTTTTGCTTTTTCCTGCTCCTCTTAGCATGATAAAGAAGATTCAAAGAGAGTGAGATGCCAGCTCCTTTCATTCAGTCAGTAGCTTCAATCATTTCTGGACGTTTTTCAATGGCAAAAATCATTGAATATTGTAAATGCACAAACAGTAATTTCTCCGCATTGCAAGGTGCAATTCTGAAATTTTTTGCTTTTTCCTGCTCCTCTTAGCATGATAAAGAAGATTCAAAGAGAGTGAGATGCCAGCTCCTTTCATTCAGTCAGTAGCTTCAATCATTTCTGGATGTTTTTCAATGGCAAAAATCAATGAATATTGTAAATGCACAAACAGTAATTTCTCCGCATTGCAAGGTGCAATTCTGAAATTTTTTGCTTTTTTCTGCTCCTTTTAGCATGATAAAGAAGATTCAAAGAGAATGAGATGCCAGCTCCTTTCATTCAGTCAGTAGCTTCAAACATTTCTGGTATATGAATAACATGATGTTTTTCAATGGCAAAAATCAATGAATATTGTAAATGCACAAACAGTAATTTCTCCGCATTGCAAGGTGCAATTCTGAAATTTTTTGCTTTTTCCTGCTCCTCTTAGCATGATAAAGAAGATTCAGAGAGTGAGATGCCAGCTCCTTTCATTCAGTTAGTAGCTTCAATCATTTCTGGACGTTTTTCAATGGCAAAAATCAATGAATATTGTAAATGCACAAACAGTAATTTCTCCGCATTGCAAGGTGCAATTCTGAAATTTTTGGCTTTTTCCTGCTCCTCTTAGCATGATAAACAAGATTCAAAGAGAGTGAGATGCCAGCTCCTTTCATTCAGTCAGTAGCTTCAATCATTTCTGGATGTTTTTCAATGGCAAAAATCAATGAATATTGTAAATGCACAAACAGTAATTTCTCCGCATTGCAAGGTGCAATTCTGAAATTTTTTGCTTTTTCCTGCTCCTCTTAGCATGATAAAGAAGATTCAAAGAGAGTGAGATGCCAGCTCCTTTCATTCAGTCAGTAGCTTCAATCATTTCTGGACGTTTTTCAATGGCAAAAATCAATGAATATTGTAAATGCACAAACAGTAATTTCTCCGCATTGCAAGGTGCAATTCTGAAATTTTTTGCTTTTTCCTGCTCCTCTTAGCATGATAAAGAAGATTCAAAGAGAGTGAGATGCCAGCTCCTTTCATTCAGTCAGTAGCTTCAAACATTTCTGGTATATGAATAACATGATGTTTTTCAATGGCAAAAATCAATGAATATTGTAAATGCACAAACAGTAATTTCTCCGCATTGCAAGGTGCAATTTTGAAATTTTTTGCTTTTTCCTGCTCCTCTTAGCATGATAAACAAGATTCAAAGAGAGTGAGATGCCAGCTCCTTTCATTCAGTCAGTAGCTTCAATCATTTCTGGATGTTTTTCAATGGCAAAAATCAATGAATATTGTAAATGCACAAACAGTAATTTCTCCGTATTGCAAGGTGCAATTCTGAAATTTTTTGCTTTTTTCTGCTCCTCTTAGCATGATAAAGAAGATTCAAAGAGAGTGAGATGCCAGCTCCTTTCATTCAGTCAGTAGCTTCAAACATTTCTGGTATATGAATAACGATGTTTTTCAATGGCAAAAATCAATGAATATTGTAAATGCGCAAACAGTAATTTCTCCGCATTGCAAGGTGCAATTCTGAAATTTTTTGCTTTTTCCTGCTCCTCTTAGCATGATAAAGAAGATTCAAAGAGAGTGAGATGCCAGCTCCTTTCATTCAGTCAGTAGCTTCAATCATTTCTGGACGTTTTTCAATGGCAAAAATCAATGAATATTGTAAATGCACAAACAGTAATTTCTCCGCATTGCAAGGTGCAATTCTGAAATTTTTTGCTTTTTCCTGCTCCTCTTAGCATGATAAACAAGATTCAAAGAGAGTGAGATGCCAGCTCCTTTCATTCAGTCAGTAGCTTGAATCATTTCTGGATGTTTTTCAATGGCAAAAATCAATGAATATTGTAAATGCACAAACAGTAATTTCTCCGCATTGCAAGGTGCAATTCTGAAATTTTTTGCTTTTTCCTGCTCCTCTTAGCATGATAAAGAAGATTCAAAGAGAGTGAGATGCCAGCTCCTTTCATTCAGTCAGTAGCTTCAATCATTTCTGGACGTTTTTCAATGGCAAAAATCAATGAATATTGTAAATGCACAAACAGTAATTTCTCCGCATTGCAAGGTGCAATTCTGAAATTTTTTGCTTTTTCCTGCTCCTCTTAGCATGATAAAGAAGATTCAAAGAGAGTGAGATGCCAGCTCCTTTCATTCAGTCAGTAGCTTCAAACATTTCTGGTATATGAATAACATGATGTTTTTCAATGGCAAAAATCAATGAATATTGTAAATGCACAAACCGTAATTTCTCCGCATTGCAAGGTGCAATTCTGAAATTTTTTGCTTTTTCCTGCTCCTCTAAGCATGATAAAGAAGATTCAAAGAGAGTGAGATGCCAGCTCCTTTCATTCAGTCAGTAGCTTCAATCATTTCTGGACGTTTTTCAATGGCAAAAATCAATGAATATTGTAAATGCACAAACAGTAATTTCTCGGCATTGCAAGGTGCAATTCTGAAATTTTTTGCTTTTTCCTGCTCCTCTTAGCATGATAAAGAAGATTCAAAGAGAGTGAGATGCCAGCTCCTTTCATTCAGTCAGTAGCTTCAAACATTTCTGGTATATGAATAACATGATGTTTTTCAATGGCAAAAATCAATGACTATTGTAAATGCACAAACAGTAATTTCTCCGCATTGCAAGGTGCAATTCTGAAATTTTTTGCTTTTTTCTGCTCCTCTTAGCATGATAAAGAAGATTCAAAGAGAGTGAGATGCCAGCTCCTTTCATTCAGTCAGTAGCTTCAAACATTTCTGGTATATGAATAACATGATGTTTTTCAATGGCAAAAATCAATGAATATTGTAAATGCACAAACAGTAATTTCTCCGCATTGCAAGGTGGAATTCTGAAATTTTTTACTTTTTCCTGCTCCTCTTAGCATGATAAAGAAGATTCAAAGAGAGTGAGATGCCAGCTCCTTTCATTCAGTCAGTAGCTTCAATCATTTCTGGACGTTTTTCAATGGCAAAAATCAATGAATATTGTAAATGCACAAACAGTAATTTCTCCGCATTGCAAGGTGCAATTCTGAAATTTTTTGCTTTTTCCTGCTCCTCTTAGCATGATAAACAAGATTCAAAGAGAGTGAGATGCCAGCTCCTTTCATTCAGTCAGTAGCTTCAATCATTTCTGGATGTTTTTCAATGGCAAAAATCAATGAATATTGTAAATGCACAAACAGTAATTTCTCCGCATTGCAAGGTGCAATTCTGAAATTTTTTGCTTTTTCCTGCTCCTCTTAGCATGATAAATAAGATTCAAACAGAGTGAGATGCCAGCTCCTTTCATTCAGTCAGTAGCTTCAATCATTTCTGGATGTTTTTCAATGGCAAAAATCAATGAATATTGTAAATGCACAAACAGTAATTTCTCCGCATTGCAAGGTGCAATTCTGAAATTTTTTGCTTTTTCCTGCTCCTCTTAGCATGATAAAGAAGATTCAAAGAGAGTGAGATGCCAGCTCCTTTCATTCAGTCAGTAGCTTCAATCATTTCTGGACGTTTTTCAATGGCAAAAATCAATGAATATTGTAAATGCACAAACAGTAATTTCTCCGCATTGCAAGGTGCAATTCTGAAATTTTTTGCTTTTTCCTGCTCCTCTTAGCATGATAAAGAAGATTCAAAGAGAGTGAGATGCCAGCTCCTTTCATTCAGTCAGTAGCTTCAAACATTTCTGGTATATGAATAACATGATGTTTTTTAATGGCAAAAATCAATGAATATTGTAAATGCACAAACAGTAATTTCTCCGCATTGCAAGGTGCAATTCTGAAATTTTTTGCTTTTTCCTGCTCCTCTAAGCATGATAAAGAAGATTCAAAGAGAGTGAGATGCCAGCTCCTTTCATTCAGTCAGTAGCTTCAATCATTTCTGGACGTTTTTCAATGGCAAAAATCAATGAATATTTTAAATGCACAAACAGTAATTTCTCGGCATTGCAAGGTGCAATTCTGAAATTTTTTGCTTTTTCCTGCTCCTCTTAGCATGATAAACAAGATTCAAAGTGAAAGAGATGCCAGCTCCTTTCATTCAGTCAGTAGCTTCAATCATTTCTGGACGTTTTTCAATGGCAAAAATCAATGAATATTGTAAATGCACAAACAGTAATTTCTCCGCATTGCAAGGTGCAATTCTGAAATTTTTTGCTTTTTCCTGCTCCTCTTAGCATGATAAAGAAGATTCAAAGAGAGTGAGATGCCAGCTCCTTTCATTCAGTCAGTAGCTTCAAACATTTCTGGTATATGAATAACATGATGTTTTTCAATGGCAAAAATCAATGAATATTGTAAATGCACAAACAGTAATTTCTCCGCATTGCAAGGTGCAATTCTGAAATTTTTTGCTTTTTCCTGCTCCTCTTAGCATGATAAAGAAGATTCAAAGAGAGTGAGATGCCAGCTCCTGTCATTCAGTCAGTAGCTTCAATCATTTCTGGACGTTTTTCAATGGCAAAAATCAATGAATATTGTAAATGCACAAACAGTAATTTCTCCGCATTGCAAGGTGCAATTCTGAAATCTTTTGCTTTTTCCTGCTCCTCTTAGCATGATAAAGAAGATTCAAAGAGAGTGAGATGCCAGCTCCTTTCATTCAGTCAGTAGCTTCAAACATTTCTGGTATATGAATAACATGATGTTTTTCAATGGCAAAAATCAATGAATATTGTAAATGCACAAACAGTAATTTCTCCGCATTGCAAGGTTCAATTCTGAAATTTTTTGCTTTTTCCTGCTCCTCTTAGCATGATAAAGAAGATTCAAAGAGAGTGAGATGCCAGCTCCTTTCATTCAGTCAGTAGCTTCAATCATTTCTGGACGTTTTTCAATGGCAAAAATCAATGAATATTGTAAATGCACAGAGTAATTTCTCCGCATTGCAAGGTGCAATTCTGAAATTTTTTGCTTTTTCCTGCTCCTCTTAGCATGATAAAGAAGATTCAAAGAGTGAGATGCCAGCTCCTTTCATTGTCAGTAGCTTCAAACATTTCTGGTATATGAATAACATGATGTTTTTCAATGGCAAAAATCAATGAATATTGTAAATGCACAAACAGTAATTTCTCCGCATTGCAAGGTGCAATTCTGAAATTTTTTGCTTTTTCCTGCTCCTCTTAGCATGATAAAGAAGATTCAAAGAGAGTGAGATGCCAGCTCCTTTCATTCAGTCAGTAGCTTCAATCATTTCTGGACGTTTTTCAATGGCAAAATCATTGAATATTGTAAATGCACAAACAGTAATTTCTCCGCATTGCAAGGTGCAATTCTGAAATTTTTTGCTTTTTCCTGCTCCTCTTAGCATGATAAAGAAGATTCAAAGAGAGTGAGATGCCAGCTCCTTTCATTCAGTCAGTAGCTTCAATCATTTCTGGATGTTTTTCAATGGCAAAAATCAATGAATATTGTAAATGCACAAACAGTAATTTCTCCGCATTGCAAGGTGCAATTCTGAAATTTTTTGCTTTTTTCTGCTCCTTTTAGCATGATAAAGAAGATTCAAAGAGAATGAGATGCCAGCTCCTTTCATTCAGTCAGTAGCTTCAAACATTTCTGGTATATGAATAACATGATGTTTTTCAATGGCAAAAATCAATGAATATTGTAAATGCACAAACAGTAATTTCTCCGCATTGCAAGGTGCAATTCTGAAATTTTTTGCTTTTTCCTGCTCCTCTTAGCATGATAAAGAAGATTCAGAGAGTGAGATGCCAGCTCCTTTCATTCAGTTAGTAGCTTCAATCATTTCTGGACGTTTTTCAATGGCAAAAATCAATGAATATTGTAAATGCACAAACAGTAATTTCTCCGCATTGCAAGGTGCAATTCTGAAATTTTTTGCTTTTTCCTGCTCCTCTTAGCATGATAAACAAGATTCAAAGAGAGTGAGATGCCAGCTCCTTTCATTCAGTCAGTAGCTTCAATCATTTCTGGACGTTTTTCAATGGCAAAAATCAATGAATATTGTAAATGCACAAACAGTAATTTCTCCGCATTGCAAGGTGCAATTCTGAAATTTTTTGCTTTTTCCTGCTCCTCTTAGCATGATAAAGAAGATTCAAAGAGAGTGAGATGCCAGCTCCTTTCATTCAGTCAGTAGCTTCATTCATTTCTGGACGTTTTTCAATGGCAAAAATCAATGAATATTGTAAATGCACAAACAGTAATTTCTCCGCATTGCAAGGTGCAATTCTGAAATTTTTTGCTTTTTCCTGCTCCTCTTAGCATGATAAAGAAGATTCAAAGAGAGTGAGATGCCAAGCTCCTTTCATTCAGTCAGTAGCTTCAAACATTTCTGGTATATGAATAACATGATGTTTTTCAATGGCAAAAATCAATGAATATTGTAAATGCACAAACAGTAATTTCTCCGCATTGCAAGGTGCAATTCTGAAATTTTTTGCTTTTTCCTGCTCCTCTAAGCATGGTAAAGAAGATTCAAAGAGAGTGAGATGCCAGCTCCTTTCATTCAGTCAGTAGCTTCAATCATTTCTGGACGTTTTTCAATGGCAAAAATCAATGAATATTGTAAATGCACAAACAGTAATTTCTCGGCATTGCAAGGTGCAATTCTGAAATTTTTTGCTTTTTCCTGCTCCTCTTAGCATGATAAACAAGATTCAAAGTGAATGAGATGCCAGCTCCTTTCATTCAGTCAGTAGCTTCAATCATTTCTGGACGTTTTTCAATGGCAAAAATCAATGAATATTGTAAATGCACAAACAGTAATTTCTCCGCATTGCAAGGTGCAATTCTGAAATTTTTTGCTTTTTCCTGCTCCTCTTAGCATGATAAAGAAGATTCAAAGAGAGTGAGATGCCAGCTCCTTTCATTCAGTCAGTAGCTTCAAACATTTCTGGTATATGAATAACGATGTTTTTCAATGGCAAAAATCAATGAATATTGTAAATGCACAAACAGTAATTTCTCCGCATTGCAAGGTGCAATTCTGAAATTTTTTGCTTTTTCCTGCTCCTCTTACCATGATAAACAAGATTCAAAGAGAGTGAGATGCCAGCTCCTTTCATTCAGTCAGTAGCTTCAATCATTTCTGGACGTTTTTCAATGGCAAAAATCAATGAATATTGTAAATGCACAAACAGTAATTTCTCCGCATTGCAAGGTGCAATTCTGAATTTTTTTGCTTTTTCCTGCTCCTCTTAGCATGATAAAGAAGATTCAAAGAGAGTGAGATGCCAGCTCCTTTCATTCAGTCAGTAGCTTCAAACATTTCTGGTATATGAATAACATGATGTTTTTCAATGGCAAAAATCAATGAATATTGTAAATGCACAAACAGTAATTTCTCCGCATTGCAAGGTGCAATTTTGAAATTTTTTGCTTTTTCCTGCTCCTCTTAGCATGATAAAGAAGATTCAAAGAGAGTGAGATGCCAGCTCCTTTCATTCAGTCAGTAGCTTCAATCATTTCTGGACGTTTTTCAATGGCAAAAATCAATGAATATTGTAAATGCACACAGTAATTTCTCCGCATTGCAAGGTGCAATTCTGAAATTTTTTGCTTTTTCCTGCTCCTCTTAGCATGATAAAGAAGATTCAAAGAGAGTGAGATGCCAGCTCCTTTCATTCAGTCAGTAGCTTCAAACATTTCTGGTATATGAATAACATGATGTTTTTCAATGGCAAAAATCAATGAATATTGTAAATGCACAAACAGTAATTTCTCCGCATTGCAAGGTGCAATTCTGAAATTTTTTGCTTTTTTATGCTCCTCTTAGCAAGATAAACAAGATTCAAAGAGAGTGAGATGCCAGCTCCTTTCATTCAGTCAGTAGCTTCAATCATTTCTGGACGTTTTTCAATGGCAAAAATCAATGAATATTGTAAATGCACAAACAGTAATTTCTCCGCATTGCAAGGTGCAATTCTGAAATTTTTTGCTTTTTCCTGCTCCTCTTAGCATGATAAAGAAGATTCAAAGAGAGTGAGATGCCAGCTCCTTTCATTCAGTCAGTAGCTTCAATCATTTCTGGACGTTTTTCAATGGCAAAAATCAATGAATATTGTAAATGCACAAACAGTAATTTCTCCGCATTGCAAGGTGCAATTCTGAAATTTTTTGCTTTTTCCTGCTCCTCTTAGCATGATAAAGAAGATTCAAAGAGAGTGAGATGCCAGCTCCTTTCATTCAGTCAGTAGCTTCAAACATTTCTGGTATATGAATAACATGATGTTTTTCAATGGCAAAAATCAATGAATATTGTAAATGCACAAACAGTAATTTCTCCGCATTGCAAGGTGCAATTCTGAAATTTTTTGCTTTTTCCTCCTCCTCTTAGCATGATAAAGAAGATTCAAAGAGAGTGAGATGCCAGCTTCTTTCATTCAGTCAGTAGCTTCAATCATTTCTGGACGTTTTTCAATGGCAAAAATCAATGAATATTGTAAATGCACAAACAGTAATTTCTCCGCATTGCAAGGTGCAATTCTGAAATTTTTTGCTTTTTCCTGCTCCTCTTAGCAAGGTAAACAAGATTCAAAGAGAGTGAGATGCCAGCTCCTTTCATTCAGTCAGTAGCTTCAATCATTTCTGGACGTTTTTCAATGGCAAAAATCAATGAATATTGTAAATGCACAAACAGTAATTTCTCCGCATTGCAAGGTGCAATTCGGAAATTTTTTGCTTTTTCCTGCTCCTCTTAGCATGATAAAGAAGATTCAAAGAGAGTGAGATGCCAGCTCCTTTCATTCAGTCAGTAGCTTCAATCATTTCTGGACATTTTTCAATGGCAAAAATCAATGAATATTGTAAATGCACAAACAGTAATTTCTCCGCATTGCAAGGTGCAATTCTGAAATTTTTTGCTTTTTCCTGCTCCTCTTAGCATGATAAAGAAGATTCAAAGAGAGTGAGATGCCAGCTCCTTTCATTCAGTCAGTAGCTTCAATCATTTCTGGACGTTTTTCAATGGCAAAAATCAATGAATATTGTAAATGCACAAACAGTAATTTCTCCGCATTGCAAGGTGAAATTCTGAAATTTTTTGCTTTTTCCTGCTCCTCTTAGCATGATAAAGAAGATTCAAAGAGTGAGATGCCAGATCCTTTCATTGTCAGTAGCTTCAAACATTTCTGGTATATGAATAACATGATGTTTTTCAATGGCAAAAATCAATGAATATTGTAAATGCACAAACAGTAATTTCTCCGCATTGCAAGGTGCAATTCTGAAATTTTTTGCTTTTTTATGCTCCTCTTAGCAAGATAAACAAGATTCAAAGAGAGTGAGATGCCAGCTCCTTTCATTCAGTCAGTAGCTTCAATCATTTCTGGACGTTTTTCAATGGCAAAAATCAATGAATATTGTAAATGCACAAACAGTAATTTCTCCGCATTGCAAGGTGCAATTCTGAAATTTTTTGCTTTTTCCTGCTCCTCTTAGCATGATAAAGAAGATTCAAAGAGAGTGAGATGCCAGCTCCTTTCATTCAGTCAGTAGCTTCAATCATTTCTGGACGTTTTTCAATGGCAAAAATCAATGAATATTGTAAATGCACAAACAGTAATTTCTCCGCATTGCAAGGTGCAATTCTGAAATTTTTTGCTTTTTCCTGCTCCTCTTAGCATGATAAAGAAGATTCAAAGAGAGAGATGCCAGCTCCTTTCATTCAGTCAGTAGCTTCAAACATTTCTGGTATATGAATAACATGATGTTTTTCAATGGCAAAAATCAATGAATATTGTAAATGCACAAACAGTAATTTCTCCGCATTGCAAGGTGCAATTCTGAAATTTTTTGCTTTTTCCTGCTCCTCTTAGCATTATAAAGAAGATTCAAAGAGAGTGAGATGCCAGCTTCTTTCATTCAGTCAGTAGCTTCAATCATTTCTGGACGTTTTTCAATGGCAAAAATCAATGAATATTGTAAATGCACAAACAGTAATTTCTCCGCATTGCAAGGTGCAATTCTGAAATTTTTTGCTTTTTCCTGCTCCTCTTAGCAAGATAAACAAGATTCAAAGAGAGTGAGATGCCAGCTCCTTTCATTCAGTCAGTAGCTTCAATCATTTCTGGACTTTTTTCAATGGCAAAAATCAATGAATATTGTAAATGCACAAACAGTAATTTCTCCGCATTGCAAGGTGCAATTCTGAAATTTTTTGCTTTTTCCTGCTCCTCTTAGCATGATAAAGAAGATTCAAAGAGAGTGAGATGCCAGCTCCTTTCATTCAGTCAGTAGCTTCAATCATTTCTGGACGTTTTTCAATGGCAAAAATCAATGAATATTGTAAATGCACAAACAGTAATTTCTCCGCATTGCAAGGTGCAATTCTGAAATTTTTTGCTTTTTCCTGCTCCTCTTAGCATGATAAAGAAGATTCAAAGAGAGTGAGATGCCAGCTCCTTTCATTCAGTCAGTAGCTTCAATCATTTCTGGACGTTTTTCAATGGCAAAAATCAATGAATATTGTAAATGCACAAACAGTAATTTCTCCGCATTGCAAGGTGCAATTCTGAAATTTTTTGCTTTTTCCTGCTCCTCTTAGCATGATAAAGAAGATTCAAAGAGAGTGAGATGCCAGCTCCTTTCATTCAGTCAGTAGCTTCAAACATTTCTGGTATATGAATAACATGATGTTTTTCAATGGCAAAAATCAATGAATATTGTAAATGCACAAACAGTAATTTCTCCGCATTGCAAGGTGCAATTTTGAAATTTTTTGCTTTTTCCTGCTCCTCTTAGCATGATAAACAAGATTCAAAGAGAGTGAGATGCCAGCTCCTTTCATTCAGTCAGTAGCTTCAATCATTTCTGGATGTTTTTCAATGGCAAAAATCAATGAATATTGTAAATGCACAAACAGTAATTTCTCCGTATTGCAAGGTGCAATTCTGAAATTTTTTGCTTTTTTCTGCTCCTCTTAGCATGATAAAGAAGATTCAAAGAGAGTGAGATGCCAGCTCCTTTCATTCAGTCAGTAGCTTCAAACATTTCTGGTATATGAATAACATGATGTTTTTCAATGGCAAAAATCAATGAATATTGTAAATGCGCAAACAGTAATTTCTCCGCATTGCAAGGTGCAATTCTGAAATTTTTTGCTTTTTCCTGCTCCTCTTAGCATGATAAAGAAGATTCAAAGAGAGTGAGATGCCAGCTCCTTTCATTCAGTCAGTAGCTTCAATCATTTCTGGACGTTTTTCAATGGCAAAAATCAATGAATATTTTAAATGCACAAACAGTAATTTCTCCGCATTGCAAGGTGCAATTCTGAAATTTTTTGCTTTTTCCTGCTCCTCTTAGCATGATAAACAAGATTCAAAGAGAGTGAGATGCCAGCTCCTTTCATTCAGTCAGTAGCTTCAATCATTTCTGGATGTTTTTCAATGGCAAAAATCAATGAATATTGTAAATGCACAAACAGTAATTTCTCCGCATTGCAAGGTGCAATTCTGAAATTTTTTGCTTTTTCCTGCTCCTCTTAGCATGATAAAGAAGATTCAAAGAGAGTGAGATGCCAGCTCCTTTCATTCAGTCAGTAGCTTCAATCATTTCTGGACGTTTTTCAATGGCAAAAATCAATGAATATTGTAAATGCACAAACAGTAATTTCTCCGCATTGCAAGGTGCAATTCTGAAATTTTTTGCTTTTTCCTGCTCCTCTTAGCATGATAAAGAAGATTCAAAGAGAGTGAGATGCCAGCTCCTTTCATTCAGTCAGTAGCTTCAATCATTTCTGGACGTTTTTCAATGGCAAAAATCAATGAATATTGTAAATGCACAAACAGTAATTTCTCCGCATTGCAAGGTGCAATTCTGAAATTTTTTGCTTTTTCCTGCTCCTCTTAGCATGATAAAGAAGATTCAAAGAGAGTGAGATGCCAGCTCCTTTCATTCAGTCAGTAGCTTCAAACATTTCTGGTATATGAATAACATGATGTTTTTCAATGGCAAAAATCAATGAATATTGTAAATGCACAAACAGTAATTTCTCCGCATTGCAAGGTGCAATTCTGAAATTTTTTGCTTTTTCCTGCTCCTCTAAGCATGATAAAGAAGATTCAAAGAGAGTGAGATGCCAGCTCCTTTCATTCAGTCAGTAGCTTCAATCATTTCTGGACGTTTTTCAATGGCAAAAATCAATGAATATTGTAAATGCACAAACAGTAATTTCTCGGCATTGCAAGGTGCAATTCTGAAATTTTTTGCTTTTTCCTGCTCCTCTTAGCATGATAAACAAGATTCAAAGTGAATGAGATGCCAGCTCCTTTCATTCAGTCAGTAGCTTCAATCATTTCTGGACGTTTTTCAATGGCAAAAATCAATGAATATTGTAAATGCACAAACAGTAATTTCTCCGCATTGCAAGGTGCAATTCTGAAATTTTTTGCTTTTTCCTGCTCCTCTTAGCATGATAAAGAAGATTCAAAGAGAGTGAGATGCCAGCTCCTTTCATTCAGTCAGTAGCTTCAAACATTTCTGGTATATGAATAACATGATGTTTTTCAATGGCAAAAATCAATGAATATTGTAAATGCACAAACAGTAATTTCTCGGCATTGCAAGGTGCAATTCTGAAATTTTTTGCTTTTTCCTGCTCCTCTTAGCATGATAAACAAGATTCAAAGTGAATGAGATGCCAGCTCCTTTCATTCAGTCAGTAGCTTCAATCATTTCTGGACGTTTTTCAATGGCAAAAATCAATGAATATTGTAAATGCACAAACAGTAATTTCTCCGCATTGCAAGGTGCAATTCTGAAATTTTTTGCTTTTTCCTGCTCCTCTTAGCATGATAAAGAAGATTCAAAGAGAGTGAGATGCCAGCTCCTTTCATTCAGTCAGTAGCTTCAATCATTTCTGGACGTTTTTCAATGGCAAAAATCAATGAATATTGTAAATGCACAAACAGTAATTTCTCCGCATTGCAAGGTGCAATTCTGAAATTTTTTGCTTTTTCCTGCTCCTCTTAGCATGATAAAGAAGATTCAAAGAGAGTGAGATGCCAGCTCCTTTCATTCAGTCAGTAGCTTCAAACATTTCTGGTATATGAATAACATGATGTTTTTCAATGGCAAAAATCAATGAATATTGTAAATGCACAAACAGTAATTTCTCCGCATTGCAAGGTGCAATTCTGAAATTTTTTGCTTTTTCCTGCTCCTCTAAGCATGATAAAGAAGATTCAAAGAGAGTGAGATGCCAGCTCCTTTCATTCAGTCAGTAGCTTCAATCATTTCTGGACGTTTTTCAATGGCAAAAATCAATGAATATTGTAAATGCACAAACAGTAATTTCTCGGCATTGCAAGGTGCAATTCTGAAATTTTTTGCTTTTTCCTGCTCCTCTTAGCATGATAAACAAGATTCAAAGTGAATGAGATGCCAGCTCCTTTCATTCAGTCAGTAGCTTCAATCATTTCTGGACGTTTTTCAATGGCAAAAATCAATGAATATTGTAAATGCACAAACAGTAATTTCTCCGCATTGCAAGGTGCAATTATGAAATTTTTTGCCTTTTCCTGCTCCTCTTAGCATGATAAAGAAGATTCAAAGAGAGTGAGATGCCAGCTCCTTTCATTCAGTCAGTAGCTTCAAACATTTCTGGTATATGAATAACATGATGTTTTTCAATGGCAAAAATCAATGAATATTGTAAATGCACAAACAGTAATTTCTCCGCATTGCAAGGTGCAATTCTGAAATGTTTTGCTTTTTCCTGCTCCTCTTAGCATGATAAAGAAGATTCAAAGAGAGTGAGATGCCAGCTCCTTTCATTCAGTCAGTAGCTTCAATCATTTCTGGACGTTTTTCAATGGCAAAAATCAATGAATATTGTAAATGCACAAACAGTAATTTCTCCGCATTGCAAGGTGCAATTCTGAATTTTTTTGCTTTTTCCTGCTCCTCTTAGCATGATAAAGAAGATTCAAAGAGAGTGAGATGCCAGCTCCTTTCATTCAGTCAGTAGCTTCAAACATTTCTGGTATATGAATAACATGATGTTTTTCAATGGCAAAAATCAATGACTATTGTAAATGCACAAACAGTAATTTCTCCGCATTGCAAGGTGCAATTCTGAAATTTTTTGCTTTTTTCTGCTCCTCTTAGCATGATAAAGAAGATTCAAAGAGAGTGAGATGCCAGCTCCTTTCATTCTGTCAGTAGCTTCAAACATTTCTGGTATATGAATAACATGATGTTTTTCAATGGCAAAAATCAATGAATATTGTAAATGCACAAACAGTAATTTCTCCGCATTGCAAGGTGCAATTCTGAAATTTTTTGCTTTTTCCTGCTCCTCTTAGCATGATAAAGAAGATTCAAAGAGAGTGAGATGCCAGCTCCTTTCATTCAGTCAGTAGCTTCAATCATTTCTGGACGTTTTTCAATGGCAAAAATCAATGAATATTGTAAATGCACAAACAGTAATTTCTCCGCATTGCAAGGTGCAATTCTGAAATTTTTTGCTTTTTCCTGCTCCTCTTAGCATGATAAAGAAGATTCAAAGAGAGTGAGATGCCAGCTCCTTTCATTCAGTCAGTAGCTTCAAACATTTCTGGTATATGAATAACATGATGTTTTTCAATGGCAAAAATCAATGAATATTGTAAATGCACAAACAGTAATTTCTCCGCATTGCAAGGTGCAATTTTGAAATTTTTTGCTTTTTCCTGCTCCTCTTAGCATGATAAACAAGATTCAAAGAGAGTGAGATGCCAGCTCCTTTCATTCAGTCAGTAGCTTCAATCATTTCTGGATGTTTTTCAATGGCAAAAATCAATGAATATTGTAAATGCACAAACAGTAATTTCTCCGTATTGCAAGGTGCAATTCTGAAATTTTTTGCTTTTTTCTGCTCCTCTTAGCATGATAAAGAAGATTCAAAGAGAGTGAGATGCCAGCTCCTTTCATTCAGTCAGTAGCTTCAAACATTTCTGGTATATGAATAACATGATGTTTTTCAATGGCAAAAATCAATGAATATTGTAAATGCGCAAACAGTAATTTCTCCGCATTGCAAGGTGCAATTCTGAAATTTTTTGCTTTTTCCTGCTCCTCTTAGCATGATAAAGAAGATTCAAAGAGAGTGAGATGCCAGCTCCTTTCATTCAGTCAGTAGCTTCAATCATTTCTGGACGTTTTTCAATGGCAAAAATCAATGAATATTTTAAATGCACAAACAGTAATTTCTCCGCATTGCAAGGTGCAATTCTGAAATTTTTTGCTTTTTCCTGCTCCTCTTAGCATGATAAACAAGATTCAAAGAGAGTGAGATGCCAGCTCCTTTCATTCAGTCAGTAGCTTCAATCATTTCTGGATGTTTTTCAATGGCAAAAATCAATGAATATTGTAAATGCACAAACAGTAATTTCTCCGCATTGCAAGGTGCAATTCTGAAATTTTTTGCTTTTTCCTGCTCCTCTTAGCATGATAAAGAAGATTCAAAGAGAGTGAGATGCCAGCTCCTTTCATTCAGTCAGTAGCTTCAATCATTTCTGGACGTTTTTCAATGGCAAAAATCAATGAATATTGTAAATGCACAAACAGTAATTTCTCCGCATTGCAAGGTGCAATTCTGAAATTTTTTGCTTTTTCCTGCTCCTCTTAGCATGATAAAGAAGATTCAAAGAGAGTGAGATGCCAGCTCCTTTCATTCAGTCAGTAGCTTCAATCATTTCTGGACGTTTTTCAATGGCAAAAATCAATGAATATTGTAAATGCACAAACAGTAATTTCTCCGCATTGCAAGGTGCAATTCTGAAATTTTTTGCTTTTTCCTGCTCCTCTTAGCATGATAAAGAAGATTCAAAGAGAGTGAGATGCCAGCTCCTTTCATTCAGTCAGTAGCTTCAAACATTTCTGATATATGAATAACATGATGTTTTTCAATGGCAAAAATCAATGAATATTGTAAATGCACAAACAGTAATTTCTCCGCATTGCAAGGTGCAATTCTGAAATTTTTTGCTTTTTCCTGCTCCTCTAAGCATGATAAAGAAGATTCAAAGAGAGTGAGATGCCAGCTCCTTTCATTCAGTCAGTAGCTTCAATCATTTCTGGACGTTTTTCAATGGCAAAAATCAATGAATATTGTAAATGCACAAACAGTAATTTCTCGGCATTGCAAGGTGCAATTCTGAAATTTTTTGCTTTTTCCTGCTCCTCTTAGCATGATAAACAAGATTCAAAGTGAATGAGATGCCAGCTCCTTTCATTCAGTCAGTAGCTTCAATCATTTCTGGACGTTTTTCAATGGCAAAAATCAATGAATATTGTAAATGCACAAACAGTAATTTCTCCGCATTGCAAGGTGCAATTCTGAAATTTTTTGCTTTTTCCTGCTCCTCTTAGCATGATAAAGAAGATTCAAAGAGAGTGAGATGCCAGCTCCTTTCATTCAGTCAGTAGCTTCAAACATTTCTGGTATATGAATAACATGATGTTTTTCAATGGCAAAAATCAATGAATATTGTAAATGCACAAACAGTAATTTCTCCGCATTGCAAGGTGCAATTCTGAAATGTTTTGCTTTTTCCTGCTCCTCTTAGCATGATAAAGAAGATTCAAAGAGAGTGAGATGCCAGCTCCTTTCATTCAGTCAGTAGCTTCAATCATTTCTGGACGTTTTTCAATGGCAAAAATCAATGAATATTGTAAATGCACAAACAGTAATTTCTCCGCATTGCAAGGTGCAATTCTGAATTTTTTTGCTTTTTCCTGCTCCTCTTAGCATGATAAAGAAGATTCAAAGAGAGTGAGATGCCAGCTCCTTTCATTCAGTCAGTAGCTTCAAACATTTCTGGTATATGAATAACATGATGTTTTTCAATGGCAAAAATCAATGACTATTGTAAATGCACAAACAGTAATTTCTCCGCATTGCAAGGTGCAATTCTGAAATTTTTTGCTTTTTTCTGCTCCTCTTAGCATGATAAAGAAGATTCAAAGAGAGTGAGATGCCAGCTCCTTTCATTCTGTCAGTAGCTTCAAACATTTCTGGTATATGAATAACATGATGTTTTTCAATGGCAAAAATCAATGAATATTGTAAATGCACAAACAGTAATTTCTCCGCATTGCAAGGTGCAATTCTGAAATTTTTTGCTTTTTCCTGCTCCTCTTAGCATGATAAAGAAGATTCAAAGAGAGTGAGATGCCAGCTCCTTTCATTCAGTCAGTAGCTTCAATCATTTCTGGACGTTTTTCAATGGCAAAAATCAATGAATATTGTAAATGCACAAACAGTAATTTCTCCGCATTGCAAGGTGCAATTCTGAAATTTTTTGCTTTTTCCTGCTCCTCTTAGCATGATAAAGAAGATTCAAAGAGAGTGAGATGCCAGCTCCTTTCATTCAGTCAGTAGCTTCAAACATTTCTGGTATATGAATAACATGATGTTTTTCAATGGCAAAAATCAATGAATATTGTAAATGCACAAACAGTAATTTCTCCGCATTGCAAGGTGCAATTTTGAAATTTTTTGCTTTTTCCTGCTCCTCTTAGCATGATAAACAAGATTCAAAGAGAGTGAGATGCCAGCTCCTTTCATTCAGTCAGTAGCTTCAATCATTTCTGGATGTTTTTCAATGGCAAAAATCAATGAATATTGTAAATGCACAAACAGTAATTTCTCCGTATTGCAAGGTGCAATTCTGAAATTTTTTGCTTTTTTCTGCTCCTCTTAGCATGATAAAGAAGATTCAAAGAGAGTGAGATGCCAGCTCCTTTCATTCAGTCAGTAGCTTCAAACATTTCTGGTATATGAATAACATGATGTTTTTCAATGGCAAAAATCAATGAATATTGTAAATGCGCAAACAGTAATTTCTCCGCATTGCAAGGTGCAATTCTGAAATTTTTTGCTTTTTCCTGCTCCTCTAAGCATGATAAAGAAGATTCAAAGAGAGTGAGATGCCAGCTCCTTTCATTCAGTCAGTAGCTTCAATCATTTCTGGACGTTTTTCAATGGCAAAAATAAATGAATATTTTAAATGCACAAACAGTAATTTCTCCGCATTGCAAGGTGCAATTCTGAAATTTTTTGCTTTTTCCTGCTCCTCTTAGCATGATAAACAAGATTCAAAGAGAGTGAGATGCCAGCTCCTTTCATTCAGTCAGTAGCTTCAATCATTTCTGGATGTTTTTCAATGGCAAAAATCAATGAATATTGTAAATGCACAAACAGTAATTTCTCCGCATTGCAAGGTGCAATTCTGAAATTTTTTGCTTTTTCCTGCTCCTCTTAGCATGATAAAGAAGATTCAAAGAGAGTGAGATGCCAGCTCCTTTCATTCAGTCAGTAGCTTCAATCATTTCTGGACGTTTTTCAATGGCAAAAATCAATGAATATTGTAAATGCACAAACAGTAATTTCTCCGCATTGCAAGGTGCAATTCTGAAATTTTTTGCTTTTTCCTGCTCCTCTTAGCATGATAAAGAAGATTCAAAGAGAGTGAGATGCCAGCTCCTTTCATTCAGTCAGTAGCTTCAATCATTTCTGGACGTTTTTCAATGGCAAAAATCAATGAATATTGTAAATGCACAAACAGTAATTTCTCCGCATTGCAAGGTGCAATTCTGAAATTTTTTGCTTTTTCCTGCTCCTCTTAGCATGATAAAGAAGATTCAAAGAGAGTGAGATGCCAGCTCCTTTCATTCAGTCAGTAGCTTCAAACATTTCTGGTATATGAATAACATGATGTTTTTCAATGGCAAAAATCAATGAATATTGTAAATGCACAAACAGTAATTTCTCCGCATTGCAAGGTGCAATTCTGAAATTTTTTGCTTTTTCCTGCTCCTCTAAGCATGATAAAGAAGATTCAAAGAGAGTGAGATGCCAGCTCCTTTCATTCAGTCAGTAGCTTCAATCATTTCTGGACGTTTTTCAATGGCAAAAATCAATGAATATTGTAAATGCACAAACAGTAATTTCTCGGCATTGCAAGGTGCAATTCTGAAATTTTTTGCTTTTTCCTGCTCCTCTTAGCATGATAAACAAGATTCAAAGTGAATGAGATGCCAGCTCCTTTCATTCAGTCAGTAGCTTCAATCATTTCTGGACGTTTTTCAATGGCAAAAATCAATGAATATTGTAAATGCACAAACAGTAATTTCTCCGCATTGCAAGGTGCAATTCTGAAATTTTTTGCTTTTTCCTGCTCCTCTTAGCATGATAAAGAAGATTCAAAGAGAGTGAGATGCCAGCTCCTTTCATTCAGTCAGTAGCTTCAAACTTTTCTGGTATATGAATAACATGATGTTTTTCAATGGCAAAAATCAATGAATATTGTAAATGCACAAACAGTAATTTCTCCGCATTGCAAGGTGCAATTCTGAAATTTTTTGCTTTTTCCTGCTCCTCTTAGCATGATAAAGAAGATTCAAAGAGAGTGAGATGCCAGCTCCTTTCATTCAGTCAGTAGCTTCAATCATTTCTGGACGTTTTTCAATGGCAAAAATCAATGAATATTGTAAATGCACAAACAGTAATTTCTCCGCATTGCAAGGTGCAATTCTGAATTTTTTTGCTTTTTCCTGCTCCTCTTAGCATGATAAAGAAGATTCAAAGAGAGTGAGATGCCAGCTCCTTTCATTCAGTCAGTAGCTTCAAACATTTCTGGTATATGAATAACATGATGTTTTTCAATGGCAAAAATCAATGACTATTGTAAATGCACAAACAGTAATTTCTCCGCATTGCAAGGTGCAATTCTGAAATTTTTTGCTTTTTTCTGCTCCTCTTAGCATGATAAAGAAGATTCAAAGAGAGTGAGATTCCAGCTCCTTTCATTCTGTCAGTAGCTTCAAACATTTCTGGTATATGAATAACATGATGTTTTTCAATGGCAAAAATCAATGAATATTGTAAATGCACAAACACTAATTTCTCCGCATTGCAAGGTGCAATTCTGAAATTTTTTGCTTTTTCCTGCTCCTCTTAGCATGATAAAGAAGATTCAAAGAGAGTGAGATGCCAGCTCCTTTCATTCAGTCAGTAGCTTCAATCATTTCTGGACGTTTTTCAATGGCAAAAATCAATGAATATTGTAAATGCACAAACAGTAATTTCTCCGCATTGCAAGGTGCAATTCTGAAATTTTTTGCTTTTTCCTGCTCCTCTTAGCATGATAAAGAAGATTCAAAGAGAGTGAGATGCCAGCTCCTTTCATTCAGTCAGTAGCTTCAAACATTTCTGGTATATGAATAACATGATGTTTTTCAATGGCAAAAATCAATGAATATTGTAAATGCACAAACAGTAATTTCTCCGCATTGCAAGGTGCAATTCTGAAATTTTTTGCTTTTTCCTGCTCCTCTTAGCATGATAAAGAAGATTCAAAGAGAGTGAGATGCCAGCTCCTTTCATTCAGTCAGTAGCTTCAATCATTTCTGGACGTTTTTCAATGGCAAAAATCAATGAATATTGTAAATGCACAAACAGTAATTTCTCCGCATTGCAAGGTGCAATTCTGAATTTTTTTGCTTTTTCCTGCTCCTCTTAGCATGATAAAGAAGATTCAAAGAGAGTGAGATGCCAGCTCCTTTCATTCAGTCAGTAGCTTCAAACATTTCTGGTATATGAATAACATGATGTTTTTCAATGGCAAAAATCAATGACTATTGTAAATGCACAAACAGTAATTTCTCCGCATTGCAAGGTGCAATTCTGAAATTTTTTGCTTTTTTCTGCTCCTCTTAGCATGATAAAGAAGATTCAAAGAGAGTGAGATGCCAGCTCCTTTCATTCAGTCAGTAGCTTCAAACATTTCTGGTATATGAATAACATGTTTTTCAATGGCAAAAATCAATGAATATTGTAAATGCACAAACAGTAATTTCTCCGCATTGCAAGGTGCAATTCTGAAATTTTTTGCTTTTTCCTGCTCCTCTTAGCATGATAAAGAAGGTTCAAAGAGAGTGAGATGCCAGCTCCTTTCATTCAGTCAGTAGCTTCAATCATTTCTGGACGTTTTTCAATGGCAAAAATCAATGAATATTGTAAATGCACAAACAGTAATTTCTCCGCATTGCAAGGTGCAATTCTGAAATTTTTTGCTTTTTCCTGCTCCTCTTAGCATGATAAACAAGATTCAAAGAGAGTGAGATGCCAGCTCCTTTCATTCAGTCAGTAGCTTCAATCATTTCTGGATGTTTTTCAATGGCAAAAATCAATGAATATTGTAAATGCACAAACAGTAATTTCTCCGCATTGCAAGGTGCAATTCTGAAATTTTTTGCTTTTTCCTGCTCCTCTTAGCATGATAAATAAGATTCAAAGAGAGTGAGATGCCAGCTCCTTTCATTCAGTCAGTAGCTTCAATCATTTCTGGACGTTTTTCAATGGCAAAAATCAATGAATATTGTAAATGCACAAACAGTAATTTCTCCGCATTGCAAGGTGCAATTCTGAAATTTTTTGCTTTTTCCTGCTCCTCTTAGCATGATAAAGAAGATTCAAAGAGAGTGAGATGCCAGCTCCTTTCATTCAGTCAGTAGCTTCAATCATTTCTGGACGTTTTTCATTGGCAAAAATCAATGAATATTGTAAATGCACAAACAGTAATTTCTCCGCATTGCAATGTGCAATTCTGAAATTTTTTGCTTTTTCCTGCTCCTCTTAGCATGATAAAGAAGATTCAAAGAGAGTGAGATGCCAGCTCCTTTCATTCAGTCAGTAGCTTCAAACATTTCTGGTATATGAATAACATGATGTTTTTTAATGGCAAAAATCAATGAATATTGTAAATGCACAAACAGTAATTTCTCCGCATTGCAAGGTGCAATTCTGAAATTTTTTGCTTTTTCCTGCTCCTCTAAGCATGATAAAGAAGATTCAAAGAGAGTGAGATGCCAGCTCCTTTCATTCAGTCAGTAGCTTCAATCATTTCTGGACGTTTTTCAATGGCAAAAATCAATGAATATTGTAAATGCACAAACAGTAATTTCTCGGCATTGCAAGGTGCAATTCTGAAATTTTTTGCTTTTTCCTGCTCCTCTTAGCATGATAAACAAGATTCAAAGTGAAAGAGATGCCAGCTCCTTTCATTCAGTCAGTAGCTTCAATCATTTCTGGACGTTTTTCAATGGCAAAAATCAATGAATATTGTAAATGCACAAACAGTAATTTCTCCGCATTGCAAGGTGCAATTCTGAAATTTTTTGCTTTTTCCTGCTCCTCTTAGCATGATAAAGAAGATTCAAAGAGAGTGAGATGCCAGCTCCTTTCATTCAGTCAGTAGCTTCAAACATTTCTGGTATATGAATAACATGATGTTTTTCAATGGCAAAAATCAATGAATATTGTAAATGCACAAACAGTAATTTCTCCGCATTGCAAGGTGCAATTCTGAAATTTTTTGCTTTTTCCTGCTCCTCTTAGCATGATAAAGAAGATTCAAAGAGAGTGAGATGCCAGCTCCTTTCATTCAGTCAGTAGCTTCAATCATTTCTGGACGTTTTTCAATGGCAAAAATCAATGAATATTGTAAATGCACAAACAGTAATTTCTCCGCATTGCAAGGTGCAATTCTGAATTTTTTTGCTTTTTCCTGCTCCTCTTAGCATGATAAAGAAGATTCAAAGAGAGTGAGATGCCAGCTCCTTTCATTCAGTCAGTAGCTTCAAACATTTCTGGTATATGAATAACATGATGTTTTTCAATGGCAAAAATCAATGACTATTGTAAATGCACAAACAGTAATTTCTCCGCATTGCAAGGTGCAATTCTGAAATTTTTTGCTTTTTTCTGCTCCTCTTAGCATGATAAAGAAGATTCAAAGAGAGTGAGATGCCAGCTCCTTTCATTCTGTCAGTAGCTTCAAACATTTCTGGTATATGAATAACATGATGTTTTTCAATGGCAAAAATCAATGAATATTGTAAATGCACAAACAGTAATTTCTCCGCATTGCAAGGTGCAATTCTGAAATTTTTTGCTTTTTCCTGCTCCTCTTAGCATGATAAAGAAGATTCAAAGAGAGTGAGATGCCAGCTCCTTTCATTCAGTCAGTAGCTTCAATCATTTCTGGACGTTTTTCAATGGCAAAAATCAATGAATATTGTAAATGCACAAACAGTAATTTCTCCGCATTGCAAGGTGCAATTCTGAAATTTTTTGCTTTTTCCTGCTCCTCTTAGCATGATAAAGAAGATTCAAAGAGAGTGAGATGCCAGCTCCTTTCATTCAGTCAGTAGCTTCAAACATTTCTGGTATATGAATAACATGATGTTTTTCAATGGCAAAAATCAATGAATATTGTAAATGCACAAACAGTAATTTCTCCGCATTGCAAGGTGCAATTTTGAAATTTTTTGCTTTTTCCTGCTCCTCTTAGCATGATAAACAAGATTCAAAGAGAGTGAGATGCCAGCTCCTTTCATTCAGTCAGTAGCTTCAATCATTTCTGGATGTTTTTCAATGGCAAAAATCAATGAATATTGTAAATGCACAAACAGTAATTTCTCCGTATTGCAAGGTGCAATTCTGAAATTTTTTGCTTTTTTCTGCTCCTCTTAGCATGATAAAGAAGATTCAAAGAGAGTGATATGCCAGCTCCTTTCATTCAGTCAGTAGCTTCAAACATTTCTGGTATATGAATAACATGATGTTTTTCAATGGCAAAAATCAATGAATATTGTAAATGCGCAAACAGTAATTTCTCCGCATTGCAAGGTGCAATTCTGAAATTTTTTGCTTTTTCCTGCTCCTCTTAGCATGATAAAGAAGATTCAAAGAGAGTGAGATGCCAGCTCCTTTCATTCAGTCAGTAGCTTCAATCATTTCTGGACGTTTTTCAATGGCAAAAATCAATGAATATTTTAAATGCACAAACAGTAATTTCTCCGCATTGCAAGGTGCAATTCTGAAATTTTTTGCTTTTTCCTGCTCCTCTTAGCATGATAAACAAGATTCAAAGAGAGTGAGATGCCAGCTCCTTTCATTCAGTCAGTAGCTTCAATCATTTCTGGATGTTTTTCAATGGCAAAAATCAATGAATATTGTAAATGCACAAACAGTAATTTCTCCGCATTGCAAGGTGCAATTCTGAAATTTTTTGCTTTTTCCTGCTCCTCTTAGCATGATAAAGAAGATTCAAAGAGAGTGAGATGCCAGCTCCTTTCATTCAGTCAGTAGCTTCAATCATTTCTGGACGTTTTTCAATGGCAAAAATCAATGAATATTGTAAATGCACAAACAGTAATTTCTCCGCATTGCAAGGTGCAATTCTGAAATTTTTTGCTTTTTCCTGCTCCTCTTAGCATGATAAAGAAGATTCAAAGAGAGTGAGATGCCAGCTCCTTTCATTCAGTCAGTAGCTTCAATCATTTCTGGATGTTTTTCAATGGCAAAAATCAATGAATATTGTAAATGCACAAACAGTAATTTCTCCGCATTGCAAGGTGCAATTCTGAAATTTTTTGCTTTTTCCTGCTCCTCTTAGCATGATAAACAAGATTCAAAGAGAGTGAGATGCCAGCTCCTTTCATTCAGTCAGTAGCTTCAATCATTTCTGGATGTTTTTCAATGGCAAAAATCAATGAATATTGTAAATGCACAAACAGTAATTTCTCCGCATTGCAAGGTGCAATTCTGAAATTTTTTGCTTTTTCCTGCTCCTCTTAGCATGATAAAGAAGATTCAAAGAGAGTGAGATGCCAGCTCCTTTCATTCAGTCAGTAGCTTCAATCATTTCTGGACGTTTTTCAATGGCAAAAATCAATGAATATTGTAAATGCACAAACAGTAATTTCTCCGCATTGCAAGGTGCAATTCTGAAATTTTTTGCTTTTTCCTGCTCCTCTTAGCATGATAAAGAAGATTCAAAGAGAGTGAGATGCCAGCTCCTTTCATTCAGTCAGTAGCTTCAATCATTTCTGGACGTTTTTCAATGGCAAAAATCAATGAATATTGTAAATGCACAAACAGTAATTTCTCCGCATTGCAAGGTGCAATTCTGAAATTTTTTGCTTTTTCCTGCTCCTCTTAGCATGATAAAGAAGATTCAAAGAGAGTGAGATGCCAGCTCCTTTCATTCAGTCAGTAGCTTCAATCATTTCTGGACGTTTTTCAATGGCAAAAATCAATGAATATTGTAAATGCACAAACAGTAATTTCTCCGCATTGCAAGGTGCAATTCTGAAATTTTTTGCTTTTTCCTGCTCCTCTTAGCATGATAAAGAAGATTCAAAGAGAGTGAGATGCCAGCTCCTTTCATTCAGTCAGTAGCTTCAATCATTTCTGGACGTTTTTCAATGGCAAAAATCAATGAATATTGTAAATGCACAAACAGTAATTTCTCCGCATTGCAAGGTGCAATTCTGAATTTTTTTGCTTTTTCCTGCTCCTCTTAGCATGATAAAGAAGATTCAAAGAGAGTGAGATGCCAGCTCCTTTCATTCAGTCAGTAGCTTCAAACATTTCTGGTATATGAATAACATGATGTTTTTCAATGGCAAAAATCAATGACTATTGTAAATGCACAAACAGTAATTTCTCCGCATTGCAAGGTGCAATTCTGAAATTTTTTGCTTTTTTCTGCTCCTCTTAGCATGATAAAGAAGATTCAAAGAGAGTGAGATGCCAGCTCCTTTCATTCTGTCAGTAGCTTCAAACATTTCTGGTATATGAATAACATGATGTTTTTCAATGGCAAAAATCAATGAATATTGTAAATGCACAAACACTAATTTCTCCGGATTGCAAGGTGCAATTCTGAAATTTTTTGCTTTTTCCTGCTCCTCTTAGCATGATAAAGAAGATTCAAAGAGAGTGAGATGCCAGCTCCTTTCATTCAGTCAGTAGCTTCAATCATTTCTGGACGTTTTTCAATGGCAAAAATCAATGAATATTGTAAATGCACAAACAGTAATTTCTCCGCATTGCAAGGTGCAATTCTGAAATTTTTTGCTTTTTCCTGCTCCTCTTAGCATGATAAAGAAGATTCAAAGAGAGTGAGATGCCAGCTCCTTTCATTCAGTCAGTAGCTTCAAACATTTCTGGTATATGAATAACATGATGTTTTTCAATGGCAAAAATCAATGAATATTGTAAATGCACAAACAGTAATTTCTCCGCATTGCAAGGTGCAATTCTGAAATTTTTTGCTTTTTCCTGCTCCTCTTAGCATGATAAAGAAGATTCAAAGAGAGTGAGATGCCAGCTCCTTTCATTCAGTCAGTAGCTTCAATCATTTCTGGACGTTTTTCAATGGCAAAAATCAATGAATATTGTAAATGCACAAACAGTAATTTCTCCGCATTGCAAGGTGCAATTCTGAAATTTTTTGCTTTTTCCTGCTCCTCTTAGCATGATAAACAAGATTCAAAGTGAATGAGATGCCAGCTCCTTTCATTCAGTCAGTAGCTTCAATCATTTCTGGACGTTTTTCAATGGCAAAAATCAATGAATATTGTAAATGCACAAACAGTAATTTCTCCGCATTGCAAGGTGCAATTCTGAAATTTTTTGCTTTTTCCTGCTCCTCTTAGCATGATAAAGAAGATTCAAAGAGAGTGAGATGCCAGCTCCTTTCATTCAGTCAGTAGCTTCAAACATTTCTGGTATATGAATAACATGATGTTTTTCAATGGCAAAAATCAATGAATATTGTAAATGCACAAACAGTAATTTCTCCGCATTGCAAGGTGCAATTCTGAAATTTCTTGCTTTTTCCTGCTCCTCTTAGCATGATAAAGAAGATTCAAAGAGAGTGAGATGCCAGCTCCTTTCATTCAGTCAGTAGCTTCAATCATTTCTGGACGTTTTTCAATGGCAAAAATCAATGAATATTGTAAATGCACAAACAGTAATTTCTCCGCATTGCAAGGTGCAATTCTGAATTTTTTTGCTTTTTCCTGCTCCTCTTAGCATGATAAAGAAGATTCAAAGAGAGTGAGATGCCAGCTCCTTTCATTCAGTCAGTAGCTTCAAACATTTCTGGTATATGAATAACATGATGTTTTTCAATGGCAAAAATCAATGACTATTGTAAATGCACAAACAGTAATTTCTCCGCATTGCAAGGTGCAATTCTGAAATTTTTTGCTTTTTTCTGCTCCTCTTAGCATGATAAAGAAGATTCAAAGAGAGTGAGATGCCAGCTCCTTTCATTCTGTCAGTAGCTTCAAACATTTCTGGTATATGAATAACATGATGTTTTTCAATGGCAAAAATCAATGAATATTGTAAATGCACAAACACTAATTTCTCCGCATTGCAAGGTGCAATTCTGAAATTTTTTGCTTTTTCCTGCTCCTCTTAGCATGATAAAGAAGATTCAAAGAGACTGAGATGCCAGCTCCTTTCATTCAGTCAGTAGCTTCAATCATTTCTGGACGTTTTTCAATGGCAAAAATCAATGAATATTGTAAATGCACAAACAGTAATTTCTCCGCATTGCAAGGTGCAATTCTGAATTTTTTTGCTTTTTCCTGCTCCTCTTAGCATGATAAAGAAGATTCAAAGAGAGTGAGATGCCAGCTCCTTTCATTCAGTCAGTAGCTTCAAACATTTCTGGTATATGAATAACATGATGTTTTTCAATGGCAAAAATCAATGACTATTGTAAATGCACAAACAGTAATTTCTCCGCATTGCAAGGTGCAATTCTGAAATTTTTTGCTTTTTTCTGCTCCTCTTAGCATGATAAAGAAGATTCAAAGAGAGTGAGATGCCAGCTCCTTTCATTCTGTCAGTAGCTTCAAACATTTCTGGTATATGAATAACATGATGTTTTTCAATGGCAAAAATCAATGAATATTGTAAATGCACAAACAGTAATTTCTCCGCATTGCAAGGTGCAATTCTGAAATTTTTTGCTTTTTCCTGCTCCTCTTAGCATGATAAAGAAGATTCAAAGAGAGTGAGATGCCAGCTCCTTTCATTCAGTCAGTAGCTTCAATCATTTCTGGACGTTTTTCAATGGCAAAAATCAATGAATATTGTAAATGCACAAACAGTAATTTCTCCGCATTGCAAGGTGCAATTCTGAAATTTTTTGCTTTTTCCCGCTCCTCTTAGCATGATAAAGAAGATTCAAAGAGAGTGAGATGCCAGCTCCTTTCATTCAGTCAGTAGCTTCAAACATTTCTGGTATATGAATAACATGATGTTTTTCAATGGCAAAAATCAATGAATATTGTAAATGCACAAACAGTAATTTCTCCGCATTGCAAGGTGCAATTTTGAAATTTTTTGCTTTTTCCTGCTCCTCTTAGCATGATAAACAAGATTCAAAGAGAGTGAGATGCCAGCTCCTTTCATTCAGTCAGTAGCTTCAATCATTTCTGGATGTTTTTCAATGGCAAAAATCAATGAATATTGTAAATGCACAAACAGTAATTTCTCCGTATTGCAAGGTGCAATTCTGAAATTTTTTGCTTTTTTCTGCTCCTCTTAGCATGATAAAGAAGATTCAAAGAGAGTGATATGCCAGCTCCTTTCATTCAGTCAGTAGCTTCAAACATTTCTGGTATATGAATAACATGATGTTTTTCAATGGCAAAAATCAATGAATATTGTAAATGCGCAAACAGTAATTTCTCCGCATTGCAAGGTGCAATTCTGAAATTTTTTGCTTTTTCCTGCTCCTCTTAGCATGATAAAGAAGATTCAAAGAGAGTGAGATGCCAGCTCCTTTCATTCAGTCAGTAGCTTCAATCATTTCTGGACGTTTTTCAATGGCAAAAATCAATGAATATTTTAAATGCACAAACAGTAATTTCTCCGCATTGCAAGGTGCAATTCTGAAATTTTTTGCTTTTTCCTGCTCCTCTTAGCATGATAAACAAGATTCAAAGAGAGTGAGATGCCAGCTCCTTTCATTCAGTCAGTAGCTTCAATCATTTCTGGATGTTTTTCAATGGCAAAAATCAATGAATATTGAAAATGCACAAACAGTAATTTCTCCGCATTGCAAGGTGCAATTCTGAAATTTTTTGCTTTTTCCTGCTCCTCTTAGCATGATAAAGAAGATTCAAAGAGAGTGATATGCCAGCTCCTTTCATTCAGTCAGTAGCTTCAATCATTTCTGGATGTTTTTCAATGGCAAAAATCAATGAATATTGTAAATGCACAAACAGTAATTTCTCCGCATTGCAAGGTGCAATTCTGAAATTTTTTGCTTTTTCCTGCTCCTCTTAGCATGATAAACAAGATTCAAAGAGAGTGAGATGCCAGCTCCTTTCATTCAGTCAGTAGCTTCAATCATTTCTGGATGTTTTTCAATGGCAAAAATCAATGAATATTGTAAATGCACAAACAGTAATTTCTCCGCATTGCAAGGTGCAATTCTGAAATTTTTTGCTTTTTCCTGCTCCTCTTAGCATGATAAAGAAGATTCAAAGAGAGTGAGATGCCAGCTCCTTTCATTCAGTCAGTAGCTTCAATCATTTCTGGACGTTTTTCAATGGCAAAAATCAATGAATATTGTAAATGCACAAACAGTAATTTCTCCGCATTGCAAGGTGCAATTCTGAAATTTTTTGCTTTTTCCTGCTCCTCTTAGCATGATAAAGAAGATTCAAAGAGAGTGAGATGCCAGCTCCTTTCATTCAGTCAGTAGCTTCAATCATTTCTGGACGTTTTTCAATGGCAAAAATCAATGAATATTGTAAATGCACAAACAGTAATTTCTCCGCATTGCAAGGTGCAATTCTGAATTTTTTTGCTTTTTCCTGCTCCTCTTAGCATGATAAAGAAGATTCAAAGAGAGTGAGATGCCAGCTCCTTTCATTCAGTCAGTAGCTTCAAACATTTCTGGTATATGAATAACATGATGTTTTTCAATGGCAAAAATCAATGACTATTGTAAATGCACAAACAGTAATTTCTCCGCATTGCAAGGTGCAATTCTGAAATTTTTTGCTTTTTTCTGCTCCTCTTAGCATGATAAAGAAGATTCAAAGAGAGTGAGATGCCAGCTCCTTTCATTCTGTCAGTAGCTTCAAACATTTCTGGTATATGAATAACATGATGTTTTTCAATGGCAAAAATCAATGAATATTGTAAATGCACAAACACTAATTTCTCCGGATTGCAAGGTGCAATTCTGAAATTTTTTGCTTTTTCCTGCTCCTCTTAGCATGATAAAGAAGATTCAAAGAGAGTGAGATGCCAGCTCCTTTCATTCAGTCAGTAGCTTCAATCATTTCTGGACGTTTTTCAATGGCAAAAATCAATGAATATTGTAAATGCACAAACAGTAATTTCTCCGCATTGCAAGGTGCAATTCTGAAATTTTTTGCTTTTTCCTGCTCCTCTTAGCATGATAAAGAAGATTCAAAGAGAGTGAGATGCCAGCTCCTTTCATTCAGTCAGTAGCTTCAAACATTTCTGGTATATGAATAACATGATGTTTTTCAATGGCAAAAATCAATGAATATTGTAAATGCACAAACAGTAATTTCTCCGCATTGCAAGGTGCAATTCTGAAATTTTTTGCTTTTTCCTGCTCCTCTTAGCATGATAAAGAAGATTCAAAGAGAGTGAGATGCCAGCTCCTTTCATTCAGTCAGTAGCTTCAATCATTTCTGGACGTTTTTCAATGGCAAAAATCAATGAATATTGTAAATGCACAAACAGTAATTTCTCCGCATTGCAAGGTGCAATTCTGAAATTTTTTGCTTTTTCCTGCTCCTCTTAGCATGATAAACAAGATTCAAAGTGAATGAGATGCCAGCTCCTTTCATTCAGTCAGTAGCTTCAATCATTTCTGGACGTTTTTCAATGGCAAAAATCAATGAATATTGTAAATGCACAAACAGTAATTTCTCCGCATTGCAAGGTGCAATTCTGAAATTTTTTGCTTTTTCCTGCTCCTCTTAGCATGATAAAGAAGATTCAAAGAGAGTGAGATGCCAGCTCCTTTCATTCAGTCAGTAGCTTCAAACATTTCTGGTATATGAATAACATGATGTTTTTCAATGGCAAAAATCAATGAATATTGTAAATGCACAAACAGTAATTTCTCCGCATTGCAAGGTGCAATTCTGAAATTTTTTGCTTTTTCCTGCTCCTCTTAGCATGATAAAGAAGATTCAAAGAGAGTGAGATGCCAGCTCCTTTCATTCAGTCAGTAGCTTCAATCATTTCTGGACGTTTTTCAATGGCAAAAATCAATGAATATTGTAAATGCACAAACAGTAATTTCTCCGCATTGCAAGGTGCAATTCTGAATTTTTTTGCTTTTTCCTGCTCCTCTTAGCATGATAAAGAAGATTCAAAGAGAGTGAGATGCCAGCTCCTTTCATTCAGTCAGTAGCTTCAAACATTTCTGGTATATGAATAACATGATGTTTTTCAATGGCAAAAATCAATGACTATTGTAAATGCACAAACAGTAATTTCTCCGCATTGCAAGGTGCAATTCTGAAATTTTTTGCTTTTTTCTGCTCCTCTTAGCATGATAAAGAAGATTCAAAGAGAGTGAGATGCCAGCTCCTTTCATTCTGTCAGTAGCTTCAAACATTTCTGGTATATGAATAACATGATGTTTTTCAATGGCAAAAATCAATGAATATTGTAAATGCACAAACACTAATTTCTCCGCATTGCAAGGTGCAATTCTGAAATTTTTTGCTTTTTCCTGCTCCTCTTAGCATGATAAAGAAGATTCAAAGAGAGTGAGATGCCAGCTCCTTTCATTCAGTCAGTAGCTTCAAACATTTCTGGTATATGAATAACATGATGTTTTTCAATGGCAAAAATCAATGAATATTGTAAATGCACAAACAGTAATTTCTCCGCATTGCAAGGTGCAATTCTGAAATTTTTTGCTTTTTCCTGCTCCTCTTAGCATGATAAAGAAGATTCAAAGAGAGTGAGATGCCAGCTCCTTTCATTCAGTCAGTAGCTTCAATCATTTCTGGATGTTTTTCAATGGCAAAAATCAATGAATATTGTAAATGCACAAACAGTAATTTCTCCGCATTGCAAGGTGCAATTCTGAAATTTTTTGCTTTTTCCTGCTCCTCTTAGCATGATAAACAAGATTCAAAGTGAATGAGATGCCAGCTCCTTTCATTCAGTCAGTAGCTTCAATCATTTCTGGACGTTTTTCAATGGCAAAAATCAATGAATATTGTAAATGCACAAACAGTAATTTCTCCGCATTGCAAGGTGCAATTCTGAAATTTTTTGCTTTTTCCTGCTCCTCTTAGCATGATAAAGAAGATTCAAAGAGAGTGAGATGCCAGCTCCTTTCATTCAGTCAGTAGCTTCAAACATTTCTGGTATATGAATAACATGATGTTTTTCAATGGCAAAAATCAATGAATATTGTAAATGCACAAACAGTAATTTCTCCGCATTGCAAGGTGCAATTCTGAAATTTTTTGCTTTTTCCTGCTCCTCTTAGCATGATAAAGAAGATTCAAAGAGAGTGAGATGCCAGCTCCTTTCATTCAGTCAGTAGCTTCAATCATTTCTGGACGTTTTTCAATGGCAAAAATCAATGAATATTGTAAATGCACAAACAGTAATTTCTCCGCATTGCAAGGTGCAATTCTGAATTTTTTTGCTTTTTCCTGCTCCTCTTAGCATGATAAAGAAGATTCAAAGAGAGTGAGATGCCAGCTCCTTTCATTCAGTCAGTAGCTTCAAACATTTCTGGTATATGAATAACATGATGTTTTTCAATGGCAAAAATCAATGACTATTGTAAATGCACAAACAGTAATTTCTCCGCATTGCAAGGTGCAATTCTGAAATTTTTTGCTTTTTTCTGCTCCTCTTAGCATGATAAAGAAGATTCAAAGAGAGTGAGATGCCAGCTCCTTTCATTCTGTCAGTAGCTTCAAACATTTCTGGTATATGAATAACATGATGTTTTTCAATGGCAAAAATCAATGAATATTGTAAATGCACAAACACTAATTTCTCCGCATTGCAAGGTGCAATTCTGAAATTTTTTGCTTTTTCCTGCTCCTCTTAGCATGATAAAGAAGATTCAAAGAGAGTGAGATGCCAGCTCCTTTCATTCAGTCAGTAGCTTCAAACATTTCTGGTATATGAATAACATGATGTTTTTCAATGGCAAAAATCAATGAATATTGTAAATGCACAAACAGTAATTTCTCCGCATTGCAAGGTGCAATTCTGAAATTTTTTGCTTTTTCCTGCTCCTCTTAGCATGATAAAGAAGATTCAAAGAGAGTGAGATGCCAGCTCCTTTCATTCAGTCAGTAGCTTCAATCATTTCTGGATGTTTTTCAATGGCAAAAATCAATGAATATTGTAAATGCACAAACAGTAATTTCTCCGCATTGCAAGGTGCAATTCTGAAATTTTTTGCTTTTTCCTGCTCCTCTTAGCATGATAAACAAGATTCAAAGAGAGTGAGATGCCAGCTCCTTTCATTCAGTCAGTAGCTTCAATCATTTCTGGATGTTTTTCAATGGCAAAAATCAATGAATATTGTAAATGCACAAACAGTAATTTCTCCGCATTGCAAGGTGCAATTCTGAAATTTTTTGCTTTTTCCTGCTCCTCTTAGCATGATAAAGAAGATTCAAAGAGAGTGAGATGCCAGCTCCTTTCATTCAGTCAGTAGCTTCAATCATTTCTGGACGTTTTTCAATGGCAAAAATCAATGAATATTGTAAATGCACAAACAGTAATTTCTCCGCATTGCAAGGTGCAATTCTGAAATTTTTTGCTTTTTCCTGCTCCTCTTAGCATGATAAAGAAGATTCAAAGAGAGTGAGATGCCAGCTCCTTTCATTCAGTCAGTAGCTTCAATCATTTCTGGACGTTTTTCAATGGCAAAAATCAATGAATATTGTAAATGCACAAACAGTAATTTCTCCGCATTGCAAGGTGCAATTCTGAAATTTTTTGCTTTTTCCTGCTCCTCTTAGCATGATAAAGAAGATTCAAAGAGAGTGAGATGCCAGCTCCTTTCATTCAGTCAGTAGCTTCAATCATTTCTGGACGTTTTTCAATGGCAAAAATCAATGAATATTGTAAATGCACAAACAGTAATTTCTCCGCATTGCAAGGTGCAATTCTGAAATTTTTTGCTTTTTCCTGCTCCTCTTAGCATGATAAAGAAGATTCATAGAGAGTGAGATGCCAGCTCCTTTCATTCAGTCAGTAGCTTCAATCATTTCTGGACGTTTTTCAATGGCAAAAATCAATGAATATTGTAAATGCACAAACAGTAATTTCTCCGCATTGCAAGGTGCAATTCTGAATTTTTTTGCTTTTTCCTGCTCCTCTTAGCATGATAAAGAAGATTCAAAGAGAGTGAGATGCCAGCTCCTTTCATTCAGTCAGTAGCTTCAAACATTTCTGGTATATGAATAACATGATGTTTTTCAATGGCAAAAATCAATGACTATTGTAAATGCACAAACAGTAATTTCTCCGCATTGCAAGGTGCAATTCTGAAATTTTTTGCTTTTTTCTGCTCCTCTTAGCATGATAAAGAAGATTCAAAGAGAGTGAGATGCCAGCTCCTTTCATTCTGTCAGTAGCTTCAAACATTTCTGGTATATGAATAACATGATGTTTTTCAATGGCAAAAATCAATGAATATTGTAAATGCACAAACACTAATTTCTCCGGATTGCAAGGTGCAATTCTGAAATTTTTTGCTTTTTCCTGCTCCTCTTAGCATGATAAAGAAGATTCAAAGAGAGTGAGATGCCAGCTCCTTTCATTCAGTCAGTAGCTTCAATCATTTCTGGACGTTTTTCAATGGCAAAAATCAATGAATATTGTAAATGCACAAACAGTAATTTCTCCGCATTGCAAGGTGCAATTCTGAAATTTTTTGCTTTTTCCTGCTCCTCTTAGCATGATAAAGAAGATTCAAAGAGAGTGAGATGCCAGCTCCTTTCATTCAGTCAGTAGCTTCAAACATTTCTGGTATATGAATAACATGATGTTTTTCAATGGCAAAAATCAATGAATATTGTAAATGCACAAACAGTAATTTCTCCGCATTGCAAGGTGCAATTCTGAAATTTTTTGCTTTTTCCTGCTCCTCTTAGCATGATAAAGAAGATTCAAAGAGAGTGAGATGCCAGCTCCTTTCATTCAGTCAGTAGCTTCAATCATTTCTGGACGTTTTTCAATGGCAAAAATCAATGAATATTGTAAATGCACAAACAGTAATTTCTCCGCATTGCAAGGTGCAATTCTGAAATTTATTGCTTTTTCCTGCTCCTCTTAGCATGATAAACAAGATTCAAAGAGAGTGAGATGCCAGCTCCTTTCATTCAGTCAGTAGCTTCAATCATTTCTGGATGTTTTTCAATGGCAAAAATCAATGAATATTGTAAATGCACAAACAGTAATTTCTCCGCATTGCAAGGTGCAATTCTGAAATTTTTTGCTTTTTCCTGCTCCTCTTAGCATGATAAATAAGATTCAAAGAGAGTGAGATGCCAGCTCCTTTCATTCAGTCAGTAGCTTCAATCATTTCTGGACGTTTTTCAATGGCAAAAATCAATGAATATTGTAAATGCACAAACAGTAATTTCTCCGCATTGCAAGGTGCAATTCTGAAATTTTTTGCTTTTTCCTGCTCCTCTTAGCATGATAAAGAAGATTCAAAGAGAGTGAGATGCCAGCTCCTTTCATTCAGTCAGTAGCTTCAATCATTTCTGGACGTTTTTCAATGGCAAAAATCAATGAATATTGTAAATGCACAAACAGTAATTTCTCCGCATTGCAAGGTGCAATTCTGAAATTTTTTGCTTTTTCCTGCTCCTCTTAGCATGATAAAGAAGATTCAAAGAGAGTGAGATGCCAGCTCCTTTCATTCAGTCAGTAGCTTCAAACATTTCTGGTATATGAATAACATGATGTTTTTTAATGGCAAAAATCAATGAATATTGTAAATGCACAAACAGTAATTTCTCCGCATTGCAAGGTGCAATTCTGAAATTTTTTGCTTTTTCCTGCTCCTCTAAGCATGATAAAGAAGATTCAAAGAGAGTGAGATGCCAGCTCCTTTCATTCAGTCAGTAGCTTCAATCATTTCTGGACGTTTTTCAATGGCAAAAATCAATGAATATTGTAAATGCACAAACAGTAATTTCTCGGCATTGCAAGGTGCAATTCTGAAATTTTTTGCTTTTTCCTGCTCCTCTTAGCATGATAAACAAGATTCAAAGTGAAAGAGATGCCAGCTCCTTTCATTCAGTCAGTAGCTTCAATCATTTCTGGACGTTTTTCAATGGCAAAAATCAATGAATATTGTAAATGCACAAACAGTAATTTCTCCGCATTGCAAGGTGCAATTCTGAAATTTTTTGCTTTTTCCTGCTCCTCTTAGCATGATAAAGAAGATTCAAAGAGAGTGAGATGCCAGCTCCTTTCATTCAGTCAGTAGCTTCAATCATTTCTGGACGTTTTTCAATGGCAAAAATCAATGAATATTGTAAATGCACAAACAGTAATTTCTCCGCATTGCAAGGTGCAATTCTGAATTTTTTTGCTTTTTCCTGCTCCTCTTAGCATGATAAAGAAGATTCAAAGAGAGTGAGATGCCAGCTCCTTTCATTCAGTCAGTAGCTTCAAACATTTCTGGTATATGAATAACATGATGTTTTTCAATGGCAAAAATCAATGACTATTGTAAATGCACAAACAGTAATTTCTCCGCATTGCAAGGTGCAATTCTGAAATTTTTTGCTTTTTTCTGCTCCTCTTAGCATGATAAAGAAGATTCAAAGAGAGTGAGATGCCAGCTCCTTTCATTCTGTCAGTAGCTTCAAACATTTCTGGTATATGAATAACATGATGTTTTTCAATGGCAAAAATCAATGAATATTGTAAATGCACAAACAGTAATTTCTCCGCATTGCAAGGTGCAATTCTGAAATTTTTTGCTTTTTCCTGCTCCTCTTAGCATGATAAAGAAGATTCAAAGAGAGTGAGATGCCAGCTCCTTTCATTCAGTCAGTAGCTTCAATCATTTCTGGACGTTTTTCAATGGCAAAAATCAATGAATATTGTAAATGCACAAACAGTAATTTCTCCGCATTGCAAGGTGCAATTCTGAAATTTTTTGCTTTTTCCTGCTCCTCTTAGCATGATAAAGAAGATTCAAAGAGAGTGAGATGCCAGCTCCTTTCATTCAGTCAGTAGCTTCAAACATTTCTGGTATATGAATAACATGATGTTTTTTAATGGCAAAAATCAATGAATATTGTAAATGCACAAACAGTAATTTCTCCGCATTGCAAGGTGCAATTCTGAAATTTTTTGCTTTTTCCTGCTCCTCTAAGCATGATAAAGAAGATTCAAAGAGAGTGAGATGCCAGCTCCTTTCATTCAGTCAGTAGCTTCAATCATTTCTGGACGTTTTTCAATTGCAAAAATCAATGAATATTGTAAATGCACAAACAGTAATTTCTCGGCATTGCAAGGTGCAATTCTGAAATTTTTTGCTTTTTCCTGCTCCTCTTAGCATGATAAACAAGATTCAAAGTGAAAGAGATGCCAGCTCCTTTCATTCAGTCAGTAGCTTCAATCATTTCTGGACGTTTTTCAATGGCAAAAATCAATGAATATTGTAAATGCACAAACAGTAATTTCTCCGCATTGCAAGGTGCAATTCTGAAATTTTTTGCTTTTTCCTGCTCCTCTTAGCATGATAAAGAAGATTCAAAGAGAGTGAGATGCCAGCTCCTTTCATTCAGTCAGTAGCTTCAATCATTTCTGGACGTTTTTCAATGGCAAAAATCAATGAATATTGTAAATGCACAAACAGTAATTTCTCCGCATTGCAAGGTGCAATTCTGAATTTTTTTGCTTTTTCCTGCTCCTCTTAGCATGATAAAGAAGATTCAAAGAGAGTGAGATGCCAGCTCCTTTCATTCAGTCAGTAGCTTCAAACATTTCTGGTATATGAATAACATGATGTTTTTCAATGGCAAAAATCAATGACTATTGTAAATGCACAAACAGTAATTTCTCCGCATTGCAAGGTGCAATTCTGAAATTTTTTGCTTTTTTCTGCTCCTCTTAGCATGATAAAGAAGATTCAAAGAGAGTGAGATGCCAGCTCCTTTCATTCTGTCAGTAGCTTCAAACATTTCTGGTATATGAATAACATGATGTTTTTCAATGGCAAAAATCAATGAATATTGTAAATGCACAAACAGTAATTTCTCCGCATTGCAAGGTGCAATTCTGAAATTTTTTGCTTTTTCCTGCTCCTCTTAGCATGATAAAGAAGATTCAAAGAGAGTGAGATGCCAGCTCCTTTCATTCAGTCAGTAGCTTCAATCATTTCTGGACGTTTTTCAATGGCAAAAATCAATGAATATTGTAAATGCACAAACAGTAATTTCTCCGCATTGCAAGGTGCAATTCTGAAATTTTTTGCTTTTTCCTGCTCCTCTTAGCATGATAAAGAAGATTCAAAGAGAGTGAGATGCCAGCTCCTTTCATTCAGTCAGTAGCTTCAAACATTTCTGGTATATGAATAACATGATGTTTTTCAATGGCAAAAATCAATGAATATTGTAAATGCACAAACAGTAATTTCTCCGCATTGCAAGGTGCAATTCTGAAATTTTTTGCTTTTTCCTGCTCCTCTAAGCATGGTAAAGAAGATTCAAAGAGAGTGAGATGCCAGCTCCTTTCATTCAGTCAGTAGCTTCAATCATTTCTGGACGTTTTTCAATGGCAAAAATCAATGAATATTGTAAATGCACAAACAGTAATTTCTCCGCATTGCAAGGTGCAATTCTGAAATTTTTTGCTTTTTCCTGCTCCTCTTAGCATGATAAAGAAGATTCAAAGAGAGTGAGATGCCAGCTCCTTTCATTCAGTCAGTAGCTTCAATCATTTCTGGACGTTTTTCAATGGCAAAAATCAATGAATATTGTAAATGCACAAACAGTAATTTCTCCGCATTGCAAGGTGCAATTCTGAAATTTTTTGCTTTTTCCTGCTCCTCTTAGCATGATAAACAAGATTCAAAGAGAGTGAGATGCCAGCTCCTTTCATTCAGTCAGTAGCTTCAATCATTTCTGGATGTTTTTCAATGGCAAAAATCAATGAATATTGTAAATGCACAAACAGTAATTTCTCCGCATTGCAAGGTGCAATTCTGAAATTTTTTGCTTTTTCCTGCTCCTCTTAGCATGATAAATAAGATTCAAAGAGAGTGAGATGCCAGCTCCTTTCATTCAGTCAGTAGCTTCAATCATTTCTGGACGTTTTTCAATGGCAAAAATCAATGAATATTGTAAATGCACAAACAGTAATTTCTCCGCATTGCAAGGTGCAATTCTGAAATTTTTTGCTTTTTCCTGCTCCTCTTAGCATGATAAAGAAGATTCAAAGAGAGTGAGATGCCAGCTCCTTTCATTCAGTCAGTAGCTTCAATCATTTCTTGACGTTTTTCAATGGCAAAAATCAATGAATATTGTAAATGCACAAACAGTAATTTCTCCGCATTGCAAGGTGCAATTCTGAAATTTTTTGCTTTTTCCTGCTCCTCTTAGCATGATAAAGAAGATTCAAAGAGAGTGAGATGCCAGCTCCTTTCATTCAGTCAGTAGCTTCAAACATTTCTGGTATATGAATAACATGATGTTTTTTAATGGCAAAAATCAATGAATATTGTAAATGCACAAACAGTAATTTCTCCGCATTGCAAGGTGCAATTCTGAAATTTTTTGCTTTTTCCTGCTCCTCTTAGCATGATAAAGAAGATTCAAAGAGAGTGAGATGCCAGCTCCTTTCATTCAGTCAGTAGCTTCAATCATTTCTGGACGTTTTTCAATGGCAAAAATCAATGAATATTGTAAATGCACAAACAGTAATTTCTCGGCATTGCAAGGTGCAATTCTGAAATTTTTTGCTTTTTCCTGCTCCTCTTAGCATGATAAACAAGATTCAAAGTGAAAGAGATGCCAGCTCCTTTCATTCAGTCAGTAGCTTCAATCATTTCTGGACGTTTTTCAATGGCAAAAATCAATGAATATTGTAAATGCACAAACAGTAATTTCTCCGCATTGCAAGGTGCAATTCTGAAATTTTTTGCTTTTTCCTGCTCCTCTTAGCATGATAAAGAAGATTCAAAGAGAGTGAGATGCCAGCTCCTTTCATTCAGTCAGTAGCTTCAATCATTTCTGGACGTTTTTCAATGGCAAAAATCAATGAATATTGTAAATGCACAAACAGTAATTTCTCCGCATTGCAAGGTGCAATTCTGAATTTTTTTGCTTTTTCCTGCTCCTCTTAGCATGATAAAGAAGATTCAAAGAGAGTGAGATGCCAGCTCCTTTCATTCAGTCAGTAGCTTCAAACATTTCTGGTATATGAATAACATGATGTTTTTCAATGGCAAAAATCAATGACTATTGTAAATGCACAAACAGTAATTTCTCCGCATTGCAAGGTGCAATTCTGAAATTTTTTGCTTTTTTCTGCTCCTCTTAGCATGATAAAGAAGATTCAAAGAGAGTGAGATGCCAGCTCCTTTCATTCAGTCAGTAGCTTCAAACATTTCTGGTATATGAATAACATGATGTTTTTCAATGGCAAAAATCAATGAATATTGTAAATGCACAAACAGTAATTTCTCCGCATTGCAAGGTGCAATTCTGAAATTTTTTGCTTTTTCCTGCTCCTCTTAGCATGATAAAGAAGATTCAAAGAGAGTGAGATGCCAGCTCCTTTCATTCAGTCAGTAGCTTCAATCATTTCTGGACGTTTTTCAATGGCAAAAATCAATGAATATTGTAAATGCACAAACAGTAATTTCTCCGCATTGCAAGGTGCAATTCTGAAATTTTTTGCTTTTTCCTGCTCCTCTTAGCATGATAAAGAAGATTCAAAGAGAGTGAGATGCCAGCTCCTTTCATTCAGTCAGTAGCTTCAAACATTTCTGGTATATGAATAACATGATGTTTTTCAATGGCAAAAATCAATGAATATTGTAAATGCACAAACAGTAATTTCTCCGCATTGCAAGGTGCAATTTTGAAATTTTTTGCTTTTTCCTGCTCCTCTTAGCATGATAAACAAGATTCAAAGAGAGTGAGATGCCAGCTCCTTTCATTCAGTCAGTAGCTTCAATCATTTCTGGATGTTTTTCAATGGCAAAAATCAATGAATATTGTAAATGCACAAACAGTAATTTCTCCGTATTGCAAGGTGCAATTCTGAAATTTTTTGCTTTTTTCTGCTCCTCTTAGCATGATAAAGAAGATTCAAAGAGAGTGAGATGCCAGCTCCTTTCATTCAGTCAGTAGCTTCAAACATTTCTGGTATATGAATAACATGATGTTTTTCAATGGCAAAAATCAATGAATATTGTAAATGCGCAAACAGTAATTTCTCCGCATTGCAAGGTGCAATTCTGAAATTTTTTGCTTTTTCCTGCTCCTCTTAGCATGATAAAGAAGATTCAAAGAGAGTGAGATGCCAGCTCCTTTCATTCAGTCAGTAGCTTCAATCATTTCTGGACGTTTTTCAATGGCAAAAATCAATGAATATTTTAAATGCACAAACAGTAATTTCTCCGCATTGCAAGGTGCAATTCTGAAATTTTTTGCTTTTTCCTGCTCCTCTTAGCATGATAAACAAGATTCAAAGAGAGTGAGATGCCAGCTCCTTTCATTCAGTCAGTAGCTTCAATCATTTCTGGATGTTTTTCAATGGCAAAAATCAATGAATATTGTAAATGCACAAACAGTAATTTCTCCGCATTGCAAGGTGCAATTCTGAAATTTTTTGCTTTTTCCTGCTCCTCTTAGCATGATAAAGAAGATTCAAAGAGAGTGAGATGCCAGCTCCTTTCATTCAGTCAGTAGCTTCAATCATTTCTGGACGTTTTTCAATGGCAAAAATCAATGAATATTGTAAATGCACAAACAGTAATTTCTCCGCATTGCAAGGTGCAATTCTGAAATTTTTTGCTTTTTCCTGCTCCTCTTAGCATGATAAAGAAGATTCAAAGAGAGTGAGATGCCAGCTCCTTTCATTCAGTCAGTAGCTTCAATCATTTCTGGACGTTTTTCAATGGCAAAAATCAATGAATATTGTAAATGCACAAACAGTAATTTCTCCGCATTGCAAGGTGCAATTCTGAAATTTTTTGCTTTTTCCTGCTCCTCTTAGCATGATAAAGAAGATTCAAAGAGAGTGAGATGCCAGCTCCTTTCATTCAGTCAGTAGCTTCAAACATTTCTGGTATATGAATAACATGATGTTTTTCAATGGCAAAAATCAATGAATATTGTAAATGCACAAACAGTAATTTCTCCGCATTGCAAGGTGCAATTCTGAAATTTTTTGCTTTTTCCTGCTCCTCTTAGCATGATAAAGAAGATTCAAAGAGAGTGAGATGCCAGCTCCTTTCATTCAGTCAGTAGCTTCAATCATTTCTGGACGTTTTTCAATGGCAAAAATCAATGAATATTGTAAATGCACAAACAGTAATTTCTCCGCATTGCAAGGTGCAATTCTGAAATTTTTTGCTTTTTCCTGCTCCTCTTAGCATGATAAAGAAGATTCAAAGAGAGTGAGATGCCAGCTCCTTTCATTCAGTCAGTAGCTTCAAACATTTCTGGTATATGAATAACATGATGTTTTTCAATGGCAAAAATCAATGAATATTGTAAATGCACAAACAGTAATTTCTCCGCATTGCAAGGTGCAATTCTGAAATTTTTTGCTTTTTCCTGCTCCTCTAAGCATGGTAAAGAAGATTCAAAGAGAGTGAGATGCCAGCTCCTTTCATTCAGTCAGTAGCTTCAATCATTTCTGGACGTTTTTCAATGGCAAAAATCAATGAATATTGTAAATGCACAAACAGTAATTTCTCCGCATTGCAAGGTGCAATTCTGAAATTTTTTGCTTTTTCCTGCTCCTCTTAGCATGATAAAGAAGATTCAAAGAGAGTGAGATGCCAGCTCCTTTCATTCAGTCAGTAGCTTCAATCATTTCTGGACGTTTTTCAATGGCAAAAATCAATGAATATTGTAAATGCACAAACAGTAATTTCTCCGCATTGCAAGGTGCAATTCTGAAATTTTTTGCTTTTTCCTGCTCCTCTTAGCATGATAAACAAGATTCAAAGAGAGTGAGATGCCAGCTCCTTTCATTCAGTCAGTAGCTTCAATCATTTCTGGATGTTTTTCAATGGCAAAAATCAATGAATATTGTAAATGCACAAACAGTAATTTCTCCGCATTGCAAGGTGCAATTCTGAAATTTTTTGCTTTTTCCTGCTCCTCTTAGCATGATAAATAAGATTCAAAGAGAGTGAGATGCCAGCTCCTTTCATTCAGTCAGTAGCTTCAATCATTTCTGGACGTTTTTCAATGGCAAAAATCAATGAATATTGTAAATGCACAAACAGTAATTTCTCCGCATTGCAAGGTGCAATTCTGAAATTTTTTGCTTTTTCCTGCTCCTCTTAGCATGATAAAGAAGATTCAAAGAGAGTGAGATGCCAGCTCCTTTCATTCAGTCAGTAGCTTCAATCATTTCTTGACGTTTTTCAATGGCAAAAATCAATGAATATTGTAAATGCACAAACAGTAATTTCTCCGCATTGCAAGGTGCAATTCTGAAATTTTTTGCTTTTTCCTGCTCCTCTTAGCATGATAAAGAAGATTCAAAGAGAGTGAGATGCCAGCTCCTTTCATTCAGTCAGTAGCTTCAAACATTTCTGGTATATGAATAACATGATGTTTTTTAATGGCAAAAATCAATGAATATTGTAAATGCACAAACAGTAATTTCTCCGCATTGCAAGGTGCAATTCTGAAATTTTTTGCTTTTTCCTGCTCCTCTAAGCATGATAAAGAAGATTCAAAGAGAGTGAGATGCCAGCTCCTTTCATTCAGTCAGTAGCTTCAATCATTTCTGGACGTTTTTCAATGGCAAAAATCAATGAATATTGTAAATGCACAAACAGTAATTTCTCGGCATTGCAAGGTGCAATTCTGAAATTTTTTGCTTTTTCCTGCTCCTCTTAGCATGATAAACAAGATTCAAAGTGAAAGAGATGCCAGCTCCTTTCATTCAGTCAGTAGCTTCAATCATTTCTGGACGTTTTTCAATGGCAAAAATCAATGAATATTGTAAATGCACAAACAGTAATTTCTCCGCATTGCAAGGTGCAATTCTGAAATTTTTTGCTTTTTCCTGCTCCTCTTAGCATGATAAAGAAGATTCAAAGAGAGTGAGATGCCAGCTCCTTTCATTCAGTCAGTAGCTTCAATCATTTCTGGACGTTTTTCAATGGCAAAAATCAATGAATATTGTAAATGCACAAACAGTAATTTCTCCGCATTGCAAGGTGCAATTCTGAATTTTTTTGCTTTTTCCTGCTCCTCTTAGCATGATAAAGAAGATTCAAAGAGAGTGAGATGCCAGCTCCTTTCATTCAGTCAGTAGCTTCAAACATTTCTGGTATATGAATAACATGATGTTTTTCAATGGCAAAAATCAATGACTATTGTAAATGCACAAACAGTAATTTCTCCGCATTGCAAGGTGCAATTCTGAAATTTTTTGCTTTTTTCTGCTCCTCTTAGCATGATAAAGAAGATTCAAAGAGAGTGAGACGCCAGCTCCTTTCATTCAGTCAGTAGCTTCAAACATTTCTGGTATATGAATAACATGATGTTTTTCAATGGCAAAAATCAATGAATATTGTAAATGCACAAACAGTAATTTCTCCGCATTGCAAGGTGCAATTCTGAAATTTTTTGCTTTTTCCTGCTCCTCTTAGCATGATAAAGAAGATTCAAAGAGAGTGAGATGCCAGCTCCTTTCATTCAGTCAGTAGCTTCAATCATTTCTGGACGTTTTTCAATGGCAAAAATCAATGAATATTGTAAATGCACAAACAGTAATTTCTCCGCATTGCAAGGTGCAATTCTGAAATTTTTTGCTTTTTCCTGCTCCTCTTAGCATGATAAAGAAGATTCAAAGAGAGTGAGATGCCAGCTCCTTTCATTCAGTCAGTAGCTTCAAACATTTCTGGTATATGAATAACATGATGTTTTTCAATGGCAAAAATCAATGAATATTGTAAATGCACAAACAGTAATTTCTCCGCATTGCAAGGTGCAATTTTGAAATTTTTTGCTTTTTCCTGCTCCTCTTAGCATGATAAACAAGATTCAAAGAGAGTGAGATGCCAGCTCCTTTCATTCAGTCAGTAGCTTCAATCATTTCTGGATGTTTTTCAATGGCAAAAATCAATGAATATTGTAAATGCACAAACAGTAATTTCTCCGTATTGCAAGGTGCAATTCTGAAATTTTTTGCTTTTTTCTGCTCCTCTTAGCATGATAAAGAAGATTCAAAGAGAGTGAGATGCCAGCTCCTTTCATTCAGTCAGTAGCTTCAAACATTTCTGGTATATGAATAACATGATGTTTTTCAATGGCAAAAATCAATGAATATTGTAAATGCGCAAACAGTAATTTCTCCGCATTGCAAGGTGCAATTCTGAAATTTTTTGCTTTTTCCTGCTCCTCTTAGCATGATAAAGAAGATTCAAAGAGAGTGAGATGCCAGCTCCTTTCATTCAGTCAGTAGCTTCAATCATTTCTGGACGTTTTTCAATGGCAAAAATCAATGAATATTTTAAATGCACAAACAGTAATTTCTCCGCATTGCAAGGTGCAATTCTGAAATTTTTTGCTTTTTCCTGCTCCTCTTAGCATGATAAACAAGATTCAAAGAGAGTGAGATGCCAGCTCCTTTCATTCAGTCAGTAGCTTCAATCATTTCTGGATGTTTTTCAATGGCAAAAATCAATGAATATTGTAAATGCACAAACAGTAATTTCTCCGCATTGCAAGGTGCAATTCTGAAATTTTTTGCTTTTTCCTGCTCCTCTTAGCATGATAAAGAAGATTCAAAGAGAGTGAGATGCCAGCTCCTTTCATTCAGTCAGTAGCTTCAATCATTTCTGGACGTTTTTCAATGGCAAAAATCAATGAATATTGTAAATGCACAAACAGTAATTTCTCCGCATTGCAAGGTGCAATTCTGAAATTTTTTGCTTTTCCTGCTCCTCTTAGCATGATAAAGAAGATTCAAAGAGAGTGAGATGCCAGCTCCTTTCATTCAGTCAGTAGCTTCAATCATTTCTGGACGTTTTTCAATGGCAAAAATCAATGAATATTGTAAATGCACAAACAGTAATTTCTCCGCATTGCAAGGTGCAATTCTGAAATTTTTTGCTTTTTCCTGCTCCTCTTAGCATGATAAAGAAGATTCAAAGAGAGTGAGATGCCAGCTCCTTTCATTCAGTCAGTAGCTTCAAACATTTCTGGTATATGAATAACATGATGTTTTTTAATGGCAAAAATCAATGAATATTGTAAATGCACAAACAGTAATTTCTCCGCATTGCAAGGTGCAATTCTGAAATTTTTTGCTTTTTCCTGCTCCTCTAAGCATGATAAAGAAGATTCAAAGAGAGTGAGATGCCAGCTCCTTTCATTCAGTCAGTAGCTTCAATCATTTCTGGACGTTTTTCAATGGCAAAAATCAATGAATATTGTAAATGCACAAACAGTAATTTCTCGGCATTGCAAGGTGCAATTCTGAAATTTTTTGCTTTTTCCTGCTCCTCTTAGCATGATAAACAAGATTCAAAGTGAAAGAGATGCCAGCTCCTTTCATTCAGTCAGTAGCTTCAATCATTTCTGGACGTTTTTCAATGGCAAAAATCAATGAATATTGTAAATGCACAAACAGTAATTTCTCCGCATTGCAAGGTGCAATTCTGAAATTTTTTGCTTTTTCCTGCTCCTCTTAGCATGATAAAGAAGATTCAAAGAGAGTGAGATGCCAGCTCCTTTCATTCAGTCAGTAGCTTCAATCATTTCTGGACGTTTTTCAATGGCAAAAATCAATGAATATTGTAAATGCACAAACAGTAATTTCTCCGCATTGCAAGGTGCAATTCTGAATTTTTTTGCTTTTTCCTGCTCCTCTTAGCATGATAAAGAAGATTCAAAGAGAGTGAGATGCCAGCTCCTTCATTCAGTCAGTAGCTTCAAACATTTCTGGTATATGAATAACATGATGTTTTTCAATGGCAAAAATCAATGACTATTGTAAATGCACAAACAGTAATTTCTCCGCATTGCAAGGTGCAATTCTGAAATTTTTTGCTTTTTTCTGCTCCTCTTAGCATGATAAAGAAGATTCAAAGAGAGTGAGATGCCAGCTCCTTTCATTCAGTCAGTAGCTTCAAACATTTCTGGTATATGAATAACATGATGTTTTTCAATGGCAAAAATCAATGAATATTGTAAATGCACAAACAGTAATTTCTCCGCATTGCAAGGTGCAATTCTGAAATTTTTTGCTTTTTCCTGCTCCTCTTAGCATGATAAAGAAGATTCAAAGAGAGTGAGATGCCAGCTCCTTTCATTCAGTCAGTAGCTTCAATCATTTCTGGACGTTTTTCATGGCAAAAATCAATGAATATTGTAAATGCACAAACAGTAATTTCTCCGCATTGCAAGGTGCAATTCTGAAATTTTTTGCTTTTTCCTGCTCCTCTTAGCATGATAAAGAAGATTCAAAGAGAGTGAGATGCCAGCTCCTTTCATTCAGTCAGTAGCTTCAAACATTTCTGGTATATGAATAACATGATGTTTTTCAATGGCAAAAATCAATGAATATTGTAAATGCACAAACAGTAATTTCTCCGCATTGCAAGGTGCAATTTTGAAATTTTTTGCTTTTCCTGCTCCTCTTAGCATGATAAACAAGATTCAAAGAGAGTGAGATGCCAGCTCCTTTCATTCAGTCAGTAGCTTCAATCATTTCTGGATGTTTTTCAATGGCAAAAATCAATGAATATTGTAAATGCACAAACAGTAATTTCTCCGTATTGCAAGGTGCAATTCTGAAATTTTTTTGCTTTTTTCTGCTCCTCTTAGCATGATAAAGAAGATTCAAAGAGAGTGAGATGCCAGCTCCTTTCATTCAGTCAGTAGCTTCAAACATTTCTGGTATATGAATAACATGATGTTTTTCAATGGCAAAAATCAATGAATATTGTAAATGCGCAAACAGTAATTTCTCCGCATTGCAAGGTGCAATTCTGAAATTTTTTGCTTTTTCCTGCTCCTCTTAGCATGATAAAGAAGATTCAAAGAGAGTGAGATGCCAGCTCCTTTCATTCAGTCAGTAGCTTCAATCATTTCTGGACGTTTTTCAATGGCAAAAATCAATGAATATTTTAAATGCACAAACAGTAATTTCTCCGCATTGCAAGGTGCAATTCTGAAATTTTTTGCTTTTCCTGCTCCTCTTAGCATGATAAACAAGATTCAAAGAGAGTGAGATGCCAGCTCCTTTCATTCAGTCAGTAGCTTCAATCATTTCTGGATGTTTTTCAATGGCAAAAATCAATGAATATTGTAAATGCACAAACAGTAATTTCTCCGCATTGCAAGGTGCAATTCTGAAATTTTTTGCTTTTTCCTGCTCCTCTTAGCATGATAAAGAAGATTCAAAGAGAGTGAGATGCCAGCTCCTTTCATTCAGTCAGTAGCTTCAATCATTTCTGGACGTTTTTCAATGGCAAAAATCAATGAATATTGTAAATGCACAAACAGTAATTTCTCCGCATTGCAAGGTGCAATTCTGAAATTTTTGCTTTTTCCTGCTCCTCTTAGCATGATAAAGAAGATTCAAAGAGAGTGAGATGCCAGCTCCTTTCATTCAGTCAGTAGCTTCAATCATTTCTGGACGTTTTTCAATGGCAAAAATCAATGAATATTGTAAATGCACAAACAGTAATTTCTCCGCATTGCAAGGTGCAATTCTGAAATTTTTTGCTTTTTCCTGCTCCTCTTAGCATGATAAAGAAGATTCAAAGAGAGTGAGATGCCAGCTCCTTTCATTCAGTCAGTAGCTTCAAACATTTCTGGTATATGAATAACATGATGTTTTTCAATGGCAAAAATCAATGAATATTGTAAATGCACAAACAGTAATTTCTCCGCATTGCAAGGTGCAATTCTGAAATTTTTTGCTTTTTCCTGCTCCTCTAAGCATGATGAAGAAGATTCAAAGAGAGTGAGATGCCAGCTCCTTTCATTCAGTCAGTAGCTTCAATCATTTCTGGACGTTTTTCAATGGCAAAAATCAATGAATATTGTAAATGCACAAACAGTAATTTCTCGGCATTGCAAGGTGCAATTCTGAAATTTTTTGCTTTTTCCTGCTCCTCTTAGCATGATAAACAAGATTCAAAGTGAATGAGATGCCAGCTCCTTTCATTCAGTCAGTAGCTTCAATCATTTCTGGACGTTTTTCAATGGCAAAAATCAATGAATATTGTAAATGCACAAACAGTAATTTCTCCGCATTGCAAGGTGCAATTCTGAAATTTTTTGCTTTTTTCTGCTCCTCTTAGCATGATAAAGAAGATTCAAAGAGAGTGAGATGCCAGCTCCTTTCATTCAGTCAGTAGCTTCAAACATTTCTGGTATATGAATAACATGATGTTTTTCAATGGCAAAAATCAATGAATATTGTAAATGCACAAACAGTAATTTCTCCGCATTGCAAGGTGCAATTCTGAAATTTTTTGCTTTTTCCTGCTCCTCTTAGCATGATAAAGAAGATTCAAAGAGAGTGAGATGCCAGCTCCTTTCATTCAGTCAGTAGCTTCAATCATTTCTGGACGTTTTTCAATGGCAAAAATCAATGAATATTGTAAATGCACAAACAGTAATTTCTCCGCATTGCAAGGTGCAATTCTGAAATTTTTTGCTTTTTCCTGCTCCTCTTAGCATGATAAAGAAGATTCAAAGAGAGTGAGATGCCAGCTCCTTTCATTCAGTCAGTAGCTTCAAACATTTCTGGTATATGAATAACATGATGTTTTTCAATGGCAAAAATCAATGAATATTGTAAATGCACAAACAGTAATTTCTCCGCATTGCAAGGTGCAATTTTGAAATTTTTTGCTTTTTCCTGCTCCTCTTAGCATGATAAACAAGATTCAAAGAGAGTGAGATGCCAGCTCCTTTCATTCAGTCAGTAGCTTCAATCATTTCTGGATGTTTTTCAATGGCAAAAATCAATGAATATTGTAAATGCACAAACAGTAATTTCTCCGTATTGCAAGGTGCAATTCTGAAATTTTTTGCTTTTTTCTGCTCCTCTTAGCATGATAAAGAAGATTCAAAGAGAGTGAGATGCCAGCTCCTTTCATTCAGTCAGTAGCTTCAAACATTTCTGGTATATGAATAACATGATGTTTTTCAATGGCAAAAATCAATGAATATTGTAAATGCGCAAACAGTAATTTCTCCGCATTGCAAGGTGCAATTCTGAAATTTTTGCTTTTTCCTGCTCCTCTTAGCATGATAAAGAAGATTCAAAGAGAGTGAGATGCCAGCTCCTTTCATTCAGTCAGTAGCTTCAATCATTTCTGGACGTTTTTCAATGGCAAAAATCAATGAATATTTAAATGCACAAACAGTAATTTCTCCGCATTGCAAGGTGCAATTCTGAAATTTTTTGCTTTTTCCTGCTCCTCTTAGCATGATAAACAAGATTCAAAGAGAGTGAGATGCCAGCTCCTTTCATTCAGTCAGTAGCTTCAATCATTTCTGGATGTTTTTCAATGGCAAAAATCAATGAATATTGTAAATGCACAAACAGTAATTTTCTCCGCATTGCAAGGTGCAATTCTGAAATTTTTTGCTTTTTCCTGCTCCTCTTAGCATGATAAAGAAGATTCAAAGAGAGTGAGATGCCAGCTCCTTTCATTCAGTCAGTAGCTTCATCATTTCTGGACGTTTTTCAATGGCAAAAATCAATGAATATTGTAAATGCACAAACAGTAATTTCTCCGCATTGCAAGGTGCAATTCTGAAATTTTTTGCTTTTTCCTGCTCCTCTTAGCATGATAAAGAAGATTCAAAGAGAGTGAGATGCCAGCTCCTTTCATTCAGTCAGTAGCTTCAATCATTTCTGGACGTTTTTCAATGGCAAAAATCAATGAATATTGTAAATGCACAAACAGTAATTCTCCGCATTGCAAGGTGCAATTCTGAAATTTTTTGCTTTTTCCTGCTCCTCTTAGCATGATAAAGAAGATTCAAAGAGAGTGAGATGCCAGCTCCTTTCATTCAGTCAGTAGCTTCAAACATTTCTGGTATATGAATAACATGATGTTTTTCAATGGCAAAAATCAATGAATATTGTAAATGCACAAACAGTAATTTCTCCGCATTGCAAGGTGCAATTCTGAAATTTTTTGCTTTTTCCTGCTCCTCTAAGCATGATGAAGAAGATTCAAAGAGAGTGAGATGCCAGCTCCTTTCATTCAGTCAGTAGCTTCAATCATTTCTGGACGTTTTTCAATGGCAAAAATCAATGAATATTGTAAATGCACAAACAGTAATTTCTCGGCATTGCAAGGTGCAATTCTGAAATTTTTTGCTTTTTCCTGCTCCTCTTAGCATGATAAACAAGATTCAAAGTGAATGAGATGCCAGCTCCTTTCATTCAGTCAGTAGCTTCAATCATTTCTGGACGTTTTCAATGGCAAAAATCAATGAATATTGTAAATGCACAAACAGTAATTTCTCCGCATTGCAAGGTGCAATTCTGAAATTTTTTGCTTTTTCCTGCTCCTCTTAGCATGATAAAGAAGATTCAAAGAGAGTGAGATGCCAGCTCCTTTCATTCAGTCAGTAGCTTCAAACATTTCTGGTATATGAATAAC